>NC_135084.1:10368333-10995000 GCF_051107435.1 Chaetodon auriga | reverse complement strand
AAATGATAAATGTCCCACGCGGCTCAATAAGCTCTCACATGCCTGGAGGGAGTATATGTGTGTGTGACAGCTAGTCTTGAGTGTCTCAACCCAGCTTTAGGGCACGTGTAAACCAATTTGACGGCCTTGTTTCACTGTCTACATTAACGCAAACACGTCTGTGCATTTCAAGAGGACATTTAAGGTGCTGACAGTTTGCGCTGTTAATGGAGGGACACGGTGACATTTTCGTCTCCTTCTACTGCCAGTAATCTGGTCTATGCAGGCCTCCTGCTCTCATCTCTATGGGAGAGTCCATGCCTCTCAGCCGGGGAGAAGAGCTGTTGACCTTCCACAGACAGGTCCTGTTGATCACACATTATCCCATGACATTTTCTATGTGACACATCCCTCCTGGCAGTGCTGCCAAGAGCTTCTCCTGGCAGGAAGGACACGGCATCTCTGACCTCTTCACTCCGACTTGTTACTTTAATAATGATGGGTGGATTCCAGGCAGTAAATCAATGCTGCAGTGGCATTGGCTACTATACGGGTTTTCACAGCAGCAGATAGATTTTAGTAACTTTGTGTACTACTTTGTTTTTTGTTTTTTTTTAATTTCAAGGGTCGGCACGTTTACTGTTGAGATTATAAAGCCTGTTCAGTAAAAGGTCTATATAAATAAAACTATTATAGTGACATAAAGGCATAAATTGTCAAACACATAACTTATTGCTTGTTATTTCTCCACCGTTTGTACTGGAATTGTACTGAAACATTCTGTATCAGTCATACTTGTTTGTTTACAGGGCTGCAGGGTTGCAGACTATGATGCAAGCTCAACCCTTGCCACAACTCATGTGTATCCGTCAACTGGATCGTATCCTCGTGTACTGGAGCAAAACTCTGAAGCAGAGTCAGACTGGAGAGGATCTTGTGACTGCAGCAGCCTCCGCCATGAGGACTAAGGTGGCTGCGGTATAGCTAAATGCAACGATGGACTTTGATAAAGCTAAAGCAAAAGCTACTATAAGTCAGCAGGTGGCAGAGATGTTCTCTCTCTTTTTATGCAGTGTCTTAACACCATCTACTTTCAAACTCCAATCATCACTTTCTAAATTTCCCTTTCGGGTAACCCAGGTTCTGATAAATTGTTAATGGGTGTGACCTTCCAACTGAAAACTCTGTTCTGCTTATGAAGATGATCTAAATTCAATAAGTATTAAAGGGAAGACTGGAGCAGATTGACAGAGTCGGCTCCAGACAGGAGGTGCAAAAAACGGTATGGGCCTATGCAGTGCAGTGAACTTCCCTTGACACACACACACACGTGCATGCAGGCATAGGTAATTGTGCTTTTCTTACACAGCACTCTCACTGCACTACAGCTTTAAATCTCTTTCTCTTCATTCAGTGGATAAAGAAAGACAGTGGAGGGCAGATGCAGCCGCTTTTCCACAACGAGACTTGACCCTAACCCAGACAAATCTGCAGTGTTCAGTTTTCAAAATGTATCGAGCCCAACCGGATCAGTTATTCCACAACCAGGGAACAAGAGAAACCACTTAGAAAGATACCGTCTCCTATTTTAGGAACGTGAGCACTTCCCCTCCCTCATCCCACTGTTCCCCCCTGACAGTCTGAGACATTAAAGGAAAGCAAAGAGGAACAAGCAAGAAGAAAGTGGGAGAGAAAGTTGTGGCATGATTGTGGCCAGCAGGGATTCAGGAGGACTACACCATCTTCAGATACAGGGATGGAACAAACTTTTGACCCAACTCTCCCATCCAAAAACAGGCTGAGGCAGCACTGCCTGCAGCTCAGAGCCTGGCAGTGCTGTGGCCACAGGACAGGCAGAAAGGCCAACAGCTGCTCCAGGCCCAACAGCCATCCAGGATGGACCCGTCATCCTTCATCTGTCTGCATCTCTCCAGCCCGTCTCTACCGCAAACATGTCCTCATTCTTCTCCAGTGACTTCCTCTTTAAAGCCATCTCCACCAACCTTTATTCCCAAACCCGTAACCCCAAAGTGAACCCTCACCACTGCACGCATTTACGCTTTACTCCACTTAGACCCCAGTGCTGTGCAGTAAAAGCAGAAAGGCTTATTCTGGCTTATTCTGCGATCACACATTTAAAAATCATAAGTATTAGAAAAGAAAATCATTTTTCTTGCATTGAAATGTTCACTTCATCAGCGTAGCAACGATAATAGATGTACCAGGAAAACTTCAGTGCTCAATGATTTAGAAGATTTACGTACAGCCTAAAAATTAAAGCTGCACAATTTTCATTCAGTTGGTTAAAAAGCCAACCGCCAATCAAAATGGTGAAATAAAACGATGACATGTTTTCATGACTCCTTTTGACATTTTTCATTGACCAAATTTACTCCTTTTTTTACTTCTCAATCTCTTTTTTCCAAAGATGATGTACACGACGTTTCACCATTTTTAATCCCGCCAGAGCTGCTGGCTTCTCCACCTCAACCAGCGTTCAGGTCGCTCACTGAATATTGTGCATTTACAGGTCAGGATTAGCTGCTCAGCCAAAAGAAATGAGCTGATTTGGTTGCCATAGCCTGAGCGGGTTTCAAAGAAATCCCCCTTAAATGTGGATGGACAGAAACACAAACAGGACAGAGTGTTGGATGAGCGTGGCCACACCCTAATTCAAACCTAAATCTTACTTCAGTGAAACATCCGAATTCTAATACCACCTGTACGACATGACATGTAAGGTGGCTCTCACAAGCACAGAGTAGAGCAGGAGAACAACAACTAACACACAAATGTGCACACATATCCATCCACGCAAGGCACATGCACAGGCTGCACCCTAGCAGGGGTCCACTCTTTATGTCACTTGTAAACACTCAATTAAGCAAGTACAATACCGCAAGTAGGTACACACGCAGGTAAACACAAATCAATAGGATTAACACATTTCAAAGTGACGTTAAACCATGAGCACGAATCATTCATCATTCATCGTCGTGCCTATCCCCCAACCCTCTCCTCTCTGTTTTCTCTCCTCGAATCCTCTTGCTCTCCTCTTACTAAGCTGTCGCCTCCACTCTTTCAGACTTTGAATTCACTGTCAATAACCAATTGTGTTGCCCCTCCCCACCCCTCACCCCCGCTCTTTCCCTTTGTCCGGCATTGATCGCTCGGTGTTCAAACATCGGCTGAAAACACAGCCTGTCACTCTTCAGGCACGATGAGAGGGGGCACGGAGAGAGAAAAGAGGGAGGCAGAGAATGGCAGCAGAGACAGACAAACGGAGAGAGAGACGGAGGTTCACATGGAGACAGAACGGGAAGAAGAGCATTTGGAATAAACCTCTCGCTCTGTGTGAAGTGTATGTGTGAGTGTGTGTGTGTGTGTTCTGGGCCTGCAGAGTCACACAGTTTAATTAAAACACTTTTGGATGACAGAGGTAGGAGACAGACAGACAGCTTCTCCCTCTCTCCCCCTGTGTCTCTCTGGGATAATGGAGCTGGGGGTTTTAAGTGGAACCTGTGTTTTTGGGCCAGCATACAAACATCCATCAGAGCTCAGCAGCCGGCAATTTGTGTGGAATGGAGGAACCTTAAAGACAATAACTCCTCGCCGTGCAGCACAGCAAGTCTTTTATTACTCTAATGACAGACAGCAGACAGCTAGAAAGCAAACACAGGCTTCTGGGTATTCTTTTCTAGAGCACACGATCGCACGAACACACACACACGTAGACCCAGACACTAGATGACAACCTCTGCTTTCTCACCCACGCCCATGTATGCTAAACTCAAACGGTGTAAGTGAAGGACTCCCCTCCTTCAGTGACTGCGCGGTGGAGTGCAGAGCTTCAGTACAGCGTAGCCGAGTCAGAGTGACAGTGGTGGAGCGAGGCCACAACTAGAAGGCAGGAGAGAGATAGAGAGAATCTGGACAGAGGTGACAAGATGGGAAGACGGGGAGGCTGGCCAAAGACAGGTCAGGAGACACTAACAGACAAGTGGCGAGGAGAGAGATGATGGAGTACACACAAAGCGCACGCACACACGCACAATACCAGACTGCCATAATAGCTGGCGAGGAAAATGAATCATGGCAATGTCTGTCTTTGTCTCTGCCTGACTGCGAAACTCTCTCTGGTGTTCTCTCTGCCCTCTGTCTTTCTCCACCCTCTCTTTTCTCTCGCCTCTCATTCTCACACACATGGACGACTGTAATTTTCTTAGCCCCTGCGCCTCTAGCCAGAGTGGAGTCTAAAGCGTCTGTACTTTATCATTACCTTTACAGAGTTAGTCATTACTGTCCCCTCCAGTGCCCTCACTATCCCAACACTGCACTCAGAAGTGGGGGAAGAGAGAGCGAGAGAGAATAAAGCATAGGAAGGAGAAAATCCAAACAAAAGGGAAACACTATAAATAACACAGAGGTCAGGTTGTGTTTGGCAAGATCAGAAATCTTTTTTTTTTTTTTCTTAGACATCCTATGAGGTCAAAAACAAACAAACAGCAGCACAGCGTCCCACCTCCTCCCCTCTGCCTTCCAGTTTGGTGGCTGACATGGCAGCGCTTTTTCTTCTTCTGGCCCTCCCCTGACTCCGCTCCTCTTTCCCTCCAGCTTGCTGGATTCAAAGCACTTTGCGCAGCACCAGTACACTTCAAATGACATCCTACAACCTTAAACAGAAACACACGCGCACAGAGAAAGAACTATGGCCCACAGCTATGAAGATCAACCAGTTCGCTGAGCCCACTAAGAACAAACAGCTGTGTGGACAGACAGTCAAGAGCACCGCTGGTGACAGAGGAAACAAGGCCAATAAATAGAGTGATCGGCAGTCATTGTGCAACATTGACTGGCTGACCGTATCCATCATCCTCACCTAATCTACATCATTATCATCATTCTTGTGAGGAAGCCCCGAGGTAGAGTCACGCACGCCACGCACACACACACAGAGGCAGGTCGAAAGAGACAGAGATGGATGGCGGGAGACAGTCTCTCCTTGCCTTCCTTAAAGGACAATTACAGTGAGTGATTGATATTCAGACTGACCTCATCCTCATCAGCCTGCAAACAACTCGCTGCAGGAGGAAAGAGAAGAAACCAGCGAGGAGGGAAAAGAAGAGACATGAAGACTGGAAAAAGCAAGTGTCGAGATGTAGATGACGGTTTTGATGGAAAAATCACTGAATGTGCGAGAGGGACAGTCTCACTGTGTGCCTGTGTGTGTGTGTGTGAGCATGTATGTGTGTGTTGGCATGAGGCAGGGCATGAGTGCAGGTTGGAACAACACAGCATCACTTCTCACATCAACAATGCCAGACGGGGTGTGAGGAGTCATGCAGTTCACCCATCTGACTTAACACACACACACACACGCAGGCACAAACACTTACAGTATAGGCAGCTCTTTTGAGACACAGACGGGGGGGAAAATTGGTCATCTTTTAATAGGAAATGTTGTTAATTCACCAGTGACTAACAGACACACCATTATTTTCATTTCATCATGGTAGCTGTGAGGCGACAGGGAGGCAGGAAGCACAATTTGATGTCCTGCGAAGAGCGTCACAGATCCATCCGTGTGCTTTCTCGTAAAGCCTGCAACACGTTGGCCTTGAAAGTTCTTGTTTGGATATTTTGATACTACCACCTAGACGTGCACCTGCAGCGGCTCCACATGGCTCTGGAGCCTGTTTATTTGTACTCACCATGGTGGCTCTCTGACTTCATCTCTCACACAGGCAGGCACAAGTTTTTTTCCCCTCTAACAAGCAAAGTTTCTTTTTTTTTATATATATATATAAAAAGACCAACAGTCTGATATTTGAGAAATACTGTTGCTTGTCATTTTGCCTGGAGTCACATTTGTGTGTACAGCACTGCAACTAAGAAGTGTTTTAGCCTAGCTTAAAACAAACAACGGAAGATGGAGAAAGGAGCTAGGCTAGCTCCATCCTTCAAGCAACTTACACATTGTATTTACTGTGATTAACAGCTATACATCTGAAGCTTTCTCTTGTCTGATCAATGTTAGGCTAACACGCCCCAGAGCATTTGCTCTATTGGACACAAGGGTGAAAAAAAAAAACTTCCAGTCAATCAAAAGTCACATAAGATGCATAATCTTGTTTGTTCCAAGAACTTGCGAGTTGCAACTTGTTGGGAGTTCATCATTACAATGGAAATGTCACACCTTTGATTGGTTCCAACATGTGAATGAGGACGCCTGCAGACTGCAGACTGGCTATTTCTGTGATGTGTGAAGCCACTCCTGTTTCATCAAGATACGAGCGTGAGCGTGTAATTGATTGTGCAAGGCGTGTGTGCAAGTGAGTAAGAAAGATGGAATCTGTGTGAGCTGGAAAAAGACAGGAAAAGGGGCAGAAAACGTGTGTGTGTGTGTGTGTGTGTGTGTGTGTGTGTGTGTGTGAGAGAGAGAGAGAGATAGAAAGAGGGAGGTGACAGGAGGCTGGAAAGCAGATTGGCAGAGGGGGAAGGCCGAGCAGGTGATGGAGATGCAGAGTGACAGAAATGCTTCGCTTGTCCATCCAGCATGTCCGGGTGGCAGGAGGAGAGAGCGCACGCCTGAGGACACAGTCACACACACACACACATACACATACACACACACAGCAAAGGCAGAGGCTTGCAAGACCTCATTTACAGATCTGCTGTAAATAGAGTGTTATTCCACACTCATAGCTGCAAGGTGTGTTCCCCTGCAACCCTCTAATTGTAAATGAAGTGTCACCTGCCCTTTTAAAAAAAATACTCACCTTCTATTTATTTTTTTTCCTACAAGCTATAAGTGTGTTAATGACATTTAATCAGCATGGTTTAAGGGTATGCCAGGAGGCAAACGCACTGAAACACACACATGTAAACATGCTTTCAAACTGCATGGTTCCAGACTGTAAATACGGCCCAATGACAGCAGGACAGTCAGCACTGTTTTTTACTGATAACTGGTTGAATGTTGCAGAATTTTGTGGCTGCTTCACATGGACCAACTCCACATTCATACTGTGTGTGTGAGAGGTAGGGCGGGCATATTTGTAACAGACTATGGATTATATTTACCCAGTGTGTATGCGAAGGACAGCCTACTCTAAGCGAGATTCTGTGACTGTGTTTTTGAATGTGTGGGTGAGTGTGACTGCGAGAGTGGGAGCGCTAAGAGGATTTGCATTTGTGTTGTAGCTGTGAGCCCACTGCTGCTACTGGTGCATTTGAATAGACAGAGGGGGGGCGGCTGCGTCGTGGCTGAGAGTGTGCTCTGTCACAGCTAGGGGGCGCCACCCCCCACGGAGCTCATTAATCATAGCCCATCAAAAAGTGGCCCTGTGCTGTTTGTGTGTGCCCTGACGACCACCTACTGCATGGGAACACAGGCGTACACAAGCAGCACTATCAATCACTATCAGAGGTGGAGAGAGGGAGAGAGGGTGAGACAGGGGTGAGGAGACAGAGGGAGAGAGAGAGGAGGGGAGGGTGGGAGAGGAGACAGAGTGGGTGAGACAATTTTGTTTTCCTATTATCCTGTCGAAATTATAGACCAATGTCACAACTATTACTTGGAGGTCAACTCATATGGTAAAGTGAGACTCCTCCCCTCCCTGCGTGTGTGTGTGTGTGTATGTTGAGTGTCAGGCGCCACTGCTTGTCTGCTCCAACACTGTGCAGCTGCTTGATGAGAGTTGCGCAAATCTACCCAGAGTGGCTGGTTGCCATGGTGGGTATTCACATGGAGCCGGCTCCTCTAGAGGCCTGCAGACTGCACAGCCATTAACTATGGTGCATACACTACAGTTACACACACACACACACACACACATATTGTCTGTAGTCCGTCTCTCCATCACTCTTTCTTTTGCCACCTCACTTCCTCCATTTGGAAGTCTTGTTGAAAATGTGTCCTTTGTCACCGTTTGTCTCACTGTGACTTTGTCTGTCTGTGTGTGTGTGTGTGTGTGTGTGTGTGTGTGTTTGCGTGCATGAATAGGTGAGCAGTACAGTGGGATGAGTGTTTGGAAGCTGGGGCCGTTTAAATGGCAGTAATTACATGAGAAGATGAGCTGCATTCCTTCCTGAGGGCAGGCTGATTACAGGCCTCTCCTCTCTGGGCCCCTGTAATTACCCACTCTACCCTGCCCCCCCATCCTCACCCCCATGCCTCACCCTCCATCCCACTGTACTTGCATCGGCTCTGCTCTGCCTCGCCGGGCTGCAGACGAGTTCGCCCCCCTCCTCCTGTCCTCTGATCCACCTCTCTCCCAACTTCTGCAACACTCCGCCTCCCATTCCCCTCACCAGGTCACTCTTGTGTCCTCTCTCATTGCTCCTCGAACTGATTGCTACACGCACACAGACTCACACTTAGAGACCACTCAGAGGACAAATAGCAGCTGTGGCATCATGCACAAAGTGCACACTGCCTTAATTTTCTTGTATCTTTGTATCTTGTATCTTTTCTTTGAATTCCTAAAACAGGAGACAGGATTCTGCATTATTGATGTCACAATAAGAGTCATATTTGTCGGTTCTTGATGTTGACTACTTCTACTCCTACTGGAGTTTTTCTTTATGTGTGTGTAAATGTATGCAGGCAGGGGGGTTGCTGTCAAATGGCATTCAATACTGATGGCCACTCCTGGAGACAAGACTTGACAACTCCTGCCTTACAGGTAAATCCCTGCTCACTCTTACCCCACTTTTTGTCTACCACACACACACACACACACACACAAACACACACACACACACACACACACGCACGCACACACACACAAACACACAAAGTAAGAATGGGGTTGCGCTCATGACCTCACACAAACACAAACCTCAACAAAACCAGTAAGTCCACCCCAGTTACCAGGGATTCCGGTAAGACTGGAGACACACAGACAGTCAAATTACATGTCCTGCCCCCAAACACCCTCAATTGTTGAACCAACCAACAGTCTGAGTCCCTGTTACCCTGTCATTTGTGTTCAAGCACATATTCGGTGTGGAACTCATTTACAGTTTGTCCATTAAAGCTCTCAGAATTCCTTTACACAAAACATTCGACTTCTTGTTGGAGATATTGCCTTGTGGTACCGTCACGTGACAAAGTCAGGGGGCATGAACTGTGATTGTGAGAAGAGTGGGCAAAAGGCGTCATAACATACGTGTTTTTCATTATTTGATATGACAACTATGGTTTCCTGGTGACAGGAAGATGACTGGATCAAACTTCCTGTACAAATCACATCGGACACCCTGAGCAGGTGATAACGAAGAAAGAGGAGAGTGTTGGTGTGGGGTTTTTTAAAGAGCTGGAGAGAGAGAGAGAGAGAGAGAGAGAGAGAGAGAGAGAGAGAGAGAGAACTAAAACATCACAAGGGAAGTCGGATGGATTAAAAATGAAAGGTCTTGATCTCTTCGAGCATTATGAAGACAGAGAGCAGGAGGATGGGAGACAGAAATAGTTGGGGAGAGAACTTTGGGGAAAGGACAAGAAAATGGGAGTGATGGAGGGGTAAGTACAGGTAACCCAGCTAATGTAAGGTGATGATGGAGGGAGAGGGGGAGGAGGAGGGAGATTAATGACGAGGCTGTAAGCTTTGCTGTAAGTGGGCAGCCGTGCTAGAGGAGAAGTAAGGAAAGATAATGTGGATGGAAAGAAGAGGGGAGAAAGAGATGGAGAGAGACACAGAAACACTCCCTGGGTACAGATCAAGTGCAACTCTTGATTGGTCCGAGTGTGTGTGTGTGTGTGTGTGTGTGTGTGTATGTGTGAGTACTGTGGGCATTGGCTATGGTTGCCACGATTGCCAGTGCTATTAGAGATGCCTGCTGCTGTAATGTGTTGTGACAGGGGCTGATTCTTGTGACTAACTGCTTTGGCAGGAGAGCTCCTCTGTCATGCTAATGAACAGATGAGGAGATGAGCTGGATTGACAGCGGATGGACGGACCGCACACATGACTTCCCATACACTCATGCACAGATGCAAAGGGTTAGACGGCATATACGAAGACAGAGCAGACCTCGCCGTAATGAATGCGGACGGCACATGACACACTGATGCAGACATCCCCACTCACAAATGACTAGTTACCAAGTCAGTGCGACAGAGGTGACAACACATGGACAAAAAAAACCCCCCAACACATGTGCATGCACAGACGCATGATCAAATCCCACACAAACACGGCAGGGTTGGCGTCACTCTGTTCCTTCATTGCGTCCCCTTGCATCAGAGAAATCCCTAGATATGCAGTACACAACAAGCAACATGCTGTAGGCCAGCCTCTGTGTGTGTGTGTGTGTGTCTGTGTGTGTGTGTGTGTGAGAGAGCGAGAAAGAGGGAGAGAGAGAGGAAGCGTGAGCTTTGTACATTTGGCCAAAAAAATTGTGAAATGTACCGTTTAATGTGCGTTTGAAATGATGAAAGTGCATTATTATTATTCCTCAAACAGGCTACAAGCAAAAACATTTGCAAAACTTGAGGATTTGCAAAAATTAAATACTGACAATGATATCGAGTTGTTGGTTCATTTAATAGACAAGGCTCGGAAAGGACTGTTAACAAGAACCCTTTACAAACAAGCCTGATTTTAATGAGATATTCTAAACTAAAAATGAGAAAGATAGAGATAGAAATAGACAGATAGCGAGGCGAGACAGAGCGGTAGACAAGGCACAGGAAAGATTAGGGCACTAATAGGCAGAAAATCCATGTTGGAGGAGATAGATGACGAGAGGTGATGTGGCGATAGCAGAGGAGGACAAATGGAGAGGCAGAATATAGAGGTAAGATTCAATCTCCTCACCCTGCAGAATGTCGGGGTCTTGTAAGCAAAAGTAGTCCTGTGCAGAAGCTAATGGCTGTTTTATCCCTTTGATCTTTTTCCCTCACTCCCTTTATACCTCGCTTCATCATTCTCTCAAAATAAATTCCCCTCTCTGCCGCAACTCGGACACACTTGCTCAAATCAGGCCAAAGGAGAAAGAAGACATTTCCATCCAGACCTCATGTTTCAGCGAGCCAAATCTGGATCTACTCGGCAAGTTTGTTATCCCGTTTTGATTTTAAGTCACTATGGCTTACACTTTCAAAAACATGTTGCAATTTTCTCATAGTTATTGTGGTACTCTTTGTTTATCCAATCCAGCAGCAGGCAAAGAAAAAGAAAATCGAAACCCAGGGGAAGTCAAACGTCGGAAGGAAATGTGCAGTTGAAGAAAGGATGTGAAAAACACACAATTCTGTTTGACTGCCATGTAATCTCAGTGCAGTGCAGCGCCAAAATATATAAAGTAATAACTAAACCACAAGAAACTCGCAGACTATCACTTTAGGCAAGGCCAACTTTTCCATATCTGGGAATCTCAGCTGCTAACAGATTATGAAACAGTGAGAACTGATAATGCTGCATTGCACAAAGGGACGGGCAGCAATGCTGCAAAGTTATCTGCAACCTGGCCTGTGTGCATCTCCACTCTACAAATGTAAATCTTGTTATGTTTTAGGTCAAAATATTGGCTTCTTTCTCCTGTGTGATGAGTCAGCAATCTGCGCATCAATCATTCATGAGGCTCTGGTTCCTGCCTGATGTCAAAGTTTTTTGCTGCTCTTCACTGCAGCTACAGGAACGCGTCCTTGACCCGGGGACAGGATGGGGACCGGGCTGGAACGGAAAAGAGGACATCCCACGGCCTCGGGCCGGAACCAGTATGACTGGACTGGCAGGAATGGCGGTGATGGAGAGCAGTGATGAAGAGAGCATGACGAAAATCCCCTTGGCGCAGACAAATAAAATAGGCGGCTGCGAATGAGAGAGAAAACGTGCCTGTGTATGTGGGTATGAGCTGAAATGGGGAGAGATGGATGGATGGAAGGAGAGGCAGAGTGTCACCCGCCAGACGCCCAGGGCCAACACAGACTGATGGTGACACTGAGTGGCCAGAGTGTGTGACACTGTGACAATAATGATGAGAGACTCTTTCCCGATCTCTCTCAGGCTTCTTCTTCTCGTCTCCCCCTCTCCTCCCTGTGTTACCCCCCTGCAGCGGCCTGGTGCTTTGATCCACACCCTGACTGCGTTTCCTCCTCTGGCCTGGGTCAAATCGCATCGCCAAGCAAAGTCTCATGATCCTCCAAACCCCACTCATGTGGAACTCCTCTGAAGTCAGAAAAAAACTCCCCAAAGTTTTTCCATTGAAACAACATGTGAGATATTGTAGGACGTTTTTTGGGCTTGTGGTGAAGCAAAGGTGAGATACATCCATGTTGTGAGAAGACTGCCAGAAACAGAAGTGCAAGCAAGTTCCAGCACATTATCATTTATTCAACAAGACTAAGAGTCTACAGCCATGCTTGTGACTCTGTGAAGCTATACTGAGGCACAGCAGTGGTTGGAGCTAAATCAGCATGCTAACATGCTCACATTGACAATGCAAACATGCTGATGGCGAGCAGATAAGATGTTTACCACCTTCACCATCTGAGCATGCGAGTATGTCAGCATTTGCTCAGAAGCACTAACAACACAGTGCATTGGTTTTGCAGGTATTTGGTATTAACTATTGGGCACATTAAACATTTGAGCTGATGATGGGCTGAGATGTAAAAGTAGGGGGATCACCAAAGTTATTACAGTACCAAATTTCATAGAAATCCATTAATGGCTGTCAACACATATCATGGAAAGATATACATCTTGGTGCCACTAAAGGAAAAGTCAATGGATCTCTGGGGAACATGAACGTCTTCGCAAAATTTCATAACAATCCCATAGTTTTTGAAATATGTCAGTCTGGACCAAAGGGGCGGACAAACCAACTGGGCCTAGAAATCAAATGGATTGGCATGATCAAAAGTATAATTTGACATATTTCTGTCCCTTTACTCTGGATCTATGCCAGCGGAGAAGGGGGGCGCATGGCCGTGGCTCCAGTGGACAGCAGGACATTAACTCTCTGTCCCAGATCCTAATGGCAGTGGCCCACTGAACCTCTCAGCCCAGAGTCACGACTCCTCTGCGCTGCCTCCCAACAGCATTGTTTTGTTTACACTGTACATTTTTCTGACCTGTGCACTTGTGTATGTTTCCAGTGTGGTCCTTGGTGTGTGTGGCCCAGCTAGTCACTCAGTGCTCTCTCTCTCAGTCTCTCTCTTTGGCTTCACCCAGCAGAAGCCATGGCAGCAGTGCTGGTTAAGAGGTTTGTGTATCCCATTAGGATGATGAAGAGGCCTTTCATCAGTATACTCCCTCCGGCCAGGCGCTGACAGGAGCTTTACCTCGACAAGCCTCTCAAACACACCGCTCGACATGAGACAGCACCCAGCAAAGAGGTCCGCAGGCGGTACACATACTCACTGACAAACACTCACTGCTTCTCCCACAACACACACACACAGACTGCGAGCAGAGAAAAAAAAAAGGGAGGACTGGGACCTTTTGCTGCTAACTTTTCACTTTCAATCTTATATCCATTTCTAACATTAGCCAATAGAGCTCAGTGTACAAGGAGGGGAGACAAGAGGAGGCTGGAGAGGAAGAAAAGTCTTGACTAATTCTGACTCGGTACTCTGATCTATTTTTAATCAGTGCCACAAGAGGACTAATAGTGTAACGGCCGTGCAGGGCTCTGTCCAGATGGGCAAAGTAATTTTTCAGGTGGGGGAGAGCGGGAGGAGGAAGACAGACTGTGAGGACAGAAGAGGAAAAAAGAGACAGGAATAGAGAGGAAGACGACAAAGATGAAGAGAGAGTACAAGCGAAAGAGGAAAAGAGGGAGTGAGAGAGACAGAGATTGATAAAGACAGAGCGGGAGAGAGAAGTGGAGACAGGGAAGCCACAGGAGCCGAGATGACCTGGATTCATAGGACCAGTATTGATTACTTGAGGATGAAAAGCTGAAGAAAGCGTTCTGTTTAGAGACTAGATAAATTAAGTCACACGCAGAGACCTGGAAAGACAGAACTGGGTGAACAAACAAAAAGCACACATCCTGAGTTTTTCTAGTCTAACTATTGTAGCTGCTTTGCCTTAAATCTGACAAGGTGGAAGCAAGTCAGCTGCTAAATCCATTGCTACGCTGGATAATACAGTCTGACAGATAAAGCAGTGTGACAAGTGCGGGTCCAAACTGTTTGTGTGTAGATTGAATGTACACACAAACAGCCTTAACAAGAGCACGTATATAGCATATGGGAGGCTACATGATCTCATTAGATTTTCCTCTGCGTGGGATTTATGGGGCAATCTATGGGATGTGTATAGATGATGTATGGGGGTTTGAAACCACACAGACAAACAACATTTAGGCCCATCTCCTATTTGTAGTCTGGATTACTCTGCTTCATGTAGATTAACTTTGTATAATCGCTTTGAAAATTCTGAGCTTAAAGCGCTGACGACACCCAAAGATGCACCATGAAAGACTCACAGCACAATAAAATGAATCGCAGGTAGCACACATACTCCTGCCAACCAGAACGCTCTCCTCAGCTCCACAAACGCAAGCTTTCATACACAGAGCCTGACAGTACCAGCGCTTACGCGTCTATCCATTTCACAATCTGCAAAGACCATAGCTGCACTGGGAAATTAAGAAAATTTCATAGGGCAGAAGTCATGAGAAATCATACCTAGTGCTGTAAGGCCGTCAGTAAATCACCATAATGACCCACAGCAATTAATGTTCAGTGAGCAAAATGATTTTCACACTACACTTGCATTAACAGATTTTTTTTGGGTCATTTGGGGGCAGTGGAAAGCTGTAAGCACAACACTGACATGTCATCACCCTTTAAGTTCATATGGCACATTTAGCATACATTGAGCAACATTAGCATTATTTGGAGTCACTTCTCTGTCAACCTGACCGATTTAAGTTGAAAATTCACTCTATTTTAGCTCTGGTTTGGTCTCCATCTAACCTGACGTGCCACATGGTTTGTTACACAGAACCATCTCAGAAGTTGTCAGTGGATATTGTTTGTCTGTCCATCACTGTCTACCACAGGCTGATTTCAACCAATCAGATGAGCAAACCACATGACTCAGGAGGACAGCAAAAGTCTCACTGAAGCCAGTCAGGAGAAGAAATACTCTTCAGTTCTGATATAGCATTGTTGTTGTTGAATGACCAGTCGTTTCTCTCACTGTCGCCACACCTGAACCACACCTGTAGCTGCCAGTAGTTCCTCCTGGGATGCTGACTGGTCCGGTCAAATTCTCATCATTTGATTTTTACTGTTTACTGCTTTACTCAACAAAAACTTAAGACAGTTTAGTCAAGTTTTTCTCAGTGGAACTTACATTTTTTTTTGTTATCCATTTTTAATTCTCATGTCTTCTAAGCATGTTGAGACTGCAGCTGTCACCATCTTTGTCGTGTACAGTTACCATAGTTACAGGTGTTATTATTCTTATTATCCTCAATACTTCTTGTAAGGCTAGTTGAAAAGGCCCTGTTTACTTGTTCGCACACACAGTGTCCATGTCACTCTGCTCTGCAGTAACACAACAGCCTGACTCCTCAGCAAACCCAGTTGTAATTTTCAAACTCTCTGATGCTCCTGCTGCTCACCCTCCATTAGCATTACTGCAACTACCTGTGCTCTCCACGGCAGAGCAGTCATTCAGGAGCTGTATTCACTCGCTGCTTCACTAAAATGCTCTTCATTGTCTGAGTTTAGTTTGAGAGCAAAAGCTAATGGATAACACAGTGATGTTCCTAGATATTCCTAGAGGAAGGCCATAATCCTGCAACTTAATGTTATTAGATCCTTTTGAGTAACATAAATCATAGCTGAAAAAAAATGTTACATCCACAGCACCGTTTTACATTAGCTTAACTTTTCAGAAATGTTGATGTCTGCATATGTTTCTCAGCTGTTTTCTTGCTGCTTCTTGTAAAATCAGTGACCAATTAACACTTGGAACTATGAGTGACCCCTTTACACACTGTCCTTTGTTTGATTGTTTATGCAAAAAAAAGAGTTCAAAGTGTGCAGATGCTGTTACCTGAGGTGTCTTTCCCTAATACTGAGCAGCAGTGCAGGCCTTGAGTGGCCACACTGTGCTGGAAGCCATAAAAATTGAACTGCTTGACCCTCATATGGCTGCAGTCACTAAGGTTATTTGTGAAGCACAATGGCAGGCTGCCGACATAAAGGTGTTCATATCTTTCCTACAATTTACAATCTATTCAGCATGACTGACTTCACAACTTCCATTTTCCACAACAAAAAAGAACCAGCTTTCAGTGCAGGTGTGAGTGTGTGCAGTGAGTGTAGAGGATGTGTTGGAGAACACACAGGTGAGTGGTGTTTGTGTCTGACCGGATTACAGAAACTATGTGAGATGCACAATGCTACTCTGCTGTGTACTATGTATAACTACATCATATGCACAACAATACTGGCTGGAGCTCTTTGAGTAGTTAACATGCTAGCGCCAGAGCAAAAAGCAAACAGCAAATGATCGATGTGAATGAAATGAGACTCTGTGTGTGCAGCTTCTCTGCAAATACACAAAATTCATGCCAGACACCACAGCTTTATCAACTCTTCAGCATACTGACGTTAGTTAATAACATTTGGTATTCATGTTGAGGTTTCTGTCATTTCTCACACTAGTGTCCTCATAACATCAACATTTAACGCTGCAAATTATCCATTATCCACTACGCTGATAAGAGAAGCACAGCTATGAGTGCTGAATGCACATGTCTCTCATTATTTGCCACAGTCTCGCCTTTATGTGACTCTCAACCTCACCTCTCACCCAGCACGCCAATTCCGCGTACACGTGTAGAAAAACAGCAGATCACAATCTCAATTTAATTACCCGACAGAGGCTCGGTACTGTGTTTTCTCCCCATGAAATATTATAGCTTGCATAACCAAACTATCAAAGTACTAAAAGTACAAGCGCTTAATATACAATACACTGTCTCCAATCATTTTAATGGCTGTGGAGACAGTAAAAGCGATCAGTGGAGCGAATAAAAAAGAAGGAAAGCAGGACAGAAAGAAACAGGGAAGCAAAGTGGACGGGGTGAAGTGAAGCTACCTGTGTACTTAATGGGTGTGAAGATGAAAAACAGAGAAAGTTAGCCGAGCAGAGGAGGCAATTTTGGATGGTGTGAAATTCATCACGCCATCTTGTCTTAGACTCATCATGTTCTGAGGTGGCCTATATAACAAGGTGTGGCGATCAATAGCATCCATTTACTGAAGTACAGCTCGTCTAATCATCTGGCGCTCTGCTGCCCACAGAAGGAGCTGCGACACACACCTGGGCCTCTGGAGGAGAGCAGAGTAATGAAATGTACACTGCAGGCCTGGTCTATCTTCAAGTTTCCAACAGCTAGCACAAACATGGCCCCCAGGCCTCGCCTCTCACTTCCTTCATCTCCTCCACCTCCACATATGAACAATAAAGCCAAGCTTCACCTCCTCTACCCTGCTTCTCACCATATTACGCACAAGCATGGCCCCATACGTTTGGCTAAAGTTGCATATCGTGTGGTCCATTAGGAATCTGAGGAGTGTGAAGCACAGAGACCAAAATATCCACAGCACTCTGTTTCTCTCTCCAACTCATTGACTGAGTGCCTCAGGGTAACATCACAATGAACACTCCTTGTCCCTGCTCCCCAGTGCAATTCTATAATTCATCTTAATTGAGAAAAACAAGCAAGCAAAGGGGAGGACTGGAAGGATGTAAAGTGCAGGTCATGTATTTCTGGGACTGAGGGACTAACTGTGTGTTTAGTGTCTGTGAAAGGTGAATGTAGGTGCTTACCTTTGCAAAAATGCATTCACCTTTCTCCTCTTCCTCTAATGAGGTTTAAAGCAAAGCAGTGACAAATCATGCCATTAAGAACAACATTTACAAAAAGAGTAGATGTTCATTTGGCACAAATGCCACAACAGCTAAATAAATTGATGCTATTGAGGCAATAAGAGAATTCGGCAAGAAAATGGAGAGAGAAACACTGAAAATTAAACCCTCTGTGCGACAAACATAATGGAGGACAGGGGATGTATTTTTATTTCCTGCACTCATTGTGTTTTTACACATATACTGTAATTTATTCAATGGTTGTCTGGTTCACATTCCAGAGCGCAGAGACAGAGGTAAAAGGCAGATGGTGTTTAAACACTATCTTGAAAATGCAGAGTAAACATGAGAGCTGAATATCAAATTGCTGAGAAACTTTCAGGCCAAGATGGCATCTCCAGCACAGATGGAACCCCAGCTTTAGCTGCACGCATGCAGACGCATACAGACGTTCGCTTCAGGTAATTAGCAGAGAATTCAGTCTTTTTGTTTTCTTTGTGGTTGTTGGAAGTTAAAAGCGAGCTCTAACTGGTTGGCAGAGGCAAATCTTGTGTTTCAGTATACAGTTTAACATTTATGAATAAGAACATCCCTCTGGTTCTAATGTAAGATCAGCACAGGATAAATGCATGAAAGTGGGATTTTCACTTCGGCTGCCACTATGCTAAATGTGGAGTCCCACAGTTCTATTTGAGAGTACATGTTTTTGGAATATGCAGTACTGTATCATTTGTGTTTGCTTTCACTTTTTCATCCACTTCCCAGAGCCTGTGCTATCTAGGGCAGTGGTCAGCAGTTTTAATCAATTTTCCAAACGCAGGAGCGCTACGGCAAGCAGGAAATCCCAGCAGGACAGTAGGGAATGGACATAGCAATAATAATAACACAAAATCTAATCTGAATTATGCTCTAAAGAGATTAGGTCAGAATAATCCCCAGAATAAACACAAATGGGGAGGAGGGGAAGGCTGCTTGTGATCAAATGCAGGGAGGGGAGCAGCGTTGTCTGCACGTAGATGTTTTTATTCCTGATGGTGGGATTTGTGTAAAGTTGTGTTTGATTTTGGGTGTAAAAGTGATGAGGGTGTTTATTTTGGGAAATGAGAGTATGTCTGAGGCTCAGAGAGCTGCTATTATTAAAGCAGAATAAAGTGCTTCCTATTGCCTCGTCAAACAAAGAGAGAAGCCCTCAGTGTGATGGATTCCCGAACGTTTTCAGTCACAAAGCCAAAGAGAGTAGCTTCATATCCAAGTGGGATCCAGGTTTCAGCCCAGTAAGTCAAAGACCCATTAAACACATTCTCCATTTTGGGTGTAAATGAAGTTTAAACTGCGCAAACATCTTGCGTTCCACAAGTCTCCTTCGAAAAAGAAAGATGTGAAAGAAGACAGAGTGAATTATAAGGCAGCGTGTCTGTGATATTGGTTCACCTATTTTTACTTGGAGACAGTAACAATTTTCTGAATGCACAGCCAAACTAACTACAAATTAACTAAATAACTACCTTAACATCACTGATTTCAGTACGGTTAGAAGTACAGGGCAAAGTTTTTGCCGATGCAGCAGTGTCACACTTATTCCTGTCGACGATGATCCCGAACTTTGTTAAGTAACAATTAAATCAATTGTTTAGTTTAATTTTGGCGCCTGTGACGAGTCCAGGAAGTCACCAAGTCTGACCAAGAAATTCAGCTCTAGCACACACACCCCTCATAAAACCACATCTTTTTCTTTCTGTATGGATCAAACAAACAAGATATCCAGAGATAGCAGTAGATGGATTTTTTAAACTTTGGACAGAGCCAGACTTGCTGTTCCCCTGATCTTTCGGTGTTCCAGCTTACAGATATGAGAGTGGTATTGGCCTCCTCCTCTAACTACTGGCAAGAAAGCGAATAAATGTATTCTCCAAAGTGTTTCTTGTATGCTAGCCACTGGAACCTAAATTGTACAGAATCAACATGTTTACAGCTTTTTTTTTTTTTTTTTTTTTTGTTGATTTGCTTGAATTACTGCAGGGTCTCTGCCGTGGCTCTCCCAGTGCTGACTCTGTGTGGTGAGGGTTCAGGGATCAGAGTGGACAGGGCCGGGTCAGACCTCGAGGTCACTCGCTGCCTTTCTGCTGAGCAGGCTATTGTCCAGCAGCTGCATGGCAGCACCACTCCAGGTCTATTCAGAGTCTATTCAGCAGCTTCAGCTAAGTGCAATAGAAGACCCCGGTCTATTGTCTGACGCCAAGTCTGTTTGAGCTGCACCAGAATGCTCACTTCATCTCCCAGTGAGTTCAGAGAAACAGTTAAGTCTCAACGAATGGGGGCGGATTTATACAAGTAAAAAGACACGTTACACACATTCAGGCCGACTTGAGCTCTCAAACAGAGAGCTGCTTGACCTCATGTGACCTTTGCAGAGTATCAAACCACACTGTATGACTTCTGCTTGGTTCCCTCAACACAACACTCACACACACACACACACACACACACACACACACACACACACACACACACACAGACACACACACACACACACACACACACACACACACACACACACACACAGGATTTAGATACAAACAGAGTAGAGGTGCTGAAGGATGAGGGAAAAAAGAAAAACCTCTTATTTCATACACTTGTCCACTAGATACATGACAAACCTCCTGAATGTCAACACCTATTTTTTTATTTGGTAAGCATGTTATATTAGCTACTTTTATTTGCATTTCTCTTCTGTTGTGCGTATGAAATAAGAAGCCATAAGAACATTATAATGCAAAAATGAATAACAAGAGATCGGTGGCATTGCTAGCAAGTTAGCTATTCCCAAAGCACTGGCTAAGTGTATGATCATGCACACAAAATGGCCATATCACACTCAGTAAAAAAGCCATCTGGAAGCATCAGCACTTCTATGAGCAGAATTAAGTCAGAGTGCAATGACTTTCTCGTTTAAAGTGCCTCCAAAGAGCCCCATTATTACCTTCCCAGAATGCAAATGTGCTTTGGGCCAATTAGAGGTTGAGCCAATACCAATGTAAGCCCATAAAAACCCGCCCTTCCATAATCATTCAGCAATATGACTCATGGGTAAGATTGGAACACCGGCCTGTAAATGTGTCATGATTATGACTCTGTGCTTAAAATGAATGGAGGAGCCGCGTATTTCATTCCCACGGAGCTGGAGCTGAGCCATGCATATGTTAGTGTCAGAGCATCTAATGAAATAAATAGACTTGTGATGGTACTTATTAGGCCCCCATAAGTGGCAGGTAAAGACAAGGGCCCAGTGGTGGATCAAAGGCAGTTAAATGTCTCTTTTTAGATCTCCACCTATCAAGAGGTATTTAGGGAGAGAGGGGGTTGCTTTTTTGTTTGTGGAGACAGACGCCCTCATCCAGGATCTCTCTGTGTAATTACACGCCACAGAAGACCTTCATTCCTCTCCTGTTCACAGAGAGAGATGAAAGACGAGAGAGACAGGGGCATGTAATCGCTCCTCTGACTGAAAGAGGGGGAGAAGAGGTGAGGGACACAGAGAATAGAAGGACAAAAGGATGGTGAGTGGTGGTGGGGTTTTAATAAACCTCCTCTGTCTCTTGTTTACAGAGTCTCTCCTACCTCTCCTGATTTCTCTCTCTCTCTCTCTATCACACACACACACACACACACACACACACACACACACACACCATCTTTGACTGAGGCTTTCATTATTCTCAGAGTTGCCTGTTCTCTGCCTCAAGACAGATGTGTAAATTGTTGTGCTAATGTAAGGCCCACTGCTGAGAGCTTTAGAGGGAAGGAGATTTACACACTCCACACCACTGTATAACTGTCACTCACAAACTCACACTCACAAGAGCATAAAGGAGGATGCCGTGAGCGACAGCATCTCCGCGCACACACTCAGCAGACCCTGCGTGCATATGCAGGCGTGCATGAACACACATAGACGGACACGCCGGTACTGACAGAGGCGTGGGCGGACGTTGACATGCACACGTAAATGTTCTATTTTCTTCTGCCATTCATACTCTCCAAGTCTAACAAAGGACTCCCTCACCTCATCACAAAGGGCTTAAGAGCAGCAGTGAAGTTCCAATCTGTCGCTGTTCCACTGTAAAACTCCAATATTTTTCCATTACAGGCTTTATTTACTCCAAAGGGCACAGGGGGCAAGACACCAGAAAGGCACCTGTTAATGATCTCCCTTTGCTTCTGAGGTTAAGATGAGGAGCTAATCTGAGGGATCTTTGTGTTGTTGTTGTAATATTTTGGCAGCATCTGCTGTTCGGAAACAGAAGGGAACTCATCACACAATTGGGACTGATGCGTGAAAAGGAGGATGATAGGTGACAAAAGTCATCAGGCAGGAAACAAACGCATGACGCAACAGTTTGGTCATTAATTTAGCATTTAAAGAACAACTGGGGGAATACAGATATCAAGCCTTCTCATCGAGAGTGACATGAACAGATTAACTCCACTCTCATATCTGTATGCTAAATGTGGAGCTACAGCAGGGTAGCATAGTTTATCAGAAATAGCCGGAACAGACCGGAAATAGCTAGCCTGGCTCTGTCCAACAGCAACAAAAACAATTAGTAGACCACATTACTAATCCTAATGATAATCAAGAGATTAAAACAATTATTACTGAGTATATTCGTACTGTTTTGAACTTTTTCCCCCTGAGTTTTCTAACTGCAGGTCACAACTCTGCCAAGTCTGCATGACACTGGGTGACTGACTACTCCTCTGTCTGTCTGTCTGTCTGATGGCACCTCTGAGGGGTTCCAAATAACCCATCTGCCCAGGAATTTGCCAGTCCTTCTGTCTGTCTGTCTGGCTCTCCACAGGTATGTCTATCTGTCCCTGCGTGATCCATGTTTCTTTTATTAAGCTGTGGAAGAGGAGGGCAGGGGATGGCTGCAGCGTGAAGGTTGAAGCTATAGACAGAGAGACACCACTCAGAGTTTAATGACCCACTATAACTATACCTATTCATCTCCCCCTGCAGAAGTGCCATGGAAATGGTCCTCTGCTGAAGGCACTGCATCATGCTAAATCATAAGTCTTGAGCTTGCACAGGTGTGATTACACGAAACATGTTCCTCCTGCTGCTTTTCATGTGACACAGACCACACAAGGAATATTTCAACACAAATTAACGTGGAGGCAGTTTGACATAATGACGTCAGAGAGCGCATAAACCAAAAAGTGTCAGCTGCTGCAACGCTTCCACATAAACCAATCAAGCAGAAACTTGGATCAATAGACATCTATACGGCTTTCCTCTGCTGGAGTGAGGTGCTTTCTCTACCTGCTGTACCTCCACACACATACACACACACACACACAGAAAAACACACACCACATCTTGTTGCTGAGAGGATTGGAGGCAAGTGAAGCTGAGCAACAGCAGCGGCAGAGCAGAGACACCCAGAGTTAATGAACCCTCACCAGTCAGCATGGCTGTCCATCTGCTTTCATAATCCCCATAAACAGCAGGCCATGGGTGCTGCCCAACCAGCTACAGACATACACACACACGCACGCACACACACACACACACACACACACACACACACACAGAGCATAGCATCATCCTAAATATCCTACATGAATGAGGGCTGCACGTGTGCTTTGTGTGTGCATGTGTGTGTGCAGGATTGGGTGTTGCAGGGGGAGGAGGGTGGGGAGGGAGCGCTGATGTGTCCATTATAATGCCTGCGAGCCTTAGTTCAGCTCACCAGCTAATCTAAGCGGAGTGGCGGGGAGAGGTGAGCGTGAGGTCGGCTGCTGAGCCCATCTGGTCAGCAGCAGGTAAGAGGCTTGAAACACACACGCCCGCTGACACACTTGATGCGCGTGTGAGCTCACACACTTAAATCTAACCTTAATTACATGCAGGTACATCTGCCACATTAGGCCAGACCTCGTCCCACTACTTCACACGTGGCACTCATTTAAAACGATTCCTAACTCTTCAGCGACGGAAGCCTGGTGGCATTCTGTAGCGTACGCCGCATACACCTGGCATTGTGAACGAACCAGGAGGATAAACCAGGTTTCCTCCTGTGCAATCAGAACTGCTGCCAGAGCGAGAGAGATGGGTGTGCGCGCGAGCTGTGTGCTGATTGAGACTGGGAGTGTGACCCCACTGTGACCCATGCAGAAAAGGGAGTAATACCTAAGTAATACAGCTGGCTTCCCATCAGCGCGCACCCATCCCACATACACACACTCACGCCAAACACGCAAACCGGGCCAACAGGAGGCTGTCAGCCCTTGATTAAGACCTGCATCCAAGACGAGAACAGAATCTTTTCTGTGTGTTTGGAGGCTCCCAGTCAAAGTCTCAAGAGGAGTAGTACGACTTAAGTCCTGGAGCTGAAGACGGGTGGAGGAATTAAAGGATGGATGAGGGCAGATCTCATTCTTTTCCTCTCCTCTTTGCTATGGTTGTGATCCAAGAGGGTCTGAGTAGAAACAGGGATTATTGCCCCTACTGTGCGTGTTTGTACATGTCTGCATATGTTTTGGGGATGAAGCCAGAAACTGCCTATAGCTGACATTTTCCTTTAGCACCATCTTTAAAGCTCCAAAGTGAGGAGAGGAGAGGAGAGGAGAGGAGAGGAGAGGAGAGGAGAGGGGAGAAGAGGACACACCGGGGAAGAAAAGGAAAGGAGACACGGGGAAAGGAAAGGAATGGAAAGGAAAGGAAGGAGGAGGAAAGGGAAGGAAAGGGGAAAAGGGAGGAGTGACGAGGATACGAAAAGAAGAGAACGTAAAGGACATGAAAGGTCTGGATGTGCCCTTATTGACCTCTGAATAAGTGCCAATCACCACTCCATTACTGACAGGGCCAATGAGCTTAAGAGACAAACATGGTGCTTTAACTCCATGTCAGTCACTACATTAAATAACACAGCAGCGCACTGTTGACATGCAGCCAATCACACAAAAACCCACCGAGCCCTCCCTCCTCCCCCGCCCCTCCCCCCCTACAAACACTCAGTGAGCATCGTTTGCCTTGATTTAAAACACAAGGGAGGAAAAAAAAAATGTAAGTTGTTTGAAAGTCCTGCTGTTGCCTAGCTGCCTGCCATGCAGACAGAAGGACGCAGGATCATTTCCGTTCCCTCTTTCAGCCGGAGATATGCGCACGAACGCTCAATACGCCCGTCTCTCCAGGGAGGTCTGTGTGTCATTCCCCTACTTTAGACACACCAGCTGCTCGGTGTGTGCGCCGCAGTGTTAAGAGCCCCTTCCCACCTTGCACAAGCCCCCAGTGGCACCCACATCCACTTATACACAGGCATGACAAAGCTCCCCTCGCTCCCCTCCTTTACCTACCCCATGACAACCCAAACACCCCCCACATTCATAAGTACCCTGAGGGCAGATGGGACCCTAATAAGCGTTACACTCATAGAAATGGGATTCTTCACAGTGCCTTCTAAAGAGCAATTCCCAAAGTCTGCCAGAGAGCTGGCTGGAAAAAAAAATGATGGAGTGAGAGAGATATTGATGACAGAGGTTGGTATATGTGAGACTATAAAGCTATAAATACGCCTGATGAGACTATCAAGAGACTGAAGGAAGAGGAAGGGGAAATGGGGACAAGTGAAGGCAATTTATTAATGTGGATGTAGGGGAATGTAGCTTTGTATGGCAAATTCATAAAAGGAAGTCAGAATAACACTAACTGCCGCTGCCTTCTCTAATGCAGCACATTTCCTCTCCTGATGGAAAGTGTATTATTTAACACTCTTTAAGCTGAATTTTCCTCCAAGTTCGCCAAGCCCACATGGCATGCTCAAATACAAACAGACACAAACACAAGCATTACAAACTGGCTGTGGTCTAAGCTCTGAGTGGACTTGGCTCAACTGGCTTCTGAAGACAAAAAAGCCTGTGCTAAGAAGATGAGGGGAATGTACGTGGCCTGAAAAACCTCCCTTTTTTAGATGAGGACACATGCAGAGCGCTGGACCACAGCACAGCCAATCAAGCGCCGATGCTGCCTCTGATCTATGGACCTCAGTGCAGTCACTTTTATCAAGTGTGTGTGTGTGTGTGTGTGTGTGTGTGTCTATCTTAGGGTAAGGGGTTGCTCAGGATCTGGCATAACCCCCCGTAGAGAATCCTGATCCTATTGGTCACGATGCTCAGAGTGCTGCTGAGATCTTAAATGAAAATTCCTGCACTCACTCACTCACTCCTCCCAAGTGACCCAGCAGGTCTTCTGCCATTTTACACATAAATGCTACCTCTTCATCAGAGGATATGGCTCCATTTTGCATATGTGTGTGTGTGTGTGTGGCTGGGTGGGTGGGTGCTCTACTTTTAATGTCAGATGTCACCGAGCATGTCTTAGCATATCAATCGACGAGAGAATCAGAGATTTTTTTAAGCTGAAACCAGCAGGTGTGATGTTTACCTGTGCATGACTGGTTATGCAACAGCTACATACCTCTAAAGAGACATGAGCGCACACACACACACACACACACACACACTTGCAAGTATAGTTCCTGTTGAAGTTGTGAATGAGTTCTGAGTGTGTGTGTCCTGCTGCTGCCCCCCTTTACCCCACACAAAGGGGCAGAAAAGGCTCTCTGGAGTCTCCTATTCATCTAAAGCACAATGGAACCCCACAGAGGTTTTCTTCCTGTTTCCCTGTCTGCCCCACCCATCTCCCCCCACAGGGCAGGATGGAGGGGCAGGGGGTACCCCGTCCTGCCGGCCCAGCAGCAACTCAGCTCCCATCTGCCACCGAAACTCTTCCTCCTCCACCCCCGATCCATCCATCCATCCATCCATCCATCCATCCATCCCCCCTCTCTCACTTCCGCCTCAACTTGTTTAACTCCACTTGCTGGCTTTTTGAAGACCTGTGCCAACATCTTTGTGTTTTATTTAGGAAATGAAATCACCTTCAAAAGTCACAGACAGAGTGAAATGAATTTTGTGATAACTATTAAAAAAAAACAGTTTGACCTTGGGAAAAGAACAGCTCGGTTAAAAACGTCCTCAAATTTCAAACATCAGTGGCTTTAAATGTTTGGATGAAACTGAAACATTCTTGCGTTTCAATCATGTTTTATGTGAAAGTACACAGGTAGCACAGACCATCTGGTGAGAGATAAACATTTTTAACCAGAACCCAAGCTCTCCATAAAATATTTAAATAACTTCACGTGGTGATAATTACCAACAACATTTCGGCCCACTTTTTAAATAACACAGAGTTTGAAAAACTTGGCAGGCTCAGCCATATTGATTAAATCTTTATAACCTCAGATTCTAAATACTTTGAGAGCATATTGTCTTTGCAGGAGAAAATAATGGCATGTGCTAAAAACTAGATTCATCTCAAGTCTGCCGATCTCTGCCCGAAACTTTCTTCTGCTGCTAATTCCTCTTTGCATTCTTTATAGTCAGCTCCCTCTTCCATTTACCTCGTTGCTTTCCCCTTCGACAGAGCCCTTGCTGTTTGCTGCAGATTTATGGTCCAGTCTAACATGCACAATATTGGCAAAGCATTAAACATGTCTACTCTTAATACTGTGAGCTCTCTCCATCGATAAGAGCCTTAATAAAAACATCCCCCTAGTGGATTTGTGTGTCTCTTTTTCACTTTCCACCCTCCGCCTTCCTCCTCAGTGATATCCTTCTCTCTTAACCACTGTTTCTTTTGCTGCTTTGCTAGTTTTAACCTGGTTCTGCTGCACATCACTCGCCTTCCTCTCATTCTTTTCCACCTATTTCACCCCCGACTCACCGCCTCATTCTCTGGCCTGTGCCAGAGGTTTAATGACGCTTGAATGCCACTGCTATGGAGTTTTCTTCTTTGCTCTTTTCTCATAAAGGATATTTAAAAGCCATGCCCTGAGATCAATCCATCTCAATGTGTCTCTCACAGATTCATTTCTCTTCCATCTCCTCTCTGTTTTTTCCTCCTCACTGTCAGATGGATGGCATTACCCTGTGTAACCCCTCTTGTTTAGTTCACACACATTCCCCTGCAACAACCACAGGCTGCAATTGGCACGTTCGCTCAAACCGCCACTCTTTTATCTAGTCTATAAATGCCTATTGGTACCCTAAAAACCTCCACTACCCCCTGCAGCCATCCGGGTCAGTTACGCCTATGAGAGCCAAGCAGCTGTTCCCCTCCCACTTTTTTCTCCTTTGCTGTCTCTGATGTCAAGAATTTGAGCATCATAAGCACATTTTAAATATTAACAAAGACCACTTTGCACGTATGAATAATACAGCAGAGAGGGCAGTGGCTAGCCAACGATCCCATCCCCTGCCGCCTGACGGCCATAAAACTAATGCACTGCTCCGGGACAGAATGTGGCCTGGTCTGGTCTGCCAGCAGGACTTGCCTGAGGAACTAGTTTGGCCCATGGCCTGGCCCAAAGAGAGCTGTCTGTCTGTTTATTTATCACAGTGCCCAACCACCTGTCCAAATCTCTGCAGATGCAACAGCCTGGCAGCACTTTTGTTATGACTACATGTTTCAGAGACACTTTAATCTAATCTGACATCTCAATCTGTTGAGCGTCTTTGAAGCCAAATCTGCTTTGGTGTTTGTTTGAGGTTAGCTTTGTTGTCACATTCTTTTCTTTTCATGCATCTAAAATTCATACTTTTAGCTGTCGGGAAATTACAGAGCTCTTCAGACCAAACCGATAGTTCAGCAGTCTTTTAACTCCCTCAAATGTCATATTAAAGAATGGGAGTCTTCTTGGAGCCCACACTGTTATTCGGGAGCAAGAGGATTCCCACACTAAACACCAATGAGACCGCACATCCAAGAAGAGTGTCACGATTCATCTAGCTCTCTATGGGAGTGTCTGACATGCTACGCTCCCTAACTCTGAACACTCGACTGCTCCTTTGCTACCCTCACGCTCGTTCTCCTCCTGTCTTGACCTCCCAGTCTGGACACTGGTCTACAGTGCCTCCCCCGAAAGCCTGATGTGTCACAAATAATGTGCAAACACACTTCCCGTATGTCGGCTTTCTAATTCTGATGAAGTCATGAATAATGACAGAGAGAGAGAGAGAGAGGCATTGGACAGCAGGGTAGTTACTCCAGACAAGTGTTCCAGGCAGTCTGGGTAATTAATGTGTATGTCAACACAGAAAAGAGGAGCACCGTAGCAGAAATGTGAGCTCAGCACATCGACAATGCAGGCAGAGACTGATACAGGAGGGATCTGAGGGGAGGCGGCAGAGGAAAGGTACACACACAATGGGAGAGAAGATAAATGCAATCTGTCCGTCCCATCATGCATTCTCTAAATATATCTCTGCCTCACTGTCTCCCAGACAGAAACTTTACTGGGGCACACTGAGCCACTGTCCCCTGGTGTCCCCCTCCTCCCGGCCCTTCACCCCTTCCAGGACCTCACTTCAATCCTCAACTGTTTATATCAACCTTTCTCATTTCTCATGCAAGGATTTCAGAGTGGTCCACAATTTTAATAAACGTAAGCTGCTTTTCTGCTCCGCCTGTTCAGGGAATAATACACACACAAGGACCTTGGGAGGATGTATGGCAGGGGGTTCTTACTGGCATTCAAAGAAATGGCCACGGACCTGGACAGACAGTCAGCGTGGCCTCCACAAGATTACTGCTGTCATTAAGTAGTAGCTAAAAAATGGACTTCTTCACCACAGATTTATTTCTTGGAGTGGTCTTTTAGCAAAGCTTGTCCATATTCTGTACTCATTGTTGTCCGCATTGTTCTTTTTTTTCCCCCGACCGTAAACTGAGCTTAATCCACAATCCACTAAACCCTCAGATTTCTGCCTTGTATTTCAATTTGATCAAGCAAAGGCAGGCGTGGAAAAGGTCCATGCCCGCCTTCCACTAGGCCACACTGAGTGAAATTGTTCATCTGACACTGGAGGTGGGCAGCGTCACCTTGGTGTCCAGGCCCTGTCCCATCACCTCACCCACACTGAACTGCCCTGTGAACCCAGTGATTTCATCTCCAGAAGAGCTTCTGCAGTCTTTGACGGCATTAACTCTGGCCAATCCACTGATCAAAGCCTGCTCTGTTCACACTGAAATACTGTCTAATGAAGTAATGATTAGAAGCGCAGAAATGTTTTATGATCAACTGGGTGTATTCGGTATTTCAAAAGCAACCCGTACATCCAAGCAAGTGTCACTTAATTTAGACGCTGTATCTCGCAATGAGAACAATAATTACAAGAATATTTTCCCCGAAGCACTTCAACTGCTCTATCTTACTTTTGACAAGGTTTTTCATCTTTCTTTTCGGAGAGGCCAAGAAGGCATGGAGCAAAACCTTAATTACTCCCTGCGCACCGGGGGAGTTTGATTTTTCCGCTCCAAGTAGAAAAGAGAGTTGTGAGCTCGGGTGAACTGTGAGGTTGCAGTTTGATGTGGGTTAAAAAAAAAAAAAAGTGCTGGTCAGCAGGCGACCCCCAGACCCCTGCACCGTTACAGGTGTATTATCAATTCAAAGGCATCAATTTTAAATTGGGCAAAAAGTGAGGATGGACACTTTTAGTAAAAAGCCTGAATTCCAAAATAAAAACAAACAAAAAACAAGCTGTGTGTGCGTGTGCGCACGTGTGCGATTCGTAAATGTTGCGCCGTGTCACATGTGTACAATATTTCCATACTGAGCTTTAATATCAAAACTTACCCGTGCCAGACACGACACTTCCCCCGACCAGGAGGAGAAGAACCAGAGGAGCGACTCCTTGGTCGCGCTGCATTCGAACAGAGAGCATCTTTTCCGGCTACGCCGTTGCGAAACGTCCCGGTTGTCCACGCAGCGTAACCTGCGGTGCTTTTGACACACCTAAGTAGCTCTTGTCCAGCAAAGTCTTTACCCCTGAAATATCTCTCAGGAAAGAGTGAAATGCCAGCCAGTCTCGTAATAAATGTCAAATGTCGCTGTCGTGGTAAATAGTTCTTGACTGTTGACGCAAACAGACTGCAACGCTCAAAACACATCCATCACCGAGCCGCTTGTGAATGGCAGAGAAAAAATTGAAAGGGTGTTATTTCCGTCCGTAATCAAAGTTTGAAGAGGTCCGTAGAGATCACACCCTGTGGACATAAAGGAACAATTTGCCGGGACTACTCCTGGTAGATTTCATTTCCAGCAGCACTTGAACCCCGCTTGACTAGGAGCCCTGCGCGCAGGGGTGCCACAAAAGTCACCAAAAAGTTTGATGCATTTCTGCTCTGAATGGACAGATGAAGTTGGATGAGAGAGTCCGGTTCCCGGCACAGAGAAACTTGCTTTGAGACCGTACCAAACAAGTACCACGGGGAGAGATACTGTCAAGACAGCCGCGTCCGCCGCAGACAGGACTGCCGCGTCTGTTCTGGGCCCCTGGGTGTCTTCTCTCGTCCCCGTCCGCAAGGTATAAACAAGAACACGGGGATCAGCGCTGGAGCACAATGCCAGCCTCCGGACTACCAGTCCCCGCCTGGCCAATCATATACCATCCTCCTCCTCTCAGACTGAAGGCTGAACAAGTGACGGTAAACTAGTGGCAAGCGAGGAGGAAATAGATGGGAGGGGAGAGATAGAAAACCCGGACCCTACAGCGCACAACCCAGCTCTGGATTCAGCAGCCACTGCACTGAGGTGTTTCTGCAGAGAAGTGAGGATGAGTTTGTGAATTTATTTCATTACAATCTATCTATCTATCTATCTATCTATCTATCTATCTATCTTGGCCATTTTATTTTCAAATCTAATTTTAAATGCAATAACGTAGACAATCACTTTTCTTTGCTGGCCCCCAACCTAATATGAATAATCTGCGGACAGCTATCCGGAGTCTATAAAAGAAGTCCAGCAGCACCGGTCTTGGTTTATGAGAGCGTATTATTGCCTGTCAATCCATCTCTGGGTCCTATTTTACTCCCGGTGGCCACAAGAGAGCACCCTTTCATAAATGAGCCAATGAGGACGACACCTGACTGGCTCCTCAGCACAACTCTTCATTAACAGAGCCGTTTCCTGTGTGACTGGATGGCTCTGATGGTGTTTGATTGGTGAATGGACACCACAGGAGCCATGATGAAGAGGTGAGCATTGCCTTGGCTGCTTATTTCCAAAGCAGTTGGAAGTACAACTCAGTTCAGCTTCCTGTTACAATTTGCGGGGTGGGGTGGGGGGGTTGAATATTGGCTAAATCCTTCCACTTTTTAGTTTCATTTTTTTTTTTTTGTAAGTTTTTGACAGCGGCAACTTCTCTGAAGTTCAAGTTTCTTTCGGTGGTCCTCTCCTTCGTTGTTCACTATTCAGGATGACGACTTTGTCAGTTTATTCCAAAGACATCGCTATAGCCTGAGAGGTCTGCGCCTATATTCACAGAATCTGGAGTTATGGCACATAACTAACGTTTTTCCTGGATCACTTATCACTTATGCACACTCACAGGTTCTCTGTTCTCATTAGCTGGGCAGGTGATGCTCAAATGGGTGACAAATGAAAGATCTGAACACATTAAAGGGGACATTACAAGTGCAAGCATACAGTGGGATGGTTTGATGAGTATGAAAATGATGCGAGCCATATGTTATGGTCTTCAGCAGTGTCAACCCCGTTGGGAGACTCTGAACATTGTGCCAGACATCTCTCTCCAGCGCCGCCATGAAAACACCAAACAATGGAATATCATTTGGAGGAATGCTGTTCCTCTCTCCAGCAGATATCTAGAGGGTCTAGGAGCACTGAGCATTGTTCTGGAAACCTTATGTTGTTTTTTCCTTCACTTTGTCACCCAGCTGCTATGTGATTTGGTGATGAAGAGCATAAGAACATAATTTATTTCTATGAAAATGTCACTTCCTGCCGTTCTCCAGCATTAGTCTCTATGGGCAGTATCGCTCTCTGGCTCATACTGAGCGTAACATTCATTCCTTCTGTTGCTGAGTCACATTGATGAGTGAGGGGAAGGCTTATCCTTGCATGACTTTTACCTTGAGATTGCATTAACCCTGTAGTATAAAATGCTCAAGATGGAATTAGATACTTCAGAGTAAAACAGAGCGAAGCCCAGAGTTTTAGGCAGAGGGTGAGGCAGACAGAGAGCTGGTATGTACAGTAGGCACGCATGCCGCTGAGCCTAAAGCGAGGCCCTCTCCTAAGACGTGACAGTATCTGGCAACAGAACAGCATTGCCGTACTTTGCTCAAATCCAACTTCAAAGGTTATAATTCGTGCGGACAAGTGATGACTCCTACTGCCTCCCTCCTCCGATGACAATTATGCTGTTTCCTGGAGCACAGAATACACTGTGGATTATTTATTTATTCCCTAAGTCTTTATTGTGACTGGTGAGGGAGTGAGAGCAAGAGAGGTAAGAGGAGAGTGACAGGGACGTGGACAGAGAGGGAGAGAGGGAGACACTGACGAGACGGTGAGAGCGAGAGAGGTTAAGCATGAAATGGAGTTCGCAGGTTGTGTTTGAGACAGATTTGCCTCGTGGAGCTGCAAATGTATTTTCTGTTTACATGCCTGTGCATGCCGTCATTTCTGATTGTGTTTCTGTGCCACTTTTACTGGTCTGTTCTTTCATATCAAAGCTCGGTGCTCTGCATAAAGAGCACATACTTACATGACATTATGCGCAATCTTTTTCCAATCTTGTCACTTAGTGATTCTTGCTGTGTGTGTGTGTGTGTGTGTGTGTGTGTGTGTGTGTGGAGCCCTTTGCGGTGAGGAGCTCGTTCAACAGATTTTATGTGACTGACTTTGGTGAGACATCTCCTGCCTTGATGAGGTCACGCAGGATGTTAACACATTGCAAGTTCTCAATTTGCCCTCTCTTCCTTCTCTCTCCAACACATATCCCCAGTTATTACTGAGGCAATGACGATGTTGAACTTGCCATAAGTTATTATTGTGTTCTGGTCTTTGCTAAGACTAATTGAAGATATTAGTCAAGGGCATCCAATGGAAAACTGGGGAGGAAAGCTGGGGGAAAGGAGAGCCATAATCGAGCGGGATAGAGCTCATATGTGGCGCGCCATACAGAGGAAGAGACAATGAGAAAGCCCGGGCTATTATTAAGGCATAATAGGTTATCCGCCGAGGACTGTTTAGCACCGCTGACTCTCCGTTGCTTTGTGTTGCAGGCTTGACATAAAAAGGATCAAACTGCCTATCTCTGTAAAACAGAGGGGGTCTAAAAATAGGAGACATGCTCTAGAAGTTGCTGTGGAGATAATTGAATATTATTTTCAGGAATGATTAAGTTGACCTATCCAGTAGACTAATTATTTCTTGCAGGCCAGAGGAGAACTTGTTTAATAGATTTTGGTTGCAGTGAATAAAGCAAAATAAAGCGGCCAATCTGCAGGCTTTCTGCTAACCAAGAAAACATCATCTGTGGCAAAATGAGTAATACCCATCATTAGAGTTTGGCTTGGGAGATGTTCACAGATGTGTCTGGCGGTATTTCAGAGTGGGGTCCTCTGACATTGTCTTTGGATGTGTTTAAAATTTTAGGTCATCCAATGCAAAACATGATTGGCAGATAAGAGGCGGACCAAATTCAACCAATAGAACCGGTCAGAAACAATGCTCAATGCTTTGACTTGGAACTGTTCAGTGAATGTTCAGTGAGCCTGTCTGCATGTAGGCTGTGTTCAGAATTGCACCATGTACTAATACTAAGTTTGTACTTATAGTAGAACTGAAATTGAGTATGAAAACTAGATTATATAGAGTTTTTGAGTAATCAACCACCCCAAAAATGCATTGTGTGTCTTTAGATTGTCTGATTGTGGACTCTAAGTAGACGGCTCTAGCACCACACTGTATTTTGTTTCTTAACAATTGTTGTGTGCTTCAGATTTGGAGATTTCAAACATTTGCAGTTTTTACAGAAACTAATGGTGAAGCGAAAATGCCAGCTGGCGGACTGGTCATGCTCACAGACCCTCCTGGCCCCGCAGTCACACAGACCACCACAGCCAACACCACCTCAGCGACGTTATCTGCTGTTCCGTATTCAGTGCTCAACTCAGCAGCCTCCTCTTCGGCTTCTCTGTAAATCCATCTTTGATCTTTACAGTTGTTTTACCTTGTTTCTTTACTCTAAATCAAACATGAACCAAATCCTTATTCTTCAATTTCCTTCAGATAATACTGAAAAATATAGCATTAAGTGGAAGAGGTACTGTTGATTTACGTTTGTGATCAACAGTTTTCATTCACTGCATTCACGCACTGCTGGAGTACACTTCTATGTGTATACTTAAGTATACTAAACGAACACTAATCGTTAGTTGGTGATTTCAAACGCAGTAGTAGAGACAGTTCCTTGTAAGCCATCCTACCCTTGATGGTGTTGCACTCAAATCTGTCCCAATGGCTTTGCTGACATACTTTGTCTGGAAATATGCCAAAAGAAGGGATTCTGCACAGTAAAAAGATATGTTATGTTCTACATAGAGGCTTTTTACAGAAAATAATGCATTTGGATGTAACTCCTTTGTTGTACATCCCAATTTAAAGGATTAAAAATTTGTTTTTATTTGTTTCTTTTGACATGTAGGTGTATCAGATCGTCTAATTTACAGCCATTTTGTGTTATTGTATGTCTAAAATGTAAATTTAACAGTTCTTGCGACAGTATGCAAACACGAGTGAAATGCAGTATAAATACACAGAGTTTTGTTTGTGGTTGAGTTTGAGTGAGAAAACAGTGAATGAATTTTGAAAGATGTGGTCACTGAATAGATTTTGTGTCAATTACAGCAATGAGCACATTGACGTCTGTTGTGCTGAGGGTGCGAATAGTTTGGAAAAAATGAACTCCAACTGTACCAGCTGTAAAAAACAAGGTAATATTCAGCATGTAAAACATATGATCATCATAGAAAATATGATCCATGGTGTGGATTCACCTTGACCAAAACATCATGCTGTTTTCTAACAACCCAGTAATGTAATATTTCTTATTACAATAAAAACACTACTGCATAACAAGTACTTTATTTCAGATTAAGTCTACTTTGCTGCATTAAAATACTTTTCTACATTTGCTTTAAGTAAGATTTTGATTTCAAGGTTTGTATTTACTTTTACTCGAATGTCATTATTTTCACTGTTACTAAACCTTTATTTAACCAGGTAAATCCTTTGAGACCACAGAATCTCTTTTACACATGAGCCCTGGCCAAGATTTCATCATTACAGCATTTCAAGCTGCACACATACAAACATTAAAAACACACAAAACAAAACAAACAGTATCAAGTGACAGAATGACAGACAGACACAGACAGGAGGGAGAGCGTCAGGCTCAGGAAGCAGTTGCAGTTACATAGTGGTATTTCTCTTTTTACTAAACAAAGGGTCCGAACGCTTCTTCCAGTACTGCTTTGGATAATCTACAGACCTAAATATGAGCAGTTTTCACTGGAACTAGGTTCTTTTAAATATATTTCCCACTGTTTAGCTCTATACTGCATTTATTATATAAAATATTTTTTATTTCTATTTTTTTTCCTTGAGTTTTCTCAGTCTGTAAACACTTAAAAACTGTCCAATATTGGTTATGCTGATGATTGTTGGTGTTTCTGTGTATATGCCTGTCATTGGTGTGTGTGTGTGTGTGTGTGTGTGTGTGTCCCTGTCAGCGGGCATCGACTTCACCTGTCCTCCGCCGTTGTAATCCCTGGGTACACCTGGGCCTTTGGGCTTCAGGGCTTTTAGCAGATTGCATGTGTCAGACTTAGGACAATTACACTGATTGTTGCCCTAGAAACTCTGCTCTCCCTCTGCTTCTGGGGGTGAAAGAAGTTAATAAAATCAAAGGTGACAGAACAACGTGGAAAATGAGAGAAATCTGTCTGCAAGCTGCTTTTAATACGCATCTAACCTCCACCACTCTGTACAGAAGCATCACCTTGATAAACAGATTGTAATGGTTGTCATAAAGATCAGAAAGATCAGTTATTGGCAGGTGAATTCAAAACTTTGGACCAAAGTTTATTTAAACCTAACAGAGCTGATTTGAATGCAGAACTGTTCTCTCATCCTCACATGGAGCCATAAAAGCGTTTTTAAGTCGAGAATTCATCAGCCACAAGCATCATACCGTAGTCGATGTGATTGCTCTGTTGGATTTACCTCCATACTCAGATTGTATTTGTTGATATTCAGGAAAGATAGGAAGCGTAATGCTCATCGTATTCTCTAATGGCCACGATCAGACTGAGCTCTCCTCTCAGCCATACATAGACATCATTAGTAAACAGCAAACCAAAGAGCAACATGCTAGTCATTTGTGCTGAATACTTGGGCGAGAGCGTAGAAAGAAAGAGACCAGTCCCCGAGGAGACCGCACCTGCTTCACGTCTCCGCTCCGTTGAGATGAGGCCTGTACATGTGATGTGCACAGCTGAGGAACCCTGCAGTAGAAAGTGAGTGATGCACGCTGAGAAGCATGACTCATTGGGACACGAGACTCAGCTGTGCTCACCCAGGGGTGGAAGAAGTACTCAGATCCTAAGTAAGTAAAAGCACCAATAACAGATTGTAAAAATACTCTACTACAAGTAAGTCCTGCTTTCAACATCCTATAAAGGTAAAAATACTGAGGTATTATCAGCTAAATGTTAAAGTAAAAGAAGAGAAGAAAATCTGCCCTGTGACTGATACTGTTTTTTCTACCTGTGACATTATTAGATTGTTAATACTGTTGCAGCAGTGCGTAAGGAATATTTTACTGTTGTGACAGGTGGAGGTGGAGCTTAGTTTAACTACTTTCCATACAGTTACTGGAGCTAGTTTAATTCAGAGGTTAGCAAACAGGGGCTTGGGCCCCATCCAAAGAATCACAAGATTAATCTGAGGCGATCGTGAGATGATTAATGTTGTAGGAAAGGAAAGAAGAAGAAAACAAAGTTCTGCCACATAAATTTAGATTCATTTCTCATTCCTTTTTTTTTTTTTTTTTTTTGCCATTTTTGTGGACTGTTGGAGAGTTTTATCTCTGGCTGCGAACGGTTATTTAAATGAGACCATGTGAGTAGTGTAGAGGAGAAATTTCTCTTTGATGGAACTACTTAGAACTCATCGGCTTCAGGAATGTGACAAGGAGCCCCAACTAAACACTGCTTTCTAATGAGAGTTCACAAACCAAAAAGACTGAGAACTGCTGGTTTAATTATGAACAATGCTTTGCAATTTTAGTAGCTTATCATGTGTTTTTAATGAAGGTTATGAATCCGAAAAGTAAGTACAGCTGTCAAATAAATGTAGTAGAGCAACAAGTAGAATATAAGTGCAAACTAGCATAAAATGGAAATACTCAAATAATAATACTCCAAAAATACCTCAAAATTGTACTAAAGTACGGTATTTGAGTAAATGTACTTTGTTACTTTGCACCACTGATCTCACAGCCTCAGATGAGGAGTGTGTGTGTGTGTGTGTGTGTGTGTGTGTGTGTGTGTGTGTGTGTGTGTTATTGTTCACATTATAGCTGTCTTATTGAGACACACAAAAGGGAAAAGAGTGTTTGAAATACTGAAAGTGTTTACACACTATGAGTTGTTACAGACAGAGAGAGGGAAAGACGCGTGTAAATGAAAGTGCTGTGAGGTGGTGAGACTCAGAGCTGCAGTGTGTGGGTGTGAGCACTAATTAAACACAACATCTGTTGAAAGTACAGACACTGGCAGCGATGAAGCTTACAATCAAATCGGCAGCTATTAGAAACCACAATGTTACTGTCATTTCATATCAAACAAAATACACTGAGTTGATTGATTGGAAGGGGGGAAAAACACATCCTGCACGCTGAATCATGCCTCCAGTAAGCTTCACTTGTGGGAGGTTCCTACCCGCTGTGGGCCTTTGTCAGGTAATCTCTCAGTTTATTAGTCCTGATATGAACTATAAACCCAAATTTTTGTTTATGATGAGGGACGTCAGGGCATTGTTGAGTGATGATATTTCATGAGGGAAGCATTATGTACACTTCATAATATTGGCTGCTCAGCACATTTGCCATGCTAGTCCAGTCCAGACTTGTTTTTTTATGGTAGCAAAGGGCTTTAGGACACTGTAAGTCAGGGCTTCCTCTGTGAGGGCACCATTATAGCTTCTGTATGGACTTGTGCGTGTGTGTGAGCACGAGTGTGTGTTTATGTGTCTAGATTAATGACCACTGGCATAAGAAATGCCACCGACTAGCGCTTTACACAAACAACTTCTAGTTTTGTGACGATATAGGGAAACGCCTTGGGGTGGAAACATGACTTTTACTGTCCTCTGTTACTCCCTCCATCCCTCCCTCTCTTCATCATCCATTGCTCCCATTCACCTGTGCCACCTCACTAATGATTGCTCAGCGGCTGTGAGTCTACCATGCATCATTTACCAGCAGCTCCAGAGAGGCCGCAAGAGAGAGAAGCAAGGAGAGAAAGGGGAGCAAAAGAAAGAAATTCTCTATTCATGCAGGTGGGAAGGCTGAAAGGGAGCCACAGCGATATCCAGAAGGAGAGAATGAGAATAAGGAGGGAAACTGACAAAGGTGCAGACACGAGGAGACAAGCATGTGCTGCAAAGGCAGTGTAAATGGAGAAGGTGAGAATAGGCTGCAGGGGACTGAGAGGCCCATTTTATTAATCACAGCCTTGATCTGGTGGGAAACGCTGACAGATCTGGATGGAAATAATGCTCAAGACTTGCCGCCACTGCACTTCTGCTTGCCACTGAGAACAGGTGGAGACCGAGGCAAGACATTTCCCTAAACACAAAATAACTGTGTTGGCTTGATATGTGTGCTATTTGTGACTAACATAATTGCACAAACAGATTATTGTTATTGAGACAGAAACAGAGCAGAATATAGTTACCGTACAGGCTGCTCAATATTTATAGGTGTGAAAATTGCAAAAATGATGGTTTTATTTGATATGTCACACTGGTGTCATGACTTAATATATTTTCGATATCGCAGGAGTAAGGATTGCCTAACAGTACAGTTCTGGTTTCAATAAAATTCCGATTCATCGAGCTGTTTCTAAAACAATTGAGGTTTGCCTGACACATTTGAGTGGTTTCTCAGCAGTTATACAAAACAAAACAGAAGCAGTGATTCACACTCTGGGAGAAAAATATGACGTGTTGACAAAAGCGGGACTATTGCCAATCTCAAATATCACAGCAATGAATGGTTCATATTTTTCTACCAAATGCACGGTGAATTGTTTGACCTCATATGGGGCTAGTCTTGACAAAACTCAGTGACATCCCATGATGCAACACAGCCCTGCAGGGTTTCATCATGGCTTGCAGCACACTATCAGCCAGGCAAAATGATTCAATATTACAATTTACCTTTTCAGGCACAAAAACGTAGAAAAGTCAAGAAAACACAGTGACAATTTTTCCACATCCCTCACACGAGCTGAATGGACTCTATTATTAGCTGTCTGACTGGATGGCTAATCAAGGTTGGATTTCTACAGGCACGGATGGATAGCTCAGGAGCTGACCCTGCAGTACAGCCAGCCAGCAGTCAACTTATTAGCCTATAAAAAGCTCATGTGTGGGTGTGCTTTGTTTGCCAGGACACGGTCTCCCATCATACCAATATCACCTCATTTCTGGAGGTGGGAGCCAACACTGACACGGAAGGGGAGCTGAGGAGAGAGGTGAGGAGGAGGAGGAGGGAAAGGGATGGAAATTACTTGGAGTGGAAATAGCATTTTTCCAGCACTAAACAACCGTGTGTAGCATCTCTGATGAATTACACTCAATTACACTAGACGATGATAATACATGCCGGGTTTGTTATTAAATTAAATTCAATTAAATATAGATTCCATAGCTTTGAGCAGAAGCTCTCCATAATAATGGAGCACTATGAGCACAGTGGTCTTTCCACAAATTGTACTGGACATCTGTAAATGGGGGGATAATCAATATTATTGTTGGAGTAACCAGAGGCCAGAAGAACAATCGCGAGTTTATCTTGTTTCCATGTGCTAGTTTTTATCTATGACCTTTGCACTCCGGCAGTTGAGGGGCTTTTTCTTTTGAAAGGGATGCAAATCCATCTGTGGTTACGAGTCAAATACATGCAAAGCAGTCAGTTGAGGTTGAATCCACAGAAGCCTCAAACCAAACCAAGTAGAGCTTGTGCTTCAAGGAATAAGGTCATGTTGTTGCTATGATAAGTTATAAAAAGCCAGAAGGGGTAAAAAAGATGGAAACAAAGTTTTTACCAGTGATTTAAGTAAAATATCCCAATGTTTAGAGCTTTGGTTTTACAGTAGCTGATGTAAATGACAAAGAGCAACAAAGTAGGAGTTTAAACAAAAGGATTAAACCGTATGGTGCAGATACAGACACAGACGTTTATTGACAAATAAGCATCAAAATAAAAGCATGAAATATGAGCCACTTATTGTGCAACATGGAGAGACTCACAAAGAGAAGATGCTGTATCAGAAAGAAGTGGGACGTGATATATTGTCTCACTAAAATGACAGAACATTGATCTTTAAAGTCTAGTTTTGTGTCTTTTTTAATGACAAAAAAAATCAACCCTAAAGAAATGGTGTAGGAGACAGACAAGAGAACAAATAGGGCACCACTGTAGTGTGAGGCAGGTCATAACCCGAGATGGAATTAATGAGCAAGTATCACACCTGCTTACAAGAAACAGCCAGGGGCTGAAAAGGTGAACATCTGATGCTGGAGACACACCTGTCCTCTCATCTTCGATATGATTGTTATTTGAAGGATCACAAGGCGGTAGGTGTTAGTTGGACAAAAACTCAATTTCTGTGAATTCTGACCTCCTTTGTTGTGCAATCTTACAAAGTTCAAAGATGCCTATAAAAGTAATCCCGCAATGTGTCGAGCAGCATGGATGTGAACTCGAAACATCAGAGCTGCAGTCCCTGTCCCGTCACGTTTCCTGTGTTCAGGCTTTAAAACAGCTCCTTCTGCGACTAAAAGAGACAAAGGAACAATCAGATGCTGTGAGTAAGCGTGCTCCCGGGCTCCCACATTCCCTTTGGAGGGCACACCGCAGCCTTTCATCTCTGCTCCCCTCTCTGTATCTATCCTCTCATCTCTCTGCTTTATGTTCTGCTTTCTGAGCAGAGTTCAAACACTGGGGACCAGTTTAAATACTGGAGGTTCCCACTGCAGTGCTCCAGTGAACTAGAGCATATAGTGAAACATAAAAAGCTCAGGCTTTTGCTCACCGCCCCCTTTTAGATTGTTAGCCTCACATTTATATGAACAGTCTCCCCTTTCTTTTAATTAAAGCATAATAACGACGTTGTTGTCACACTGAACGTTAAGCTTTAAGATGAAGCTGTTAAAGCCCAGAAGAGTCGTGGATGGATGCGAAAGGACACAAATGGTCAAACCTATAACATGATATTTCAGCACTGTGTGGTGCAGCTTTCCAAATACACAGATGTACGAATCAATACATGAAAAAAAGCTAAATAAATGAAAGGAAGGAGGATGCACCTGGGTCGATAAACTCGCAGGTGATTGAGGGGAAATGGGAGCCTTGTAGTGCCTTGTGTGCGTGCGTGCGTGTGACTTGACATCATGTGTACGTTTGTGGTTATGCTTAAGACATAATGCACGTTTGTACTGCTCATGTGTGCTGAGAATGTGACAGTCTTTCTTGTGGCGTATCCCATGGCTATACTGATCTCTTGTTTGGTATCGACTCTGTTCGAGTCTTCTACAGGAAGTATTTTTCAGGAGAACATGAGCTGAACACGGGCCTTTAAGTCCATCAATAAAGAGAAAGAGTAGAGAAAACGCTGAGAGAATCCACAAACACCTACGACGGCAAAAGTTGATTTTGGAGCCAAAAGCAAAAATCCACTTTTCTCACTGCAAAGTATAACACGTGCTTAATCAATCATTTTATCATTAATTGGATGCTAGCATATTAGTCGCATGCTTCTACAAATACAATTATATGGATTAGGTAAGAAGACATAATCTGCTGTTCAATCCTCATTACTATGGTGATTAATCCACACTGATTACCTCATTTTAATTAACATAATGAGATACTCAAAATATCCGTTCTGCCAACAGTGAGTGTGATCTTATGTTCTGTGTACCCTGAAAGCATTAATGCTGTCTGTGTACAAGCATGCGTGTGTGTGTGTGTGTGTGTGTGTGTGTGTGTGTGTGTGTGTGTAGCTCTTTGGTGTGTGTTCTACCTGGCTGGCAGGGACGGTCCGCCGGTTGAAACTAGATTACACAATCACAAACGTCCCAATCAGGGCTCATGCATATTTCATCCCCCCTGCCTGGCTTTCATAATTACTTAATTAATTCCCAGCTCTAAAGAGATAGGCCAGTGCTAATCCCCCAGCCTCCCCTGGGGCTTCCCGGGACTGCTATAGATGTCCTGTCCCAGGATGCACTGCAGCGAAATAGAGGGAGACATCCTGAACAGTTGTGCGGACTGTAACCATGGAGCTAAATCTGCCTCACTTTGGAGGCCTCCTTCTTAATGTAGGTTGGGATTCAGGATTCTAACTTCCCAGTAAAGCTTTCAGCTGGAGATGCGAACAGGCAAAGTGTTTCCATCCCACTGTGAGAAACATCCAGCACCCCTTGTGTTTCCTCCCACAGCAGAGAGAATGGATTCTCACTGATCTGACACGTGGAAAAATAAGGAGACGTACCTACTTGCATACTTACACAAGCAACATGTGCTCAACCTGCTTTCGCTGCTTCTTCATCTCTCGTCTTTCTGTGGAGTAACACGATGTCTCAGTTTGAAATGGAGGCGGATAAGGAAACAAAAGGGGAGCTTTTCTTGTGCACTCCCACATAGTAATGTATTTGAATACGCCTCGAATGTTCAGCTAAACCCAATTTAAACTTCTATTTTGTGATTTTTCCAGCTGCTTTCATATCACCTATGTCAGCTTACGTTTTAGGAACTAATAACTTTTAATTCTAGCAGAGGAAAATGCTGTAAGCCATATCAGATGTGGAGTGAGTCAGCTGAATGCAACACGTTTCCTTGGATCTGTGGGAAAAACATTTCAGCAGCAGTCACTTTAACAGTCATCACTAATACCAACAGCCATAAGCTGCACTGCCTTCATTCCCTTTGGCTTTTAATGTAAAGTCTAATGAACCAGACATGAGATTCCTACAGGACCAGGAGCTACTTAATCGCTGATGAATGAACATAAGCAAACATAGCAACACTTATTTAATCACACCTCCACATGCTCTGTGGTCATGGCAAATAACATCTATTAGTGGAATTTTGTTGACCCAATATGAGTGAGACCGCGGCCTTTCTCCCCTTGCTCCCATTTGAAAAATGTTCTGTCACATAATAGGCTGTAATTAGCAATCATCTGTAGATTCAAATAATTTCTTTTTGAGCACTTAAGTAATGAATTATATGTCCGCTGAGAGACGAAATCACCACAGCTGAGGCCGTGTGTCCACATTGTGCAGAAGCAGCGATCACCTGCTGCTGCTGCTGCTGTGCTGACGCTGTGCTGCGTGAGTCCCCATGGTGGGACTCCGGCGACCGACACTTTCCATAAAGAGAGAGTGAGATAGGAAGGAGAAGCAGCGAGAGACCAAAGACAGATTTAAAACAGTCCAATCAATCAGTGATTTGACTCTGGGCTAAATCCATGTTGATAATTAGCCAATCAGAGCAGGTTGGGTGGTGGGAGCTTGCCAGCCAGGTGCCTAGAGGCCCTCAGGGGACCTGAACTGTCTCTTCCCTTCATTAACTCCCCTCGTCCTCTCCCCTTGTCCGCCTGATCCTGCGAGCGGCCGGGGCTGCTGGGTAATTCAGTCTCCAATCTCTGAGGTGACCCCACGCCGCAGGGCTGAGGGAGTCGAGGATACAACACTTCTTTTTAACCTCTCTCCGACTCCCTTTTTCTTTGTTTCCAGAACCACTGCTGCTGCCTGTTGTTAGCTCTTTGTTACCGGGGTTGTGCTCAAATGGTCTAAATACCATGAACTTTTTATTTTTTGCCTGACCTTCCTCCTAGTCTTTAGATATGGGGGTCAAAGAAAAAGATTGTAGCTCTTCTCCTTTGTGTTTTTATCTGCCTTCTTCTCTCTGTGTCTGTCTGGTAGTCTGTATGTCTGTCTGTGCAGAAATGCAATTTCCTCCCACCTCACTGTTTGCAGCTTTTTATGGGCCCTTTATTGCCGTTCTTAGCTGATTGCTCATATTTATTTACAACAAATGCAGTTATGAGATACGGATGTGAATGCAGTGGGCATATAAATGCAACACTCATCTCCTGTTAGCTCATTAGAATGTATTGCATAGCTTTCATCAGAACATTTCTTCTCTTTTTGTCTTCACGACTACAATTTTGAACCTCCCAGGATCCTCACTTGGATTAAGATTGTCAGAAACAGTAGCTTTGTTCGAGGAAAAAACAGCTAGAAACACGGAGGGCCTTTAAAGATGAGATACAGTCTTTAATATGTGTCAAAAACTGAGTTGTCATAATATCCAACTTTAATAAGGGATGTGCAGAGATCCTTGTCTCACAGAAATCTACCCACCCACGCATGCACGCACACATGCACACACAGTAATCAGTATGATTTCACATTATGGTTTTGCACATTGCCATTAAAGCTGAGTTACAATGTGATTATTGCCTGTGACAAATGAAGAGGTTATATTCAAACTATTAAACACCTCATAGCTTTTGATAGAAGACATATATGATCAGTTAAGGTGCTTCAGGCAGAGAAATGCTGTCTGTCTGTCTCTGCCTATTTTCTCCTCCTTTTCTGCTCTCATTCTCTCACTCAAACACAGAAGATAGATACATTTTGAATTATGTTAATCTGAAGTTTTTGAAGTTAGGAGGAAAGAATGCCGTAAACAGTATCACCAATTGTTCTCTCTCCAACATAAATGTGAATACAAATGTCTGTGTCACACACACACACACACACACACACACACACACACACACACACACACACACACACACACACATAACCAGTCAGAACATGTTTTTTCAAAAGCATGTTAATCTGTAGGTTCTGAAGTGCCACAAAACATAACATCAATTGAAATGATAATGCTGGAATGATTGCTTTTGCTGTGGTAATTCCTGAGATCAGCACACCTGATGGAGGATTGTGCTCCCAAAAGCTGCACAGGAACACCACAAGTACCTCTTTTGAGAATATATATATATATATATATATCAATACAAATGCAGGTGAAATGACAGAAAGAGCAAGATGTGCACGCGCAAAGCATGTGCACGCTGTGACACACACTCACTGATGACAGGTGGAGTACGCTTCACTGAGCAGCTTTGGTTACAGACAGATTGTGGCAGGTGAGCAGGTCTAAGCAAAGCGACGACTGTCACCTTTAATCTCCCAAATCCACATGCATACGCACCCACACATGCACACACACACACACATACTCCCACCACCACTGGCACTACAATTTTTTTCTGCTTCACACCATGCATGTCTGATTGCTATCCTGTCTGCTGGGGACCGGGGGTACCTCAGGGGGAACCAGAGTAGAGCCAGAAACTAAACCGATCTTCCACTCCCTAGAGAGCCCAGTTTCTTTTCCCTCGTGCACACACACACACCCAAAGTGCTGCTGCTGTCCCATCTCATCCAGCCAAGGCCCAGGCAGGCTCCTGCAGGGCATGCTTTAATGACTTCCTCTCGCCTTCCCCTCTCTGCATTTAGGTGTGGCTGCCATCAAAAAGGAGTTGGGGTAGACGGAGAGATTAGCATATCAGGGTACAGATTAGTGCTCTGTGGTGTGTACATGTACTGACAGAGGGTGGTAATGAGAAAAAAAGGACCTCCCTCCCCCAGCCCGAATCCCATCCGCTGGTTGAACAGAGGGAGATCAAATGGAACCACAGATAGACAGGCAGGGCCTCTTTATCTGCTCTTTACAGGTAGACGGAGTGACCATGTTTTCTTCCATTTTAGGCACAATGGTCAGATGCACATTTAGGGATTAATGCGATTAAAGGGCCGGGCAACCAGAACAGGAATACTGCAGAAAATCACAGGATCACTCTTTCTTTGTGGCTATAGTTGTATTTTGTCCATATCATGTGATCATTTTATTCCAACAAAAAGACACGTCCTTTCTTATTTATTTCCTAAGGCAAAAACTGAATGTTCTCAGTGAGCTTCCTGCTGGTTGGGTTGGTTTTGGCCCCTGTCCAGTTGATCCAGCGCTGCCCACTGCCACCCAGGGAGAGGCCAGGGCTCCGTGTCAGTTGTGATACGAGAGCCTGACCGCCGGTGCGCTGTCTCTGCCGCAGGGCAGAGGAGCTCCTCACCCCCATGGATTTTTCATTTGTGGATCTTACAGAATCAATGTTCTGTTTTTGCCATCCCAGACAGGGACCATGGATCAGCATTTTCTTTCAGCACGCCTTATCTCTTTGTGCCTCTCTGTGTGTACCTGTGTGTTTACATCTGTCTTAACCTTTCCCCACTCACTCTGCCCTTATGAAACCACATCCCCTTTTACTTTACCCTTCTCCTCTTCCCTTGTCTTCTTTGGATTTTTGCTTATTTCTGCCTTGCCTGTACAAGTGGTAGCAGTAGTGTGAGTATGAAGATCACATTCAATTTATGTTTTATTTCAACCAACCAACAGGGTATTTAAACAAGGAGGTATTTATTTATATGGACAAATTCCTGTCTCTGGAGATGCTCACGTCTAAGCAAAGGTTGGTCTGAAGGCAGCAAGAATAGCTGCAGATTCATGGAAAGCTGGGGAAAGTAGGGCAGGAGTCCCTCTTTGACAAACTAAACTGTTTGAACCGTTCTTTAAAGCACAGCGTGGGGCAGTTACTGAGCCTTGCTTCTCCACCTGTTCTCAGTTGGAGAGAGGAGTTTTGGTAGCAGGCCTTGTTTTTATCACTACCCGTGGCGCCTTGTTTCCGAAGAGACTCTTAGGCGGATAGAAGTCATGTTACCAGTGTTGCTTTTCACTATGACAAAGGCTGTGTAACAGGGAATCTGGCTGAGTCTTGCTACCTTAAGGGCTTCACTGCACACAATGTAAATGATTCCTTTCTTGAGCTCCCTCTCTTCTGCTGTCCAGTGGACCAATGGAAGCACATAATAATGCACATTTTACACTTCCACAGTGACTGGAGGAGTGAAAGGTAAAGCTTTACAAAACCACCGTTACACCACTTGGACCCGCTACACTATGCCGTTGCTGGTCACTGCACAGATGACGTTCAAGCACAACGTGGAAACATAATTGCATTCTCACCACATTCTCAGACAAACACTCCCTGCAGACATTTGGGTCAGTTAATTGGAATTTCACTTAGTGCCAACGAACCATCAAGTAAGGCACTGGGTTTATGCTGGCCGCTGTTCATACCATGCTGCATTAGGAATTGAAAACCTCCCACACCGCTCTAATTACCAGTCTCTAGACAGTTGGGGAGGCACAGTGTTGGCTATCGAATGAAAGAAGTGTTGGGATGAATTTACAATTAGAAGAAGCTGTCTGTTTTAATAAATGTGATCCATATTTTATTTATATAAATATATCACAATCTATTCATACAGAGTGCTGTGATCACTGTTTTTACATTGCTGTTTTTTTTTTTTCTTGTTTCCTATTACTATGAGCACATGAGTTTTAGGTGCACATGCCGTCATTCCTCTGGAGTCACACCAATACCAACAGTACACAGTGACCTTTCAAATGCTGCAACAGAAAAATACTGAACTGCAACGAAAAATGTGAAAAGGAAAGTGAAGCTGGAGTGTGTCCGCTGTCCCATCTCAGTTCATGAGGGGGTTCAGGTTTGCTGGTTACATCACTGAAGGCACAGAGACAGATGAGTTTGTATCATAGGATGACTTTATTCAGGCTTAAAGTGCAATGCCAGGACTGCACTGGCAAGGTATAAAAATACATTCACATTGACACTGGGGTGATATTATGAGTGTGCTACTCCTTCCTTGTTCATATTTTGGCTCTGCACCTGGTTGGGATGTGCATATTTTTGTCCTTCCCTAAGGTGCGGCCTCTCCCACAAATTGCACTCCTCATCATGCTCTCTGCCTTCTACCAAACACAACTCCTGATTATTTGCACTTCTCTGGTGACCATTTCGTCATACAGTCCTGTCATGTCCCAGCCGTTATATGCTACAGCCAGATAGCATCAGTGTCCAGCATTATTTCCGAGACTCCCTTTTCTGTAGCCAGGGGAAGCGTTAAGGCAGGCAGAGGGCCGTGCAGGGCTAGTTTCACCTCCTCATTCTGCCTCCTCCACCATATATTAAATCCCACCCACTCCCTCGGAGAGCTGAGGGGCCATAAAAAGCACCGCAAGAGAGAGGAAAGGAGGAATCATTATGTGCAATTTATAAACCATTAAGAACCGTATTAAAAAGCCTGCAATCTAATTCACCCAGCGGTGGGGTCTGGCAACGACGGTGGCTGAGGGGGAGAGGGAGAGTTCATTTAGGGAGTGTGTTTTGGCCACTCAGAGTATGTGTGATCATAATAGGGTCCAGGGGGTCACCTCTAGCCAAGGGAGGCTGCTTACCTCTGCACTGATGCCCAAGTTAGCAGTGAGAAGGCAGGCAGGAGAACATGAAGGCTGATGGACAGAGAGAGCGAGATGGGAGGAGAGGGCATAAGAGAGTTGAAGAGATATGATATTGCTCACCCATTCCACCAAGTCCAGCAGGTCATCTCTTAAAAGTAATTGTTATGTGGTTTCACAGCTGTATGGTTTAAACGGAGTATGCTGGTGAGATAAAAGAAATTTGCCTCGTCAACCACATACATCTCGGCAGGTCCATTATTATAACTTAGTATTGTGTGGACTATTGAAACCTACAGAACTTTATTATAAATTGTAGGCAGGAAGTCAAGGTCTCAAAAGATATCAGAAATGTCAGGCTGAATTACAGCAAAATGCATCTGTAATAATGTGCATGGCATCTTCCCATTTTATATAATAGCGCAGTCGGAAAATGGTTTGACACTTTGGGAAATATGCTTGTACATTTCTTGATGAGAGGTAGATTAGAAAACTGACACCAGTCTCTTATCCATCAGTTAAGAGCAAAGCTTGAAGCAGGATGCGTTGATGACTATGCTTAGCATAAAGACTGGAAACAGGGGCAAACAGCTAACCTGGCTCTGTCCAAAGCTGAAAAAGATTTTTTGAAAACGATTTGTTTAAGAAGGTAAACAGTGAGAAAGAACAGAACATGCACAACTGTCCTTGGGAAATGAGTAAAAGAGCAAACAGCAAAGAGAGAAACATGGTGAAGCTGTTGATCATTGTGCATTTATTTAGTCTTCAACCTGATTGAGAAATTTTGATTTGAATAAATGAGATCAAACAGGAACAGGAACAGGAACAGAAACAGGATGATGAGATCATTAAAGCTAACTTCCATCTAAAGTATGGTATTGTTTGCAGTGGAGGCAACACTTTGCAATAAGGTCCACAAAGATGTGAAGAATGAATCAGGAATGACCTGATAATTAATGAAGCATTAATGAGTAATGCCTGAATAACCGTGATTTGAGGACTATACAGTACATCATGATGAGTTACAGAGAAACAGATTACTACATTAATGAATCATTTGGTAATATTTCATAATTATCTGTGAATTGATGTACTGAAAACTTTCTTCATGAGTCCTTGCACAGCTGCTGAGTGGCACAAACTACTAATGACTCATTAATTACTTATTACTTAATCACTAGTTACTCTTTTTGTGCCGCTTACGTAAGGTGATACATCATACATCATATGTAGTACAGTATGTAGCGGTGTAAGTATAAAGATTGGACCATGGAGCTGTTTGGACAGGTAATAGCTCCAAACACAAACTGAGTTCCAAAGGTGCTTTTACATATTTATAAAACATCTCAACATCTGCCATAAAAATAGACTAAAATCAAATTTACCTGATCCAATAACAAAATTAATAAATGTATCATGCGTGTAGAGGAGCACATCAGTACAGTCCTACCACAGCAGGAGACATGGACAGTAAAAAAGTCACAGACTTTAGCAAACACTGCAGGTCCTTAAATTAGCTGGATGGTTCCTCCCGACGTATTTCATCGATGTGAATATTAAACCAAATCCAGAAAAGGATCACACCTCAGCAGAAATGTAGCCTCATTTTTTAGATTTAGCATTCAGCCTGAATTTGTTCTCAGAGAATCAAAACTTGTGAATCTGAAGCACCCACTGTAGGAGGTTATGTTAACCTCAGGTACTGTTTAATAATAGACACGTCCAATTGGCTTGAGGTTTTAATGGATTGTTATTGTCCAATACCAAGCCAGAAAACAGTGGATATCTTCTCTGCGGTAAGCTATCCAGGTGAGTATTTACCTGGCCTGTGATGTCTCCCAGTTGGATTATCACCAAATGTTCTTTAGATTCTCGGGTCTGGTGGTCAACAGCATCTCCTTTCAGAGTGTCTAGAGAAAATAACTCCATAACTCTATAACTCCATTGATATTCTCATCTCATCAACTCTTGCAACAGCATGTTTCCCAAATTGACTTAACAACCAAAGACTTAATTAACAAACATTCATAATTTAACAGTTTGACTGCCCCTCACTTATTTCAGCCCCGTTCAAACAAACATTTAACATCTTCGTCTGCAATCTGTGTCACAGTGTTAAAAGATGAGTGAGTGAGTAACAATTGAAAAGTGATAGCAGGTTATTATCTGTTCAATTTTTGTCAGATGACACATAAATCCACCTGCATTTGGTTGAAGAATATGTAAACAATAAGAAAGATGAAACTGACCACACAGTCTGTGGAGTTAACAGTTTTGGACACTTGAACAGAATATCAGTATTCAAAGAGCAGTGAGGTTCGATCCACAGCACTGTTGGGAGCACTGTTAGAGCGGTTACGAGTCGAAGCATTTTAAGTATTCTTGGTTCTAATAAATGTGGACTGACTGGTTCTGTTTATATCGCTGCAGTGTTGATACAATATACTGGGACCACTATAGACATGCCTGTTGTCTTTGTAGGGAGAAGGTCAAGAGGGTCAATAACTGTGGCGTTGAGAGCGTCTGCCCGGAGCCCGAGGCCCTCCCTCGCCATATCACAACAACACCACAGTCAATACACTCCAAATTGAGCCCTCATGCAGAACATTGCACAAATCGATATTCTTAAAAAGGTTACACGTCAAACTATTAAATACTTTATTGATCCATATGCACTATGTAATGCTTATATAGAAAGCTATAGGTATGTTATCCCTGTCCTGTACTGTGGCACGCAAGTAGGAAAGATCTCTCATTATTTTTGACACTATTTCGTGGCAAAGTAGGTGTGGGAGAGCGGCAAATAATTCTCATTCAGTCGGCCACATGCCTTGATAACTGCTGTTCTTTCTCTTTTGAGAACATCCTGTCAAACTCGATGCCAGAAATTGACAGTTTAACGTTACACACACAGTTTGACATGATGTTCTCTCCCATACAAAAAGAGAAAGAGGGAAGGCGACATTTAACGGGGCTACCTATAACTCAGCCCTTACATAAGCTGTGTTAAGAATATCTCAGAAAACAGACTGAATATCCCATTTTGAACCTATTCATCTTGTATCTTACGGCTGTCAACCTTTTGGAGAGAAAACTCCTCTAGCTGAGAGGCTGAGGCAGTCCTAGCATCTCTCATCAAACCCAACTATCTCAAAACCTAACATTATTTTTTTCACCACATGCCAGCCGCATGTCATTCAACTAAACGGAGCAGCTGCACCGAGATCACAGAATGTACAATAAACCTGTCACAATCTGTATTAGCAGGGAAATGGGAAATTAAAAGACAAAAGCAGGTGTTGTTGAGGATGGAGATTTTAGTTTGTCAGGTGTAAATCTGGTAAATGGGAAAGAAAGGGGAGCAGGGGAGGAATGGGTGACCAAGATAGATGGATGGGGTGATATTGAGCATCAAGGTGAATGCTTCAGCATGCACAAGCACTGAGGAAAATGCAAGGCGAGGCAAAAAGTCTCATAAGAATCAGTTGCTAGAAAAAGTCAGCGGTTACAGATGTACCAGAATAAAGTGATATTACTTGGGATGAAATATAACTTCATGATAATGGGCGAGAACACTGATATACACAAAATGGAATCTGAGATAAAGTTGCGTGAATCAAAGGTGAAAAAAGAGGAGTTTTATCTATAGAACCACGGATGCAGAGTAAGAAAACTGTGAGTGGCACCCTCAGGTTTAATAGCATTTTTGATAGCCTTTTGGAGAAGGAGAAGTTAAGAGGAACATCACCAGAGGGAGCGGGAACGAAAAAAAGTGTGGGCCTGCAGAAAAGTACAGGGACACAGAGTAGATATAAGTGACCAGATGCAGTTATGAATGCAGTCAATAGAGAGACAGAGAATGGGCAGGAAAGGAAAAATCGAAAAGGGCACAAGAGAGCAAGAGAAAGTGAGTGGGATAGAGAGAAAAAGGACTGACAGTGAAAAATGGAGGCAGTTAAAGATATCTGCCGAGCGATCTGTTATTACAGAAAGAGGGAGACAAACAGCTTCTTTCTTTTTTTTTTACAGCGAAATAAAGACACTCATCAATTTAAATCGGCAGGGCTGCTGGACCTCACCTTTTCTCTGTCAGACGCTGGGTGGTGAAGGTGTGTTCCATCCTACTCTTGTCCATTCATCACACAGAGGAAGAAGACACCCCTCCAGGGGCATCCTGGGTAATCTTGCGTGGCCGGAAACGTGGTGATGGTGAGCGTATGGCGGCAGGACCCTTTGTTATTTACTGCTCACTTAGCCCCTCTGCACCCCGACGCACACACAATTTATGAGGACAATCGAGGGGCCCGCCGCGCTCCAATGGAGCACTCCCTGATGGATGTACATGGAGCCAGGAGAGGGAAGAGAGAGAGAGGGAGGCAGGGAGAGTCGGAAAGACAAAGATTGAGGTCAGGGTGTCTTACAGTTTTCATTACTGTAAATTAAACTAATCATTGAGCTTCATAAGAGAAAAAGTCATGTCAAAACATGAGGAAATGAAGATCATTTTGTTGTACAAACATTATGCATGAGGTAAAAAAAAATCATTTTAGATTATGTTAATGAGCACTTCTTGGTGCAGCTTGAGTATTTCCCTTGAATAGGGCGTGCGGTCCCGTCTCACGCGAGGAGTGATGAGAAGTGAGCAACCTGCTCATATGTCTTGCAAAATGCCACTGACGCACCAAATGTCACCAGAATGTCAGCAATTCCACTATCTGTGTTTAGTGCTTTTATTTCCGTGCATTCATTTTTGCAGATACCTCTGGTTTTTTTTTGCCTCAGCTGTGCTTCTCTCGTCCTATCTGCACATCCCCAAACCTCACCTCTGCTGTCCCCGTGCTCTGTGCTTTTGCTAGGGCGTGTGCAGTGTGCGGCGCAGTAAGTGTTCGATCATAACAATCCATTAGAATAATCACTGATAACAAGTCCATTTTCATAAAAGAGGCGGGAGAGGGATTAATGAGCTTAACGCTACTTATGTTCCATCCATTTTGTGCTGTAAATCAATAATCCAGTAATAATGTTCTTCAGTGGGGCAACAGAGCCCCAAGAGCAGCATCCTCTCTCTCTTCATGGGTTATTTGAGCTGCCCTGCTATCTCCTTTGTTCTCTATAAAGTTGCCTTTTGGGACGGCCAGGACCAAACACATATATTTTTAGTCTTTTCAACACAGTCTGGTGTGAAACAACACGAGGGATTGGTAAGACTCCAAGAGGAAGAGAGAGAGCACAGATGGGGAGGGGGGAAGAGAGGAAGAAAGCAAATGAGCAGAGAGGATGGGGCTAAGAAAGCAGGGGAGGACATGAAATGCAGGGGGGAGGTGAGAAGACGGAGGAGACACAATTAGGTGGCGGGGTACGGCATGTTAGATGACTCTGTTTCACCAGCCTGTCCTCCCTCGTATAGCTGAGCTGTAATGTACAGCACTTCTGCCTCTGGATCACTGTCTCGTAAACAAGATTACTGTTTAGTGGTTGTTTGTTGTTTCATTCAAGGATCGCGTTTGACAGCGTTGAAATCAATTGCATTCAATTTTCTGACATAATTGTTCGGTCAGTTGCAAAATTGATAGTTTGTGACTCGTATTCAGAATTTAGAAGGAGAACAGAACGGGAAACAACCGAGAGTGCAGGCTGTGGACATTTCATAATGAAACTGAAGCACATACCGAGGCTTCATTTACATGAGCAAATCACCTTTGTTTTCAGTGTTTTGATTTTTCAGTAATTACTGACGTCAAAACAACACGTCTACCATAACTGGATTAATTAATTAATTGGAATGTGTGTGCAGCTTGTGCTGTGTTTTCCTGGGTTGCTGTCATGACAGCTTACGGAATTTTAAACCTTACAACTGGGTCTTCAGAAAGCACCTGATGGGTTTAGCACCCTGTCTGCAAACCATTTCATTATTTATCATGCAGTATCGACTTCTTTTTCACTTTTATCCTCTTTTATCTTGTAAACAAACAAAAGTTTACTTTCAGTGTTTCCCACTAAAACTCACTGTGTGTATCTTTGACCTCTAAATAACGCATTGAATGCATTTTCTTTCTCATGAAACAATTGTGAAGCAGATTTTTTAAAACTTGCATTGACAAGACAGTGACTTAAAAACAGGAAACACAGGAGTACTCATATACAAAAATATGAACATATTTAGCAGTTGCAGGGAAAAAAATTCCACAATCTTTCAAAAATTAATTACTTTTTTGTTTTTGTTGCTGTTGAGAATTCAGGTCCAGGAAAAAAAGCCAAGATCTTTGGTAGTGATTTGGAAACTTTCTGTTCTGGAATAAAAAGCTGTGCATATAAAATAATGAAATAAGCAGATACTCAAGAACACCATCATCTGCTTCCCCTGGAAATCCTCTGTTTAACATTACAACACTATGAACTGTGAACAATTCCCTTTGCCAAAAAGCAGAAATGTGGACTTATGGAAAGTGTGCATTAAGGGCTCAAAATGTCTGTAGAGGGTGAAATGTCTGCTTGTAATTTTGTCATAGGTCACGGCACAGAAAGTCACACACCCCCTTTCCCTATGGTATGGTTTCTTCCAAAAGCTCCAGGATGCACAAACACAGCACCTACTCTATTGTGCATCAGTGCTGGAGGAGATGTAGTAAAATTAAACGTCATGTTCCTGAAGTGGTTATTAGAGCATCAATCCCTTTTTCAAATGTGTGAAAATGCAATGCAATTAGTTATACACACTTAATTGCATCTGGGAAATCAAGGCATAGTTTGCTTCGCATGATAGCTGGCCTGCACCAGCTCAGATTAGTTGCCATCCCTCAATCTAGGTGTTTCTCTGGCTTTTTTGCTACTTGTGACTTGCGATAGCGAAGTATCCAATTTAATACTGGCGAAGGAGAGCTGTGTGACTGTTATGGCTGTGAGCTGACACTAATAGAAGTGATATTTAGCAAAACGCTGAATTCAATTTGATACCTCCAGGATAAAATGTAGAGGAGAATCTCATCGCTCTTTAAAAAAACAACAGCAAGCCCCAGCTGCACTGTACTCAGTCAGGAGGTTGATAGTGAAGGAGCGAAATGGACAACATGCTCTCAACCGACAGCAAGAGAGAGAGAGAGAGAGAGAGAGAGAGAGAGAGACAAGAGAGGACTCCGAGAGGACGAAGATCCAGATCCAAACATCTACACTACAGTACTGCAGCAGGAGCTACTACAGATGACAGGTTTTGAGTCCTTCGCCAGGTGTTTTTACGTCTATCTGTGGACAGATTGTGTCACTGCGATAGCGTCACAAGCGCACAAGACGCAGTGTTGAAACTTCAAAATGAAGACAAAAGTGATCAAAATGGGACGAGCAAGGATGCCAAAAGGAGGTAGTTAATATATGCCCCTAGCCTAAAGTCATTTAGGCAGTGGATCACTGTATCCCAGTTTCAATCATTCCCGTCCTCACTAAGACATTAGGTCAAAGTAGAGCCCATCTGACATGACAGAAGTTAAACAGGTGAACTGTGCCTGCTTACTTAACCATCCTTGTATGGTCAACTTTGAACCTGTTAGTACTGATATATGCATGTGTTTTGCTGAAATATTCCTTTGTTTGATACAAGGAATGTACAGCGACACAGTCTGACCCATGAGTACTGAGTACCCATCTAGTAAGGCCTACTGAGTATTATTATATGTTGGAACGTGAACATATTGACAGGTGTCGCATCTGTTGTGATGACATTGCAAAATGGTCTCCAGTTGGTGATATTGAGTATGTCTCAGCAGAGGTCAGGAGGACAGGACAGCAATTAATCAGGTGTGAGCTGACCTGACTGGGGGTGACGATGCTCCGTGATGACCATGAAGACAATAGAAACATCTGGAATCAGACATATTGTCTTCTGGCTTTAAGCTATCTTGCTGTGACATACAGTAATGAGAAATCTTCACACCGATTTTCACACAATAATCAGTCTGTTCCCAGTTTCAATCAGTCTGTTCCTGTAAGGAACTGATCTAGCTCTGCCTGTGTCTGTATCCCTCATCTCATCATCCAAGGAAAGAAATGTACTTTTTGTAGTGATAGATAGAACTAATACCACACCACAGTTGTATGTTTACTATTTGCCCGAATTTTGTTGGCAATTTAGTTTCAGTGTGAAAGGCCCTACTCTGGTCGGAGGGGATGAGGGTGGAGCTGGGTGCAGCACAGGGTTCATCTAAAGCATATTAGAAGCGTCAGAGTCCGGGCAGCCTCCTAAAGCCCAGCTGGTTGCTTCCCCTCTCCTCCACTCCTGCTCGGACTGCCCACATCCCCACAATGCCCTGAGAGAGTGATAAGAGAGAAAGTGTTGGCAAACTCTACCGACCATGTGCCGACGCCGAGCCTCGACACTGCACTGCCTGCCTCAGCAACAATCTCTGCAACAGCATTTAGAACAGGAGGTAATAGCCCACAACATACCCTGACACTGCATATATTCACATAATGTAGGCGAATTTTAATGAAACAGCGACAGATCGACATCTCTTTCTGTCTGTTTCCAGGTTTGAAAATACCCCAAGTCATTCTGTGGCTAAGGATCAAACAGATCTCTGCTGAGTATCACCCTCAGGTCCAAATGTGTTTTAGCTGACACAGCCTCTTCGGTCCTCAGGTGCCATGTTTACAATCAAGTAGAGAATGAAAGGACATATTATACAAGGATGCAGCCTCCTCTGATGGAATGAAATGTGACAAATACGTGCATTTCACCCCTCAAAACGATTATCTTTACACGTTATGCACATCAAGCAGATTGGCAATCATGTTTTACTCCTATTATATAACAACGTAATGTGCAGGAACTGTGGAGGAATCTAAGACGTGCTGTATAATTGGAAACATGGCTTCATTAGAATAACTGGTATTTGAGGGGATTTACAGTATTTCAGATGAGGCAAGAGCAGCAACTTAAGAGTGCAACATAAGTTCAGCTTTCCCAGAAGAGATAAGAGACTAGTCGTACGAATGAAGAAACAGCAGAGGCCATCTGCATGTGTCATTAAACTGCCCATCGCCTTGCACTAAATCCAAACAGTGGGAAAGAATCCAGCAATCAAAGCACATATGGCCAGCGACTGGTGCCTGAATTATCCTTCAAATGTAGGTTAATGAATTCAGGAGCAGGCTGTGCTCATGAGCATCATATCTTTAACAGCCTGACAGACACACCTGCCAATATGTGGTGGGGCTCTCTGCAGGGGGAGGAGGGTGGTTAAGGTGTGTGTGTGTGTATGTTTCATGGGGGGTGGGGGGCATTGATAGGCACCTCTGACGTGGTCTCTGTTGGGTGACAGCACTGCCAGAGATGCCAGGACACCACCCAGGGAAAGTCCATTCATCAGAGACCATCAGGCGCTAATGAAACACACTGAGATAGTGATTAAGACACAGACACCTACTGCAGCAGGGCCCCAAGCCTGATGCATTCATCACAGCCACTGTCTGCAGGTATCTGAACTCTCTCTGTTTCTGTGTTCATGTGTGCAGGCATGCCTGTTGTGTACGTGTGTGTGTGTTTGTGCGTACAGACACGCCTACAGGCTGGTCTTTAGGTCTCGAGTATGTGTTTGTGTGTGTGGGCATTTGTAAGGGAAATAGCTGCAGCGCGCATGGTGAAGGTGTTACTGTCCTTTCTGTGTTTGCCCTTGGATACAGCCCACCACCTTTGTGGCTCTGCCAGGAAAAGACATTGTGCTTGGACTTGGCATAAATACAAGAGGCTGTTCTCTGACTGATCATTAACTTTTGGTGTTAATTGATTAATCAAACCTGGCTGATAATGAGCGAACACCACAAACTGTGTTCCATCTTGGAAGGGCTTGCCCTGTCTGCTCAGGAAATGAATAATACAATGCAGATGGTACAAGTCTTATATATTTATTTTGGGAGGAGACTTTTCTGCAGCTGATTACTCATTGCAGTCTGGTTATACATAAGTTTGTCACATGAACTTGGCTGTTAGGAGCTGCAGCATCTTTTCTGGAAGTCTAAGGCAGTGCCACTGCGTTGAGGCTACACTACAAATTCGTTAGATGACATCCAAACACCATCTGTGGTGTCACTGTCTGAGAGAGAGGCTGCATATTGTTTATGACAGAACCAAGATGAGGTTTTAATACCCAGTTTTATTACTTAACAAATGAAGACAGGCTGAAGGTGATTATTTATATCTATTAATTAACTTAATTAAGATGGGAGGATTTGCTTCCCTCGCCCCTGTTGTTAATTACATCTATGTCTACAGCACAAGGTTGATGTCGTAAATACAGATGTCATCTCTGCACCGCCAATGTTGGAGATTAAGCTCAGCATTTGTTTGCATGTGCACGTCAGCATGCATGCACGTATGCAAGCACATACGTATATGGTGCAAAATTTCCATTTTCTTAGCATTGTACAGGATGCAAAATTTCTCTCTTTTCACACAACAGCAACAGCAGACAATTACTGAGTTATGCAGTGCAAATGAAATACACGTAATCCCTTGAAATGAAAAATACATTGTCCCTCATTGTGCCTCATGTGTCTTTGTCCAAAGCAGCCCAGTAGTTCGACCTGCTGAGTGAGCAAACCCACTCTCTCCCCACTCTATCTCTGTCCCTTCTTCAGACTTGCCTCTGTTGCTGCAAATGGGACAGCGACCAAGGGGTCTGCACTACAAGCAGCAGATTAAAGGATTACCATTAATTAGATGTCAGGGACAGAGAGGGGCTTTGCCTGTCTTGGCCATGATACAATATCTGTTAATCTGCTGCGCTCCTGGATAAAAAGAAATCAGTCCATTGACAGGAAAAATAGGAAAAGAGGGATGGGGCCAGGAAAGAATTGAAAACAAGAACAAAGAGGCAAAGGAGTGAGGGGTGGGAATAGAGATTGCAGGAGGGATGAAAGAGGTGGAAGAAAGCAAATATGCTCATGGTCCACTTGAATGTACATTGAGCTTTTTCTTATAGAAAGAAAAGCAGCTGGGGATAATAAGAGGCAGGAGGGTGTAAGAGACCAAAAGGGACTATAATGAGTTAATAACAGGGTGATCTATACATAAACAAGGGGATGAGGAGCGGGGTGAAGTGGCTGGGGCCCGAGTAGAGAACAATGACTCAAAAGAAATATAAAATGGTTCAAAAAGGGGGGAAAAAATCTAACTTTTACTTACATTGTTATTTGTATTGTGTTTTTTTTTTTCTCAGATAAGGTTGGTCAACCATTTCTCCGTGATAGACATTTGTCCATTTCATCTGTCACCTTGTTCTGCACCACAGCATCTGTATGAAAGTGAAAAATGACCAGCTGCACTTTACAGATATACTGTTCCTTTGTACACATATGTCATTCTTAATTGAAGACTTGGCCCGCTGGAAAGCAGGTAAGTCAGGTGATTGACAGGTGACTGGTTTGAGTTTGATAAGGCACTAGTCTATAATAGAAGTCCTGACCCTTACTTTTAGTGCTATTAACCCAAGCCAGACTGCCTGTGTTGACTTCATCTTTCTTTGACAGGGAGTTTGATACTGTGCCTCAGGCCAGGTGAGGACAGGCTATCGGGGTCCTGTTAAACACCCACCTACTGCCTAGCAGATAACACTAACCCTGCAGGCATCCTGGCTTTGGCTACTGTCTTCCCAGTCTGGACAGATCACCCACACTGAGCCTACAGCTGTATGAGGCTTATCACCAACATGTTCATGGTTATATTGCTTATAGGAAATATAAACTATCTGCAAAGTGAGTTTAATCTTAAAATATACAACCATGCATTTTGTTGAGTTGGATGAATGCCTGAAGGCAAGTGCAGGACTGCAAATTTTTGCTGCGGCACATAGTACCTAATGTAAATTTGAGTTGTGAGGGGGTAATTGATGGAGAAGGACTGGGACATCATTTTCTTATGGCCAGGCATAGGGCATTCCCTCTATTTGAGTAGAGGGACTCTGGGCACCCCTATGAGCCCCACTCGCCTGAGACTCTAATTACTTTGGGGACCTGGAGAATTCAAAGGATTTAGATACGGGGAAAAAAAAGAATTTCCAATTTACTGCACCACTTGATGTTTGTCTTCGTTTGTGGTACGACTTGTGCTTCAGAAAGCAAACTGACACAAAGTGCACATTTGTGCATCCTGATAAAGGTGAAACATTATTAGAACGCTGTCACGGCTGTGTTTATCCCCGGGCAGTGTGTATGTGTGGATAATAATCTCCTGGACAAACACACTGTAACCTCACCCTCCCCACCTCCCACCCCCCTCTGCCGGAGCTATCTTCATCTCACAAAGCTGAACCCCTGCCTGTCTGGCTGCTGACATTTCTGCTCACGCTGCGCAGCCACCGCCCCAAAACCCTTTACGCTGGGAATAAATTACGTCTGAAAGTTTAAAGACAGAGCCATCAGTTTCATTTCTTGATTGAGTCGTATCTCATTCACTTTTATCACGCCGTTGTTTAGACATTTACACGGACTTGTGAAAAATTCAATAATCAGTTTGCAGTTGGAGAAATGTTCTGCATGAGAATCTGGATATGATATCTATGAGTCCTGGAGAGGTCTGTGGTCCGCCAGGCAAATGATTTGGTTACATGCAAATCATCTCTTCATTCCCTAAGCTTTATATAATTAGATTTTTTTTGTAATCAAATTCAAATACTAAAAAAGCATAAAAAAAAAATCATTTTTCATTAGTTTGTAGCTTAGATTACATTTTCGCCTGATTGAGAACAGTCCCCTGTGGACTGTGGAAGGTGCTGTCTAAACAGCTTAAAACATGGCTTCCTTGACAACAGATCCTCTGAAGCATGATAATCAGAAACACATTTTGGTGATTAGGTCAACCGACAATAATTGCCTGGCAGGTTGGTCAATTAACACTTTTCCCCCACGTGTTTTGATCTGCATGCACATGTTTATATTGTACCTTTATATAGTAATTCAGAAAGGTGTTAATTTCTTTCCTTTGCATGACTTAGTAATAGCACATTAGAGAGAAAGAAATGCATATTACATGGTAGGATATTAATATATCAGAGAAGAGGAGCAGTGTGTGTTTCATACTTATTCAGCATGACGTGCTGTGGAATTATGAGGCCACAAAAGCAGTAAAAGCTTAATTTGAGAGGTTACACTGTTGCCGAGTGAAAGCTATAAGGAAGCTCAATGGTGAAATGAGGATTTAATAAAAAAAATATTCCCAGTGATTCAGTTGTCATTAGTTGAGAGAACCCCTATGCATATGCACAGACCCATGACCAATGAAATGAGAGTGAGAGAAAATGGGTGGTAAACTTTCCATCACGTCCATTCTTTCCTGTTTAACGGGGGGATATTTTGCTCTCACTCTGAGTGGCAGAGACTAGTAAAATCACAGTGTTTTACGGCGTCCCAGCTCAGTGTTGACAAAGATTGGGCACCAGAGAGGCCTGCTAGAAAGTCACAAAGTCACGCAGGACAGAGAGTGGGGCCTCACAGAGTGATCCCTCACTGACAGAATCCAGTGTTGTTAATGGTTTAAGGCATTAATGGCACACTTTCACACTTTAATTGAGCACCCAGTGAGCGAGATGTCAGACTGCAGAGCCCTCCAGGGTGGCATGTGTTGTCGAAGTTAAGTGTCTGCATGTCTGTGTTTGACTATGTGTGCCTACTTATGTGCTAGGTTTGTTATTGTGTGTGTGTGTGTGTGTGTGTGTGTGTGTGCACCAGGCTGACAGACAGAATGAGACCTCTCAGCAGAAGACGCTGGGGAGACAATCGATACTGCTCACCAAGGTGCGCGGCTACAGCCCTCTCTCGTTATGCACGTAGAGGCAGCCTGCTGCCGAGTCTGGCTGAGGAAGAGCCAGGGGAGTGTGGACACACGCTCACAGATGCCCCCTGATACCGGCCTCTGCTGTCTTTTTTGTGATACGTGACAAGATAATGAGTCTTGAGCACACCTGAAAATATCCCCCCATGGGTGTATTATCCCTGTGTATCTTTTCTGTGGAGGAGGTTATTGTATTCTTTTTTAAGATTCACTAAGTCACCAAATGCTCATGTACGTAAAGGCACCTCTATTTCAGATGTGATGATGTCCAAAACCAAGAGAGCTATTTGTAAAAATATGCTGTACTGAGTGACACGGGTAGAAAAAAAAAGAAGAGAAAATGATACCTACAGCATACTGTGACATCGGAAAAAATACCTCTCTGCAAACAATGTGGCCCCTATTATCTACAAATAACCAGAATCCCGAAGGTGCTTTTGGATTAAATATAACTGCGAAAATAATGGACATATTTTAAAATTTGATAATGCAACCCAATCCTTCTGGGCAGCATTTTCTTGGACAAGACTGTGGGACAGTTCCGTAGAACTGCACCCCATCCCCATCCATTTTTATACATGCTGCCAGTAAACTGTGCCAAAGTGCTGATATCCCTCATTAGAAAAGCGGGATCCAGGAAAGAGTCCAACTAATGCCTGCCCACACTGACACAATGATGGTGCCGGGTCTCCACAGGAGATTTGAAGGTCAACAAGAAAAACAGGTTGTAACAGATAGTAAATTGTGGCCTGTGAGACCCCGGCCATTTAAATAGAATCTCTTGTGCTGCTGTAGAATGAGCTTAGGGGGAGTGGAGATGTGTTCCCTCATGCTTGTTAATGCTAACTGCATGTGACTGCAGAAGGAAACAGACAGGCTGATTGAGGTGACTGCGTATGCTTGTGTATCCAAGTGAAGCCTGTGGGATTTCCATGTCAGCAGTCAATTTACCCAAACAGTGTGAGGCCCCACACTGTAACATGCGCACAAAAAGTGCAGAATATTTGACATAGATTAGGAAAAAGTGCAGCTATTCTAACAAGTCATTCATTATCTGGTGATACCCAACATAATCGTATCCACTGAGCCCACAAAAGCCAACATTTATCCAGCCCTTAGGGCAGAGCCTGGGGAGGCTTGGCTCCAAGCCAGCTGGAATATGGAGTTAACACAGGTCACATCCCATCTCCCGTATCCTTAGGCAAAATATTTATTCTCATTTCCAGCAATTCCACATATCACCAGCACCTCCGTCTTCTGTTATGACTACATTTATCATCATATTTTCCTCCTTCTTTCTCTTGTTCACTCATTTAAAAACACATGCTCACAAAGCGGATTCACACTCCCGTCTAACTTGAAAGCCCTCTCCCTCCTGCGCTTCTTTGCGAAAGCTCTGGGGTGCTGCAGGTGTGGTGAGGGCCTCTCGGTACCAGATAGGGCATGAGGATTACATCCACACTAGATTAAACCACCACCATTCCCTGCTGGGAATTCTAACAATTATCAGGCTGGTACTCCGGGGATGTGGGACTGATGGGGGACAGGGAGTCCTGCGGCAGAGGAGGGGGCAGCCAGGCACTGGTTGTTGCGATGTCTTCATCTTGAACACTGGTCTGCCGCATTGAGATAAACAGTGCCTGCCAGGCAAATGTATTAGCAAACATCAGATGCCTGAAATGCACCGTTAAAAAGCACAGTTTGAGACATGCATCGGCTATTTTATATCATCCGACTGACTTAAGAATACCCTGCTGCTTATCTCCTTTTGTTTCATTATGCATCCTTGGCCACAACGCCGGTCACTGATGCCGCTGTTGAAAGTATTGTAGGTAAATGCTCCTTTTTGCCGCCCACACAAAAACAGGCCTCTTTGTCGTTCTGGAGCCTGTTGTAAATTGAAGGACCCTTCTGAGGACATTAGGGAGAGAAAAAGGGGTCTGTAATGACAGCATTAAAACAACATATGCTGCTCCCTTGCACCTCTGCACTTAAGGCTGGCTTTTATTCCACCCATTTTCTCTCAATTGCACACTTTGCTCCCCCTCTGTTGAATTCCCACTTGCCTATTTTTGGAAAGTCATTGAGAGTCTTTGACAAAGACAGGCTAAAATGAATGTGAAAGCGTGCCCCTGGCCTTGTCGCCTCATACTGGAGCAGGCCATCTGACCACCAGCAGTAGGTTGGGCCAAGTGGGGCCATTAGACCAAACCTGGGAGACCTGTGCAGCCACCACTGCCAAGCTGCTTCACTCTCCTTCAAGCTTCAGACTACTCTGCCCACCTCAGCCACCCCCCCCCCCCCCCCCCCCCTTCTCTTCCCCCTGCAGGTGCCAACTCTTCTGCTCAGCCAGATCCCAATGGAGCACATGGAAAAAATCCATCCAGTCAACCCTGTTTGTGTGTGTGTGTGTGTGTGTGTGTGTGTGGCGGGGGTCAGGGGAGTGGAGCAGAGATATGAAAGAGCACTGGTGGCAAAATGGGACTCGTAAGTGGAGGTGTCAGAGGAGGTGCAGTCCCAGGAGGGTTAATTTTATATTGTTGTCCGGATGACCTTGAGTAGGGCACCATGGAAACATTTCTACCTTGACTTTGCAAGGTGTCTTGGTGGCTTTGCATTCGTGTGGAGACAAAGCCCTCTCACCTCAGAACAGAGAGAAATCGCCAAAGGCAAAAGACTGGAAATAATAGCAGGGTGCCTTTGCTACCTGGGGAAAGAGAGTATTAGCAGGAAATCTTTTGAGGTGCCACTGTTCATGCTCCATAGCTCCTCTTCAGACAGGTAGCTGTATTTGAAAGCTATTGATGGCCTTGTTCAATCAATGGAACAACAGCAGACCTGAACCAAAGTGAGTCAGAGAAAAGTCAGGGGGAAGTGTGTGTGCATGTGTGTGCGTGAAAGAGAGCGATGGAAAGGAAGAGAGAGATTGTGATTGCATGTTTTAATGCGTGTTTGAAAAGGCGTGTGTTTTAGGGGTGTGTGTCTGTATGTGTGTGTGTGTGTGTGTACAGGAAGAAACAGAGAATACCTACGAGATTTGATCTTGTAATATCAGCTTGGAAGTGTACCAAACCTCCATGTTTGTATCTAAGCAACATGTGCACTCCATGTAAATTTCTCTCAGCTAATGCTATATTCGGCTGCATTTGTCTGCCGTGTTTTGATATCCAAATTGAGTCAGCTGGAATACATTAGACTGCACACATTTATTTCAGGAATTAAGTAATAATAGGCTTTGATTACCAAAAATTGTGCCCAGGCAGGACAAACCAATATTTGTATGCAAATACAGGAAAACAAAACCACACTGGCTGAAAATGCTAAATAGGGACATAGTAATGATTCTTTTCACTCAGCCTGAAGACAAATGCAAAAATCTCCAGCCAAACAAGCAAATATTTGTCATTAGTATTTGCAAAATCATTTGATTTGGACGTATTTTGAATTATAGATTGACCGTACTTACAGATGTACCTGCCTAAGGTGTTTTAGCTTCCTCCATCATGTCGAGCCTCATTGCTATGGACTGCAGCTGTGTGTCTGTAGGAGGAGGAATAGAAATTACGTGCATCTCCCTTTGTGCCACGACCCACCCACTGTCCCAGGCACGGCCACCTGCCACCTCGACACGCACCTGCAGGAGAAAACAGTGATATTCGGATTGATTGGTTCACCTGTCGTGCTCGTACTCCACGCACACTAACGACTTTCTCAGTCAAATCCAGAGCAGGTTTTCAGAGTGTGGTCATGCATCAATCCTTTTGATCAGAGAAGGCGGGCAATGTGTTTAAGCCAACAATCTCCTGGTTTGATTCCTGGTTTGTCTGCTTCACTCTGCTCTTGAAACAATAAGAAAGTTGGCATTTTAACATTAATTAGGGATTAATGACGCACTGTCTTGTAAACAGTGTTCTAAATACAGACCAAAGGGCTGTGCGTCATTGTTTTTTATTTACACTGAGCAAGCATTTGTAGCTGGCATCTCTTTTCCTGTGAAGTGCCCTTGGAACCAAGTCTTTTATATCTCAATTAAAGTGCTTTCCCTGTGCTCCCTTGCTCTGAGCATGGCCATTATCACCATGGCTCCCAACAGTCTAATTATGCCCACTCCCAACATCACCCCCTCCTCCTCCAAACCCTATACTGCACCCACGCTGCTCTATCTTGGACCTTGGCAAGCTCACCTCAGCCCCCTTGCAGCCAATCAGAGAGCAGTGTGTGGCATCATTAGAGTATGGGATCGGCTGTGTGGCGCTGGGTGTCTCTATGGGAGGCATTGATGAAATACCCCAGGGGAGACCTGGCACAGCAAGGCTGCTGCTAAACCCTGAACTGCCTGTCAGCAGCACTTTGTCTGAACATGATAAGTTCCTGTTAAGAGGCAGCGCTGCCATGGTAGAGCTCACGCCCCCTGCAATGTACAGCAGCTTAGACCTCCAAAAAACAGCCCCATATTTCAGAGCAGCCTCTGGTGTCTGGACGGCAGTGCTGTGATGGCATTCTCTGTTTAGAAACAATTACCACAATGCTGACAGAAAAAAAAAAAGAAAAACTCTGCAGAATTATGACTCAACATTCAAGATTCAGGAGTTTGTTGCTGCCCTAGAAGTTCACCTAAGAGTGCTCAGGACAGGCATACAACCCCATAAAGTGCATATTACATTCATTCAATAAATTAAGTTGATGAATATGGGCACTAGTTTACTTTGACTCAATCCCACGCACACCACTCTGCTGCTGTAAATACTCACAAGAGCACCAACTGTGCATTAATCCAGGGCTGAAAAAAGTCCCTGAAAAATTATTTCGGTCTTCAGCCGGAAGAAATGGACTTGAGGCTGAGAGCCACAAACAGCACAAGTTGGAAAATATTGAGAAGCGGACTAACACATTGCTTTTGGTCTTTTTGTGGGTGTTCTTGACAATAACAAAAATGTGAATGATTATTAAAGCTGCTGTTGGTTGTTTTTTTTTTTTTTTTTTTAGAAAAAAAGGTATCAAAAATAAGGAAAATATCTTATAAATAGGAAACATCTTATTTCTCCTGTGAGTGACTGAGAGCCGTCAGACCTTGAGCTTCACACTCCGCACAGGCTGGATGAGTTCTTACATTTAATTCGCTTTTAGATGAAAACAGCATGATAATTTAGGGACTGCTGTTTTAAGGCATGTATTTAGCTTTCGCATGTGGTAAATTATTTTAATCACTTCTAAAAATGTACCTGATGACTTTCTACAAGTTTGAGGGGAGTAATGAAATAAAAGCAAATAAAGGGTTATTTGAGATTAGAATAACACTCGCAGGTTAAAGATGAAACTGAAGAGTTCCTGCTCGTAGTAACCCCAAGCCCTCTTCCAGAGAGAGACAGGAATATGAATCGGCTCGCTGGTCTGCAGCTTTCCATACACAGAGTGGCGGCTTAATGGAAAAATAAGGGAAAGAATAGAACTGCCAAGTGACAAGTCCAGGGAAGTATAGAGCTACAAACAAAGCGCACCTGTTCTGCATAGGGAGCACAAATGAGACTTCACCATCATAAATCATGCACCTATAGTAGACAGGTACCTACTCATATTTAGACTCCGGGGGCAGACGCAGACTGTGGGAGCATAGGAAGACTGTTTGCGGAATAAGCTGCCATCACTCAATAACAGACCTAAAACTTAGAACATGCCTCTGACATGTAAGGTTGAAGAGGAATAAATGAAACAGCAGTCAGCATATGAAAGTCCAGTACCTTTGAAGGAGGGCAGCTGGCTCTCAGTGCAGCTTAACACCTCCTTGTGGGTGGGTCATTGTGTGTCCTACTATATTAAACCATTCTTCAAGAAGGACAGGATCCAAATTGACTTCACACGCTGCTCTTAAAAAAAAAAAAAAAAAAAAAATGAAGACATGCGACTTCTTCCTAATGTTCATGAAACCATTTTTTAATTTATTTAGCAGCATGCATTGTGGTGTTACCATCCTGGCATATGGGAAAATCATGAGGGAGCAGCATTTGCACCACAGGGTGCACTTTGTCCTGTAAAATAGCTTCATATTCCTTGGCTGTTATGCAATCATGCAGAACAATCATCAGACCTAATGATCCCCAGTAGATGGCTGCCCCTACTATTACAGCTCCGCTGCCATGTTTAACAGTCGGCAACAGACATTGTGGGTTGAAAGCATCGTTTAGCTTTCCTCAGAATCTAAAGAGGATGAAAGATGACTCATTAGATGTTATTGCTTCTTGGTGTTGCTCAGGGTCCAGGTTGGCAGTAGGTTATATACAGTACCTCTATTTGCTGGCCTTCAATACAGTGTGCTCTCTCACAGCAGCCATGCCAGAAATACCAGCTTTGTGAAACTTACAATGTCACGGCACTGTTTACTTAACACTGTGGTGATATTTGAGGCTGCAGCACTGCAGGCAACTGTCTTATTAAGTGTCTGTCTACCTTTGTTGGTCAGTTTCAAGGCGTGCCCACATTTTCTCTCTTCTGACACAGTTTGAACATACTCGGCATAATGTTGGCACATATTTTAAGAGAGTTTCCCTTGCCGTATAAAATTATTGAGCAGTTTTGAATCTCTTTTTCAGTAACTTTTACATTAAGTTATTCAGCCTTTGTAACTCATTCTTCTGTTAAAGTATATTCTTCTGTACTGCCAAGCGGCATTCAACTTGCTGTAATATGACTTACCCTTGACTTGAAGATACCATTTAGTTTTTTCAAGTTTCTCTGTGATTTATATATATATATATATAAAATATTACATAGCTCTGCATAAAATCCTCCTGCAATATAAATCTTTGTGCTGTGATTTTGTAAAGAAAGTAACCAACTGCTCTACTTCTTGAAAAGAATGTGTGATGATTATGGTTAAGGTTATGGCAGTGTAAAAAAAAAAAATGGTGAATTTAAAATTCATATGTGCTGCCTTGAAAATGTTCTTCCTGTGGGGATCTGTAGTTTCCCCTCCTTTTCCCCATTGCGTCTGGTGTTCCCCCTCCGCCTCTGTCTCCTGTCTGTCTCTCCGTTGTCTGTCAGGTGTGAGCGTGTTTCTCTGCAGGGTGTGGCTGACAGGTTGGGCTCGGCCTCCTCCTCTCTTGAGCACAGCTGCTTTCGATCATGCAATCAAGACTCACCCTCTCCCACAGCATATAAGCACCGGTGTTCCACCCAGTATTCGTCGAATCGTCAATTTATTGGTATGGCAACGACTGAGACTCCTGACGAGTCTTTTCTGCCTCCTTGCCCTTTATTTTTTTGTGACCAAGTGTCTAATTATCACCTGTCTCCATCCATGCCCTGCCTGTCTGCATCTACTGAAGGGACTGGATTCAGCACTCATCTGGCCTATTCCCCCCCGACATCTCCGAGCTCTGTGACTCTTCTGGATTCATCTGTTTGCACATTCTCCAAATCTTCATTAAAAGTATTGACTTTTGCTGGTCTCCTGTCGTCTCGGTCTGATTGAAAACCTAACAATTCCTTTTGATTTCATGAATTAACTGAAATCTTTCAATCGAAGCTCGTATATTACAGGGCCCACACATACTGACAAAGTCACAGTCTTGACTGTGTAGTAACACGTGGTGCATTGGAAAAATGGGAATTTGTGACGAACATATGTCTAACAATTCTTGCGTAACCTGTCAGCTGTTCTGTTCTTCTCTCTTTTAGGTAAACTGCACCTTCTGTGCTATTCTCCCTCAGTGTTAACTCTTTCACAGCTTCTTCTTCTTCTTTCCTGCCGCACAAAATTACACGAGTAAATTATTTAATTGTAAGAAACAAAGCTGATCTAACTCATATTCACGAAGGGAAGCTTTACTCAGTGCTCATGAATCGGCCATTTTAATTGCATACATTTTGACATGTTGCAGTATGAAAAGCACAGGTGCAATTAATAAAATGAATGAGGGCCGAATTCCATTTTATTGCTTCAGTTTCAGCATCCTGGTGATGTGCATGCTGTCTGTCTGTTACACCGTCATGGTTTACTGGGGCACTTGAATAGCACAGAGCCATTAGGTAACACCAGCGCTTCTCTTATTATGACAAGTCAAAATGTCTGCTGAGAAGCACTCTGTTGCTAGCTCGCTATGGTGAGTTCATGAATGACTTTTTGGTGTGATCAGGGCATACTGAGCTCAAATCTCAGTCTTTGTCTCAGTTTCTTTTCAGCTACTGTATGGCTCAGTGAGAGTCAGTCCAGACAAAGTTTGAACCCACTGGTTGGCCTCCTTTGCTGCCATTTTGATGCCAGCAGCACTGAATGTGCACAGGTGACACACAATGCACTGCTCTCTTTCATGTGTAAATGAAGAAAGTTTCTTTTCTGTAAATTGAGAAATAAGTGAAAGGAAGGCTGTCAATGTGACAAAGTGAAAAGCAGATTTTTGTTTCTGCAGTAAAAGTGAAAATGTCTCATTTCTAACAACAAACTACTTAAGTAATGCAGTATTTGTACTTCCCTCTGCATCCATGGTTACACTACTAGAGGCTGACAGCGGTATATTGTGACCTAGGCGCGTCCAGTTAACCTCAGTGAGGTCAGGATATTTTACATTAGTCCTCAAGTTTCATTAACATTTAGCTTAATGTCACACCTGATTACTCCTGATTTGTGCCAAATCTACACACTCTTACAAAATGAAGTATTGTTTTATTTGTTTATACTTCTGTCTGATGGATTATAGGTTTTTCAAATGGTCTAGAAATGAAGCAGCATAACACTTTTTCTATGTTTGCAAACCCATTTGAAGAGTCACTTAGCTTGACAAGTCGATCTGCAGCTTGGATAATTTAGTGACTCCTTTATTCACTTTGCTCTTACAGCTAAACGAAGATGTTACCATATTCAGGGGGCTGTAAGAATACACTTCTAATTTAGTTGATAACTGATAATAGATGAATTGTTTTGATGAATATTTAATACAATTAGGAGGCGAAGAGAAGAGAGTGTGTAAAAGAGAGGGATTGAAATAGAAAGTAAGAGAGAGGAGAAAAGCAAGATTAGACATCCAATTATTTAATCTCTATTGTTGTTTGTGACTAATGATGATTAGGAATAGCGCAGAATAATTACAAATTCATAGACATGGGAGCAAACAAACTGCATTAACACAGCAGTATATATCTTGTAATCAACAATTAACAGCACCGCAAACCACTGCTTGCTTATCACATAATTCACATTGCTAGCAAACGCACTGGTAACAAACTGTGCCGACTGATGAAAAAAGAACACTTCATAGCTTTATGCGTTTTGACTAAATGAAAAAGTTGTGAATCTTTGATTGTGTAAGTAATTGTTAAAGCTCGTTAATTCTTTACTCTAATAATATTCCTTCAGTGTATGACTTAAAGATGTATTTTCTCTACAGAATGCTCCATCTTGTGAGGCCTTGGTTTTTTGGTAATGTAGCATACAGCGGCAGGGATGGATGATATGTGTGGGAACATTAATCATATGCATGTGTTTGCAAAATGCTCTCCTTTTGTTTGTGCCGCCGGGCTGCTATGCCTGCTTTACTTTTGCTTCTCAGTCACAGACAAGCAGAGGTGCAACGAAACAAGGGCAGCATGGTACAAAGTCAGCAGCCAAATTAAGATTCAAATGTTCACACCCACATTCGAAAGTGATTTGCATCATTTTCCAGCATGGATAGAACAGCACAATCACAGCATTAAAGCAAAAAAAAAAAAAAATGCCTCAAAGCGATGAAATGCTCTTGCCTTTTGCCCCTGTGAAGCATTAAGTTGGATATATCCATAAATCTTTACTTGACTTTGCTTAAAACTGTTTTTCTAGATAGATAGATTGGTGCCATGGTTGGATATCCACAGCTGTCCCCCGTGACTTCTCACCCATGCTGGGAACACTTTCAGTGATCTGGCTCCCTGCCACCTTGGACCCACTGACCTGAGTTAACTTTGACATCTTCGTGGCATCCAAACCCCAGGGGGCCATCACTGTGGCTGCTAACTGATGCTTCTTACATATGGCCGCACTGCTGCCTCTCAGCAAGACATCATAATCAATAACATGATGATATCTTGCTGGTTTCTGTGCTCCGGTTTCCTGTGCGAGCGGATTGGAGACTCTGAATTGTCAGTATGAATATAAATTGTTGGATTGTTTAAAGCCTTGTGATGGACTGGCCATTGAGGCTGTTACAGTTGAAGAGTGTGATTTATCCTTTATGCAAGGAAAAAAATCAGTGTGGGTTAGCATCATTAGCATATCAGTCTGTGTGAAGCCAGCACTACCTTGGAAGCTGGTTAGCTTATCGTGCTAACGTTTGCACTGATTCCAGACTGATGCCCACTAGGCAAATTTTTGTTCATGATCTTTCTAGGTGTCTGTGTTGTAACAGTAAATGAAAGAACGGAAACGGTTACTACAGGGAATATAATTAAAGCACAAAGGCGCCAGAACATATTCAATATACTGTATATTTGCAGTGGTGCTGTCAATCAACGTTGAACTATAAATCAAAATCTACCCCAGAAATTCCCGGTCCCACTAATGTAGATGGAGCCATTACTAGAGAAAAATGAATGAAATGCAAAGTTCTTCTTTTTTGTAATTGCTATTGTGGTCCAATAAGAACAATAGTCAAAACAAATGGCAAGGATATTGAACGTTTTTTTTTTTTTTTTTCAAAACTCAATATAATTTCAGTTCGATTGTCAGGGGTTGAGAAAAATTAATAAAATGCATTGACTTTTTTTGGATGCAACACACAAATTAAGTGATGCAGGGTCTGAAACAAAGCTCTGGGTTTTATCGTTCAAGAATTCAAGTCAGTGGTTGAGGTTACAGAGAATAGGATCAGGTCAGCGCACAGGCTGATGGCACCCCCCCACCCCCCCCTCCAACCTGGGTACATCACTTTGTCTTTCTTCTGCTCTGAAATATTCAACACTCATCCCTTCATCTTTTAGACTCACGTGTCAGTCCCAGGAGAGTGATGGGTAAAGATCTCCTCATGAGCATTACCTTATTTCCCCTTAGGTGATCTCTCAGAGGGAAAAGAAGACTGCTTGCTGAATAAAGATGGCTGTTGGCCTCAGAAGAAAAAAAAGAGGGATGTGAATTAGAAAGCGGACAAGGAAGATGGCAAAACGGAGGGACTCTCTCTTCCATTCTGTCAGTCATATGTCATTCGCTGTCTCCTCTGAAGACATGTTTCAAAGTGACAGAGAGCTCCATCGACGACTCATCGTCAACCCTCATTACAGAGAACCTGGAATTTTCCAATCCTTTCATTTCACCGCTCCAACTCATTCCCCTTTCTGGAGACATCAAGCTGATATGACTCGTCCAGAGGAGAAAATGGGCAAGTAAGCAAACATAAAGTGAAGGCCCCTAATAGCGCTGAACATCACGGATGTCAATGAGTGGAGCTCTCTGGTTTCGAATGCAGCCTGTGCAGCTCTGTATGATGAGCAGGAATACATGTATGATGGAGTGTGAACACAGCGTGAGATGATTAGCAGGAAAAAATAAATTAACATTATGGCCTCCTAGGAATCATTACATTTACAACAACACCTCGCTGTCTGACGACCCTCTCTCCTTCCTTTCACATGCACGCCTGTCTCATTTGTTTCCCTGTAGGACTGCAGCAACAGAAAGTGATAATTTATTTTCTTATCTCTTACTTATTTACTGGCATATGTTTTGTGGAACTTTACCAAGCGAGCTAAATAAAAACAAGTTCAAGGGGTTTTTTTTCAAGGTGAACATTTTGAAACTTTCATGGAGAAACTGATGTGTCCTCCAGCACCCCGGCAGTTATGATGAGTCATCAAAACTCACAAATAAATTGTAATGATTGTATAAACCTTCTCAACTTATCTTCCTTTTTGGGAAAAAATCCTAAAACTGGTGGAGCGAAAAGTAGAAAATGCTATTTTGAGCCAGTTCTGCAATCAGGTGAGCTGGTGAAAAGTGCAAAGGCAGAGCAGAACAGGCCCGGTGCTCTCAGGCTCCTTCTGTCCCCACGCCGCCCGCCCGCTCCCAAGGGCCCACAGGAGAATAATCAGTCATTAACTGGTGCAGTCCCAGCTTCAGCTCCAGAGTGCCGTGTCCCTGGGACGATCAATAGGCCAAGGTAATTAAAGAGCTGGCCAGGGAGGGAGGGGGGCATGTTGCCAGTAAATCCACTACAGCGACAGGATGCCTGTAGCCAGAATGACTACAGCACTGACACTGAGAACACCACAAAGAGACGGCGACTGACCACACACACAAGAACACATGATCATAAACCTTAAGATGTCACAGACAATCGCAGGGCCTGCAGACCGGCTCAAACACAAGCTTATGCACAAAATAATACACTTAACACTGCATGATGAGACTGTTGTGTAATTACTTGTTTCGTGCCGTTTTTTCTTTTTTTTTTTTTGAGATTTCTATTGTCATGTGCAAATTGGCATAGATGATAGTAATTACTGTGATTTAGAGTTCTGTGCTGCGCCCAAACACGAGAGGATTAATCGTGTCTTCCTGTGTATCCAAGTGGAGACGCAAATCTATTGAGCTGTCAGGACACATGGTGATTTAATTTCTCTAAGCTGCTTTCAGCGTGAGTAATGTTTTATTGTGGAAAAGGTAGCGGCAAGGTAAGCTGCATGAGCATGAGCCATATTGCTTTTCACATTTTCCAAAACACCGTAGATGCCTTCCTTTTTTACACTGCGAATGAAGTTGCTCGGATGTAAAAGTCCAATAAAGAGATGAAAGAATTACCTCTGAAAATCCTGCGGGGAAAGACTGATGTGAATGATGTTGTTTCGCTGTTTGTTTGCTGTGGTATAATGTGTTTTTGCACAGTAAAGTTCAATGTGTGCCCTAAATCCCTGAGCAGTTGCAGGCTCCACTGGTTTCTTTAATCTGATGCATTAGCGGTCCTTACTTCATTCTAATAAGGACACGGAGGTCTCGTGTTGTAGTCGACCTTCTCAGCCTTACAGGACTTTTTAAATCCAGCCCTTTACATTACAGCACCTCTATTCACTCAATGTAATCTGCAATACACAGTGCAAAACAAGCAGATAAGTGGTGTGCATGCTCCAAAGCAGTCTGACGCTTCCAAAAGACGTACACTGCACTACATGTGTACTGATAAATAATTAACTCACACATCTGGTGGTGTATCATTTTCCATGTCAAGACCATTAACACAAAGACTCTGAGTCAAATGTGAGGTAGCAAGTTATTTGTCACAGGAAGGTGTCATGCATCATTGGCAAATACTGTGCGTTTCAGGAAGCTACAGGAGAAAATGTAATTAAGTAATTTACACATTTGTCTACTGTCGTCATGCAGCACAGTGATTTCAAATCTTATAGTCTTGCCTCTTGCCTCTAAAATAGTCCGTTTTCTTCTTGTTATTGCATTACATTATGATGGTTCATACTGCTCTGGTCATGTGATATACAAGTTGTCTACTGTTCAAGGTTTTTTTTTTTATAAGTGGACGTTTGTGCATTGCTTGTGCATATGTGTATATATGTTGTATTTTCTGGGCCTTTATTGTGCATTTTTATGATGTTATTGCACAGGAATAAATTCTTATGTGAGCATTATCAAGTGTGCAGATTCTGTTTTACCGTTTTTCACACAAGCTGAAGTTAGCTAAGATAACGTTACACGCGGCACACTTTTGCAGACCTCAGGCACAACTGGAGTGCAGCAAAAGCCACATGAAAAAAGTACTTACAGCTTTCATCTATTAATAAAAGACCACTGTCATATTTGCAGATTATTTTACAGATTTACAAATCTCATTACAGTTTTAGGGATTCACAAATCTGAGTACACACAACTCTCTATGCATTATTTGTACCTGTCTGACTTCCTGTCTGACACCCGTTTAGCAGCTGTTCAGACCAGGTGAGCAGAACTCCTCATGACAACCCTCAACTCCATCCTCCAGGCCCCAGGAGAGAGCAGCTGCAGTGCTGGTGTGTGCCGGCTGGCCTGGTTTCCACTCCATTTCAATTCACCGTACAAAACGACATATTGCTTATGCTGCATTGACGGTTCTGTGCGGCGAGTAAACAGAATAACACGCGTACCAACAGCATCATAAACACATATTTCACATGACTGAATCCAAGTGGAAGAGAATCACCGCCAAACATTATAAGCTGTGAAAAAATGAGAATAAAGTTTACAGCGTTTCTGCCACCTCCTGCTGTTTGATGATCAGCTGATAGTGGCTGAGCCTCGTACCTGACACCTGCACGCCATTTAAACGGAAAAATGGAGCACAGCCAGAGACAGAGAGCAGGGCAGCCTGTAGACAGAGGGCCGTCACAATGAGTGAACTGAGAAATTTTAAAGACTGTCTATTTTATGGCGTATGGAAATGGCCTGGATATTGATCACTTTAATGAGGCCCATTCAGCAGACAACATCCTGTGTATTTGGTTTACAATTGTTCTGAGTATAATCCTCATGTTTTTGCCGCACTAGTGGTGAGGCCTGAAGAGGAAGAAAGTGTGGTAGATATGCAGTTGATTGGCTGTTTGGTTGGTGGTTTGTCCATCGAGGCAATCATCAGGAGGCGCACGCTCATCCATAAATTTTTTGCAGTTGCTGGGTAACAATGCTGGATGAATAATTAAGAAAGGATATTTTTGAATTGTTTTGGTCTGTCCATCCAACATATTAAGCTAATGATGATAATGACATAATGAGATAATTCTTGATGTTTGTGGATCTTGTCTAGGTTTCCACATGGACCAGAAAGATCAACTTTAAATGGGCATATTCACAATAACCTTTTGAATCGGATGATCGCATGATTCTTCTGTTTCTTTGCCATCCTGAGCTCAAACTTTTCACAATCCAGAAGGTTTGTATTAGGAACACTGTGGCCTCCTCAGTCTTATTCACATACAATAGATCTGCCAGACCTTTTTTGATCTGAGTTCGCCCCAGTTTCCATATACCTTTTGATAGTCTCAGCCGCAGTGCTCAAAGATATTTTAGGTTTGTCGGCAGTTTCTCTGTAAGACAATACTTTTTTCCTCGGCGTAAATATAGCTCGTCTTTTCTCTTTTGAACTGTCACTGCCCCCTGTGATGACCAAAGACCTAAAAGAGTGGGCATATTGATTGGGAAGCTTTTAGTTCCTAATGAGGCTCTTTATTAGTGCATTATTTAAGGTGGTTACACTGGAAAGGTCATCTTGTTAATCCTTTGTTTTAACACAGACAGCGGTCACATTAATTATTGCTTGCTACAGGTGCCTGATGCTAATTCTAAACAGACCAAGGTTTCCAACAAAATAATTACACACACTTTGTTAAACCCATCCCTTCCTGATGTTTTCTAACTTTAATCATTACATTAGACTTCCAATTACAAGGCTTGAGATTCCACAATGTTGCACCAAGAACTACTTGGTTAGGTTCTGAAAAACCTCATGGTTTGTGTTAAAACGTTACTTTTATGTTTGTTATATTGGTTAAAATAAGTCAATGCTGACCTTTGGTTTCACACGGCACATCGTCTCCAGGGTGAAAGTCCTGTGTTTGTTTGGACTTGTGGACTTTCCTTGCTCTTTATACTACATCACCTGACTTCCTCCTTTGCTCTCATCATAGTTATTACATCCACTAGAGGTTTGCCCCTCACAATAAATGGAAATATGTGTCATAATCTATTTGCACAGATGACCTATAAGGCTGTGACGAAATGAGATGAAGTGCAGCTCAACTGACTTACAGAGTTTGAACAAACTCACTCCTCTGTTGTGAGGGCTACTGTACGACTGCACATCTCTTAGCACTGGGCCACAGAGAAGAGGAGAGGTCACGCCACCTCTGTCCATTTAGATTTGATAACATTTTCATACAGGCCATTATATTTCTTCCTGCCTCACAGCCTCTCTGGCCCCATCCCTAAACAGATGACTGCATGAGTGTGTGTGTGTGTGTGTGTGCGTGCGCATGTGTGTGGTTGGGTTGTTGTGCGATAATGCATGCCTCAAATATTGTCGGCAACAACACAAGTTAATGGATTATCTTTCAAAAAATTAATTAGAATCCTGGCAAGACGATTTGTCAAATGTACATATGGATGTGGGCAGTTCGTACTGGTGTTTCAACAAAAAATGATCTCTGGAGAATGAATAAATCCATTCCTCATGGCGGTTACTACATTTGTTTAAAATGTCCAAAGGAGCAACTCAGACAACCTGCAGCCCGAGAACACACATACAGAGCGCTGAGCTTCTCAACTACCAATCTGTTTGTGTGCGGGTCATAATTTTTTTTTTTCACGTTATTTAAATAATTGGACATTTCCACATTATTCATATTTGTCAAGCAGACTTGCCTTGCTCAAGAAAAATACTTTTTTATCTTTTTGCCAATAATGATCTTATCTCATCTCTAAAGACCTGCCCTCCCAAAGACTTTCCAGCCACAGAACATGATCCTTGTGTCCCATTGGGTTGCTCCTCCCTGGGACTCTATTCTGGCTGCTCCCCTGACCCCATTGATTATTTGATTTATTGATCCAGACAGTGTTCTTTCCATTAAGACATACAGGAAAACTTTGTGCACTGCTGTAAGGAGGTAGCAAACGGGTAAGTAGAGCAAGTAGGAGAAGCCCATTGATTTTGGGGACAGTGACTCTGATCACTTTGAACAGCCTGGGATCGACAAGCCGTCCCCAGGCGAGGCAAAGCCTTGATCTGGCGACGAGGAAAGCAGCCGATGGGCGTGTCCATCAGCAACAAACATTTCACAACTCGACAAAAACAAGAGAGGGTATTAACTGTGATGCCCATCGATCTGTAAGCACAGCACACAGTCAGAGAGACAAGCTGGCCCATTCGATTTGTCTGGAGACAGACCCGGTGTAATTGTAAGGAACTGCAAACAGCAAAAAGGACAGCACAGGTCAACCTGGCGTTTTCTGTTGGAACCCATTTTTGTAGAGATTTGCACATAGACAATACATCAGGTGAGAGAGGGAAAGAAAGAGGAGGCAGGTAGAGAAGAACATAGAATGAGAAAGTAAAGGGGAAAAATACAGAGCTGCAGGGCACTGATGTAAGCAGTGTCATTAACAGTCGGAGCAGAGATTTCCTCCTGGCTTTACTGCCCACTGCGCGCCGAGGGTCGCTCTTTCCAGACACATCTGTGAGCAGGAGGGACATATATTAAGAGCTTAGAGGTGGCTTTACTCTGTCGTGTTTGGCAGAATCTCATAGGTGGGGGGTCAGCATAAACAACACAAGTTCGAAGCTGCTAGACTGTCCTTTTCTTCCTGAGGCTTGAGTGGATGCACACTGGACACAAATCTGAAGCTGTGAATGTCTGAGGAGTCCACAGTTACTATGGTTTCTTTTTTTCAGCAGATGCACCATACTGCAGAAATATTATACGTGCAAGTTACCCAAAGATGCTGGACATTTCACCTGTGTAATTTAAGACCGCTTGACTGTGTTTATTTAGAAAGAATGATGACCAAAGTGATAAAGCCAGCACACAATAGAAAAAAGCAGTCAGTGGAGCAAAAGTATTTACACCTAAATCAAAACCCAGCGTGTCTTGTGGCTGCATGGTGTTAGTATCATTTAATACTATCAAGCAAAGATACTATAATCCAATTCTTTTGCGGCAGACTTTTACAATTCTTTAACATTGGTACATAATTATGAGTCTAATGAAAAAAAAAAAAAAACCTCTTTAATTGTTTTAGATAATTGAATTTGTTTTCTGCTTAAGTAAGCTGTGCTGGAGCTGCTGGAAAGAGACATGATGACATGACGTTAGACCACCAATTGAGAAGAATAAGGGCGTAGTATAAACTAAAAACATTAGGTACATTCTCTGGAGCTGTTTCCCAACAGTTTGCCACATTTTTAGTCATGTTAGCCTTGTGGTCTAAGGATGGAAATTTCCTCCTTCCACCACTTTGGTCCACACTGAAATATCTCTACTGGATGGATTACAATGAAACTCTGTACTGGCATTAATGGTCCCCCGAGGATCGGTGTAGGGTTCATCCTCTGATTTTGGTGATCAGCTGACTTTTCCTTTAGCACCACCTAGAGGTAAAATACCTTGACAAGACAGACTGGATTGTCATGAAATCTGGTACAGACCTATATGGCTCCCAGAAGCCTAATGACTTACTGACAGACTGATCCCCCTGACTTCCTGATATGCATGATAACATGCTAAGCTACGAAGGTGAAAATGGTCAACATTATACTTGCATATTAGCATTGTCACTCTTCTGTTATTCTAATATCTGCACCACTGTGCATAAGTACAGACTTAAGGAGCATAGCTGAAAATGTTCAGTCTTGTGACTTGAAAATGAAAATAATCAACACACACCCAAGATCTCACTGTATGATATCATTCACCATGTGTTATGCATTATTATATAAGGTGAGCTGTCACTGTCAAAAAGCTGAAGATTTTCATTTTTACAGCATCCTGCCTCATCTTGCTTCAAGAAACAGTATAAACGCCTCTCTGCGAAACACAATATATGCACCAATTGCATTTTAATTATGCGTGTAGGCACACAGGCACATACACAAACAGCATACAGTGCACACATACACAATATGTACACGTGCATACATTTGTTTTCAGTGTGTGTGTCTCCACAGAAAATCACGTCTGTATTTGTATCTGTGCTCCTGTTCTATTTTACCTTGTATTAAATGATTGATTAATCAGCTCCACATGAATAATGTCAGCACCCACATTTTGTGAAATGTTTGGGTGAGCCTAATGACAGTTTGACGCAGAGCCAATTTTCGAGAATGGACAAGAAAGGTGATTGAAATTCATTGCTTTTGAATGGCTGTAATTTCTGTCCAGGTCAGAATATGCCAATTGCCACGAGCACTGGGCATTTCCCAAACCTGCAATTAAACAAGGAGCGCATAAATCATTGGAGGAGGCTGAACGACAGACAGGGTCTTTGTAATCATAGGCATTCAGCTGCAAGAGCGTCGATTTTTATTCAAATTTGACAGACTATGGCAGATGTCACTCTTTTGCAGTCAGCAGGCAAAGTTATTAATGGGATGTAGGATTTTCTTAATGTGTCTCAAGAATGTGTTCCCAAAATATGTCTTTGTCTATGTTAAACCTTATTGTTGTCCATAATGAAATGTTGAATCAGCCCACCATCTGTCTGTCCGTCCATCTGTCACGAAGAGTCACCTGGTTGGATACAATTAGTTGGACAAGTCTTCAAAAAGCAGTGTTTTAAAAAACTGGAGTTACTGGCTGAAGAGTGCTGTGCTTTTGTGTCTGTACCGCAAATGATAACCAATATGTCAGCATTTCATTTTTTTTTTTTTTTTTTTGCTTGTTCTGCTATCATATTTTCACTTTCTGATTCTCCAGTGAAAGTTTAGATGAATCATTTCCATGGATACAACAAACTAATGATTAACCCTACCACATGCTGCTCTGTGCTCTCTTTTACAATCACGGTAATATCAGTGCGTGCATCTGTAATTATTTGAAATCCAAAATAATTGGCCAAATCATCATTGTGTGCATCTCAGTACATATATGTCTGCGAGCACAGAAGCACACACACATCCACACACAGACAGGTAGCTCGCTCTAACTCCCATTGCACAAAGCCATTATTCCTGGTGTAATTTAAGACAGCCCTTTGTAACATGGTAATTATAGCAGATGGGAAGATTTTCACATTACGGTCATCTAGAATTGCTGACGGGTCGCTGGATTTCTACAGCGAGAGGGAAGAGGTCTGTGAGCAGATTAACAGAACCATCTTTTATGTTTTATCTCCAAGACGCATGCAGAGAATGGAGGTGGTCAGGTTGCCTTTAAATCACTGAGTCAATTACCTCGTACATATGGGACAGCAGTGATTTGTATATTAAAGACGGGCGGAGTTGAGAGTGAAGGGGCTGTATCAAAGGGGTCTCCCCGAGCTATCCTGTGTCCCTCAAGGCTATGCTTATGAACACCTGACTGAGTCTGATTCAAGGCTGCGCTGGTTGTGATAGCTTTGCCAGCAGTAGAGGGTTGACATGAGATGGAAGATGGAGCTTCTAGTCCGAGAACAGCTGCTGACATCTCCGGGGATTCTCATAATTAGCGTCAGACTCGCATCATAGCACGTCTGAAAACACTGTTGTGTCTGGCAGCACAATAACTGCTATGCTTAATGTTTTAAGATATATATTCACTGTGATGTGGAGTCATAGAAACATGATTGATGTTAGAGGTTCTTTTTAAGTAGGGTACAATGTAATGATACAAGAAGGAGACATAAGTATTTGCAGCAGTGGAATTGTTGCATATGAGAAATGAAACTGTACATGAACAAATCTTTGATGTCATTTAAAACATTCATTTATTTAAAGTCACTATCACCAATATTGTCTGCAAAACGATGGATGTGAAAGGAGTCCCTCGTAATGATGAACCCACAGAGAATTATTATTGGACTGTTCTTTTAAGCTCTACACCATTACAGTTTGGCTCCTTTAGCTCTAAAAATATATTACCTGTCCACTGCCAAACAGACAACAGAAAAGTACGTAGCTGGTGAACATAGGGGAGCGTTAAAGAGCCAGATACTTCCATCAAACAAGTAAACCATATTAGCTTAAAAGCGATAATGTACTCATAGCTTTCATCTGCTGCCCCCAAATGGCAATAAAAAACATATCAGCTTCTTCTCATGGTATATCTTCATGTTTATAAAGATGTACCATATGTTGCAGCTACATGAGGTGATGCAAATGATTTCTTTTAGGACATAAGGGACTCATTTTGAGAGTTTCATTTCAAAATGTTATATATCCATCATTTTATATATAGATGACAGCAACACCTAAAATGACTAATGGCACATGTCAAGTAGCAGGAACCTGAAGGGCTTGGTTGATAAAATAAACATGAATATCCTCTATTGTACATTTAAGTGGAATTATAAAATAAAGTGACCTTTTTTCCCCATTTAGACCTCTGATTTGTTGAAAAGATAGATCACATTTGATCACATACATACGCATACTATTACTGAGTATTATAATATAAATAATTAAGTGTAGAAGGTATTTCCTCTCCCATAGGGCTCAGACTATAAGATTTTTATGTACATTAAGAAGAAAAATGACCTAGTCTTAAAATAAAGTCTATGAGAAGATTTTCAACATGCCAACTGACATGGCTGACACATTCTCCTGCAATAAAGGGAGACTGGGCAGATTTCAAGTTAATTGATTCAGTTACATGAAAGTTGAGTGGTTGACATAACCGTCAGTGGGAATGACCTTTAACTTTGTTTTTACATAATAGTCTATTATATTCCCTGCTGCTCTGACAGGGCTCGCGCAGCTGTTTTTCATAGTGTGATCAGACTGGATCATCTGTCAACTTCAGCTGACTCATAAGAACAAAGATATCCAAAAAACACCTTGAAATAGCCAGCTTTAATCCTGAGAAGTGTTCGTTTACGGAGAAATGACGCTTTAAAATGATCATAACACATAGATCACTGACGTGCCTGATGTCTTTCTTGCCATGATGAGTTTTATATAGCCTCAGAAACATACATATCTTACACAATATAGATTATAAATTCTGCTTTTGGACAAAAGTGTGTGTCCTTTTTATGATGCGTGTAATTTTCTTTTTATTAGCACCTTGACTCAGGCTGGCTGGTCAAAATGATCCAGTGAGGTCCCAGACAGCAGTGGATAATCCAAGTGATCAAAGGGTCTTAATGCAATATGAGGGTTTTTTTAAAGGTCAGCTCCAGATCTGCCATTTCTTATAAGTCCTGTGCTCTCCTCTGGCCTGCCAGCCATTAAAGGTCACATCATACCACTCTCCTGCAGACAAAAAGATGGCAAAGGGCTCTGTGTGGAGGAGACCATTCTTCATCTAACAAGGGCCACGAGAGCGGACACTTCTATTATCCTACATGCTGTCAAATTCACAGCGAGCTTTCTCAACACTCAGTCTGAAGATATAAAGGTTTGTCCTACAGCCACTGCAATGATTAAAGTCACTGCGGCTCGAGAGGTAGCTCTGAATTCCCGTCGAGTGTTTCAATAAGTGATCACAATCTGCAGCAATGCCTTTAAATCATACCTGCATTTTCATAGAAAGTAAATGGCATCAACTCAGTGAAGTCTGCTGTTTTTGAGACTAAGCAGGCTGTCTGTGAATTGAAGGGGCACGCAGATTTAGTGTGCTGCACATTCTCTGCTTTCCCACAGTTAATAAACAGTTAATAATATATGTTTAAATGTTGATATTCCTTCGACAAAATACATCTGTGCTGTACGTGTGTGAAAGTAGTTCTTAATCATGTTTACTGCTCACTTTTTGTCATTTTGTTTAGAAAATAAATGTGTTTGATTACTGCCAAAGGATATGCAAAGGTGAAATCATCATGACGTTGGTGAAAATGCATTTGTACAATACATTTCATTGTATGATGCAGAACAGCATCAGATTAATCTGAGTGGTTTCATTTTTGACATTTACATTTTACTGTATCAGGGCAGGGAGAAAAATGGAGCTAATTAAGAAATTAAATGAATTTAATTAATCTATTGTGGCTTGTGGGAACCCTGCAGCATTGTGAAGGCTCAGTCAACCAAATAAAGCCTATGTATGTGGCAATGTGTTTGTGTGGTTTAACGCTGAAAACGCTGCCAATTGACCTCTGGCGCTCTTATGTCAGTGATGTTTTTCTTTCTTAATTGTGTTATGCAAGAAAAAATAAAGCTCCATCGTTTTAAATTACTTAATCTCTTTTAGTTCTGTGAAGAGGGAAGCAATGTGGAAGTTTCAGGAAAGCCTTGCAGGATAAATCTGTTCTGGATACTATCCTCATTATCAATTTCTTCATTTCAGTATGTTCCAGGAGATATTTCATGATGAGTGCTGTAATTTAGTTCTCTGGAGCACCTTCTTCCCCTCAAGCTAGAAGTGGACAACGTAAATTCAGTAATCCCCTGACAAGGGAGTGTGAACCTGATGTATTCAGCACGTTCTGTACACTGTAGGTGGAAAGAAATTCTTTTCATAGTTAGAGCAGCTGTGAGAGCTGTGGCCCTTACTCATGTCCTGCGGCTGTGCTCTTTCTGGTCTACTGAGGCTCTGTCAGCTGGGGAAAATGTATCTACCTGTTCTACAATAGACTTCTAACCTGTATTATTGTTGAAAGTTAGTGCAAAGTTGCAGTGGCTTTCGTTTTTAGGCACAGTTATGAAAACCTGAGACCAGATTTGTCACATTTGGTGGAAATGTCTTAATGTGATGCTACACCATCTGCAAATGTCCAGTTTGTCAATTAAAGAAATTGCTATCAGTGCTAACTAGCTGTCTAAACTAAGTGGATTTTGCCCATTAAACAAATGATTTCATGATACAATACAGTGCTTTCGAACAATCAGCTTTCAAGCATCAAATTTACTGTAGTGTTGTTTTGACGAGGGCAAGCACGAATAGGAAATGGGAAGTTAATGTCATCAACAGCAGATTTTGATAGATACCAGCTGCCACCTGTGCGCTGTACCACCCAACTAGTTCGGAAGTCTCGACCTGTTCAACTCTGCATAACTCAACTTTAACTTCAATTTCAACATGGCCGGTAAAGACTGTTGTAAAGTGGGCTGTAACAGCCAATTGCACGGCCAGCGAATAAACAAACAAAATGACATGCTGAGGTGCTGTGAGTGCAGGCCCTTAAGACAGACAGAGTAAATGTGTGACTAGCTTTAACAAGTTCTCACTTTCAGATAGACGTGAAGCTATATTAGGTAGGGAGTCAAAATTTAGCGTGTGACACAGAGCCATATGTAGATACTTACGAGCCCCATTTTCCGTTTAGCTTTGGAGAAAAAAAGCATATAAACCACATTATTATAGTAGTAATAATAGCAGTAGTTAGTGGCAGATGCATTGCTATAGATTAATCTACTCAACAATATATAAAATAGTTAAAACAAGGTCAACATAAACATCTATAGTACTAAATGTAGTATCATTGCAGTGATACACTGACAGCTTTTACACTCTGTTTCTTTAAATACATTTTGCTGAAATATTTAGAAACTCTTCCTGATAAGAAAGCTTTTGAATACAGGACATTTACTTGTAGAGAAGTATTTTCAAAGAGTGGTTTTACTACTTGCTTTTTTCAGACAGAACACAAGCCACTGAAGAAAACGACTTCTTCTGATAATAATAATAATAATAATAATAATAATAATAATAATAATAATAATAATAATAATAATAATAATAGATGGACATCCAGAGGACTTTTCCCCAAACATCCCTGTAAAGTCCTTGGGATGTTGGAGACAATTTAATGGATGTGTAGAGGACCACATGTCCTTTAAATATCCTGCAGCAACATCTCAGTAACATAATGGGATAATAATACATAATAATGTTTAGCGGATGTTTGCTGAGGACTGGACTTTTGAAGTGCTGTGCGCAAAGTGTTGCTAATGTTAAGCTAACTGTTGTAGGTCAGTAAACAATGTTACCTCCAAAGCGCTGGCTGGCTCCTTAAACCACAACATCTTATTTTTTTATCTCCATGCATGTAAAATACAGAATATTTAAGTGTGGACTCTGGACTTGTTAAAAGGCACCTTTGACATGCTGTGCTGATTAACAAAAGAGACTTCAAGCTCACTTTTCTCGCTAATGATTTAAGTAGGGCATAATTAGTGGTTGACAGCTGCAGCAGGACATTTGTCATTGGTGAAACACAGATTTTTAGGAATGACATTAATGAATCATAAGATGTATAAAATGTTAAACATGACCTGAAGATATTTACGTATTTTGATCGTGTCAAGTCAGTTTTGTTTCCAAACTCTGGGATCTTTCTTCACAAACGCCTTCATCTGTAGAGTTAGCGCATGTATACCAAACAAACAGCAACATTGTCACTCACGTTGTTTCTGTGCAGTTGCTCTGTTTAAGCAATCCAGTTTGCAATCTTACCATGTGCAATGTCCGCATTTGGCAGTCAGCCTGTTTTGGCCAAACACAGCCAGGATCCGTTGTCCAAGATCTGTATACACACACCGCCTGGTAATAAACACAAGCAACAATGTGTGATCTGCAATTTCTTCACTTCTCTGCTCCTCTCAAAAACATCTGCCTGTAATTGAGGTCTGGGAAGTCACATTTCTTCAAATTGCATCCTTAAGAAAAGCTGAGAGCGAACATTGGCAGAAAGGAAGGCTAATTTTTCTTGGTTAGAGATTTGTTTGTGTTACAGATGAAAAATATGCCTGCGCACTGCACTGAGCTGTGGCTGTTACATGTTCAGGTGTTAAGTGTGTAAATATGGCATCTGACACAGATTGTATGAGAAAAGGAAAGGATGTTTTCCTACAAGCCAGTACAGAGAAAAGTGACATGTTGGAGAAATAGCATAAAAGGGAGCGATGTCAAATGAGAGGAGAGAAAGTTCTCCTCCAAGGTCATACCCTCTGAATTTATCACCAGTGCTTGCCACAGTGGTGCCCCTGTAGCATACTACGGTCACAAATGTGCGTCTTGCCCTTTGTGCCTCTAGGACGGATTTCTCCGTCAGCATGACAGCCACAGTGAAAGTCTGTTGATTACCCGCCACATGCACTCCCCACCGCTCCACAGACGACATTATTCAGGTACAAATCAGGAGCTGGAGAAGGATAATGTTTCCTGAAAAACCACTTGTGCACTGATAACTGACACCTTAAGTCAAGTTCAGGAGGCATCAGAAAAATCAGTTGAATCTGTAGAATGGGGGTGGGGTGAAAGCTGCTGCAACAGTGAGTGAAAGACATTTAAAGATATTTGAATACAAAGGGCTGTGCTGTAGTGATATGAGATGTAAATAAACCAGCAATCAGAGCGCATTAGCTGCAGCCTGAGTGGCTACGATACACTGTGATGGACTATGTTTGTTAAATGAGAAACAGTACAACCAGTTAGATGAGTCATTTTGAAGTCATGCCCTCGCCAGACGGCCTCATTGTCCTTTGTGAAAACATTTTCTAGACTTATTTATGGGGAAGTTTCTATCCACTTCATTGGCTCGCTTCATTTTTGCAAATTGCCCTGAAAAAAGGCTTGCCCTCCACTTAGATGACAGTGTCTCCTCAATTATTGTTATTATGATGAGGTGTGGTGTTCTGCAGCTATCAGTGCGCTTCCACCTACTGTATGATGCCTTTTTTTATTCAAGTCAGAGGTGGTTATGAAGCTCATGATCTGTAATCTTGGTAAAAGTAGTGAAGTCATGCCTTTAATAAAGAGCTGCAGCACTCTAGGTGTACTGGAAGCGGACCAACGTTTGCACAGAAGTCACGGGGACAGACACTGTTTGCAGCAACACATTTTTCCTGGAAAACTGTCTCTGGCTTCCCGGCATCTACCTCAGCAGTGAAGAGACAGGCACCTCTTCGGATTTCCTGCTGAAATCCAATGTGGCATCTTTAGTTTCCAGAGAGGCGCGTTATGGCTTTTCAGTCGTGATTATGAGGTAGCCACCACCACAGACAGGAGGTGGAGACCACATGAAACTAAACACCGCAGTGGCTGTACATGAAAAAGGCACGGCACGTGGACGCCCTCCTGGACAAAAAAAAAAAAAAAAGGCACATGAACACTTGCAACCGCAGAGACGAACCAATACACTGCTCACACAAATGTGTACATGTACGAAAAAGCCTCACAGACACATACCAATCACAGCTCCGTCGAGCTCAGAGGCATTTATTATTAATAGAGGAAATCATAGGAGGCTTTTAATTGGAGATGCTCTAGTGGGTGTCTCAGAGGTAAGCGGGGTGCTGTCACTGTCGATCTGCAAACTTCCTCAGCTCGGAGAAAAACGGCGGGACGTCGCACTTTCATGTGCACCTCCTGGTGACTGTGAAGGATGTAATTTGAAGCCGTCCTTCTCCTCTCACCACAGCCTCTGATTAGCAGCCCTGACTCCCAGGCTGGAGCATACTAATTCAGGAGCGGCAGTCTGGGAATCACCACCATTAGTGGCAGGTATAGAGAGTAAACGGCATAATATGCAAATGAAGGAAAGGCATCACCTTGGCTGTCAATCACCAAAATGAAATAAAAAATTCTGTACGGCCGCTAATAATACCTCGCCAGAGGGAGGGGGTGGAGGAATGCAGATGAAGAGAAACAGAAAAGGAAAGTATGGAGAAGATAAATGAAAGCATTGTGGAAATCAAAGCCGGTTGGCTTGCGCACATTTGAGGCTGTGATCATGGCAGGTGTTCAGACAGTCTGTGAAATGAGCTCAGACACTGACGTGAGTTAATGACAGGAAGGGCGGAGGTGGCAGGACACTCTCCATCATCAGAGGCACGTTGCTGCGTCCCGTCACCAGTTGTCTCCTCTGGACAGTCTTGTGACTTCCTGTGTGTTTCCGTAATAACAAGCTGCACCTGAGCATCATTACAAAGCACTGTTCACACAGGAACTCTGAGTACTGCATTTTTCTTTTTTTAAATTGTGTCCCTCAGACAGTCTTTCTTTTTTAACAGCAGTGGCACAATGGAGGCATTCAGCAGGGATGTTAATACCTCATTGCCGTCTAAAACTACTTGATGTTCTGGGGATATTTGGGTGTCTGTACCCAGCCCCAGTGTGCCACGGACCTGTTGGTCGATCACACTGTGCAGGCTGGCATGTGGATCTAAAAGTCCCTCTTGTTTGTCGCATATTGACCCACTTTGCCTGACAGCTTACAAATCAGAGCCATCAGTCTATGTGCTCTGTGTGTCTATATGTGTGTATTTACACACCCTCCAGCACCGCCTCCCCTCACGGAGCTCCCCAAGAGGCTTCCAGGGCCTTACCTCATTTGCACTCATCACAGCAACTTGGGACTGGGCTGACAGGCTCATTTTCCCTACTCTGCATGGAGCAGCACAGCAGCAATGCCTTGGAACAACCAGGCACCCAGAGTGGTTTTATAATTAGCTACTTGCTCTCTGCCACTAATGTACGGGGAGCAAGAGCCTCCTTCTGAGTGTCTATGGTTGGCAGGCACTCACCATGTGCAAGCTGCTGATGATATGTAGGTGTATGGTGGTATATGTTGACTGAGGTCAGGATAAAGCGAGGTGAGAGTCTCAATGCTCAGCGGGTGAGAATTGTGCCTGGGGCCTGTTGCTGATTGCTTTGATGTGAAATGATTGCATTTTACATGGCTCTGAGGTGCAGAGACCACAGGCATGTCCCTGGTCTTGTTGTCACATGGTCAGTCAGGCTTAGGCTAGCCAGTGTTGCACCCCACTGGCTCCCCAAGGGTTCAGAGGGCCGTGGGCAAATGTGGCTGTTGGTACATACTGTACGTGTGTTATGGGGGAGCGGGAACGCAGCTGCTGGTTGCATCTCCAGGTAATGCCTCGAGATAAAAGAGCCTGGTCCTAGAGAGGAGGTGAAAATGAAACAGGGAGAAAAGGTCTCTCTTGTAAGGGCACTTCCTCTGTCCCTGAAGGAAACCTCCCTCCAATCCAGTCAGTGAATAGAGCAAAAGTCACATTGTTGGTTATATGAATTAGATAGAGTTAAGTAGGACAGGAAACAGTGTGGGGTAAAACAGCAAACTTCAGAGGTAAGCACAAACGCTATAATCTTTTTATGGTTTTATCTTTATTGTTTTTAACATTGACTTGGATCTGCAAGCCTCTTGTTGCAAGCTGTTCAACATCAGTTATATTATTGCATTCGTAAAATCAAGCTCATACTTGCGGTCTCTGGATGTTATGAAGCCACACAGGATTAAAAAGTACACAGTGTCTCATCTCGTCTCATCCTGCTTCCCTACCACCTCTGCACTCCTTTTTTTCCCTGCCTCCATATGACAGACAGCATCTGTTGTTCAGCCACGCTCATACAGCGGATAGAACATCCACCAAGTGTAGAGGTGGAAATGGAGCGATCAATTAGATTTTAACAAATGACTTTCTGTGTATTACCCAGCAGCTGTTAAATCGGTCAACCTTAGCACACCCCCTCTCTCTGAGGGGACGAAGGAGAGTGCTTGTCTGCACTGTGTGCTATATCATGGCAAACTGCAGAGAAAGTCAGCCATGGCCTCGGGCGGCGCTGTGCTATGCGTAGCGTGGCTGTGGACGGAGATGGAGGGACGGAGGATGGAGGATGGAGGTGGGTCAGTTGGACCCCAGGGGCCCCTGGTGGAGATGATGCGGGGACTCTGGGCCAGGAGATGGGCATGCTACATATGGAGGTCCATAGTTACCCCAGGCAAAGGCCAGCCAGGCCGCTGTTTCACTTCCTCTCTTAAATATATAAATAACATATATCTAACTGTATCTGTTACACACTCACAGGAATAGACACGCAGCACATACACTATATACATAAATGCAGAAACAAGTGTCCATGCACAGGCACAAACTCACTTCAGGCAGGACAGACCAAGTTTTAGTCCTACTAGTAACCCCAGCCTTTAAGGGCACAGGCACAACTCAGCCATTCAGCTCCCTAAATGATGTAGTTTTATGGTGAAGTGCTACTAATGGCTCAGCAGAACATCTTAAAAGGACACTTAAAAGCTAGCAGGCCCATAAACTGCGTGACACACAGCGATGGGATCTGACCACACAGTACTCATTTGTGGCGGTGTGTGTGCGTTGGAGTGCTGAAGGGAGAGAGAACGAGACAGACAGGCAGGCAGGCAGGCAGGCAGGCAGGCAGGCAGGCAGGCAGGCGGTGTATAAGGTGTGAATGCATTTGCAAGCATGGCTACACCATTTGACTTGCTTTGTATTGCCACCTTTGGGTTCACTCGGTATATTTTCCAATAGCCAGCAGATTGGAAATAGGTGAGAATGCTTGGATGTGTGATGATGCAAGAGGAAGTTATTCTCACCTTGGATACAGAGATAGATCCATAACAGATCAGATTTCTGACATGCCTGTCTTGTCTTCATCTCAGTTAAGAGGACTGTATTCCCTGGACAATTAGAAAACTGCTTTTTTTTCCTGTTGCAATTTAGGGCTGTAGCTAGTGCTCAAATCAGTTGAAAGGAACTCCATCTTTCCACCTGCAGATCACTGCACAGGCCCTGTAATCTCTGCACACAATAGAGTAGAAAGCCTCCACTCATGGAAAGTACAACATAATAGGTGAGAGGTTGGCGAAGTACATCATTAAGTTTTCATAAGATTGTTGCCATGCTAACCGTCATGGAGAAAAAAAAAAATAGAATCTGTCACATAATCCTGACAGATTTATGGGTAACAATAAGTTTCATGCTGCGTTGGTATGGTCAAGCAATCTTGACCATACATACATACATACATACATATACATATATATATATTTATGAGGATAATGTTTTGCATCAGAAGGTGTTTTTTTTTTTTTTTTTTTCAGTCTGTATCTGAAAACAGCTGCAATGTTAAACTTTTTTAACATGTTGGTGATTTGTTCCCTACATCCTCGTTTCTTATTTTTAATCACTTGTAGAAGAAGAATTTTTTTTTCATTATTTGTTTGCTTTTCTGCATTTCTCATTAAATGAATGACTGACTGAGATGAATTTTTCATCCAGGCATTTTAAAACACCCAAATTAATAGAAAGCTTATAACAGATTGGATTCTGTCTTTCTGCCCACAGAGTAGCGGCAGTGGAGAGAGGACATCCGCACAACAAACACTGCTGCTCTGACTCATCCTGATAACGCAAAATGTAATTTTGTTTATGATGAGAATTACTCTCCAAATTAATTTCCACAGCAATTAATCTTGATGCCTCACCTATAAGATGCATTCTGCTCTTTGGGAGAGGTGATAAAACGCAAAATAATTGAATTGATTATTTAATATATTTTTGTAATGACCAAACTGTAATGGAGTTTTTTTTTTCCCATTATGAATGGCCCACATTGTCTGTGATGTTCAATAGGACGTGGGCTCCCAGATATTTAATAAATATCCCTTTATTGTATTTTATTCCTAAGGTGAAGCTCAAGTATTGCCTCTCATGCTTTTTATATCCCCCTCCCCCACTCAGTCACCAGCTCAAAAGCCCCATAACCCCATTGAGGAGCATTTCTTAATTAAACCTTTATTTATCTACTTGATTGGTATATAAGAGGGGCCAGGGTTAAGTCAGCCATTCTCCTTCTCATATTGGGACTTGACTGGTTTCATCCCGAGGGAATAGGTCTTTATCTGAATGTGAACATCAGGCCCACTGAGTGCTATAGTTTGCATAGGCGTGTAAACTAGGGGCTTAATAAAGGAGGTGAGACAACCAGTCATCCTGTGGAGGGATGGAAACTAATGAGATGGGGATTGTGAAACAGAGAAGGAAGCAAAGACAGAACTGAGGAACAGAAGGCGGAATGAAAATGATAAACAAAACAGAGCAATTCAGACCCTCATAAAGATTCTCATATTTTTACCTACTGGAAGAATAATGCAAGTATGCATCTGTCTGCGGCTGAATCATGGTACCTTCACACTAGCACATTGGAAGAAAAGCAATTTTTATTACCTTGGACGTTTTATTTCTATGACTGGGGGGCAGAAAGCAATTACACTAACAGCAGTGAAGAACAAATCTTTTGAAGGTGAACAACACTGAATTTCAATATTTGAATACTGGGTCTGCACTCAGGATTTAGGATGTGATGTTTTTTAGGGTTTTTTATTTATTTATTTATTTATTTATTCATTTAGAACTTTTTGCACTGAAACATACATCCCACCTCGCCACTTACTGGTTCAGTTCTCAGCATTTGTTGTTGGGTTGGTTCATGAAATTATGCGGACTGTCACCGGATTGCGCACATTGCTGCTCTCCAGTTTGCCAAATTTCACCCCAATTTATTTTCGCTTCACCATGAGTGGTGGGTCACAGCTTGAACATTACAGGAGGATGTAAATGTAAGAATGTAAAAAACAAAAGCAGCAGAGAGACTGTGGAATTCAGCAAATAGCTTGTCAGTGGTGGAAGTCATCTGCTAAAGTGTGAATTCTGTAACCAAACAATAGTCCTCTATTCAAAGACATAGACAGATTTACCTTAAACACAGCAATGACATATTATCACCATATGAAGTTGATTTGGATAGCAGTTTTGGCTATTTTTACATTCGGCTGCTGACGAGCAACATTATCATTTAAATGGAGTTTAAATGTGTTTCCTTGATCACAACAAATTTAAGTCCAATATTCACTCTCCACTGTGTTCACCAGCTATTAAAAACGATGACAGATTGTTTTTAGGGTAGGGAAGGAAAGGACAGTGGACATGTACATGGTGTGTGGTTGAAGCTATTTGGTTAATCAATATAGTGAAATATCTTTGACAAATGAAATAATAACAGAAACACAGCCGAGAGCCTGTCCACAAAGAAAATGAGTCCACCGGAGCCCATGGTACAAGTCAGTTTGGGAGTTATTTTGAGGTGAGCCATTTCCCCCCCTGCTGCACCACAACTCGTGAGGTTCCCCCTCCTGCCGAATCTCACTGAACCCAACACAGATCAGAGCAGCCTGGTGGAAACTCAAGTCGTCCCAGATGACAAGATACCCGGGCTGCTCTGGTCCGCCCCTCTGCTCGGTGGGAATGAGGATGCTCTTCAGTGAGTCCAGGGATGTCAGACGGGTGATGTTGAGGGGAGCGTGGCTGGGGATGAGGCTGCGCACACGGTGATACTCCCTTCATGTAACTTACTGGTTCTTGATTGACAGATTCAACCAAGTAGCAGTTTAGGTTGGCCTGAACTCTCTGCCCAGCCTCCCTCATCCTCAGTCCATGGTTGTGCACATGGTCAACCGATGTGGCCCTGATCTCATCTGAGACTAAAACCTTCCTCCATCCTCCTCCTACTCTAACTCCTTGACCTCTTGTGCTTGCTTCAACATTGAATTCCATTTTTCTCCCAAGCAGGAGTGCTGTTCTGCGGCCTTCATATGGTGCTTAAGCTCTGATTCCTAAGTGACCAATTATGCAGTTAGTGTTTGCACTTGTTCAACTGGTAAACAAAGTCTGGCGTTGTGATTGGTGTTCCTTTCCAGAAGAACACAAGAGATTTTAATTTTGAATGTTGTGCCTGATGTCGTGTTTTGCAAACAGTATGTTAGAAGTGTGATTGAAGTGTAAAGCAGAAATTGTGCTTACAGTTTTTGCAGATTTGGATTAGGGAGTTGGTACATGAGATTGATGTTTCACTAATAGCCTTTCAAGTTCCAATTTTAGCGTGTAAGCAATTGTGAAAAACTGTTAACACTACTACAACACAGTTGTCACTGTTTACACACAAAATTGTTGACACTTGTTTGTAATGATGTGATAAAACCAGTTGAATAGAATATAAACCAGTTCATTGTGCACAGGTGGCATGTTGATACCAACAATGGATGAATGTGAGGAGGAAGAGTTTGTGGAAGAGGAGGAGGACTTTCTTACCTTACCTTTTTTTTTTTTTTTTTTTTTTTTGGAAGTGTGATTATCCTGTCCGTTTTTTGTAGTTTTCTGGATTTTTTTTCCTGTGCTCCTCCCCAGCCTTCTTTCCCCTCCACACTTTTGTCCCACACCTACTCTGCATCTGCCTCATTAGCCCTGCCCTGCTCACCAGCCAATCAGCTTCTCTCCTGTTCTCCTGTTTCATTCACCTCATTCACCTCACCTGAGCTTCTCCAACACTCAGGAATCCAGGGAAACGAGAAAGCAGACAAAAAAAAGAAATGGCTGAAGTCAGTATTAGATTATCAAAATTAGAGGGGGGAGGGCATAGTGTGGAGGAAAACAACTCAACAGTGGCAACAGCACCGGGATGATGCAGTAAAAGAGACACGTTTGCATGCAATACAAAACAGAGTGGATATAATACGAAGTAGGGGAAACAAAAGGAAAGAGCAAGTCATACTAAGCAGGCTGAGAATTGGCAACAGCAACCGTAACAGAACACTATTCATCATAGGAAAACACCCAACAGGTCTTTGCAATCAGTGTCATGAGGCTGAGACGGTTGAGCTTATTGTGATATCGTGCAGGAAATTTACACATGACAGACGAGAAATGATGACACAGTTATGGAAAATAGGGCAGATGGAGGACAACGTTAAACGTATATTAGAGTGTGGAGACAAAGAGCAAGGGAGGAAATAGATATTTCGTTTTCTAAGGACGACCGGACTGGACAGGTGGCTCGAGGGAGACGCTGTACTGTCTCCCCTTAAAATGGATAAAGATGGAGAGTAAAAACAAAGTTCAAAGAAGAAGAGCTTCTCCAACCATTTCTCCACCTCTATCCCTCATCAGTTTAGTCTGTATTTTAGTCCAGTCTTCATGTCCAGTCGTCTGCTTAGTTTGCCTGCTTCTGTGGCTCAGTTTTTCACAAGAATCCTTCGTTTGATTCTGTCTCCCTGCCGTCTCCTGCATTCAGGTTCACTGCTCCTCTCTCTTCGCGACATGACGTTCATCACTATTTTTACTGTATTTATACTTTAACCCTAACACCAAATATCTGTCATTTCTGAAAGATCGTCTTGACGTTTTGTTTGAGGGTGAGCAGGTTTGTCTATGTCATGGTTTGGGACGTCAGTATTCACCATTGTGTCCGGATACATGGGTGGTTCAACATCATATATCCGGTTCCTCAACCCAATAGAGCTTTTCTTTGAATGGAGGTGGTAGATTTATGACTGAAGCCCTTTTACCAGTGAAAATCTCCTGCAGGCAGTGGACTTGGCCTGCGGTGACACAGGTGTGGAGCCTTGTCAATGCTGGATCTGACACACAAGAGGGTTTTTTCCCCTGTTGCCAGCAGGGGAGAATGTTGCCTGTGATGTCTTCTGGCCTGACCAAGCAGAAAGTTGTTATTCTGAGGAAGGATCTCACCTGTAATACTGTATTACTTATAGTACTTAGCTGTATTCAATATGTTCTGTACTAAGCTGTGAATGGATATTTTTGATATATTTGTTGAAAAAGCAAAATGGGTTTATTATACACAATAAAAATGTTTTTCTGTGGGTCCATGCCCTGAGCACTGTGTTTTCCATTTTCTGATGTGTGTAATGAATGCTCAGTAGTGTTTATATATTGACTGTGCGATCTGAAAGCACTGTTGATTTTGAGCACAGATAAAATGGTTTTGAAGCGATTGTTTGATTTTGCCAGAAGAGGCAGAGGTTTTGTGGATGTAATTCGAAGATTCAGTTTTGTGTGCACAGTTTTGAGGACAGGGTGGAAGGTTTCAAAAAAAACGTGTCTCAGCTGTGGTGAAAAACTCTTGTATTTTGACCACTTTACAGCAACTTCCAATATGAACTCATAACAACACTATAACACAATGTAGCATGGAGAAAAGATAACTACATCTACTCAGAGACTCATTTCCTTGGTGAGCAATTTAAAGGTTAAACCAGCATTAAATCCCACAGGGCAAAACAACTGCTGCTGCAGTTGTCTCTGCAGGTTGAGGCTTTTAAACACACGCTTCCTCCAGCCACACCCCACAGCAGGTGTTTTGCAATTACAGCTGATGGAAATCACCTGCTGTGACATCACTGATTGAAGTGTGGCCAGAGGTGCCACATTTTTCAAAACCATAGAGGGCATTGCAGCAGCAACTCCATATCCTACATGATAGCTTATCATATAACTATATGTTCTGACATGGTTTGGAAATTGGATCTCTCTTCTTCAAATATAGTTTTGTTTTGTTTTTTTTCAACAATGGCCATCGTTATAGTTATTTTAAATAACAGTTGCATGGCAACCAAGTGGCAAGTCTGCATACCAGTTAAGCTGCCAGGGTTACCAGTGACAGTCACACTCTCACCTTACATTTGAAGAGGAGAAAAGTGCAATCCAACACAGTCACAGCCTTCAGCTGAAAACGATGGATTTTAATATTGCAGCTGGGATTACTGCTCCTTTTGTCCCTTACTTTGAACTAATTTAAACACTTTGCAACGAGATTAATGTGACAGCAATGAAGCACATCACAGCTGAATAGGTTCAAGGCTCACAGATAAAGATTATATACAATTTTTCATGCTATTTTAATCATGCGCAGGTATAAAATAATCTTGACTGAAGATGTTGTGGCTGCCAAATTTCAGTTGAAGAAAATCCCATTGCTGAAAATCCTGGGAAAGAAACAGAGTATAAGTAACTTTCACCATAGTTGATTAATTGTGGACATATGTCTGAAGACATATGAAGAATGGACTTTGCGTTCGTGGTGCTAAGTGCCTAATGTCATGAAACAGTAGCTGTTTTCTTCGGCACCAAAACCACTTTGTCAGAACCAATCACACTCTGATCTTTTGCATTCTAATTAGGTAGAGTTAACGTGGTGTGGAACTTGGCTCCAGCCATAGCTCAACATTTTGCTGTGTATGTAGCTTTTGCTTTCTTTTTTTTCTATATATACAACTAGCAACTCTTTGATGCAAACAAGTTTGAGATTAATTGTGTAAAATCAGCACTAATCACATAAGATAATCCTATCATGATCATTTATTGAGTGTATCTCTGATGATCTGTCTGTCTGTTAATATTCGTCTTCTTTCCTGTCTCTCTCTCTCTCTCTCTGTCTACCTGCTTACCTGTCAGTTAATATGGATTTTTTTAAACATCTTTTCTGCTTATTTGGCAGACTGTGTTTGATTTATGTTATTTTATTTGATATATTCATATCTGAAAACAAATTTAATGGGAGAAAAATTCATCTCCTGAAAGAAGACAGTTTGTCAGAGGACAGAAGGTTATTAAGTGTTTCATATGGTAAGTCAAAGTTTCAGTCGAACTTTAACTTGTTCTTGAACATTCAGCTCAGTTTTCTGTGTATAAAATAGTTGCTGATGGTGCCAACCCCACTGAGAAATGACTTTTCATTACACCCATCCTCCAAACAGCAGCTGTCCAATCGTAGCTCAGTAACTGTAACTAGACGCTGGCAGACTTGTTAAAGTTTGCATTTCTCTGCATGTTGATGCAGAGTGCACGAGGCTCTAATAAGAGCGATACTCAAGAGTTTGGAGAGTAGGACCTTTTTTTGTTATTTTCCAAAAAACACAAGAGCAGATGTGTGAGGAAGGATTAACCTTTGTCTTTATCTGCTCTAGAGTAAGCTGCCACACTACACTGAAAATAAAGAAACAGGACTAATGCCCTGTATACATTACATGGATCAACAGCTGGTGAGGCTGCTGACGTTATGCCTGGAACATGTAGCTTTAGCCTCAGTCTCTTAGCATCATGTACACAGTCATCATCATTTAGGACCCTTTTACAGTTTAAAATGTGTCACATGGAAATGCAGCACGTTCTCATTCCCAGGGTGTCAGATAGCGACACTTTTGACAGAGCATCAGCATTTGACGACCTGGGATATCAGCAGTTTAAGCATTAGCATGAGCTCACATTAGCTAGCAGCTAGTCCAAAACGTAGACTGTGGTTGTGTCTCAGTGATTGTACTCCACTGCTCCATGTGAAATATCAGACTAGTAAACATGTGGCTAATGAAGATGGTAGAACATCATTTTACACCTGAGCTGTGAGTGGATCAAACCAGAGCTAAAAGGTGAACGAACATTGGGCTCACACTCATCAGGTGGCCAAAAACATGACTCCAATAGATGGATGTGTAAGCTGGCATTTGTTTGTTGACACATTTATCACTTTGGTCAGTGTTGTTGTATGTCAGAGCTGTATTTCTGTGAGATTGTTTTGGAGTCTTTCTACCCCTTAGTGCAGGGGTCACTAACAGGCGGACCGCGGTCCGAGTCCGGACCCAGACACCGTCCTATACGGACCCGGACCTATATCCAGTAAATTATTAAGGGACTTCAAATTTTGACGGGACACTTATATTTTAACCGGCGCAACTTTTCTAGTCTTTACGGCACCGGTTTAGCGGCTCAGGAAACGCACAAACCAATTGCATGCGAGTTAAGCCATCCCACGTGATGCTACCCAGCCAGTCGCATCTCTGCATTGCGGACGATAAACATAGCAACTCTGACTGCAGTCAGATGAGGAGTGAGAAGCGAACGGAGAAACGATAGAAAATTAGAAAGTTAGAAAGAACAACAAAAAGTGTGGAGAGTGGGAAAAGCGGGAAAGAAAGAGAAACTGTATAACTGTTCAGCTGTTATTTTCAAATTCGTTGAGACTGTTAAGATGTGAAAGTTAACAAAGAAAAAGGAATATTCAAGCTGTTGCTTCACTTTTACTTTTTCTAAAATTAAACACTTTCTTTTATAATGCACAATTTTTCAAAAAACATTTTATTTTCTCTATTTCATTTTTAAATTCAAATCTGCCTGGTTTAATGTTAAGTGACAATAAATACTGTCGAAATGTTTTTGAATTGTACTTTCTTTATTTGATCAGATGTTGATTACATGCAGATGTTGATACAACTACTAGGCTACTTCAGTATATATATCACACAAATCATAACGTTATGACATTATGATGTTCCGGACCTTTGCTTTAGGAATTTTTCTCTAACCGGACCTCTTTGAATTTTAGTTGAATACCCCTGCCTTAGTGGCTCTAAATAGCTGTATAGCTTTAAGAACTTACATACATACTTACATAATCCGTTCATCCATCTATCGTCATGTCACTTATTCTTGTCAGGTTCACAATAAATTCCATTGGCTGTTGCTCATTATCAGTCTTGCATTAAAAGACCTGCCAGTCAACATGGGTGTGATAAAGTCTTCCAATATGTTATTCTCAACCTTTGGTTTGCAGAGCGCGCACACTGTGAGGAGGTAACACAGGAAGGACACATGAAAAAGCTCTGTACTCATGTATTACAAAACAGATGAACTGGAAGCTAAGTCAGCGCAGACTTTGCGTTAGTTCAGGTTTCTTATAGATTTGCTCGGCCCCTGGTGGTCAAGACGTGGAACTGCGTTACACCTCAAAATAAATGCCAAGTGACCTCTCATTAAACATTCCTCTGTGCCTCCTCACTCCCCCCTCTCCAACCACCTACCCCAACTACCCTCCTCACCCCCCGCAGAGAACAGCTTAGGTCATTACAGTCTGCTGTCAAAACCTGTGACCGCTCCGCGTTGGAGCCGCCAGGATTAAGGGCTGTGAAAACAAGAACAAGGAGGGAAAGGAGGTGAAAGCTGACAGAGGGAGCAAGGCCTTAAATATTTTCTCTTTCTTCCCTTCTTTTTTCCCTGCCACAGTTGACCGCGTGCTGATTCTTGCAGCTACTTTGCGGCGGACTGCACTAATGTGAAGGGATATGGAGTCACTTGGAAAACACGGAGAAGAGGGCTAGCATCTCTGTCACTGCTCCCTACAATATCCTTCCCTAACTATACAGCTTACCTTTTCTAAGAAAGCCTTGGTCAGGAGGTGACTTTTGAAGGAAAATAATCATCTTGGCTGCAACTAAATGACAATATACTGAGCTGTTAGTAGCAGTCTGAGATGCTGACCTGGGTCACATATCTCCCTGCTAGTGTTTTTACCTGCTTGGCATACTAAATGGGTAGGGCTTATGCCAATGAATTAAAAAAAAATGAAAATGAAAATGAAAAAAAAAAATACTATCTGGTTAATTCTTTCTGACTGTCAGCTCATCTGACCTTTAGACCTCACGAATCTGATGCTTCTTGCACTTTTGATAAATATTCAACTAGGATCTGGAAGACGATGAAGCAGGATGTGACGGAGGTGTGTGTGTGTGTGTGTGCACGTGTGTGTACGTAAATTTGGGAATGCGTGTGCGTTTTATTTGCATTCAGAAATTGTCAAGTTTGACAAGCAACAGCAAATTGCATTCTGAATCAGACACTAGGGCTTGAAGGGTTGAGGCAGCATTCTTGCATCAGACCCGCGTGTCTTCTTCTCTTGCTGTATGTATGTGATGTTATCTGAAAAGTGAGATCAAACCATGCAGGTGTCAGCAGGCGCAGGGAGAATATTTGACTTTATCACAACCGTTTACTTTTAGTATGTTGACACCACATTTTCAATTTCATCCCAACAAAGCATCCCCCTCTGCCTTTCCCTTGTCACTGGGGAACGTATAATATCTCCTTTTTCAAAAGCACACACAATCCTAACGACAGATTCCTTCCTGCCCGCCATATTAAATCAGCTCCAGCAAATTGGACAGCACTTAGCTGAACTGTGACTACGCTACGCACCAACATTAATTTGAAATGAGTGTGAAATCATTTTTCTGTTTGGACCTGCTGTCCTGTGGAGCTGGCCTGTTTGGTGTTTTATTTACCGTCACCTCCATGCCCAGAACTCTGTTAATCTTCTGTTTGTGTTCAAACACCTAAGCTGGTTGCTCTGCGTCAGTCTGTCTGCATGCTGGCTGCTGTGAGGAGTCTGTCTCGCTGGCTGCCAGCGGAGCTGATCTGGCAGGCAGCCTGCTGTTGGGGACGATGCCTGCTTCCAGAGATGTGTGACAGAGGATAGTGGATAGGTATTGTCTGTTTGCCCTGCTGCCTGCCTTTCTGAATATCTGTCTGTTACTGTTCATGTCTGCCTCTCTGTCTCTCCATCTGTCTGCCTGCCTGGTCTCTAAGGTTGTGAGCATGTCTTAAACGTCTTCATAAAATGCATTATTCACTTGGCAAGCTTTTCTTCATTTGATTTATTCATGACTGAAAATATACTGAATCGATACAAAAGTCATCTTCTGCGAGGTTTTGAAGACTGTTTTATGGAAGACTTATCAGAAGGTCATCTATGACTTTCATATGGTCCAGATTGCATAAACACAACGTTCACTTTTCCATAAATATTCAACTCTTCCGTCAACGTGTCGCCCCCTGTAGGCCGTACAAGAGCACTGACCCTGTTCACGGGCCCTTCAGGGTCATCAGCAGGCCCCATGTTTTGGCTCGGGTCCTTCCCCTCACCCCGCTCCTGAATAGCACCCCTGATTATCTCATAGTTTTGCTGTATATTCCCTCATCTCCCCTTTAAAAGGACTGCATTACTTCCAGCTCCCCAAACTTGTCAAAACCAATTTGCTTTCCTATTATTCCCTGAACTGATTTCACCAAGACCCCTCCTCACAACCCTCCCTCCACAAATCCTCGACCCTCTGCTTCCCTCAATCGAAACTCCCAACGCGACCTGTGCAACCCCTAAACCCTCCCCCCACCCCCCCAATCCTGTGGACTCCTGGGATTTCTTTGAGCCCCTGCCCTCCTCTCTACCACTCTTACCTGTGTAAACGCTGCAGCCGGTTTTCTTTCATCTCCTGACAAACCTTTCGAGGGAACACAGCAAACAGTGGACGAATGAATGAGCCCGTCAATACACACACTAACAGGCCTTTGTGCGAATGAAAGTGAGTCACTGATTGCTAAATAAAACCTGTCTAATAGAGACCAACGAACCTGAAAAACTTTGGGTTGCGAGTGCTGGCAGCACTTCCACCATCATATCCTGCACAGCCCTTCACCCCCTCTCTGTGCCCACCCAGTCCATCCCTCTCCGTCAATTAGCACCTCACCAATGACAACACAGAGGATCTTCATTAGCGGAGAATGCTCAATTATATCAGTTGATATTCCTTTCCAAAACTAATTATCCCAGTTGAATGGTACGGCTGACTGGGCCTGCCCTCACCCTGGGGCGCAGCGGTTACTGATGTGATTTGGTTTTGGCTCCAAAGTCTGCTTTCCTCTCCTCTCTTTTGTTATCCTCTTTTCCCTCTACACTCATTCAACACCGTCCACCCAACCATCTCAGAACAGCCCCTTCCCTTTCAACAGCTCTCCATAATATTATTGGCCCTCTGTGTATTTTTGAAAGCTGTTCATAAAGACTCGTTATACTCATCTCATCCACACATCTCCCTCCTGAAAACTAAGAACCTGTGGATATGGATGCAGTTCTTGTTCCTCCTGTACGACATATAGAATTAGCAGAACTGTGGTAATTCCTCAAAAAGCTCATCATATGAGCCCTCTCTATATATAATCCTGCTCCTTTGTTCATCCTGTGGGGGATAACAGAAATAGACAGGCTGTACCACAGCTATAGCTGAAACAGAAATGGTGCAAACACCGTCTTTACAAGAATGGTGACGAGGAAGGAGGTGAAAACTGCAAAGAACATATGGTGGAGAAGTTAGATACTGTATATTGGCTCAAAACATGTTCACTTGGAATTGATCCACTAATAGCTAGGCGTCTGAAATATGTTTGTTTATGAAGATAATTGCTCATGGAATCTATTAGCAGTGTTCTTTGTGTCGTTTATTTTCTTTCAATTAAGTATTGAATGCAAATGATAATCACATACATCTTGCCATTATGTTAGACATTATAAAAGTCACTGGTTCAGTGCAAACTGAGTGAATTATTGCAGAAACTTAAGGGAAAAACAGAGAAACTGTCTCAGTGAAAGAAATTCTTATTATAGGGATTAAAGTGAATAGAAAGGCTTAATTTTCTTTCATCTCAAGCACATTGCTTCCACGCTAATCATGTTGTTTACCATTTCTTGAAAAGGTTTACCAGAGGAAAACGTTATTCAACTGTTTAAACATGCTGTGCACTTGGAGTTTATGCGCTGTTTCCCATCAGCTTCAGGCTCGCTCGGTGGGCTCCTCGCTGCCCTCAAGCCAGGGACCTGCCTCACAGAAGGTGGGCCATTTAGTCACATTTCAAAGTAGCTCAGGCAGGGGAACACACTCATTACACATAATTCTTCTTCTCCTCTTCTCCCCCCCGGGCTCCCTCTCCAGTCCCCCTACTCTCCCCCTCTCGCTCTCTGTATCTCTCCTCTTCGCCGTTTCAAAGACCAAAAACCCTCACGGTCCTCTGTCCGGAGTCCGGAGGTAGATCACTTTAATTCTGCTTCACAGATCTTTTTCAAAAAGACCCTAGACCCGGAGACCTCAGAACCGGTGACCGTTGGGTGAACCCGGGCCGACCAGCCAGGACCCGGGCGCTTGTAAACACAGCCAACGTCTCACACGCTCTCATTCCCCCCGAGTGCTTTTGTTCCCTCCCCACAATGGCACAAGCAGTTGATGTTGAGCCGTGTGTGTTCTTTTAGCTTGGATGTGTTTGTTTGTTTTTGCCACCACTGCTCATCGTGTCCCGTGACACTGAGAGCATCTGATCAGTGATTTAACATTTATATTGTTGCAATGGAAACACAACTGTTCAGTTTTTCACTGTTGTTGTGGTTCCTGTGAGGGACTGCATGTTGCCAAGACGGTCTGACCCGTCCTGGGACAACTGAAAACTGGGGGGGCTGTCCTAGATTATCAGGTTTGCTTCCTGTATGTGGGCCGGAGCTGGATTCCACCGATGGTTCATAAGTTCATTTCCCTGTTTTGGGAGGAGCCTCTACCCAGAGCCATCTGCCTGATGTCACCATCCCAGTTTATGCAGAGGTGATTTGAGTACAAGCAAACGTTAATCGTTACTGAAAACAGCCCAGCAGATTGTTTTACCTCTTGTGTTGAGCGGTCCAATCAGCCTGCTGTTCTTACAAACAGGTAATGCAATCAATAGAGCAGTCGAATGAATATTTTAAGTAAAATGCAACAAAGGCCTAAGCAGTCAATCTTAAAGCAAAAACATGAAAGTGCGACAGTTTGCGATGGCAGTTTCTCAGAGAGACTTCTATCCAGTGCCAAAGCTGAACACACTCCACGTTTGATGAATTCTCTCTAATAACAGCCATACACACACACACAGATACACACACGCACAAAAAGGATGATGGATATGTCACTGTGTGAGACATTCAGTGGCATTCACAAGGAGTTAAACCTGTCTGGATTACTTTAGAAACCACTGCAGACGCAAGTTTTCTGCAGCCTTGTTGCTCTTCGCACAGCCTCCCTTAAAGGGCAGCCGGCTCATCCCTTTGATGACTGACGGTGGGATTTGCGGCAATAATGTCCTCAGGTGCCAGAGGATTGGGATTAAACATACTCCAATTTAAACAACAAAGTTACCATGGCGATGACCTTCAGTTTTAGTACAGATAGCATACGTACATGCAGGGAACACAGTGACTGGTGTGATTGTCCACAGATGCTCCAGTTCAGCAGAGGCTTTGGACATGATTGCACTTTCAAATCCTTCATTAAATTATAAACTCTGGCCTAGAATATGTCTCTTGGTGGAGCGTGCACAACAGCCGTGCATCACGGAAACTGCACAGTGCACAAACTGTCCCACTTAAGTGAATCATGACCGTAACACTGTTGAACAGTTTGAATTGAACTACATGCCCTAATAGACAAATTTCAGACACCGCCACCTACACCTCGGGAGCACTTTGACCCCTCGACCCTCCATCAGCCCTTCAAGTTTATGCAAGCCTTCCCCTCCTACCCTAATTAAGGTGAAAAAAGCCTTTCAAATAAAGCTGATGAGGGCTGACGTGGGGCCGCTCCCTTGGCTGTCTGTGGACGTGAGCACCCAGAACCGGCTCCGGTTGAACAGGCCTGGAGACTCACGGTTTGGGGTCAGTGTCTATCCTCCTCCAGGGCAGTCCGTTCACACTCTCACACCTGCCTGTCAAAGGAGAGAGCAGCAGGACGTCAGCAGAGAGGGAGAACAGAGAGTCAGTTAAAGCAAGAAGCAGACAGACAAGGCTTTCATATTTTTAAATAAAGCACAAACCCCAGCAGACGGCAATAAAACAGAACAATTATTATCACTATTGACGCAAGCCAATCTTAGCAGCACCCTTGAGGCGTGGTTGGTCAATATGAATTGCAACACTCTTGTCGATTTGATTGCAGCTGGTGGAGTCAAAAGTGTGCCTAGACTGCCTCACAGTGGACGCTGTGTGAACTACAAGAGCAGACATTCTGGGAAGACGGACTTACATTAAAAACCTCTTATTTGTAATTAATTCTATAACCATAAAATCAACCCCAGATCGAACAATGCAACATGTCTCATAATTTAAAACAATCATCTATTTGATATATCTTTGCTCTATGATGCTGGAAGTTGTATGTCTATAGAGAATATGTGGAGTCAGATCACATAATATTTATACATCATCTTGAAAAAGTGAATTTGATGACAATCCATCCAGTATTTGTACAGATATTTCAGTCTGGACCAAAGTGGTGGAACAACACATCCACATTGTTTTCTCTAAGTCATGCTGCTAGCATGGATAACAAAGATGAGGTGGATCAATCTCACAGCACTGACGGTGTTGAAATAATTTCATACAGCACACACAGAGGCAGTACCAAAAAGACTTTTTATATTGGTGGTATCTATGTTGAATTATGAATGTCAACATTTTTATCACTTGGTCTGTACATGCATTATTAGCTCTTATATTCTACACCATTGAATTCCTTAAATATAGTATATACAGTGGAGAAAGGGTGAACATACCTATTTTCTTTTTCATATATTTTCATACATAATGAGAAATGTACATAAAACAGGTAAAAGAATGCAAAAAGCATTTGAGTGTGTCGTTTGCTCAGACTTATTAAAATAGAGTAATTCTAACATTTTTAAATATGAGTTCCAAGGAAATTCCACAATGAACAGCGTGAAGTTTTGATTTGATTTTTCTATACAATATATACAGAAGCTTCTACTTACAGGCCATCCTCCAGTGCTCAGACTCTGTTTACAAACTCAGTAACTCTCGAATTGACATGCAGTGGATTAACCTCATCACTGTAACGCACCTAGCCATGGGCGTGTAAAAGGCTTATGCGGATTTGCAGTGTGTGAGAAGTGTTTTCTCACCACCTTCCAAAATATCTCACACAGCTCGTCGGATGTGTGATTGACAGGTAGAAGGCTAATGATGTCACGACACACCTGCTGATTGAACCCTTAATGCCATATTTAGCCAAAGGAACATCTGCTGCAGTGCGAGCTGTGCTGAAATACTTTGGCGTATAGAAGAAAGATGCGGTAAAACTTGAACGGTGATTAGTTCTTGTTCCTATTATCCTGCGGTTTCACAGTTTGTGTGCTGAGCATCAAACCTGCACGGTGAAACAGATGAACCCAAACGGCTTCTTTTCCTCTTTAATGTAGGGAGCAAATAATAAATTATCTCTGCCTGTTATTTCAGCACTTCCCTTCGGATCCTCTAGTTATTGGCTTAGTGAAATCCATTGAAAGACGCATCTACTTGAGTACTGCTTAATGGCTTCAATCCAGCATGGTGTGTATAATCCACAGCCACACCAAGCACCTCAAGCTCTTCTATGATGTCTAGGCCTGTGTTTGAATAAATAAGGTAAATCACAGCACAGTGGACTGGCAGTAATGATGACAGCATGTAGTGTGACGTCAGGCAGAGTCGTTTGGCATTTTTGGACGGGATGAGAACAACAGTAGTTGGCGTTTGTGTTGCAGATGGATACTTTTTGGCATGGTGCAGCGTGTCTACTTGAAAAAGCAGTGGAACAGCAGAGGCAGAAACAGCAGCAGATAGTTGAGTCGTGGCAGGCGGGAGGCAAAGCTCGTCACATTGCAGTCATTGCTGTAGCAGCAGTGAACTCTGACACCTGGAGCTCTGTAGCCCTGGCTGTTTGCCTGACTGCAGAAAGACTTGTAGGAGCATGACTTCATCACCCCACCTGACAATCGGACAGAAATAGAAGTCAGTTACACTGGTTTAGCAGCAGTCTCACATGGACCTACCAATATAGACTTGATTAAACTTATTCCAGTAATAAAACTGCTCTGGCTGACTGGCTATTAAACTTCAGTCTTGTTTATTGTTAATTTGTGATTTTGTCTGGTTGTCACTGTGGATGTCCAGTGTACAGGATAATGGTCTCTGCTGTTGCTCCACCTTTTGAAAATTAATATATATTTCATGTGCAGGCTAGAATTAAACTGAGTTAACTTCATTTTGTGAAGAGGAGTCGTCTCGATGCCAGGAACACATGATGTCCTAATTAAGGATATTGATTGAATGGGAGTAGCAAAGCTCTTCATTTCCTTAAAAGCCTCAGACCCCCTGCTGACTGAGATGTGCCTCCAGACAGCAGCCTGTCCTCTGCTAAGCACACACGTCCTCACATACAGATACAAACACAGTTTTATGTGTCTTTGCTGTTGGTAGAAAAATAAGTAGAAAGAGGGCTAGTAAAAGAAAGGCTTGGACTCACTGTCATGGCCCACCACCACAGCACAGGCGTCAGAGTAGCTGGGACAAGATTTGGAGCCTTGCTGGTTGCAGTCGTCATTATTGGAGCCCATGCAGGTATAACATCGCAGAGCTTCACCTGAAGGAAGCAGGTGAGGGGAAGAATGGATGAAGCATACATAAAACCACTGAATTCCAAGATGAGAAACTGTGCTTAATGGCAGGGAAGACAAACCAGACCAAGTTGTCACTGGAGCACATTGAAAGCAAATTACAGTACCATGGTTTTGAAATGCAGCCTTATGAAATTCTTAGACTGACCTGATGTTATTGCATCAGTGGGAACTGCTTGTAATGCGACTGCAGGATCTTCCGCCAAATATCCCAGTGATAGTGAAAAAAAAGCCCTGCGTCACATGCATCGACTTCTTCAAAAGTGCAAAATAGGCTACTTAAACCTGCTGATGTTTCTGCTGCCTTGTTTGTCCTTTAAAAACCAATATTCAGACTTTAGTTCAAGTGATTATTAAGACAGCCAGCTGCAGCTGCTCTGACACAATAAAGACTGAAGTACATTGTGACGAGCTCTTGCACTCAAGCTAATTTAGTCACACTCATCCATTTATCAGAAGTTCTGGTCCATTGTTAATTAAGATCAAGCAATGCCTGTAAGGGCCTCAACTGTGGATATTTTTAACCTTTATTAACACAGGATCTATGGCTGAGATGAGCATGTTCACACAAGCTCTGTGAATTCACATATGGGCGGCAGTGAGAGTAAAGCGACGAGAGAGCACTAATTACTCACTTCCTTCATGCAAATCTTCCCAAAATCGAGCAAATTATTAAGCAAGTGCTCTGAGGTTGAAAAAAACAACAACATCTGTCTAACTTCCAGCGAAAGCTTCAGGAGCCCAGTTCAGCACGTAAAGCACACGTCTTTCTAAAGCTCTCCGGAGGAATGAGGAGCTATTTGAGAACTAGCTGACCTTTGAAATATCATTTTAACGCTTCCTTTTGAAAAGCCTTCATCCGTCTCCTAAATTCTAAACTGGCTCTTCAGAAACAGCCTTCAATGCTGCTTCCTAAGAGGATCAAACAGAGCTGGACTTATAGGAATCACTGACAGCTTCAAACATCCTTTGTAGCAGCATATCTCTTGTCTTGGCCATCAAAATAACCTGCTTCCACCCCCGGACTGGTCTTTCATCATGCACCTATGATGGCAGGACGGCGGTAAAGAAATAATCAAACCAGCCAATCATCTTCACGAGACTGAGTAATACATCGCTGACATGTCAGACTGTGATCCCTATTACTGATAAAAGCACAACTTTAACAGCAAAGCAATGAAAACAACAACGACGAATCTGAGTAGTGGGTCTCATTCCTCTGCTTCATATGTGCCCCCCTGGATGTTGACATGGCACGACAAATGCCCCCTGCTGTTTGTAGATGACCCCAGTCTATCCCCCACAGCACAGCTGCTCTACACACATGCTGTAAGTATTAGCCTGCAGGCCTATTAAGAGATTAGCTGCTGGGATTGCATGTTAGTTACAGAGGAGGAGGAAAGACTGACGGGAGACACAATTAGCAGGGAAAATCACAGCAATTAGCAAACTTGACATTAAACAAAGTGTCGTTATTAGGTCTAACTGGAAAATAATCTTATTAGAGTTATAAAAGGTGCAGGAAAAATAAAGATAGCTGTAGTGTTGGAAACTCAAAAGCTCTCAACAGGTTCCTGCCTCTCAGGAGGAGACTGGAAGACAGAAAAATAACAAATACCAACTGTTTTTAAAAAAGGAGAAGAACACCTGAGGGTAGATACCAGCCAAGTCCAAATGACAGGTGGACAGAGGCTAGAGCAGAGATCTAAAGGCGGGGAGGATGAAGCTGAAGATAGGAAAAGGAAGGTTATAATAAAGAAAAACCAAGTCCTTACTGTTGGTCGCTAGCAGAAGGAGAGAGAGCAGGAGCAGCGGACAGTACTGGACAGCGCTCATGGTGCTGGTGGTCCTCGGTCGTCCTGATCACACAATGAAAAGCAGGTTGTTTGGTCCTAAAGCCTCCTGAGCTTAATCTGAGCTATCAGATGAGCTGATATCCCCTCCTGGACTGGTGAGTGCCAGCCCCTCCACTGGGGCCCACAGCTCTGCGTTGAGGAGGAGAGTCGTAGAGTAGAAAGAGCAGTAGAGTTCTGCTGCACCTTTCACCTTAAAGGCTTCTGCACTCTGGCCACACCCATCTTGTCCCTGTGCCCACTTGGTCCAGACCTTACATCACCCTGCTGCACCGGGACTGATCACTGACTCACCTCTGAAGTTTGACTGACGTCTAAAGTTGCAAATCAGTGGGAAAAAAGACATACTTTAAGTGATTTTTCCAAACAAGATGATGTGATCCTGGTCTGGACGTTTGCATTCATGCTGCTAGAAGCTTGATTTTCAACTACTCATCCATTACTTTCAATGATTTATTTCAACCTCCCCGCTTGCTTTCTAACTAGTTTTCACACACTCAGTCATAACACTTGCTGTGAATGCAGTCAGCGAGTTTATTCTGGCAATAAATATACTCAAGATCAGCCTCACAGCAATTTAACACATTAGCAAAATCACCTGCATTTGTGAATGCTGTTTCCTCAGTCAGACTGGACATAGCACAATGTCAAAAAGTCCTACTCAAATCTTAGAGCTGATTCATCATTGGTCATGCCACATCCTCTGACTTTCAGTGGAAAAACACGTTATGTGGGTAAAGAAGCGGAGTGAACCCAGTGTGCTGTATTGCCATCTTTTATTGCACTTTGTAAGCAGATGCTGTACAGTGGCTGTGCAGAGAAGTTATTCCTCAGTGTGACGACGACCATAGCAGGACGAGGACAAATCCATCCAAAATTAAATTACTCCTGGTCACAACTGAATACAGTCACGATTAGTTTGCTTTATATCAAAATAAAATCCAAAAAAATAGTCCCACGATTTCATCGAGACAGCTATGACAAGTATGACAAATATCTACAAGGTTACATGAGGGAGGCGGGCTGAGGATGACGGGATAACTATCAAAAATGCAGACGAGTCGTTTTCGTATTTGGAATTTCCTACAGCATATACACACATTGACATTACAAGTTCTTCTTTCTCTCACATGCAGTAAGCTATTGTGATAGTTTGTGTTCTCTTAGTGGTGTATCAACGTTTTATGAATGAATCTACATCTCTGTTACTCGTTTTAAAAGCCTTTCTCTCGTATTAAGAGGAGACAACGACAGGAGCGGGTAAACAGTCTTCTCCCTCAGCGGCTGTCATGGCAACATCATTATAGATAATTTAACCCACAAACGACACTCTCGCTTTTCTCATTATCATACACACACTCTCTCTCTCTCACACGCACGCAGACACACTCATTAGTGATATGATACATTTTCTAAAACTTTAAACCAGACCCCTGATACAGTACGATACACTGACACATCAAAAATGTACAGAGTGATTAAGAGGAAGCGGCTCCTGTGGATCCTGTATGCACAAAGTCAGTAGGAAATTTAACCCCAAGACCGCTTTGGCCTTCGATGTCCATCTGTCCTTGAAAGCCTGGTAAATAACAGTGATCCGCTTCAATCTCGCAGTAGCTTTTCCACAACCACCCCTCTTCTCTGTGAGATTTGGCCTCGGCGTGGTGTGGTCGCTAACTCCTCCCCATCTTGGCGATCAGCTCGTCACAGATCTTCGTCAACTCCTCGATCTCTTTGTTCTGTGAAGCAGTTGTTAAAATTACGATACATGTACTTTGCTCACATGGACAATTGTTTTTACATCTTGTACACCCCAGGACTCTGTTAGCGAGGAACTCTGACTGACCTTTTGCTCCAAGGTGCGCTCCAGAGACTCCACCTTCATCTGCTCCTTCCTCACACTGGCCTGGTGGGCGGCGTGCTCTTGCTTGGCCTTGGCCCGCACCTGAGCTATCTCTGAATTAGCCCTGGAGACACACGAGTGATACAATGAGAGTCCAGTCACCTCTCCATGATCCCCTTCAGCATGGAAAGTCTTATGAAAGCATAACCCGGCCTCTGCAAAGCCAATAGAGAATTAATCTTGCCAAGAAATTGATGAATATTCTGTAGAAACAGGTAATTATATTGGCCAGCATCCAAACATATTTCAGCTGGGCGTTGAGGTATTGTGTAGTTAGTGCATGGTGGTGTTTTCCCTTTGGGGAAAATAACACTGTCATGGTGGAATGAACACGAGGTAATGAGAGTGCGTACACTCACTTGTCTAGTTTCTCCTCTGCATGAATCTTCAGGGCTTGATAGCGCTGCTCCTCCTTACGGACCCTGGACAGATACTCCTGAGCGCATTTCTTCAGAACCTCTTCATTCTGAATGGATGGAGAAATGTTTTAATTACATGCCATGAGGGTTGTCAAGCTAAGTTTTAGGTGACTCACAAGGCCAGTCATGCTGAAAACACTCATTAGTTGTGAATAATTTGTGTGTTAGTCACCTTGCGGAAGCCCTCCAGTACATCCTTCATCTTCTCATAACGTCTGAAGAGGTCGGCTAGAGACTTTTCCACAGAGTTGAGGTCGGCCAAGGCCTGGTCCTTCTCCATGATCAGCTGCTGGATGGTGTGGTGGGAGAGAGACTTCTCTTTCTGGTCATCCTCTGATGGACACACACAAATATGCTAGAGATCAGATCATCAGAGTTTGTTGTAGAGGGCACACATACTGTTTAACGACCTACACCAACACGCATACAGACAAACACTTTATTTCTGACAATATATCACAATGGATTTGTGGGATAGTATGATTTAACAGCATTTTATACAACACTACATGAGAATATCTGATAAACCAGTGTAGCATGCAAACAAAAACACTCAACAATGGGGAAATCAAAGAGCCCTGAACCATAGAGACAGAGCTGACAGCTGGTTTGCTTTCAGCGCCATCTAAACCCTTCAGTGTTTCATGACAAAGCTCCGACAGTGCTTCAGCCCCCTTCCAGCTTTCTCTTTCCTTTCCTGTCCAGGCTTAGATGACCAACCTGCTTAGCTCATTAATTCTGCATGAATGGTTTTCACCACCATTTACAGTACAGAAGCAAAATGCAGATGTCCATAAAAAGGTTTCCTGTGTGTCTGTAAGTCTAAAATTTGCATAATGTTGTACTTATCAGCAACTGAGGGATTACACAAAAATACAGACAGCTGACTTTCACGCTTTAAAAACAAAATGCAGTGTCTCAGACGTACAGGATGAAATGAAACAAAACAAACAAATGTCATTGGACGGGATGAAGAAAGCGAGCACAGCGGCTCCCCTCTCTGACGGACGGATGGAGGGATGCGAGCTGAAACAAACAAAGTGAAGGACGATCCTGTGTTACTCACCTGGCATGCCTGTCAGGGTTATCAAATAGTGAGGGGCAAAGATGGGAGCAGAACAGAAAAGAAGGGACCGTGTTAAGTCAAGCTGGGAGGGCAAGACGTGAGAGAGCCGAGTGTTAGACAGAGGCAGAGACAGACTGTTCCATTTTCGTGATGGTGCTTTAATGAGAGTAAGAAATGAAATTAGCGACAGCGGCGAAAATCTAATTTTCAGGAATGTCCAGAGGTGGATGAGAGGTGAGAGCAGGAGTAATGCAGAGAGTGAACCTGCAGCGGAATTTAATGAGTTCCAGAGAAGCTGGACACGAGTGGCCCAATGTGAGCCACCCCCCGTTGCGATGACGTCAGGATTCAGTTCATATTAATCAAACAGGAGCGCTAGCACATAGCAAAAGCTGGCTTGTGTTAGAGGGTAAAAATAAATTTGAAAATAAAAAATACTTAACTCTCTGAAGACAGTGGTGATGGAGTAGGGCACAGAAAGACCTTAGATAGTATGTGCTGCTCCGTTTGCAAATAATCAAGCGCAGCAAAAAGTAGTGGCAGAGGTTGGTGAACAAAAGCTGTTGGTTGAAATTAAAATTCACGTGTACTGAAAAGACAGAGGGTCCCGTAACCTGTGACCGATGCCTGGGCTTTGTATTGAACACGGAACTCACCTATCATCTGTGCAATCGTCTTCTCATACTCAGCAACAATTCTCCTACGGATGAAAAGGATCATTAGTATTTGGATGGGGTTACATCAGTATGACAAATAATTTCAACATACACATGTCTCCAAAAAAAAAAGTCCTTATTGTATAAAATTCATATATTATCTCCATTTAAACAGAGGATTTGTTTCTACGTCAGTCTTTCTGCTTGTTGGTTCACTAGTAAGATGTCTGAACATCTAGCTGGAATTCGGTGGATATTAGACAGCTGTGGAGGTGGCACTTCGGCCAAACAATTTGTCCTTTTGGTCATTTAACATTGCTGCTGGAGACATCTGATATTACAAAGTCCAGGCTGAGTGAAAAATATGCTGCTTTGAGATATGTTGTTTGCCATTTGTTTCTAAGTGCCCTAAACTATCATCAGCTTTGTATTTTCTTAATTTATCTGCCATGTGCACCCAGTTTCTATCTGAGTCTTGCTGTTCCCCCTACACTCCAAGCCAAGGACCAGCAGGGACCAATAGGAAGCCTTGTTTGGGGAAAAGCAGGTTGCTAGAGGTAAGAGGATTGATTAGCCATGCCTCCCCTTTAGCCTCTTAGCCCCTCCTTATCCTGAGCCCAATCAGTCAAATGAAGTAAGCTGTGTCTTATCCACAATAACTGAGCTGTGGCCAGCTGGACCCACACCCACCACCTGCTGACAGAAAACAAGGTTTCAGTACTGCATATCTCTGTCACCTTGAACCCCAACTAGCAGCCATTTGCCGGACATACATGGATCATCTGTAGATGGATGATGTAGTTAATCCAAGTTTTGACTTGTTGTCAGGCAGTTGATGGTTTGTAATCCAAATGACAGCAGTTTAAAGCTCATAACACATTTTCTCTTAACTTTTTCTAAAACTTACACGTATCATATAAACCACAATTATTCCTCTTTTCTCCACCACTGACACTCATGCTGATAGCAAGACTCAGATGGACTTCTTTAACTGGCTCGCCACTCCGCAGTTAACTAAGGCTTTGGCTGACAGTTTAAGCGGGATAAACCAACTGACAGGTTCCCATTTAACAGAATCACACGGAGGTGTTAAATCCATGCTGTGGTGTACAGGTGAGACTTCACAGTGTGGTGTAAGTGATGTCACCCAAGGTGCTGCTTCATACCTCATCTCCACCACTTCCTGTCGGCTGTCCTCATACTTCCTCTGCCACTCCAGCACTTCTTTCTCCTTTGTCACAATCTGAGGAGGGTGACAAATTGTTAAATAAAGCGTGAAGTGAAGTTAATGACTTATAGAATAAAAGAAACTTTGGGGCACCTCCTCTCGCGCAATTCCCAGCGAGTGGTCCAGCTCTCTGGGCAGGTGGGGACTCTCCCCTTCGATGTAGCTGGTGGTCCTGGTGTACAGCGAGGTCTTGGACACTGCGCTCTCGATGGGAGATGACACGTCTCTGTGCTGCTTCCAGGAGCCAATGGAGAGGATGGCGAGGAAAGGAAACATAACCAATTATGAACTGGACTGAGCTACATGTGAGACACCCTCAACCTCGGGCCCACACGCACAGCCTCATCAGGACTCCTGAACCAAATCGCAAGGCAGCATCAAACTGCATCAAAATGTACCACACAGCAAAATCAATATGTAAATGAGGCAGGCCAGTGATGTTCCTGAAGACTTGGTCAGCTGCCACATGATTGGATGGAACAGTCTTCATAGCCACAGTATTAGCCAAGTGATTTGGCTGATGCTGCCCCCAGCTGAGCGGTCATGATCACCTGCTCATCGCAGTAGCTTGAATGTGATTGGGTCCAGGCAAGGCAGAGGGAAAGGAGGGCAGCAAGGACTGCATCATATACAGGAGACGGAGGATTGGGTAGCAGACAGGGCAGCATTAGAAATAGATGTTAGTCTCATGTTAAAGCTTATTCCAACATAATAATCTTACCTGTTGTGGCTTGACTCATTAGTGTTTACTGTATGCTGTTGCAACATTTGCTGAATTCTTTTACAATTACAAAGACTCATTACAAAGCATCGGACTTTGAATATCATGTTGAGATGTTCTTGGAGACGCTATAAACCAAAGCATATATACATGTGCTCATGTAACCACTGCAACCAATGACAATACTCTACCAACAACTCCTCTTCACACAAAACATCACATCAAAATGTAAAAACAATCCTCATCCTTGTACCATTTTTGGTCCCCTAAAACTGCTATGAAAGGGATTTAGTCATCCTTGGGGGAGATGGATTACGGGAGGATTTGATGAAATGGTGGAGGCTCACAGGGGACAAGTAGACTGAGATCCACTAATATGTGGAAAAGAGAGTGAAGTGTTTGGTCTGGCTGAAGCGGTAATTCCATTATTGCACTAAAGGTAAGACTGGGCAAGTTTAGGAAACCACGGACCTCTTTCAGTTTTTAGTCAGGTGCTGATAGGGCTCACCCTCCCACTTCACTGAGCTTTAAACAGAACCTTTAAGTACATCAACCCAAAACTGTCCTGTGGTGCAACGACTCATAGTGGCTTTTACTTAAAGCTCTGTCTTACAGGGAAAATCCTCCCGAAAATCCACATAAAATGTCAGTACCATAATTTGGAAAAAAGTAGAATAAAACATGTGCTATGCTGAATAATAATGTGCTTTCCTCTGTGGGTATATGTCTGCTGCTGCTTTTGACGGCTTGAGTCCCAGAAACAAACCACTACCATCATGCCCCAGGTTTGCTGTATGTCTTGATTTTCTAAGTAATAATAATCTGCCGAAACAAACCTCTGCTTTAAATGGCTCCAAAGTCTTGGAGCTTGCCTGCTTTGCCTGGTTGGTTATTCAGCCTTGTACAAAAAGCACCCAGACCAGATCATCGTGGATCACATGTCAAGTAAACTGCAAACATTTTAGCCTCGCTTGCAGGAGAGTGAGAAGCAAGAATCACATAGACTTACTAAACTACTTAATGAAAGCAAAAAAAAAGGGGGCAAATTGAAGACACGAGTTGAAGCCACAAGACAAACGTTACGTCAAACACAAAAATAACCCAGACTAGAGGAGAGATACTACATGTCACTGCGGGAAACACAACTGGGAAAAGTTTGCTCACAGGGACAAAGTACAGCTGCGGTAGGTAAAAAAATGTAGGGACCTTGAAAAAAAAAAGGTCTCAGACTTCTGGACTTCTGGGGTCTACAGGAATTTACAGTGCAGTCTGCAAATATTTGGACAATTATTTTGGCCCTGTACTCCAGCACGAGGAGGGTAAAATGCTGAGTTTGAGCTCTAATTTGAAGGTATTTAAACCCAAACTGGGTAAACAGTGCAGGGATTACAGCCCTACAGTTTTCCTGCACTATATAAAAACTGGGGCTACTATGCATTAAACCGCTGTGATTCCTACACTCTTAACCAGTGTAGAAGTGAAGTCAGCACTTAAGCCTCATAGTCATTTCAAACTGAGTGTGCTGGTGCACTGAGCTAAAAACAATGAAAAAAGTCTTTATGACCAAACACTTGGAGCGCACTGTAGGGGGACAGATTACAGGGGTGTAATGTTACTCTTACTTTGAGTAAGGGTGAACCGTTGATATTCCACCGCCGAGTGCTGGGTTTCTTAAGTCGAGACTGTAAAATGCGTGGGACAACAGCATGAGACATGGAGGGAAGGAGGACCGGGAAGAGCATGCCCTGCTCTAAATCTTACGAGAGTTTTTCCACTGACCATCAAGAAAAGCAAGTGATCTCACTACTCTTAAGTTTAGGCACGAGCCTTTCCAGCACAAGTCCTCCAACTAGTGAAAGTTCTACCTAAAATTCCAAACAAACTGAATCTAAGACCTACCTGATATGTCTGTTAGTGCTGTTAGTCTGGGAAAAGGACCAAATCACAAAACAAGAATGTGACTGGGATTTAGGATGATGATAGCAAAGCGTCAACAAATACATCTGGGAGAGTTATAACCATATAACTCCTCAGCTGCTGCTATTAAGTTTAGTTTGAGACTTTCCCAGTCACATTCATGCTCATGTAAGCCTCTCATGAACAGGCAACATGCATGTTGCCCAACATGCACAATAAAGGCAGGGGACTAAGGAGGCACAGCACTCCGTTCCCGAGGAGTCAACCTGGACGAGCTCGCTGCTAGTTGGGGTGGGAGCTGGACGCAGTAAAGCCATGTTAGAGATTTCACATGTGGGGACTGCAGAGGAGGCAGGACTGCGGATGTAGTGGTGCAGCCACCATGTTGATAAGGCCATGAGTTCACAGTCACACTCAAAATGGTGTGTTTAGGGGGAGGGATGGGCAGGCTGAGACACACTCATGCACGCACACGTGCATCTCTCACACGCACACGCACGCTTTTCCATCATCCCACATTCGAGCATCTTTCCTCTTACACACACACACTTGCATACAGCAGGTGCAGGACTCAACGCAGTACCTGGGGGGTTACAGTAGAGAGGGAGGGGCACTGAGAGATGTTTTTGGCTACCTGCAGAGCCTCTATCCTCAGGGCAGCAAGCACCAGCTCCTCCTGGGCCGCGCACATGGTGGGTGGGTGGGGGGGTGGGGATTGATGGATTTCAGGGGGTAAGGAAGGGGGGGTGGCGGCCCAAGGATGAGAGAGCAAAGGGAAAACATATATAAACTTGAGTTGAGCACACACACTTGCTGTCTACATTTCACACTGAAATTCACACATCAGCTACAAAACTGCAACTTAGGTATAAGGAGGAAAAGAATGGGAAAATGAAAAGGCAGGATGTAGTCAGGTGACACGATGGAAATAACGTTCATACAAAGAAGACACACACACAATCACATATCAGGGACACAAAAGGGCCACCAGAGGCAAGGCCTAGAAGGTTCATCAACAGGGGTCATGTGTGGTCTGTCAACACACCTGTAGTTTTTGGGCGAATGCGGTGGGGTTGGTCTCAGCCAGGTCAGGCTCCAGGTACTGCAGGGGGTCATCACACTCAGACAGCCTGTCTAACAGGGGCATGGCCATAGCTGGAGCGGGGGCCTCCACGGGGCCCTGGCTAGGGGGCTACAGGGGCACCGGGAGGAGTAGGCAGAGGGCAGGGAGGAGGGCAGGGGTCAGCATGGCAAAGCAAGCGCTGAGTGTTTGAGTGGCAGCATTGGGAGTTAAGTCACTGAGCTCAAGTTGGGAACCTAGTGTGGCGTACTGGCTATGTGTCATCAGTGACAAGGCTTTAGTGAGAATAACTATGACTGACGCGGCTCATGTTGGACGGCCAAGTCACAGCCTACACTATAGCACGTGCAGTGTGGCACTCCCCCACTTGTGACTAAACAATGACATAATGTGAATGTGAAAATCAAAACTGACAGATTCTTCTCATGGTGACAAGACACAGAAATGATATTGATTTCTTTCCACAACATATATGACAACTGCTCACTGAATCTTTAAAAAGGCATTCGGCTCACCTGCTCGTCCCTCTCTGTGCTTTGTGTTCGGCTGAGTGCGTCACTTTCTCTCTTCCTGCCCTTGTCTCCAGCAGAGCCCTCGGGACCAGGCCGGGAGTTGAGCACCGGTGTCTTCATACCTGCTGTTATCTGGGCCTCCATCTCCTCAAAACTTCTGCACAGTGAGAGGAAGAGAGGGAAGGACATGGTAGGTAATATAACGTGTATGATGGATGAGTGTTAATGTAAAATGTTATCGGAGGAGCTGATCTGCATGCATCACACACTCCAAATCATTATGATTTAAAATGAGCAAATTAGACATACCAATGAAGCACTGAAAATCACACTGTAGGACTTCCTTTACAGTGAACAGATGATGTAACTACACATATTTAACAAACACAGGAGAGTAGTAGTATAGTGTGTTTTACCCTGTGCAGGGGGAGCTGGGCTCAGATCCATGTGCACACGTGTTCTTGCTTAAGTTGTCCGAAACTGAGTCCAACTTCAGGTACAATGATGGCTTCTTCACAGACAGTGGCTAAATGACACACAAGAGAATTAAGCACAAACTGTCTGAAATCTAATTTTACTTTGGTTTTTATATTACATATCAAATATATGTAAAACATACCAGAATAAATACACAAAGCAATACAAATTCTTTGAATAACAGCAGATACTCACAGGCGAAGAGGAGCCAATCTTCTCCATGTACTCAATTTCATAGTCTTGCACTGGCACAGAAAGACATAGCAAAGTTTTAGATGCAGAGGAACAAATAGAGAAACATTTCAGCCAGTGAGCTCGGGACTGATGCGATCAGAAGCTGAGGCAAGGCTGTCTGTTCGGTATTTCATGTCTGACCCAGATGAGCTGAGCCACACAGCCTCTGGGAGGAGGTGGCTCTTCTGGAGGTCAGAGGGCAGTAGAGAACTGGGCCAGCAGGCTTATTTCATTGCCACAGCAAAAAAATCAATAATGTTGCTGGATGAATGAAGAGTAAAGTGGCTGATTGTTGTACATGACGGTTTATCCGAACATAAGCTCTGAATTTCCTTTGAGCACCACCTGTCTGTGGTATGCTTTGATCTCTGTTAGCTTTTATTTGGACACAGGTGGCTGGAGGTACAAAGAGGACTCCTAGAGAGGCAGACAGCTAAGCCTCACCTGGAGCCTGATGAGGAAGACTGTTCTCATTTACAAAGGACGTAAGGTCACACGGCTGAGGGAAGTCTTGTTGGTCAGAGTTCAAATCTGCATCCGTGTCGTGCAGGGCTGCCCACTTATGACTGGTGGAGGAGGCCAGCTTCTCCTCGTCGGTGGCGTGGTCGTCCTGTGGGTGGAGGGAGGCAGGTTCGTCTGCAGGTGTAAGATCCTGCAACGCAAAGAAGGTGGCAGTGACTGAGTTGGATGGAAGAAGGAGAAACACAGGCAGGCAAAAGTGAGAAAGATGTACAGATATGGAGAATTAAGTACGCACCTGGGATGGGTCAGACAATGGGGATTTCTTTGGCGACCTCTTCACTCTGAAAGTATTACTGAGAAAGAGGAAAACAGTCAGTCATTGAGATCCAGAGTCACTCAGCACCTTCAGTAAACAGCTCTTCATTACATCAACATTCACTGCCTAACACCAACAGATGTGTATTGCTACATATCTCAAACGTGTATAGTCACACATGCTAAAATGTGAAACTGGTTGGGTACGTCTGCTTTTGCATAAAATCGTGACATAATTTGCATGGAGCAGCATTATCATATGTGTAACAGACTTACTGTGGCCTATTGTGTGGCTGAAATGAAACAGTGAAATGTCTGTGAAGAGGGTTGAATCTATAGTTAGTAACTGCATGGTGGTTACTGTTCACACATGTCAACAAATGACAGAGATCCTAGAGATGAATGTATTTGGTAATGTAGTAGTTTAACTGTTAGTGGAAGGTTTTTACTTTTGTTACTAAGTTCTTAATTTACAGATCACATAGAGCATGGATTCTCAGAGGGTTTATAAGAACTGGGAGTCCTTACAAAAACTTTCTTTACTGAATGTCACATCGTGTTTTATCCTTTAAATTTAATGAAAAAGACATATCTGATAAAGCTGAGCTGGTGCTTACTTTAGTCTGTAAAATCTCTGCACCCTGACACAAATAAACATTTTTAGGCCCAGTGTTTAACATTGTGGGAAAATGGCCAAAAAATCTCTCTCTTACATTATTGTTTAATCATTATTATAAAGGTTTAGCTTTTTCAGCGGTGAACACAAGAGAGAGCACAAACACCTCCTTTGTTACACACAGTGTGTCGTAAACAAACATGTATCTGAAAGAAAGATATTCAGTCAGCTTCAGTAGAGAAAGGTAATGCAGCATTTAAACATACAACAGAATTTGCTCCAATATTTACACTTTTTTTGTAAAGTGCTGATAGAAAAACTATTACAATCCATTTAAAATGTTTTTAAGAGCGACTGCTAAAGGAAACAACACAACAAACTCAATAACACATCTCAATGTGTTGCGTTTGTCTTCTTCATTCAACAGCAACTCATTGAGCACTGTAGCACTGACCTCTATTGGTAGAGGGTCTCAAGGCCAAACGTGAGGTCACATGGCACCTCTGTGCACCATGCTGTATAGCACTAGATACTGTAGCTCTACAAGTAGAATTTCCAGCCTGCGTGTAGTAAATCTATTCAAGAGTTACTACACGCTTTGGCACTTTCATGTATGGGATATTATCATACATAGTACACAATTTTAAACGAAACTGAAAACATGTATCCTCAAGTTAAAATAGGCAGGATTAAAAAAGTTTAAATGAATAGTTTGATCATGGGTACGAGGGATTGTGATGTTTCTGTTAATAGGAAAAGGCACAACAGGGCAGCGTGCTGCTTAAAGAGGAGCCACGTGGAATTAAGGGTCAAAATGGGTGGATGGTTGTATTGTCCCTGTACTTACAACAGACAACAAAGAGAAGACACACCCTTGGACTTCCTGTGACATATGGGAATACACAGACACAGGTGACAGAGAGACAGACAGGACACTGGCATAATAAACAAGAGGACCACATACAAACACAGACTAGTCTGAAAAAAAAAATCCCTCACCAACAGAGACACAGACATTCCTACATGTCAATATAATGTTCTGCAAGTGAGTGTGGACTCTCCCATAAATGTATGGTCCTGTGGTAATAGACTGAACTTACGATTTAATGGGAGTTTTCTTCTTCTTGGCAGGCTTGTTCTGATTTTGGTCCTCCAGTTCCCCGATGTTGTCATTGTCATTTTCATTGTCATAGTCATTGGATGACAGTTCAAAGGAGGCAGAGGCCTTAGGAGGGGAGTTGGCCATCCTATTTGAGGATTTGAAAGGGTCTATGGAGTCATCAAAGTTATTGGGGTCAAAACTATAAGATGGCCTGGACAGTTTGGGGGAGTTGCTGATACATTTCTTGGAAGAAAATGGATTGAAGTTCGGATCGTCCCACTTGTCAGGCTCAACGTTGTAAGATACCTTAGGGACAGGGATTTCCTCCTCGTTGCCATTGTGGGTTGCTGGAGGTTGGTTGTCCAGCTGCTCCGTCTGTGCTGGAGGGGCCTTCTTCAGCCCCAGCTTTGGTTTCCTAAGAGGCATCTTGCCACCGGGCTTCTTGCCCACTTTCTTGGGTGGGGGAGAGGCCTGGTGTGATGCCTCACCGCTCTCCTCAGAGTAATCAAACTCCAGCCTTACTGACTGACGTTTGGGGATGATGGGTTGCTCTTCAGGGTTGGTGATAGGCTCTTCAAGAGGAGCCGGAGGACACGGCTCCACAGCAGAGACACAGGGACTCTCTGGAGGGATTGCAATGGGACCACACAGAGGACCTTTACGACCCAGATCTGGAGAATTGGGAATTTTACTACCTCCAGTATTGAAAGGGTCTATGTTTTCAAAATTATCTGGATCCCATTTGTAGGAGCTACTTGGGGGAATGGGGGACTCGTCTTTGCTTGTTGGACTACCAGGGTGAGGGGCCTCCTCCTGGCACAAAGGTAAGGCCGGGATGACAAGGCTCTCCTCTTGGCTGGTATGATTGTTCTCCTCTGGCAGAGGAGGAGGAGTCTCCACACGGCTCTTCCTGGCCCTTCGGAGGGTTCCTCCAGGGCTCGGAGTTGCAGATCCTCCCTCTGCTTCCTCCTGAGCCTGGACAGGGTTGGCAGTTCTAGGCTTTGCCCGCTTCTTGATCTCCGGGGTGCTGCTGGATGAGGCTGGCCTTGGACTCTCTGGGTTTGAGTTCTGTCTGAGAAGAGGCTTCTTCTTCAAAGACCCAGGACGGACTTTCTTAGGCCTATGGAGTGTTCCTGGAGCACTCTCAGTGCCCACACTGAAGGATTCAGAATGTGGACGGAAGCCTCCGACTGCTGATCCATCCAACAGACCAGCAGTGTCTAGTTCTCCTCCCTGGAGACTGAGTGAACGTGTCAGAGCGTGAGTTGTTGAATCTGTGGCAAAAACGTCAATGTTGTAGGTGCCACTGGCTGCTATGGGCTTGTCCTCATCAAAAACAATGGAGAGTGAACGGCAGGGTGGCTCGTCTGAAGCCAAGTCAGAGGTAGGATCACTGACTGAGGTGTCTGCTACTGCAAAAGATGGAGAGACATAACATAAAAAAGGTTGAATTCAGATGCTTAAAAGCTGAAATCAAAAAGTTAAATTTGGATTTATTATATATTTTATCTGGTGCGGGGGTGAGATGCAACCTTCTTGGTGTGATCAAGAAGCCTGCATGGAGATACAAGCTGCAGCTTCTGACACATCCAATTATTGAGATGAATGTGCTATAAATAATTCAATCAGAGTTTCTCAGGTGGACAAAATCCATGAGAAATAACCACATGTGTGAGAGAGACTGAACTGATTGGTCAGCCTTTCCTAGAATCCCAAAAGACTTGTGCAGTGGAGATGCTTGTCTCAGCAAACAAAGATGGGAAATACTGCTTCATTCCACTAGATGGTGCAACAAGACTTTGCTTTACCTGCTTTTTAATGGTAATGTAAGAGAGTGTCTTACTGTACAATAGCTAAGCCCACATTATGGCATGATTCCTTTATAATGAAAAATAACAATACCTTTGTCACTGGATGGTAGTTGCTGAGTTTGGGGCTCTATAGGAGAAACAGCCTTCACTGGAGTTGTGGATTCAGGGGTTTCAAAAGCTCCATCAGAGTCTGAGCTCCTGTAACAAAAGATAAGGACATATTAAGTCCAGACTGCTGTTAATCAGACTCACTTGACCTGTAATGACTCTGGTTACTGCATCAGGGCAACTGACATTGACGTCATGTGAGGGTGAGCTAAAATTCTCTCCTTCAGACACATCACACCACAAGGAATATATTTATTTCTCAAGTAAGCAGTTCTGAAATCATTCTTCAGTGCGGTATATATGGTTATTATACTATCACACAGATTCACTATGGGCAGTATTTTGGAACGGGCTTCAGGTAGAAAGGGCGGTGAGCGACATTCCCTGTGGCGTGTATGGGTTTTAAAAAGCCCCAGGCTGGTATGTGCTCCTGTTTAATTGTTTGTAGACCTTTAATGGCTACAAATGAAAATGCTGAATCTGCAGTAAGGACACAGATACTGACACATCTGAGACACAGAATTATGCCACCACAACACACAAATGCAATACCCATACACACATGAGACCACCTCAGAGATCTAAAGATATCACGGCTGTGAAATGGATAGAGACGGACTGCGCCAAAAACAGAGAAATGACCAATTTCTGCATGACAATAGGTTGTAAATAGCAACATCCTAAGAATAAGCAATATTGATTGCTCTTCCACAGCATCATACACACACACAGTCAAGCTCACCAGACAACCTGATTACCAAGCTCCATGCTCCGTTGGTCAATACATTATCTGACGGTATGGGGACCCAGCCTCCCATCCTGTCTCACCTCTGTCTGACCGGTCCCCCAGCAGCCCCGATCATGTTGTCATGACGTGAGCCCCAGGAGAGACGCCAGAGGAGCCCAAGAGCCGGATCAGAGCCCGGGCTGTCCTCGTCTCCTGCCCCTCCCAGCAGTGTGTCCCAGCCCCAGCGAGCCCACTGCAGTGGAGACAGAGCCTGCCACGCACTCACTGCCATGGCTGCCGGCGGGCTGCACCTCTCCGCACCACGATGCTACAGCCTGAGACACAGGTAGACGCCCACTGCCTCTTCCTCAGATGATGACTAAGACCACCAGATCAAACCTCTTTGCCTTCTGCTCTTTTTCTCTATAGTCTAATATCCAGCTCTCTTTGTTTCCAATCTACAATCTCAGTCCTTTCACGTTGCTTCTCGTCATCTGTAGCCTTATCAGTCCGTCTCCACTCCTCCCCAGTAAGAGATGATGCCTCCCAATCTAAATGAGACTGGCTGCAGGAGCCCACCTCCTGCATACTGTATATTCTGGCACTCTCTCTCTCTCCCTCCCTCTTTCCCAGCCTTCATCCCTCCACTTTTCACCCTCCCTCTACCTCTCTCTTGCTCCTGAACCACGTTGCTGTATTGTAGTCTACTGCCCACCAGCTGAATCTGTTGTGATAAAGCCTGTCCATTACTTACACTAGCACTGCATCTGACATATATTTCCTGTCATTGTGTCCTTTTTTGTGTCCTAAATTTTGCATTTTTGGTCAATGCGAAGACACACCCAGATTTTTCTCTACAAACCCAGGTCATTTTCACATGCTCTGAAACTGATGAAACATATATTCTGATTACTACTGAGACCTGGGAAGGTGAGAGATGAGGACCCCCACAGCTAAATGACCCCTCCAAGTCTATACACTATACACTATACACATCTAGCCAATCTAAAGCGATTCACCTCAAGGCATTGCTGTAGCCATTCAGCAACCTGTGAGGGTTCTTTATCACAGACACACACAAACACGGAGCAAGCCTGAAGCATGAAAGACAATGGGGTGCTGCTGATACACCATCTATCCGTCAGTATGGCCAATATGGCCGATGCAACTGAAATTTAAAGCTGGGACATTCGTGTCTATAGAGGAGGCTGGTAATAAATGGTTTTTACTGTCATAGCCAATATGGTCAATATCCCTGGGGTCACATCACAGCAGTGACAGAGGCTCCTCTTTGCCAACAATATGGCAGGAATAACATTCTACTTACACTGTAATGTGCTCCACTGACAAATCTAAACAATTCATCAGGCTGCACAAAAACACCACACACAGCATGTTAAAGTTACAACATGGTATAAAAGTCATACCTATTTATCACATTTTTATATATTAAGGCTGAAAGCCTTAAAAACGCCTCCATTACTTTCGTGGTAGCGTGATGTAAAACGAGACAGCACATGGCCAAGACAGGAGCCAGAGCTGTAATCTCTGTGAGGGCCCAGTGTGTCCCAGCAGGATAAGACTGGTCTGCCTAAAGATCCATCTGGATCAGTCACTGGGAACCAGGATCATCGTGTCAGATGGTCAGACAGGCAGTGACACAGATACCTCCAATGACAGGACTGAGGAGCAGAATACACATGTACCACACCAAGTAAAATAAACAGAAATAAAACTACTCAACAGCTTTATCCATGAAAACCATTGAAGAGTTTCAGCTCTCTGGAGATTTTGATGTGTGGCATTAAAAAAGCTAATTCTTTGAAGACTGAAATATGGAACGATGAGATAATTAGGGCTCATTTCATTTTTGCGTGCCAACTATGTCCTTGTAGAGGACATTTTTCATGTGACTGCAAACACTGTGTTGCCATGGTAACTGGAGGATGTTCCTGCCATATGTTACTCTATGGTGGAAGTGGCTGGATGCACACAGACCAACACAAACACAAAACTGAGGCTTCCCTAACCAACAGTGTCCACTGAGGTGTTTTATATGATAGAAAAGACGAGTAAAGGCACATTACAGATTTATGAGGCGAGCAGCTGCTGCATCAGCATCATTCTGCTCACAGCCCATGAATGAATGAAAAAACAAAAACAGCACAATTTTTTGCTTATGGTCCGCTTGTACTTCCTCTCAGAACAACCAATATTGATCATCAATGTTCAAATTTAAACAAGTGGCATCCAATAGACATGTAACCATGCGCTGAAAGGAGTGCAGTCATGAAACTAATTAATAAGGTGAATAAAAATCAATCTGTCTTCTGTGTTAACACAATCTATCTTTAAGAGCTCTTTTGTTATCTAGCTGCAGACAAAACATAGAGAGAGCAAAAGCAGCGTGTGGGTGAGCAGTCAGGGTACGGTGGGCGAACAGAAACAAAGAGAGCAGCAGTTAATAGCAGCCTCTCAGGCTGAGATGACTGCCTGGAGACAGAAACTCTGCAGCGTGAGGCAGGGAGACGCGGCATTTCAGACAGCCAGCCGTGTCCCCACTTCCAGCCGAACCCAACTCAGCCTGTCTGAACAGCTTTCACAGTGCTGGAGGGCAAGCCATCACCAGCCCCGGGGATGAGGGGGAAACTGGGCTACACCAACACGTAAATCTACCACCACCCGTCTGTCCTAAATATGCATATTCTTCGAAAAAACAGGAAATCTTGAGATGTTGCAAATGAATATAGGCTCTTATCTGTTCCACGCTAAATTTGATGATGCCATTCAAGATTAATAAGGACACAACTGTGAGCACTGTGAGTGTAGATGAAAGCTGGTGGAAAAAGACGACGAAGGGAGGGATGAATGGAGGCAGGCTGCTGGCTGCTGGTCTCCAAGCAGCTGTGTGATTAGCCTCAACGGATTTGCTGGCATATACTCGCTCCATCGTCTCTCAGCTGTCAAACACCGCTAAACCCTTTCTAGACACAACATGTCACCTATTTCTTTCCATTCCACTCCTCCTTTACCTTTAACTCCCTCACGTTCCCTCACCTCTTGCTCCATCTCTACTACTCATCATCCCTTTGTTATCCTCTCTTCATTCACATCCCCCTTAGACTGTCTGTCAGACAAAAAGGGAAAGAACAGCAGCTTAATCGAGCATCGTCAGCATAAGGTGGGCTATGTGGCACGATAAATCTGTCACATGCTGTGCAGGACCAAATGTCAGTGATAAAACAATGATTAAACTGTATCATTTAAATTTGATTTCATCATTGTGAACATGTCATTGGGCAGGAGATATTCTACAATGTGTACTTTGACTGAAATTAGGTAATAATACATATACACTGTAAACAGCCAAACATCTCTCCTCTAAGGCAGAAAAGAAAAGACCAACAGAGGGAGCTCCTGTGCTTCTATCCCCCTGATGAACAGTGTCTGGATGTAAAGCATGACATCATGGGCACTGTACACCATGTGAACCACCACAACAACCTATTTTCATTTTATAAGAGCCTCTCCAGTTTCTCTACAGATGTGATGTGGTGAGCAACTTCCAGAGGGACAAAGCAGCCAATGATTCTCCAGCCTCAGGAAATGAAACCTTATGGAGAACCACTCTGCACCTCCTGCAGGTCATATGAACAGAAGCTGACAGAGAAGTGTTTTTCTCAAAGAGCAGATGTCTTACACTTTCTGTCTCTCATCTCAATCCACATTGACGTCAGCTCCAATCAGCAAAAACAGAAGGGAGCACTGAAGTCTGGTATCCCTTCGTGAGAAAAATGCACTCAGTCTCAAAAACAAAGAAGCCACTAAGAAAAAAAAAGAGTGTCAGACTAAGATAATCTGTATGTGTAATGGGACTGACCTCATCCAGCCTAATCTGAGACTGCAAGCAGATGGCACATTAAACAACAACAGGCCAGGTCTGCTAGTCAGAGCACCGGCAAGGAGGGGGTTAAAATATCTCTCCATTTTGATGATGAGATCAGAAGCGAGGTTCATTTAGATTACTGCACAGGAGACACAGGAGAGAGGGACAGAGGATCCCAACCCCCCATGATTACAGACAACGACACAACCTGGACTCTCACTCATTATAAAATGAGACTGAAAAGAAATAAAAAAAAAAGACCCCTGAGCATAAACATATTTTGGCCCATTATCTAACACTTCCAGATCAGAGCCCTACAGTGCTTAGATGTGTGAATGCTTTTTACACTGTAAGTGCTTCTGACAGGGAGTGAACTCAGTAAAAGCCTTGTTAGTAATGGCTGGGATGGTGGGCACCGTGCCTCTGTTCTGGACACCTTTAAGCAAAACAGCTCCCAACTCAACCATCCTGCAATAAGAGCACATACTTCAGTCCTGTATTATGCTATAAATCATTCATGTCCACATTACAGGCTGCACATACACACATGCATTCACTCCATTTCCCTCATCCCTCCCCTCTGTTTCTCCCCAGGTCTTAGCTCCCCTGTGCAGTAGTGTGTCTGAGATATAAATAAAACACAGCGAACTGGAGCACTCTCGCTCCGTCTCTCTCCCTCTCTAACTCTCGCTTTCTCTCGTCCACTGATATTCCTGACTTATCTCCCTCCGCCCCCACACAGCGTGTTCCATTTCAACTCAGTCACCAGCTCCTGCTCCTGCTCCCAGCGCGGCAGTAGCGTCCTCCTTCACACAGAACAAAACATCACCCCACCAGCTCTCCTGCGGCACCTACTGCACTCATTGCCTGATTCTGGTTCCCACGGGCTCTCCTGAAGCACTGTTACGATTCATCCATATGTACTGTACTGTAGTCGAGGCACGCTGAAGCACATGTGCCCGTGCACATGCGCCAATTCTCACATTGCATCACAAAAGCAAACACCAACAATGATGACGTGCTCAGTTGGTCATATTTGATTTTACAGCCCGAAAAGGCTCTGTGCCGATATGCATGGAAAGATAGAATAAGGGAAAGTGAAAAAATCATCAAAAACTGACGGATGAAAGAACACAATGTTCAGTGTTCATCACAAACAGAGATGTGTGTCAGGCTTCATCCGGAAACATAAATGACATCAAAAATGGCAAGTGTCCATAATACTTAGTGGTGACTGGATTCTGCAAAATAAATCACCCTGCACCTACCATGGACATTTATGTTGCACTGGAGACCAATTCAAAGCCATGAATATATAAAGAAATACATAATAAGAGCAAAGCACATGCAGTTGGAGCTGCTCTCCAGACATTCAGCTTTTCAATAGTGATTTTCTTTCTGATTTTCTTCTGCTTTTTATTTCACCTGAAGACACCTCTGAACATTTCCAGACAGAACACTGAGCAGGACCACAGGTTAAGTCACACTCACATGTGTTCTTGAGAGGGACAAGGGGTCTGTCCTTGCTCCATGGACTCGTTGGCTCCCATCCTCAGCTAGCTCTGCCCCCCCTGCCCCCCCTGCCTGCTCCTGCTCTCCAGCCACCCTCCACATCCACCTGCTCCCCTCCCACAAAAACACCTTTTCCCTCTTGCTCTGATCTTTGCAGAGGAGGCTGGTCGCCTGTGTCAGTGGAGGTGAGCACCGGCTGAGCTTCCGTGCTGCAGTGCAGAGGCTGAGCGAGTCCTGTTTGCATCAGGAGCCAAGCAGTGGATGATTCAGGGCTTCTGACTTTACCAAGGCATCCCTGAGCCTCTGCTCTTCTACGGACTGTGACTATTCCTGTTTCTCATCTGGAGGTAAAAAATGATGTGACAAACAGGGGGAATAAAAGCTCCAAGAACACAATGTCCAGACCAGAATAATCCAAAACAAAAAGGGTCATATAATAATCCTGCTTTCTTGCCGTCTTGCACGAGTGTCTGAGGTGCCTCCTCTCTGTTTGGTTGCTGATATCGCTGAGCTGTGTTGCTGCTCTCACTGCCTCCTCCCCCCTCTCTCCTCCACTCACTCCCCTGTCTCCAGCCTCCTGTGCCTTTAAAAAGACATGCAGCTTTTTCTCGTCGGCTACTGCGACCGTGCAGGGGAGCCAAACAATAGCAGACCCCCAAAACCACACTGATTGAACAGCCGTTTTCCCTTTGACACTGTCAGTCCCCTTCTTCCTCCCTCCCTCCCGCAGTTACCGCACTTCCCCACATTGCCTTTCTCCTGCCAGGATCCCCCTCTCTCACCCAGTGAGATGCATAGTGAAAATGTCATTTTTGTGCCTCCTTTTCACACAATGGAAGCTTCCAGCACTCAGCGTGGCCAACCAGAGTGATGCCTGAGGTAAACAATAGACTGAGAACCTGGTGTGTCTGTCTTATTCAACTCTGACTCTATTATGTTCTCTTCCATTCAAGACACTGCACTAGTAACTCAGACACATTAAAAAAAAACACATTATGAGATCAAAGACAAGATAAAAATCAAACCACACAAACATTGACAACCCATTATCACACTCAAAATGTTTAAGATAGATATACGTTTTAATTATAGAAACTAAATTTGGAGGTTCATTCTTCCCTAAATGGGCAGAGACACGAGCTTCCTTACATACGAGCGTCTGCGTTTCTAAATGAATATGGTCTCTGATTTGAATCCCTGGACAGCAGGCTGGCTTGGTAATCTAATTTACTGGCACTCTCATCAAACCTTGAATTGCATCAAAGACCAGAAGAGCAATAATGATATTCTGTCTAACCATGTCTTTTTTTTTTTTTTTAGACATCTGTGTGTGACAGATGCACAGAATGTGTCCTGCAAGATGGAAAGAAGAGCAGGAACAGGTTCTACAAACTTCCCATTGACGCAATGGGAAAGAGAGACGTTGGAAATATGAGAGGAATAAATCTATTGTGCACTCATGGGAAAGTAGGGAAATGAGGGCTCACTACAATAGCAATTCACGCCTGGAGCGCTTGTAGACACACAAACTTGCTGAGTACAGGTTTCAGGTGTCCTACCTGTGCCTGGGCGGACTAAACAGATTGAATGAAACTTAGAACACAAGAGCCAGTGTTCATGTCCAAGCACACAACACAGTTGAAAAGCAGACTGTCTGCATGTACACATGAAGTCCATTAACTGATGTTCACAAAGAATATTGATGCGATTCTAGTCTCGGATGACCTGTTAGTCGATGTATCACGGCCTGAGGGAAGACGTAAAAACACTGCCCACTCCCAACACAGACCCCTGTGAAAGAAAAATATTGATTGCTGCTGCCATTCAGACCCTCATAATAGTTCAAAGAAGTATCTAGGCCAGCAGAGCATGTATATGCAAAACAAGTTCCTATTCTATTGAATGAGAAATAAACAGTCTCTATGTTTCTCTTTTTAACAGTCTGGCCTTGCTCTGCAGTACAACTGTAGACTGAAGAAAATGAAGAGATTAAAAATTCAACAAAGTCAGGCACCGGAAGACATGGTTGTGGCAGTTTTTTCTTAAAGATTCATAACAGTGCTCAAGAGGAATCAGGGTCACTACGATCCACATGCGTGTAGCCCGTGAGAGGGTTTGAATGTGTGTGCTTCTACTCAGACTGTGATGGTGTAGAACAAGTTGTGGTTTCATGGGCGTGGGTCGAAGCTTAGCGGGACTGTTGGCAAGACATTTTTTTACTTAAGGACATGGCAGTGGAGAAAAGATGTCCTCTATATACCTGTGAAATGGGCTTAAAAAAATACAAAACATATAGTTAAGTCAGAAATAGACAAGTGTGACTTGTGAAAGGGGTCATTTGTAGCGGCTTGTTAGTTTTTAATCTTTCAGAGTGGAAATTTGAATAGTACTGTCAGTTTCAAGTTGAAATGTGTGGCTTAATCACAGGTACAGTCTCAAAGATTGCCACAGGCTCACATTAAACGAGGGAAACAAACAATGTGCCCCTTAATTTGACACAGAAAAACTCCCAAGATTACAGCCAAGATTACTCAAACAGCTCCAAGCAAGAAAAAAAAACACAAACCTCAGGAAAGACCACAAAAGAGCAAATAGAGCAAATTATAGGTGCTGACTTTGGTGTGATAACAAAACAGCAAATGAAAGATACACCATGCCTGTGTAGCTGATCAGAACTGGATGATATAGCTAATAGTATATAGTGCATGTCAAAGTCCTGAAGCTAATCTGAGCATGGTTCTATTTCTGTAAGTTAAAACTAATATATAGAATTTGCAAAAAACAAAAAGCTGCTGATGGTTCCAGTCAAACACACTAATTACACAATTTCAACAAAGTGAGCCACCAACTCCAGAGCAGCTCTGCAAGTGTGTTCAAAGATGTCTTCTGGGGAACCCTGGTTCTAGGTACAGGATGCTGATGGCTGACCTGCTCCTCTGATGCTGAACAGCTGCTGATCAGGCAGGGTGAGAGCCCGGAGCTTCGTTTCTCATATGCCAAGAAAAAAAGCTGCATTGCTCCCATAAACAATCACTAGTGGGATCAGTTTCCTGAGGCTGTTTCGATGAAACATCCACTCTCAGACTTATGGCAAAAGCAGTCAGTGCAGCAGACAAAGGCTTAGACATCCATCAATCCATCATCTCAATGGCATACATGTAAATGAGGAAGGTTAGTGGTTAAAATGTTGCAGCCTGCTGACGTGTGAAGGCAGCGCTTTCTATCTGGCCTTCTCCACAGTCTCAAACAGAAGAAAGAGTAATTAGAAAAATCACAAAGTAAGTGGGCGGGGGGGAGGAGCTGATTGGATTGGGGGTTTTCAGGAGAACGGTGGCGCTCCTTATTTTTTAGCTGTCAGAGACTGTCTTCATGACAGGAAGCATGTGTATAAAACATGTGGGAGACACTGACAGATTAATTATTTTGAATAATTATTTATTTAAGAAAGAAGCCTGCCTTGTTTTCTTTCCCCCACAGGAGGATTTAATTATTACTCATTCAGGAAAAAAAACACATAAAATATCTTTTGAGTGATTAACATTTTGATACTGTGACAGAGGCTAATTGTTTTAATGTCTAACATCTCCAGGGACAAACTGACACATCATCACTTTATTACCAGTAAAGGTTTTGTGTTTTAGTGTTCCTTGCAATATGACATTCATACTCAACCTAATGTACCAAATTAAAAGTATAGTTTATATCTGCACATATGTTGTGATCGTCATGCCTCTGTGTGTCCGCAGGCAATCCGTGTCATCCGGTCAGAATATTCAGTCCATGTTACTGCGTTGTACCCTCTCTGCTATCGAACAGGCCTCTCAGATATCATAAATAATATAACAACACTACACTAGCCTTCTCAAGATTGTGGTCTTCTCTGAGCAAGAGAAGCATTTAGAAAGCCAAACACTCTCAAATCAGAAGCAAACATGTATCCATAGAGTCTTTTTCAGTTCAGAAGTGATGATGGATGAGATACATCAGAGCCTGCATGTCTCCCAGTGTTATTTCATATACCTGCAGCATTCAGACAGCAGAGAGCAGACACAGGCTGGCAGTACAACACGAAGCCTGGACACTAAGAGGAGAAAACGCCCTCTGCTGGTTGTAAGCAACGGTGCACCGTGAAAGCGGCTGAGTCACTGCCTCTTGTGAAGTCCAGGAAATACATTGCAAAGCCAAGAAGGACCGCAGAGGAATGTTAAGTATTATCAGCGGGGAAGCTGTGCTGATAGCAAAATAATGGGACTGGGAGCATTTAAATGTAATCAGCAACAGTGTTATGAATGAAAATCATTGTGCTCATGCCATGAGTTGGGTGCTACACACACAGCTCAAATGGCAAGAAATCAGCCATAACATGTCAAGTGGTCATGATGGGGCAGTTAGTGCTAATTGTGAAAAAGCATGATGTGTAAGTACTTTGTGCTGTAATGTTAAAGAAAGTCATACATTCATATTTCACTCTTGTGCTTTTGCTATACCCACAATTATTCAGTATACATCTGAGTTTCCATGACCACTTAGTTCATACATTAGCAAATCCTGTTTCGCATGAGTTCATGTGGTAGATGTGCATAGCAATGCTAATCTGTAATGTAATGAAGTGGTTGAGATGGGTTGCAGACCAGACTGTTACTCTGGATTTCACATAGGCTGTGATGTGATGTATGTGAATACGATGAGTGCTGTAAGTTCTTTATATGAATAGTTAAACGTTTAAGGAAATATGATTAGTTGCAGAGAGCTCAACGAGAAGATGGATACCAGTAATGTCTGTATTGGAAATATGAAGAATGAGCCAACAGCTGGTTATCTCAGCTTAGCACAAAGGCTGGAAACAGCTAGTCTGGTTCTGTCAAAAGGTAAGAAAATCCACCTACCAGAAGCTCTCGAATTAATGTTATTAATGCCAACAATTGTCAGTCAACCAGCAGAGACTCAAGGAAGTTACTGCAACCGGTCAAGAAACAGTCTGGCACTTAGAGGTGTACATAGTCTGAGTCAGGCTAGCTGGTTCCTCCTGTTTCCCCTCTTAGTGCTAAGCTAAGCTAACCATCTGTGTATCCCAGCTATATATTTATCGTGGAAATATAAATATGGTGTTGATCTTCTCATGTTACTTTCTGAAAAGGGACAAGAATATTTCCCAGAAAAGCGAACTATTCCTTTAAGTTAGAATAAGGAAACAGCTTGGATGAATACATTTCAGGTAGCTTCTTTCTCTGTTCAGGTGCTCTGAGAATCAACATCTACAAGATAATTCAGTGCACCAGATGTCGATTTAATGCTGTAATTTGACCTGAACTCAGGTTGAAAGGATAAGGACATGGCTACTTTTCATCAAGCAGGCTGAAGGGACTAGTGTCAACACTGGACAAATCTACTGTAAGGTCTTACAAACTTAACAGAAGAGGCACGAAAGAAAACTGGCAAACATTCATATCACAGTGCTTCACAATGAACTTTAAAGTGAAATGACCTAATGAATGGCTTCAGAACAGTGACAGCGAGGCAGAGTTCATGTTCATACCTTAAAGGGGGGTGGCAGGGTGCGGAAGAAGGGTCCTCACACTGGTAAGTGGAAGGTACTGGAGGGGAGGCAGGGGCAGGAGGAGGGGGGAGGTGGGGAGATGCAGGTGGGGTTAGTAGAGCTCCGGGTGTGTGCCTCTCCGGGGGTGTGGGAGGAGGAGTGGGGAACTCAGTGGTGTCGTGCAGGAGAGGAGGGAGGGCAGGCGAGAAGTGGTACTCTGTGGTAGGAGGTGGGGGGGGGGCAGGGGCACGGTCACCTCTCTCTGCCTGCTCAGCGTGGGAGGGCCTGCAGGGGAGGGAACACAAAACATCAACAGACAGACCAAAACAAGAAGGCCAAGTACGGCGGTTCAGAAAGCCCTCCAAGGACACACTCCGCTCTCCTCTGTACGAATGAACCGTGACGGGAACTTACCTCAAAGCAGAGAAAGATGGAGCCGTCTGCTCTGGGTCATCACCTAAACCTAGCAGCGACTTAAAGAACAAAAAGCTCACTCCAACCATCCTAAGAACACTTTGTCGTTTAAATTACATGAAACTGAAAATGAAACTCCTCTCCTCAGTCCGCTTACATGATATTCCATGTTTCCCTTGCTTGCTCTACTTGCCCTCTGCGGTGAAGCAGCATGTCTGAGGGTGTCTGGCTCTGTCATCATTGGCCACCTGGTGGAGTGGATTTGGCCCCAATCCAGGCCCGTCTTATCAGGAGTGGTAGGCTCTCTAATCTGACAGGCAATGCGATGGACGCCCATGCAGCTGTTCCCCACTTGGGGCATGCCTCCTCTTTAGCTCTAAAAATACCCCAATAGCCTCTTCTGCCTCACAATACCTCCATCAACTGAAGCACATTTGCAGTGCTCAAGCATCAAGTCAGCTTGTCTGCTGAGCTGCACTTTGCAAACGTCTCTTCCAGCTCTTGACAGGCTGAAATTGAGCTCTGTTATTCTCCATCTCTCTCTCCAGTAAAGTCAGAACTTAATAGCACTTAATGAGGGCGTGTGCTTTTCTTAAGGGCGTAGCGAGGTACAGTTTACATGTAACACCAGTCAGGTTTATTTCATTCCATTGTAAGTACAGAACTTTAGAATTAATCCAGGATGGTTGCATAAAGAGGACACATCCTACATTTCCACACATGAATTTTTATTTGGCCCCATTCCTCTCATTACAAATCCTCAGTCAGTGACTTACACCAGCAGGCCAAAGCTATACATATGTCAGCATCTGTGGCCAACTTGGCACATGCAGCCTGGAAATAGAAATGACCAAGTCACAACATAGTCTGAACGAACTGTCATGAGGCTGCCTCCAAAGATGGACAGAAAAACAAACAGAGAAGAAACAATTCTCAGAAAATAAGATTTGCTTGGACACTGGGGCAGTGTGGAGTCCCGGTTCAGTGGCTTTTATGTGGTGGTAATGTCAGCTGATCTGCTCAGGTTAACAGCTGGAGCTTTCCAACTTGGCCCCTCTTCAAGATGATCATGTGTGTGAACAAGCAGAGGCTTCATTACCATAACAGGGCGAATGCAGCAAGTTAGAGGGGACACGTGAGCTCTTTTTCAGCCACACACTTCATGTCAGTGTAGTTTCGCTGTTGGCATTAACACCTGGAGCCTGTCCAATACAGTTTTCTGTTGTTGGTAATTTAGCAGTGTGCAGGGCGTTACTCACCAGCACCTCATAAACAGTTCTTGAGAAATCCAGAATCCAGATTTTACAAGGGCAGCCCAGGGATGCACGACAGGGATTTTCTATCACACTCTGGGCAACAAAACCCTATTCTCTAACCTCCACTTTCATGACCCGAGTGTTAAGTAAACAAAAGTGACTTTGCCTGTACTGTATGAAAGCCATACACACACACATTTGGTGTAATCTACGGGAAACAGCTGGAAGTGAAAGACAGCAAGTGCAGGCAGGGTCCTTAATGATAAACAGTCATAAACAAAACCAGCTGAAGGCACTGAGAAAAGTGGTTTTTTAAATGCTGTAATGATGGGGGGACACATGCAGCCAGCAGCTAGCTCATACTGTCCACACACGCACAGTCACACACATACACACAGTACTGCTCATTCAAGTCATTGTGTACACTGCAAACACAAACTTCATTTATAATCCACCGATTCTCTCCTGCCATCGCTGCGACTAAATCGTGATTTGAAGCCAGTCTAGTGTGGTTGAATAAATGACAGACGTGAGATTATCCACTTCACTTGCACTAGCAAAGCCATATGAACATACAATCGTCATGGCAACTAGTCTATTTACGGTACAACGTGGGCTATAGCACATCCTACTTCCTTTTTACTCCGAAAACATGGATGAGAGATATCCAACATACCAAGCTAAAGACTCACAGGCAATCCCATTGTGTTTCATGAGTAAAAATGGCTTCACAATAGATTTATTAAAACTCAACGTGAAGCATTTTCACAAAACTATTTATGGTACTTTTATGCCACATGTCATACATACAAGTCAGTCAGTGGCCAAATCTGGTCATTGGTAGACTTTTTAAAAGTCTACCATGCCAGCAAGACTTTTAGAAAACACATGGACAGTACCATGAGATGTCTTGCCAAGCGTCAATCAGGCAGCCTCCACATCAAGAAGGGGAGGGGAGCACAACATGCTCTAACCTGTAACATTTTTTTGAAGTAAACCATACAGTATTTCGCAACTTTGTTACTTCTTTTCCGCCTTCTGTCCCTCCGTCTTTCCATTTGTCCTTCCCCTCCACCCATCTGGTGAGGTCAGCAGAGGCAGAGCGTAATTAGCACTAGTTACCTACTGACCATCTGCTGCATCCACCTGGAGAGACTTAAACACAATCATCCACCGCAGACACACACACACACACGCAGAGAAGAAAACAGAGCAGCCACTTCTTGTCAGCTCACCCAGATGACTTCAGGCACGGAGGAGTCCATCAGGAAACTTCAGATCTAACTACAGCTAAGTGATGGAAGTGACTTCTGCTTCTGCACTCCAAAACGCCAGAGCCAATAAGTGTACGTCCCAGTCCTCCTCTCCTCTGTCTGTGACTATCATACACACTCACGCCGTAGCACATGCTCAAGTGTTTCCCTGAACTCTGGCTTTTGTTCCACTCTGTCTGGTCTGTGCGAATGACTTCAGTGGGGCTGGAGAGCCTGCCCAAATTCCTCCCACTACAGGCTTCAGTTCACAAAGCCGCACGGACTGAGCAGGACTGACAGCTAGGACAGCCTCTGGGGGGCGGGGAAAACACACACACACACACACACACACAAACCATGTAGCCATATTTCTGTCCCTGCCACACATATGCAAGTGTAACTTTATCTATTGATGAAACCTATAGTAGAAATAGCACTGTCACTCCTCCTCTATCTGACTCTGAACAAACCTTTATGTCTCCAACAGCAGTGATGCGACAAGTGTTGTGACTGACAGGCAGCAAGTGCTACTCTGGCATGTGGGATGGCTCCTGTGCATGCAGCAAACGGCAGGAGAGGAGTCGGGACAGAGTGACAAATGAGAGCGATAACTGAGGAAGCTGAGAAAAGCCAAAGGCGAGTGAAAAGAAATCAGCAGCAATGATTTAATTGAATTAAGATGTCCTGAAAGACATTCATCATATGGTAAATAAAAGGAAAAACACTACTTTCACTATATATATGCATGATGAACACTCTAGTGACATACAATATTTTCCAGTAAAAGAACAACACACATGGAAAGTTAGTCTTGCTAGAGCTGTTAAAATGCTTAAATAAATTCTGAATGGAGGTCAAACTAAATGACACACAGGTTTACTATGTGTATTTAACTTAGTCGGGAGTTTTAACAACATAAAAGGTTCACTGCCATTACATCAACCACCACAAAACTGTGAGACTCCTTCTCACTCGTGCAATCAGACACCGTTAAACCGCTGCAGACAGCAAAAACCGGCCAAGACGCCCTCGAGGTGTCTGAAAGCCAAACAAAGCCAACAAGGGGACTATCTGAGCGCATGGAAATCCATTTTAAATGTGTGACAGGCAGAGGCACTGAGCTGTAAAGCGCATGCCCCCCCGAGACTCCCCCTTTTACAAATAAGTTAGCTGCAATAAAATGTCTCGGATATATCGCTGTAATGGAAATGTTATGATAGGTTTCAGGAAAAATATTGGGTCTAAAAGGTCATATACAAATCATTCTGATGTCTGGTTTCCTGTTGGAAAACCAGTCAACCACAAAATTGCCAGCTTCCCTGTAAACCTGTTGTTCTTAATGGTAAAAGGCTATAATCCTTAGGTTTTAGTCGATTGAGGATTACAAGGACATGTTTTTTTTTTTAATCCAGAACAGTCCCTTGGCAGCAGCCTTATAGGGAAACATTACTCCACGATTTATTCAAACTGGTTAAATAGGTTTTCACTGGAAACTGTAGACTGTAGCTGGCATCACCAGGCCAGGTCACACAAAACAGACAATAACAAATGATCTGTCACGTAAAAAGCAAAAGAGGTGGAACAATGAGTGGAAGTTGTTCTTGTTTGCTGCTGCCATTATTTCAACACACAGATGATGGTCATGAAAAACAAAATTAAAAAAAAAATCTCACTGTCAAAACACTCATTGTAATTGATTATGTATTAATGTTGTGACTGTACAGAGACACTCACCCGCTGTCCTGTAGCACGTCAGCAGGATCCTGGTCTGTTTCTGCTTTAAATGGCTCCTCGTGTGGGACCTCTGCAGGTTTCTCCACCACCTCCTCTGGCAGCTCACTGATCAGCTTCTTCTCTGGTTCTAGGGCCTCTGTTGTCGTCTTTGCTGGCTCTGGTTCTTCATTCTTTATTGGTTCTGGGAGCTCCTCTATGCTTCTTGCCGGTTCTGGTAGCTCAGCTGGCTCCTCTGCTATTTCTGAAGAAGTTTCTGGCTCACCTGCTGGTTCTGGAAGCTCTTCTGGAGGCTCCTCTTCTTTCTTGGTTGGTTCTAAGAGCTCTACTTTCTTTGTTTCCTCTGGGAGATCTATATTTGTGCTCTGTATTGGTTCTGGGTGCTGTACTGTGTGCTGTGCTGGCTCTAGGAGCTCTGCTGTCTTTTCTAAAGGTTCAGGGAGATCCAGTGGCTTCTTCACAAGATTTGAAGGAGGGATCTCTGTTGTATTCTCTGCTACTTGCTCCGGTGGTGGGATGTCCTCCTGTCTCAGAGGAGCAACTACCTCCTCGGTTGGAGTAAGAAACTCCAGTTGAGGAGACTCCAGAGAAGGGAGGGGTCTGGAAAAACAATGCAAGAGAAGAGGGGGTTGGGGGATTTGTTGTTTAGTTTACAGCACATGCACAAGGAATGACTGACAAATGACAAATGTGTGTGTTTGTGTGGGTACGAGGGCGTTACCAGAAGAGAGAGAGAGTGTGTGTGTGTGTGTGTGTGTGTGTGTGTGTGTGTGTGTGTGTGTGTGTGTGCGCGCACGCAGAGGTACCATAGGTATCTGTGTGTGTTTGTGTTGTTGCATTGTGTTGAGCAGTGTGAGAAAAGGCTCATTCTTGCCCTGGCGAGCAGGGACGATGTCACAGCTGATGTCATCCTTTGAATATAAAGGGCTGCATTACTTCCATGAGACTTCAACAAGCACAGTCATCTGACCCGAGCTTGAGTCAATACAAAGTGCGGCTCTGTGTTTACCTCCTCATTCATATTCATTGTCACACTGCTCTCTGTAATATCACTCCAAACGAGTCGTGAACACGGCGTCACTGGAATGCTAAGATGAAACAGAACTGCAGAAATCTACAAATATTAAACAACTGTGAACAACCCATAGAAATATTGATATAAATGAAGATATTCATCTATTCATAATTCTTTAGACGTGGTTCTGGTAGTTGCGGCTGTGACACAACGCCAAAACAGACGGCACATGTGCCTTTCTCTTTCTGTCTGTGATGTACTTGAGCATATGGTATGTGACAGCATGCTAACATGCTACTTCATGTAACATATTAAGAGGGAGCTCGTGATGACCTCCACTGACCTTTTACACACATGTACACACAAGGCATTTACTGCCCTCAACATGGTTTCCTCACGGTTAAGTCTCGTGCGCTCCTCTAATTCTTATAATTGTAATTCTCTCTCTCATTCTTAAGACATTCTTGTGATATAATAATTTCAAACACACACATGCTCTTGTGTTTACCTTGAGGCCTCCACTGCGTTCTCTTGTTTACTCTGAGACTGGGAGGCAGCTTCTTTTAGAGCTTTTATCCAGTTTGTTTCTGGTTCTTGGGCTGTTAGTCCACTTGCAGGACTCTCTGACACATCAGCAGCCTCTGTATTCACTTGTTCAACAGAGGAGATGCAGGCAGGAGTTTTTTCAAGTGATCCTCCCTCGAACTGGGAGGCGGTAGCAATGTGGTTTACCACAATATCATCTTGGGGCTTTGACAACACCTGATCATGTGACTTCTCTGACTGGGTAGGCGCTGCAGGAGGGGTCGATGCAAAATCTTGCAGGCACTTTGAGGAAACAACAGATGGACCAGTGATAACATCAGGGCTTATTCTATCTGTTCTATCATTGTCATTTTCTGACAGACCAACGTTCCTCTCAGAGTGACAAACAGGAGTCTCTGTGCCGCTTTGTGACACGACACTTTCACAAAGGTCTGAAGTTTTAACTGATCCCGAGCTGCTGTCTTCAGTGCCCCCACTTAGATTTACAGCCCCCTGCTTTTCTGTTGCTTCATTGTTTATCGCTTTTATCTCATTTTGTTCCTTCCCCTGGCTGCTAGCTTTTTCTTCCTCCAAAGCTGCTTTATCTTCCTTTGTGATCTCCTCCACATCAGAGCCTTTTATGGGTGTTTGTGCTACTGGGCTGCTTTGTGTGGCTGAGGTTATACTGGCGCTTTGTAGCTCAAGAGGCTTGCACACTGTATCCGGAATTTCACACTCCTCAGTTTCACTACTGTTGCTTTTCACAGCCATGGCAGCACTGAAATCCTTTTCCACAGTTTCTGGTTGCCCAACAGGATCTGGCAAAGTAATGAATATTTTTGTACCAATTTCTTCAGCCTCGTTTGCACTTGGAAAATCTTCTGTATGAATGTCATGACTATCTGTGCTGACCTTTGATGAAACAGAGATCTGGAGAGGCGAAATCTCACGTTCCTGTGATGCTGGCTCAACAGATACAGCAGTGTTCTTTGAGGTCACAGGTGTTCCACATGGGTCTTGACAGGAAGCTGAGAGGTTGCTTTTTTGCTGACCTTTACCACTCAAATCGCTCTCAAACTCAGTGTCTGGCATTAAATCTGTAGTTGACCCAACTATTCCTAACCCGGGGCTTTTATTCTCTTCCATTCCCTGACGTGTCTCGGCAACATGAGAACAAGCAGTCACTATGCCTATGTCAGCTGAGGCTTTTCTCTCAGCAGCCCTTCCGCTGTCATTTAAATCACAGGCAAGCTGCAACGACACACAAACCCTGTCAACCCCTGGTGCAGCTTGCACTCCCTCTCCCTTCTCTAGACTTATCACTTGTTCATTGTCACTGCTGTCATCACCTGTCAAGTCATCCCTGCTTCCTGACTGACACAAATTCTCGCCGTCTCCTTTCTCTGCTGCCCCTCTTACCCCTGGAACGAGTGCTTGAGTCTGCCTGCCCTGACTGTTAGTCTTTTCTGGCCCCTCTAGACAACCACCTGACAATTCCTCTGTGGGATGTCTGGATCCCAGATGCGGCTGCTGTTGATCCTGTTGCTGAGCAAAACACACTGGATCTGGTGTGGACTCTGACTGGCCAAGAGCCACACTCAGATCTGGTGCCGTGTCCCTGTCAGACCTGCGTTCCAGTGTTGCTGTTGGGTTTTGGCATGAACTCTGGTCATAAACAGTCTGAGGTTCACTACCAGACTCTACCTCAGCACTTATGTCCTCAGATGAGCCTGCAGGTTGGTCAGGAGATAAGCAAGAAGTCTCTCTCTGGCTATTAGACACAATGCCACTCTTCATGTCTTCTTCCTCCTTTATATCCCTTACTGGTGATTCAGTATTTTGTACTTTATGTTTATGTGGTGGCTGCAGGTCTCCAATTTCCTCTAAAGCCTCTTTATCTGGTCGATTACTCTGCTGTGGTGTTGTGCCTGTCTTTCCTGTCTGCAGCTTGTTGCGGTTTGCTGTTTCCTTTTGATTATCCATTGTTGACTCTTCAGTTTGCTTCTTTTCCTCTTCAAATAGCGTGCAGGTCTGGTCTCCCATTGTGTGTTTCTCTTTTACATTGTCTTGTTTAGTCGCATCATAAGCCTCATTGGTAGGCAGGTCAGAGCTGAGTGGGCAACTGACATTAATGAGGTCATCCTTAATGGATGCTTCACAGATAACAGGTTTAATGCCAACAGAGACCGGCTCAGTATGAGATAGAGAAATAATATTATCAGATCCACCCTTTGCCAGTGCACACGTTGCACCAGGAGGCTTTGCTGCAGGAGACAGACTTTGCTCTTGTGGAAATGGAATATTTACATCATCAATTACAGAATTATCAAGTTTAATATCAGACTCCGTAGCATAGTTTCCATCCTCCAGTTTCGGACAAGTCTCATCTGCTGTAACGCTGACGTCACCTTGCTTCAGATCCAGTGCTACAGAGACTGGGGTCATTTCCCTGCTCTTGCTGCCATCCACTTCCCCACAGAGTTTGGTGCTGTCACCATCAGCACTGTGGTTATCTTTCTGCTCAGGAAGAGAGATATCACAGTCAGTAATGAACTCCAAGTGACTCAACATTGGGCCAGGGGGAGGCAGCACAAAAGTAGGATTAGTAGGACATTGCTCGGTAACAGGCATTGACTGGTCAGAGGCTGTCACTTCTGAAGCTGATTCACCCTTTGTCAAATCAGCAGAGTGAATTGTGGACCCCTCGCTAGTCGTTACAGGGTCTGTTGTAACTAGTCCACAAGGAGGTGTTTGATCTAATTGGTCAGGAGGCTGATAACTGGGGTCACTTGGCTTTGCCTCAGAAGAGGCTATGCTGGTCAAGGTCACAGTTTCAGATTTTGAACTGGGGTCAAGGTCAGTAGAGAGATGTCCAGAAGGTAACTCAGCAGAGACAACATTTAAAGGCTTGCAGGTAACATCATCAGCTGGAAGCACAGAACACGAGAGGAGAGGATGTTGTTTACCTTCTTTTTCTTCAAGAATGACAGTAGCATCACTTATTAAAGGTGACTCCTGAGGCTGGCCAGTCTTGACTGAGCCTTGAGACTTAGCATGTAATTGATCTATCTCTTTCTCCTTTGACAAACACACATTTACAGCACCCTTCTCTGTTTCCATCTCTACTTGCTTTGTCACATTTGCCGACACCTGTTCAACTGGCAAATGATCCGCCTCAGAGGCAGTAATTCCTGCTGTCGGTGAAAGGACAAAATATTTTTCGTTACCAGTCTGATTCTTCTCATCAGGAGCTGGGAGCTGTTTTGAGCAGGCCTCAGTCACCGACTGTAAATCCACAGTGTTTGTACCCGACTGATCTATGTTAATGTTTTTCTTGGTATCTTTAGTCTCTGCATCTCCTTTATCCAACTGGACATCTTTCTGTGGCTTTGTTAAGTCAGCAGGACACTGTATTGCTCGTTCACCCGTCATAGGAGCTGCATTTGTGGGGATTTCTTGCTTCTTCAAGCTGAGGAAGTCTGGGAAGGTGTAGCTGGCCTCAACAATAGGATGGTGCAAACTCTCATGTACAGTCAGCGGAGGCAAAGATGCACAGTCCATAGCTGACACCAACATGTTCCTGAGGTCCACAGAGGAACTGCCTTCTTGTTTCACAGTGTCCGCAAAGTGAACTCTATTGTTGCATCCACTGCTGTCATATAAGTTCACACCTGCTCCAGACATAGTTGGGCTACCTCTTTTGCTCTGGCTCTGGGCTTGGACCTGGAACTCAGATGCACTTTCGGCTGTCCTGGCTTCTGTTGTGCTACTTTCAGGTTGGACCTGTTGATTGTTGCTCGCTTGTCGCTCAACTGGGATTTGTCGTGAAGTAGTCAAAGGCTGAGGTGAGATTAAAGACAAGAAGACTTGGCTGCTGTTTCTCTCCGTCTCTGTGATGGATGACTCCTCACAAGTGTCTCCCCATTCCTCTGAAATCAAATTCAGTTTGAGATCAGCCCTTACCCCTCCGTCTGTATTGCTGGAGCTCTGTTCAGGGTCAGCGGGAAGAGGCGATATTGCTGAGCCATGCTGCTCCTGGCAGGGGTGAGAGAGACGATCCTTTTCAGTGCAGATGCTTTCAGTGATGGTAGCAATCGACTCTCTCCAGCTCTGTGACTTCAGCTGTGACTCGGCAACATCGGTGGGCGGACACGTCTCAGTCTCACTTGATGACACCCCACTAGCAGAGCCTTCTGGCTGGCTGAATGAACTGTGCTCTTTAGCCAGCCCTCCTTTCAATTCCACCTCCTCTCCTCCTCCTCCTCCTCCTCCTCCTCCTCCTCCTCCTCCTCCCTCTACTGCTCTCTCCAATCCAGCAGCACTGTGATCCTGACAATCAGGACCAGTGATTAGTCCAAGGGGAGAAATATTGATATATGCTTCTAACCGGCTAAATGGCTCCTTTCCTCTGGCTCCCTCTTCGGCAGGTGAGAGCTCTGTGTCTGCACTGCGAATGGCTGTCTCTCTCTGTCTCTTCAATTCAATCTCAGCCGAGTTGTGAGGCATTTTGCTGGTGCAGCTTTCCTCAGATGCAGCCTGTCCCTCTTTGGCTGAGAACGCAAGTGAGCGTTTTCCCTGGGAACAGATTAACGAGAGCTGAGGAAGGCTGTCCAGGAGTCCTTCTGTCTCTCCGACTGCAGAACTGAGGCACTTTTCTATTCCTCCCAAACCGTTCTCTCCTACTGCCTTCTCTCTCTCCGCGAGTGCTACAGTAGCTACTCTCTCCAGTGAATCACGCCTCACGCTTTCTCCCTCTCTCTTGCTTTCTATCACTTCTGGCATCGTGGGTGTTGTCAGTGGCAACGCAGCAACCACCACTAAAGCCTCTTCAAGGGCACTCTCTACACCACTCTCTCCCACACAAGTTTGGTTGTTGAAGAGTGGGCTCTGATTCTCCTGTGTGAGTATCACTGCTTCTGAGGTAACTATAGCCTCTTGTGTTTGTGCATCTGACCTCTTATCAGCAGAAGCAGCTGAATTGATAATTGTAGTCTTGACATATGTCATGGGTGTGTTTTGGTTGCTGATGACAACTCCAGTTGCATGTTGCTCCTGTTGTGGGCTTTCGTCTGAGTGGTGATTCATGCCACATGGGGCATCCGTATGGTTGTGGTTATCTGACTGATGAGGCCTCTGTGAAAGAGCCTGGCTGGGTCCAGGTGAAGAGGCCGACTCAGTAAGATGATCCTGCCTGCTATGAGAGGATGGTAGTGGGGGGCTGGAGCTGGGCTTTCCTTCGGGACTCAGCTGTTGCTTGAAGTCAAACCCATTATCAGGCTGTTCCCTGCACATCACAGTCTGAGTGTCTGCCTGTGACACTGATTCTTTATCTTTATTTGCCATTGAATCTGTGGGATTTCCTGCATTTACGACTGACAAAGCCTCTAAATCATTTTCAAGCTGCGCTGCTGTCTTTTCTTTCTGTTCAGTCTCTGCTTTCTTCTCCATCTTTTTCTTTTTCCTTTGTTTGTTTTTTTCTTTCTTCTTTGCCTTTTTGTCCTGCTCGGCCCCTTTGTCACTTGGTGAATTCATCCATTTGTCTGTTTTTGCCTCCTGATCCTGCTCAGTGTGACTGTCTGCTCCTGTCTGTGTCTCTGACTGCATCTCTGATAACGCATCTTTATCCTTTAAATGAAGATTACTGCACTCCAGTGTTTCATGAACTGAATCATCTTTCTTTCCAGTTTCAACCATACAAACATTAATACTGCACTCATCACTATAATTTTTGTTCTTGATGTCTACAATGTCTGTTATTGCTTCGGTGCTTTCCTCCCTAATCACCTTGTTACAATCTAGAGCGCCATTTTCCTCAGTGGCTGCATTTGAATCAACAATTTCCTCTCTTCGATCATCTCTCTGCTCAGTGAATGCAACATCTTTCTGGGTTTCTTTAAATGAATCTGTTGTTGGTTCTAATTGTGTATGTGGGGGGGTTTCGTTCTGCTGATCTATCTCTGTTTCTCTTTCTGTCTTAGTCTCTGGACACTTATTCAGACTCTGTGTTGCTTCTATTTCGCTCTTCGTCTCCGCTGGCCCAGCACTATTCTCAGTGCCCAGTATGTAATTCCTGAAACTAAACACAACTGTATCCTTCTCACTGTTTGCTGCCTCACTGTTTCCATGTGTACTCTTGTTTCCATGGCCCCTGTTGCTATGTCCTGGCTGGACTACGATTGGAAGCAGTGACGATGACTCATTGGACTTATTAACCATCACTTCTCCAGTTTTCTTCCTTACATCATTAACTGTCTTAGGCGTGGTGCTGGGGGGATCTGTGGAATTTAGTATGCCCAGTGAGGCCATTTGCTCTTCACATTCCTGAAAGGCCTCTTGGAGTTCCCGGTCTAGGAGCACGGATGGGGGAGGGGTCAGGGTTTGGACATCCGGGTAAGGTGCGACAGTGGGCCACGGTGAGGGCCGGGCATCTGTGAGAACTGGGTCGCGGTCATGAGACCTGAGACGAGGGTAGGGCGACAGAGTTAAGAGTCTGAACTGGCTGGCAAACAGCTGGTCATTCCACGATGCCACTGAGCACTGCTACTGACAGAGCAGAAGCCCATGCTTGGTCACTGCACTCCATCATATGCACACACAACACGCAATTGTACTCAGGATGCCTATTCTGAAATGTACATTCCCCTAGAAGAAATAATACCAGCTGTTTCTCAGCATATGGTTGTTAATGAACATGAAGGTCTGTTCATCCACACCAAGACACACTGTTGATTCAGGCATAACAGTCAGCAGCACGTATGCAATTTCACTGGGCAGTGCAATTTTGACCATTGGCAATAAGCCTTCAAATATAATGTGCCTATTTTGATTTAAGTGTCTGATTTTCTAAGCGTACCAAAAGCAGAACAATTAAAAAATAGCTTCATTCAAATGATTTGATTGGTTAACGATAGGTCACATGCTTTATTTCTTATGTCAACTTTTCAAATATGAAGCTATTACTGGCAGCATGAATGTAACAATATTACTACTAGCAACTATTAAGAATTGTAACAGCATCCTTATGCTGTACAACGGTAAGCACTATGAAAAGTCACTGTAATGAATACTATTTTGGTTAATACTAAAATATTCTAAAATGGATACTAACTTAAACTGTGAGTGCAAATAAGAAAAGGGGATGTAATACATCATGTCACTACATAAACATGCTCATATCTATGCCCCAAAACAAATACTACCTCATAAGACAGATATCAAAGCAGTGATACTGCTTTTTGAAACACTCCCTAAAGTACACAGCTAACATCATAATGTTAGAGAGCTGGGAAGTAATGCCTTTAACAATTAGGCTAGCTTTGAGGCAGTCAGTTATAACTGCTGAGTCACTGCTTAGCCATTAGCCAGCATTACAGGAAAATGCTGTGAGACCGTCTTAATCTTTAATCCCCACTGAGTGTATAAATCATCGCTATTTAGTCATAAAGATACACTCTTACTCATGTCATCAGCTGCTCTCTTCAAATCTGCCCCACAAAGTACCAACACCTTATCTATTATTCTACTACATGAAGCAGCAACTACGGCAAAAGTCATCATTCATGACTAGATGTAAAGAAATAAAGTGAGACATGTGTGTCACTGGCTGTGACTGGTTGATACAGTCTCACATGATATTTCCATTTCCTTGTAAACACAAAATCTGCCCGGACATGTTACTTACTCACCACACTGACCTGCCACTCAAGCCTGTTATCTAATTCACTTGGCACTGCCTACTAAAGGTAGGCTGAGCAGCAAAATAGACTAAACTGCAGATGGCAAGCTCTGCTATGCAACAAGCTCTGGCCTGCCATATCTACCTGAGGGGGTGCTTCTTGCAGTATTGCATTTTAAGGCCCTGTATGTCCCAAAATAAATGATCGTCATACTAAACTGACTCAGTAGACGCTGAGTTTTAGCAATTAGTTCCTGTGTTACCCTCATTTTAAATTTATAGTTTTACACAATCACATCAAGCAGTGCTAATTATACTACTGCAATTAGTAAGGCTGTCAGAACACATTAAAGCAAATAAAAGAAATTAGTACATTTAACCTCAGCACTCATCAAAAGCAACCTGCCAGGCAACATCTGAGGCAGAACACACAGTCGGTTCAGTCTTTATATAATAATTCACCCAAGCATGAAAAAAACCAAACGAACAACCACACCTCAAGCTAAGTCTGCTTCGACAGACAACACCCAAACAGCAATGCCCATCACACTCGAGGACAAGTTAGAAACATTCAGTCATCCTGCCATCTTTCTGTTCCACTCCATGCAGTTACGATCACTCTCCCACAGCAGAGTCTGTGTGGTACCTTGTATCTAGAGCCACCAGTGGTCGACTGACTTCCATGTGATGCTGCAAGCCCGCCAGCAGGGGGTTCACCTGCTCACATTTGCTATCACCTGAGCTAGTCTGAGTTCTGCTGACACACACACACACATTCACACATGCAACAATGTCAGATTAACTTTCACCTTGACTGAATAATTCACAAAATCTGCTCCTTTACCTCCAGAAATCAAGCAAAATGGATGTCCAATGTTTTATCATACAGTAATTCAGTCATAATTAAATACCTTAATGCTCAACACACATGCTCCAGTGAAGGCTGGTGAATCCAATATTCTTTTACCTTGGAAAATAACCTCGGTAATGCAAACACTCAGTATGACAGAGTGCTTACTGTTAAAGAAAATAAATACTGCAGGGTGTGGGCATGTTTGATCAAAGTAAAGGTAAGGCTTTTGAATCTTTATAGACACTACAATATCTCAAAGTAGTTACAGGTAATCACTGTCTTATTGGCTCTATATGTGTTAGCCCTTTAATTTGCAGGCAACCTGCAGGGTCTTTCTTTGCCCCTCACCCCATGTATGCTGGAATAGGCTCCAGTCCCACCCTCAACAGTAATGAGCAGGTGTAGAAAATAAACTGATGTTTTGTGCATTGAAAAAACTGCAGACTTGTAAAAAAATGAGTCTGTCTGTCTGGCTGGATTTCTGACATACTGTAACTCAAAGCCACTACTTGGCCTCAGACTAAATAGATAATAAGAGTTCAAGTTAAAATCATGATACTTATTTAGCTAAAGTTTTGCACTCCACAAATGTGCTGATTCACCTCATCAGAACTGAGTGGGTGTGGTTTGATTGACAGAGGTCGCAGCATAAGCGAACAAGCCCACTGTCTTCACATTTTGGTCCAAGTGTTGCTGAAATTTGATTGGTGCGCAAAAATACGAGGCCAGTCAGAAAAGTGGGGAAATTTGTGTGAATAACCAAAACAATTACAATAAGTCATTTGGCAGACGCTTTTATCCAAAGCGGTGTACATATAAATTCACACACTGATGGCACAGCATCAGGTGCAGTTTTTGATGTAATGCAGGAAATCCAAGAATATTTCTTCAGGAAGTAGACAAGGAATACAAACTGTAGTTATCAACATGAGTTAAGGACTCCCTTCTTTGTGTGATATAAAGCAATGGTTTTAGCGACATGATGAGAAAATCTCCGATCTTTATTACCTGCATAATTGTTTATGTGTGTGCATGTGTGTGTGTGTGTGTGTGTGTGTGTGTAAACCCCATCAACTTACCCAAGTGAGGACTCCCAGATGTTGAGCTCACTGCTGAAGTCTAGAGTGGGCAGCAGATCATGAGGAAACTCGAGCTCGTCCTCCTTCTCCTCCTGGTCTCCAGCTGTACCTCTGTGCTCCTCCACTCCTGTGACGACTGGGACGTCTGGGAGAACTGGTTGAGACGGCAGACTCTGCTGGCTGGTGGACGCTTCAGTCAGCAGCGCTCTGTCGTCCCGCTGCGTCAAACTCTCGGCGTGAGCTTCAGCCTGTGGGACAGTGACACATGACAGAAGTGACCTACATGCTGGAGTCTCAGCTGCACGATACATGCTAGAGTGTGTTCTTAAGCAAGTGTGAGCGTGTTACGTGCAAACATGGGAACAACTACAGCTTTAATGCTCAAAGTCAAACATCATAAACAACTAACTCCACCCATGTGTTAAACTGCTACGTGTTGTGTAATAATGCATTTGTCATATTGACTGAAGTCTTTTCTTCCACTCAAACATCCCATCTTTGTCTCTCATCTTGTTTTTCTTGCACTATTACTGAGCTTTGTTTTGTGCATCACATGTGACTTATTAAATAACTGTGCGGTCATCATAGCCTGGTTTTTCCACCTTTAGTAACACCTCACAAGGAAGCCTGCTGTAATAATCATTAGAGACAAACCGGTCGGGCTGGACTGTGACAAGCATAATCAGACGTGGTTTAATCATTGCCTTGTGTAGATCCTTTGGATGACATTTTCAGTCTTTAATTATTTCCTTTATGTTGAGGACAGAATTAAGATGTTCCTTGAACCCAGCCAATGACAATCCAACACAACCTGAAAACGTTTGCATTTAAAACATGACTTAATCTCCCTTTAAATCTCCTGCGCAGACAACACATGGAGCACTCGGCCTTGGCTGTTTTTCCTTTCAGTCTGTCCCACTGTTTGACAGGTGGACAGAGTCCAACCACAGCCACACACCACAACACTTGGCTGTGGCATCATGTTGCAGCAACACTGCCCTCCCAACACTCAACTGTGGACCCACTATGTGACGAAATTCCTCCCGCATAGGCTGCCTCAGTTTAAGAGGGAAAAGTTAGCCCTATTTCACTCACTCAGACACATAAAGTGAGGTGTGTAGGTGCAGACAAGCAAGTGTGCCCTTGCACAGATACATGTAAACATGTGCAGATACATAACGCAGCCCTTCAACATTCAGTATACCTGGAACGTGCACGCATGAGCTGCTTCTTACAGAGAGATCCTGGTTTTAGTAACCTAGGATGGAAGTTGATTTAACAGCTTGAGCACAGAAGGATACAATGCAACTGTGCTAATGCTCTCCACTGCTGAGATTCAGCACTGAATCCGTTCATTCATTATTTATGAACCACTAGTAGACAGCATGGCTGCGCACAAGCAGAGGTGACTATGATGCCAGGCTGAAACGATGATTAAATCAATTCTGTACAACATTTTGGAAGCAAGTGTGTGTACCTTTAGTTTAACACACTTGCAGTACTGTTTTGTTTAATACATGTGGCTCATTTAAGTTATTATTACATTAAAAAGAAACAATATTTGAGCTAAATTTGCATTACATTGACTGAATGAAAAAAAGCAATCACATGTTTTACTTCTCTTTCAGGATAGACTGCATAGTGCCACCTTTTGCTTTAGTTTCACCTCAGTGGTGTACAGATGAACAAGTGAGGCTGTGTGTGCAGCGGGGAGGCTCTGAGTCACCGGCCTCACCTGTGGTACCACCACAAAGGGCGTCCTTTGTGTGACACATCAAACACAGATGGAGGATCTCACAAACATTAATGTTGCTCAAACGAAAGTAAAACTAGTTAAACATCTTGACTCTACTAGGCCTTTCAAACTGTCAGGACTGCCTTCAGTTTGCAGAGCTCAAGCCACATTAGGTTATTTTTAAATGTGCTAATTTAGACTGCTCGTTTTCAAAAGAAACCCGGCCACACATTTGGTTACAGAAAAAAAAACAAAAAAAACAAGAGCACATGAAACATTAAAGAACAACAGAGAGAAAGAAACTGAAGGCCCCAAAAAAAGCACAGCTGCAGGTGAGAGCGTCAGTCTGACTGCCTGTGATCTCCCTCCTGCTGTTACTCTCTGTATTCATGTTGCATAATCTTCCACACCTTAACAGTCACACATGCAGAGATGAACCCTGTTTCTCATATGATGGCTGCACGTTGATGTGTCTCGGGTTTCCTGTTTCCTGCCTGAACTCCATCACCTTGTCATCAAATAGCAGCTAATGTCACAGAGGAAACAGATTAACGTCTCTACTGATTTCAACTCAGAGAAGCTCATAACACAATCACAAGGAACAGCGTCGGGCAGCATAGACATGCCATGCTATCCAAGTTTACAGCCAACACTCATTAACCATGTTTCCGGCCATCATGTGAAGATGTTGGAGGCTCAGAGAGGTGGAAAAGTACAGCCCTTGTTTCAGTTAGTTTGAGCTCCACAGACAAAAGCACTGTCTGCTATTAATTAACCCACAGGCACAAAAACTGGAGTTGCCAGTAATCTGCTACTTGTCAAACAGTCAGCATGTAATTCTCACTGTTAATTCAATGTGTCACTTCCCCATGGGCTAACACAACTTTAATGTTTCACACATGACTGCTGTACACATTAAACAAACTCAGAGAGTCCTCTCTTTCCATCTTGTGTAAAACTGCACACCCCTCACACCCTGCAAGTTTCATCCCACCACCTCTGTGTTGCACTTACCCAGCAGCGTGCTCCACTGTGCTGAAGGTGACTCTACAGTGCAGTGCAGCTCCTCTGCTACCGCGCTCACTGCACAGGCAGCCTCTGCAGGGCTCTGTGTTTTGAAGGGGGCAGAGGACGACACAAACATGCTGCAACACATGCTGCTGACGCTCCCTCTCCTCTCTTGTACTGACTCAGCTAACTTCCTCCTCCTCCTCCTCCTCTCCACCGTCCTGTCCTGTCTTCTGCTGCAGCCGCTCCCCTGTTAAATTTCCATGAGCCTCCTCGGGCTCTTGCAGTATGTGCGTGTGTGTGTCTGTCTAGACACACTACACTACCATACACTGACAAACACAGTGCTTACTGCTGGACTGACTTCACTGGACTGGCCACAGGGAAGTGCTAAGAATACTCCTCCCCCCCTACTGTACACTCTTTCCACTCAGCTCTCCTTATACTCCCTCCTCCTCCTCCTCCACCTTTGCTCCCCTCCTCCCTGTTCTCTAGCTGCTGTGTATTCTGCTTGATTGCACTGACTGACGGCGCCTCTGCAGGTGAATGCCGGGAATTAGGCCAAGGGTCGGGCCTGCAGTGACCCCCTGAGACAGGATCAGGTTACACTCCAAGAAGCTTTGGTTACATACACATGTGGGCGCATGTACACAAAGACACACAACATCCTCCTGCATTATAAAAGCTCCTACGTCTTCCACCCGTGACATCATTCAGTACACATGGACATGACAGCGCCTTCTTCCTGAAACCCCCACACAGGCCATTCAGGCCTGTATCACACAAATGCAGATATTTCACAAAACAAGCATTTGTGTCTGCGTTTTAAACGCCTTCTAGAGTGATTTTTGACAACTCGGGTTTCTGTGTATCCGTGTGTACCTGCACAACAGAGCGTTTGGGGATACGACGTAGCTGTCACCTTAATTCGCGCATGCCCATTGTTGCTTTGTGTAAGGAGCACGCGTCTGACACAACGACGGCAGACTACTGGTTAGCTTACGTTTGGTTAGCACTGCTAGGCGGTGTGCCAGAAAGGTGTTAATAGCTACAAATAAATACATTAGAGCTACTACTGTTTGTGTTTCAAGTTGCCGCCAACAGAAAATAAGCTCACTGCGCATGCTCAGAATGTTCTTCTCTGGTATTTGACGTATCGTTGATGTAATGTCAGACTTTATCGCCACCTACCGGAGGGCTTGTTTAAGTGTTTGGAATCGTCTTTGCGAAGGAGGGGGGAAATACATAAACTTATAGGTTGTAAGTACGTGTGGTACAGGCCTTAAACATCATTTGTTCCTCTTGACTGGCTCTCAGGTAATAAACACAAAAACATAACATCTATCAGCACACTGAGTGTTCTCAGCTGGTCAGTAAGTGCGTCCTGTGGCTGATTTTCAATGGATTTTACGCCAACCACAATATCAGCATTATATTCAATCGATTTTTTTTGGGACCTTTCTTATTTTTACGTCTTCACGGAAAACAAACACACAGAGTGCCCTGCAGATATACAGAATACACAACCAGGTTACAAAAGCAGACAAGGGTAGTAAAGAGAGTTGCAGTCACAACAAATTACAAGTCTCCAGTGATGCATTTTCCAATGTCATGCACATTTGACTGTCATGTCAAAAGGAATAAAAAATAAAGAAACCACATCTAGCGTGTCTTCTGAAGTGACACTGATGTAAATTTGTTAATTTTCACTGCATGCCACTTGGAAAGTAAGAGCTTAACTATGATTGCTTTATGGGCCCCTTTAGGGTAAGTTTAAAGACACACTTTGGTATTTATTAAAATTGGGGTATTTTAGGGGTACTAATGAGCACAATAACAAAATCAGGAAGATTTTTTCCAGTTTCCTTCTCACTGTGAAAAGACACATAAAATATCTCCACCAGTAGAGACCAGATTATATTCCCTCAGGCTTTCACACACACAAGCACACACATACACACACATTGTACCTGTAGGGAGTCATTTTGATTTTCCTGAGGTGGAAACAGAACAACATTTTCTGGAGTGCCCTCTTCTGGCTGTAATGGGAAATGAAAGAGTTTAACGAGATCTTTAAGGAGAAGACCTCCTGTAGAGGATACAGCAGCAGGGGTATGCATTGAAAACAAATCACCACTGTCTTTAAGGCAGAGGTAAGAATGTTAAACCCCACTCTGCTGTCACACCTACTGAGGTCCAGTGCACATGGTCTGCAGAGTCTATAGCTCATGAGACAAATGTTTATGTTAATCCTATTAAGATAATCCTGAATTCCACTGCTGGAATCCTCCAGTCACATGTGGAAAAAAGTTTTTTCTATAGCTGTCCTTTTTTTTTTTGGAATTGATGTTACAAAGCACACAATTACAGGAAAAATCTGATTCTTAAAACAAGTTAATTGCAACAGTAACTCCACATGCAACATGGAGGCATACATATGGTGATGGCCCTCCAACCATCATAGGAATGATGGATTTTATAAGATGCAACAACCAAAGCTTGGAAGTATCAGGGCGTGTAGCAATAAAGGCATAAACATCCAATATTTATCTTTATCTCAGCTTCACATGAGTGAACCACAAAATAGAGCAAGGCATGTTGTCTAAATGCTCATTAGACAAGCCTCAATTAAGCATGAGAATGTACACAAAGTCTGGAGCTCCATGCACGTCCCATGTGTTTTACTGAAGCCAACAGTTAGTAATCATGCGACTAAGTGTTAGTTTTGTTAGTCCTCTGTGCACCAAAGAGTTTAAGGCATGTATAGCAGTGCGGGGGCAGCAAGTAGCAATTCCCAGTCATCCGGTGCCAGCGAGATTGCCCTTACCAACGCCTCAGTTGTGCTGCTCTCGTTCCCCATGGCTCAGCCAGCTGCAGGGCCACAACTGCCCAAACCAAAAACCTCTCACATCAGCCGGCTGAAAGACAGGAGCACAGAAGAGCCATCGGCACACGACGGGTCCCAGGGAGACACAGAGTGAACAGGGATCTGTCGTCCCTCCGTAGTCAGTAGCTCCACGGGATTAGAAGTCTCTGGTATGAGGTTGAACTAGCAGGGAGGCAAGTGATTAGGGACCTGTGATGCAAGACCTCCCTCCCAGACCAAAGTGCAAGCTTTACCTCTGCTGATGTGGTCTTAAAAGCAGCAATGCCATCCTCATCGATGAGTTGACTATCTTATACAGTTATAAAGGCTGACTCTAGAGCTCACTCTAAGGCTACACACACTCAACTCCTGCTGCAGTAACTTCCTATGACCGGCAGGCCCCATCTGGTTGAAACAAATGGCGTTGTCTCCTAAGAATTAAAAACATCTTCACATGTAGCTTGTCACTTTGTGACTGAGTGACTGTTGCATACTGGCACAGTGGCTGAAGCTGGGTAATTGTGGAGGGTAATCCTCATGTGGTAAATAACAGACTGTGGTGTCTCTTGGCTTCCTGCAGTGCCTGTTAGTCTGAGGCACAGTCCAGGTTATTAAACTGATTCAGAGGCTTTGTTGTTACTATATTAAACAGCATACTTTGAATGATTAGAAGAAGAGGACAGAAGCTTTTAACCATGGACTGATTTTATATTGAATACAGGTAGGATCATCATCATTGTAACCACCTCAAATTTTCTCTGTCAACCATCTTTCTTTCTCTCACAAGAGCATTTCTTTGTAGTATGAATTGCAGCTGAGCAGTAAACACTCGTGCCACGGGAAGGCTGTTTGTGCATTCCTCATATGACTGCAGGGACTGTATGTTAGCTCTGTGTATAGTCAGAAAGCACTGACCTGAATATGTAAGACTTTATAAATAGAGTTCAGGCCGGTCCACTGCCGTTTGACTTTATTCCAGTCTCATGCACAATCTGTCATGCACACAAACAAATGTAGAGGTTGTATATTCAGATCATGTGTATGTGAAACATCAATTCTGACTTAAAATTCTTTTTTGTCCCACGTATTTCCTGATTATCCTACAGGAAAACAACTGTCTGTCCCTTCCGCCTCAATTCTCACTTATTCTGTGATGTAGCAACTCTTCTTCTGTGCCTGCTTGCTATTTGTGCGGATGGGATGTAATTTCAGCCCCCACACTGTGGACGCGTGTGCACTTTAACTGGCAGCAGTGTTTCGGGGCTTTTTTGGCACCACAGAAAGCACCGGGGCAAATCATATGATTAGATTGTTGCCAGGTCTCCTCTCACCTCATCATCGGCCTGTCAGTCACTCGACGTGAGCCACCTTTTAAGCTCTTGGGTTTGGACGAGGACCGTATGTCTTTGCTTAGACACCTTGAGTATGAGGTTACTGTTTCCTGCCCTGTATCTGACCCCTCAACTGCTACAAAAACCCAGCAGGAACACAACCTCCAAACAAAACACAATGCTGTAGTTAACGTGATTTTTAATACGATGGAATATAGTATTTCTCAGATAATATACATAATAAAATTCAACCAAGTAAGAGACAGAGGAAAGCAGGTGACCCTTTACAGCAGATGCAGCTGTGGTTTAAACCCTGTTTATCCCCTGGTCAATACAGCACACACTGAAATCATACAACAACAAACTAAGTGCTAATAAAAGCTAAAAATAGTCACACAGATTTCAGTACAAGCTTTACCCTTTGTCCCTCCATCTGAAGGACTACTATGAACTAAACAAGTAATCCAAACTCTGCACTAATGCTGGAACTCAAACTACTCACCACTGCAAACAAGAGACCTTTCCACACACAGTGTCTGCCTCAAGCTTTTCACAAACCCCTCCAGGCTGTGTTTACTGTCGGACTCAAGGCCAGTGTTTGTTTCTGTCCTCCCTTCAGAGGAGCCCGGTCCCTCTGTTGCTATTTTTTTCAGCCAGTGGGAGGAGAGGACGGAGGGTGGACACAGGACTGAGGGGACATGACTGGGGGGGGAGGCAGGAGTGAGGGGAGGGGTGGAGACAAACTGGAGCTGGGGGAGCCATGTCTGATGAGGGTGGTCGTGGTGGGGAGGTGGTCACTGGGCTCAGGAGGCCTGGAGGGGGGCACACGTTCTAAGGCAGCACTGTAAACACACAGGAGGATGAGAGTCAGACCCCCTCTCTGACTGATTACGCACAAGGCTGCATATGCTGTTATAATATTCATCCCACCTGTGGCTTTCCTTCATGTCTCTTACACTTACTCAGGCTCCTGACTTCAGTGTGGCGATGCTCCTTCAATGCCTCCTTTCTGTCCGCAGCACCGCTCTTGATTTGACAGTGACTGACATGAACGGACAGCACTTAAAGCACACTCACACAGCCACAAACCCGTCACACAGCAGCCACGCAAACAGGAGCCACATTTCCAGATTTCGACTACAGAGGGTTTGAAATGTATTTTGGGGCCTTTTTTATCTGCATCATCAGAGGCCATCTTCAGCTGACTGCCCAGTCTGTGGGCACAGCAGGCTTATTGCTATCTCTATAAATAACCCTAATTTGATCTGCTCTTTGTCTGACAGACATTGCAGCATACTCCAAACACACTTCTTCCCTCCCATTTTGCCTTGCAGATTTCTCTGAGCTCACCTGGTTTTTGTCTAAACGACTCTTAGTACATGTACACTATCCATTCCATCTTCCTCCACTACAATCAGCATCACCCCCATCACACTTTTCTACTCCTCCCTTCCACATCCCCTGCTCTCTATCTCCACAGCTCCTTCTCCTCGCTGACATCGCCCCTCCTCCAACACTACACCTTCCCTCTCTCTGCCTGAGTAAAGACTCAGCTCCTGACCAGTAAAGTCTACTGCGGCTCCTCTTGCATGCTCTCTCTGCTCACTCACACAGGCATTGATGCTGCGCTGCGGGCAGCCTCTGTCCAGCACGCTCCCTCTCCTCTGTTTACCTGGCGGCGTGAGATTCCGATGCAGCTCCCCATCTTGTATTCCATGTCCTCCTCTGGTGAGGTGACTCTGGCACTACACGGCTGGCAGAGCACCTTTCTGCAGAACTGCATCGTTATCAGTCAGACTCAGCATTGCCAAAGCAGGCAGATCTGTGGTGGAGCTACAGAGTGTGTGCACGCCTCTGTGTCTGCATGGGTGTGTGTGTGCCTCAGTGACTAACAAATGCTCTGCGCTGCATTGCCCATGGTGCGCCTGTGACATATATTTTCAAGCCATTGTTATATAAAATCTACATTACATAAGGAGTCCAACCTAATCAAATGAGTGTGAAAAAGGGAGCTCCTCTGTCCAGCCTCATGTGCAGCTTTGCTTCACATCACTGCACGGGTGAGCAGAATGAAGCACTGCTTTGGAGGGATGAAATGCTCAGAGAGCGAGAGAGGAAAAGATGGGAGGCGGCATAAAGGGTGCCTGTCCCTTTAAAAGACCCAGGAGATGGTAAGAATGATGGTGGCACATCATCATGATGAGAACGAATGATGTGTGTGCTCATCCAATGAAATCACATTATTGTGAGTTCACTCAGGAGCAGGAGGACCAATTACACCAAAAACAGAGGGAAAGATTATATGTTTTGTTTGTTCCACTATCCTTTGTCTCTAACACATTTATACAATGAGAGCAAAAAAAAAAAAAAAAAGTCAATCGCTGGCATCAAATTGGAAAGCCTAAATGCTGATTGGTTGATAAGCAGCATATACTGTGCAGTAGCTAGGGTAAAGGTACAGTAAGGTTTCAAGAGCTTCACACAAGCACACACATCGTCACAACCAGGTCAGATCATTCATCCTCAAAATCGACCTTATGTTTTACGCTGTACTTCATCACTCCTGTAAGGCTTCGACTCCCAGCCTTCGAAGTTTGTGGCCCCTTCAATTAAAACAGTACCAGCTTTATCATTTTTTTTCTCTTTTATTATTCAAACCTAGAAAAATACAAAACAAATTGTGCAATTTAGTAATTATGATCTCAAGTCAGCAGTAATATTTTACATGTGAGACCAAACAGGTACATTGCAAATTATTTAGTATTTATTTTGTCCCACTATTTGGAAATTTTAAAAAAAGAGCCCTAAAACACCCAAAAACTAATGTTCGGTTTCAGCTTCCAAAAAGTGACAGGGTGCATCACTCATTCTGCTTTTGTGGAGGCTGAATCATTGCTTCTCTGATGTCGAAGGCGTCTATGAGCTCCTGGGAAAGAATAACAATAAAAATTATGACCAAAGACAAAAAATACAAAGAGCGTTTGTATTGTTTCTTGAGTAAAATAAGTATGTTCAGGCCAAAAATTGCTAACCTTCCACATCTTTGGGCTCAAAGACATGATGCACTGTTTACATGAACCTCCAGCTTCCACCTCCCCCTCCTCCACAGGCACTGAGACACCAAAACACAAAACAATGTAAATTGTTGACAGTATATTAATTCACCTAAACGTGTGTCCTTTGTTATTCTCCAAGAAGAATAACAGAAAAAAATAATACATCTTCTCACCTATACAAGGCAATTTGGCATCATCCAGATACGTCCGTGCCAAACCATCCTGAAACACAGAACAACACTGTCATACCTGCTAGCAGTCACTAGAGGGCAGACGAGTTCAACTGAAAAAAAAAAAAACAAAAACAACAGTGCAGGCAGCTCACCCTGATTAGAAAGGATGTGTGGAAAATGTTCTCTACTGTCCGGGAAAACGACTCGGGGTCAATGACAAACTCATAAAACGATATTGGGGATTTGGCTGTGGTAGAAACAGAGACACATGAGCAAATGATAACTGCACAATGTTGAAACACAATGTTTTTCACTTTATATTTTATACACACTATACACCTCAGCTGTTCACTTACACATTTTACTTTTACTGCACTACCACTTACTACCTGTTGCACATGTCACCTGTTTACATAGCGTGTTGCACATCTTTTTTATGGTTTCATAGAAATTACTTGCAGTACCTGCACCTACCTCATACTGTTTATACCTCATGCCACTCGCCCTATTTGCATGTATTTATATTTTGGATATTATGACTATTTGCACTTCTGGTTAGACGCTAAACTGCATTTTGTTGTCTCTGTGTTGCACTCTGACGATGACAATAAAGTTGAATCTAATCTAATTTAATCTAATCTAAACATTAATGTCTGTGACGTTGACTTTAAACTCACGATCGTATTGGTGGTAACTCTTCAGGTATCCCAGGATCCTTTCCACCTCTTTCTCTGTTGCCTCTTGATCGGAGTCTTCAATTTTCTTCAGCTGACAGACAACATCAAAGCGATGCAGTGAGCATCTGGGACATCAAAACCCTCTCAATCCCAACATATGAAAACATTGTCCACGATAATAAAATGGAAAAACAGCATTTCCTAATAAAATGTGCGCCTTTGGAAAAGACAGTTGACCAAGTTAGACACTTTGTAGGGTGATGGGAGGTCGCTACATTTATAATTAAGGGTATTGTAGATTCTTAACTGTCTGACACATTACACACACTCATTACTGCTTATACATTCACATGCATGTAGATAACTGGAGCGACGTTAGTATGACTTTAGCTACCTGAGTCGGCATTATCCTTTTGGCTTCCTTGCTGGGTGCCTTCCTTTGCCGTTCTATCCTTTGCTTAGGAGGAGGCGGCTCTGCGTGGAACAAACCCATCCTGATGAAAAGAACCACAGGAATGAAAAAGTCACAACCTGAACGGAACAATAATAGCAATAATGAATGATTTACCTATCAGGTGCCCTGACATTAAGTCACAGCTGGTATAAGATAACATGTTGGGACACGCACATGTAGTGGAAGGAGGGTGCTGTCCTGAAGCAGCTCTCTGCTCTCCTGGCCACTCTGTGCCAGGCATCCTGGGGCAGGTATCCGTCAGCTGCACCTCCGTTCTCCTGCTCATCGTTCCCATCTTCTAGTCGGTTGAGACCCATGAAGGACAGCTGTCAGAGAAGCAGAGATGTCACATGACCATTGCACAGTGCTGTCTTGGTACTCGCATTACAAACATGCTGATTTTCAACATTGTTTACCGTCATGTGTTTATCATGTCATCTTTCTATCTGCTAGTTTTTAGGTTTTATTCTGCTTTCTTTTGTTACGCTGTACCATAACGCACTTTATTTAGAATCACAGCTTCAATATGAGCAGCTAAAGACTGGGAAAGTTGTGGAATGCTCCAACAGGTTCATTGGTAACAGGTAATAGTATCATGATTGGGTATGAAAGGGGCATCCTGGAAAGGCTCAGTGGTTCACAAGCGAGGATGGAGCGAGGTTCACCACTTTGTGAACACATGATTGTATAAAGATGTTATGACAAGGACTTAAGTAAAACTATTGTCAGTAAACATAGTTTGTTTGTAAATCACTTTCTGCTTTTATTATTTTTTTTGGAATCGGGGTCATACATAAACACAAAACTAACAATCTTGACGTGGAACATATGCAGTTATAATGTGTATGCACAGTAAACTCACTCACAAGGTGCTCAGCAAAAGTAGTGGGATCGAAAGCAGTGCCCTCTGCCACTAGTTCGGTGGCTTTCTCCTTTCCCAGGTCTGCGGTCACAACAATGAGGTGGAAATCCAGAGCTGCTTCTCTCGTCTGCCGGACTGCCAACAAACACAGTGAAATCACAGTGATCAGACTGCGGGGGGCTGTGTCATTAAGATGATGATGATGACGATGATGATGATGATGATATGTGATTCAGGTATAAACTGTTAGTCCGGATACCACAAATACAAAATTACAGGCAAGTTAGAGCATGTCTTTGGACTGTGGGAGGAAACCAGAGCCCTCAGGAGAAGCACAATCAGGTACTGAGAAACTCCTGCTGCTCCTCCTCCCATGCATGTTTATTTCAATGGAGATGCTATCACAAAGAATTTGCTCTGTAATGCATCACCGTGGCTCATCTCCACACTGTCAGATTACTGAATGCACACCCCTGCAGTCTGTCCGTGCCTCTTTACAGGCACAGTCACTGCACTGCAGCCCAAATTTAGCATTTCACTGGCTGTCACACTTACCATCTTTAAAAAGTCTGTCTGCCTCGTCTAAAACATCTTTGAGTTTGTTGTTGGAGGGACTCAGCATATCTTCCCTGTTCTCTGAAATCACAAGGAAATAATAATCAAAGGTTTGTCAACAAATAAGGAACAACAACAACAACGCTGCTGCACCCCTGAGCCACCACATCCTGTGACCGATCACATCAGGGTTTGAGTGCAACATCCCAACATGTCTGTCCGTGTGACTCACGTTGCACTGAGCTGATGAGGTCTCTGTATTTGCACCGTATTTCCTTCCTGAGTCCGGACTCCTCGTCGTCGTCCTGCAGGTCAGCAGGGTCGAAGCCGCCGTCGTCGCCGTCGTTTTGCCGCTGGTTTTCTTTCCCTCCGCTGGCGGAACCATTCTGCCGAGGAGCCTCCTCATCACTGCTGCCTCTGGCTCTCTTCATCTTCAGTCGGCGGGTGAATGAGCTACGTGTTGAGAGAAAAACACGTTGACACAAAAAACGCAATATAAACAAAGTCTGTTTCAGCCTGTGAAGGTTAAAGCTATGTAACTACCTTCTGACAACAGGTCTTGACGACTATGGAGACGATGTGGCTGTTAGTCGCGTTGGCAAGATTTTAACGTTAGTTTAAATCTCACCCAGCCAAAAACGGTAAATCCAAATAAAAAATGTTGCATCAGATTAAACAAAAGTCCACAAACGCAACGTGATTAATAAAACAGAATCGGCCTACCGATGTTGTACTGCGTGCGTGCTAAATGCGACCTAGCCATAGCTATCGTTAGCTCTTGAAAAACGATCACTACTTTACGCTCGCGTAGTCTTTTCAGGAGCACTGAATCCCAGCGCGCTACGTTACTGCGAGTAGACTAACACGCGGTTCACGTCCTAATGCTGCTAAAATAGTTTAAAAACAAACTAGCAAACCCTGGTCGACTACAAACAAACCAGAAGCAAACTTGAACCGATGTTGTATGACACAGTACCCCCCCAGTCCCGCCCCCACTCAAACGGTGGAGGAAGCGCGCCCCCGAGACGCTGTGTTCGTACCACAGAGGGACTATGGAGGGCGAGAAGGCCCAACATTCTTAGCAACTTCTGTTTGTAGAAGGTTCTGTTGAGGAAGTGAAAGGCACATTCCATGTCTGTTAGGTGATATGTTTGAAAATGGCGTAACAGAACTATGTTTGCAGCGTTTTTCTCCTAATTGGCGCGGTTTGCTTTGGATAATATTTGGTTAAAGAGCATGTTTGACGTTAACTAGCAAAATCAGTCGTGTTTGGCAACATAGCTGAACGTTAAGACTTTTGGTTGTCCTGCGATATCAAATGTCATATTAAAAGTAAACTCATGGCGTCCCCTGGTTGTTTTTAAACTGGATCTAATGTTCATGAGGTAACTCCAACTTGTGCAGCAGACGCCAGATGGCGTGCTAATATTGAATAAGTTTCACTATGCGTCTGCCGGAAAAGAGCCGCTCTTCATTTTTTTAATTTGTTGTAATATTGTCATGGTAACCAGAAGCTCCTCTTCCGTCACTTCCTGTTGTCCGACACGGTCAGCTGTTGTATTTTCAAGGTTTCTTCAGAACAGCGCAAGTTTGAAGCGGTCAGTGTTCTTTTTTTGACATTTCACCTTTGTTCATTGTGGGAAAACATGTTTACTTAAAAGTATGACGTTTCACGCGTTGTTTTGAGAGAATTTACCTGATTGCATAAGTTATAAGTCACAAATCTTAAAACATTAGCCTCATGAAAATACTAAACTTTTCACTTTTACAGGATCTTTCGTGATTTTCACCACTGTGGCTTTCGTATTAAGATGGTGATGATGATGATGATGATGATGATGGTAATGATTATGATGATGATGATGATGATGATGATGATGATTATTGTTATTATTATTATTAGCCCTGCAATCGACTGGCGACCGGTTCAGGGTGTACCCCGCCTCTCGCCCGTTGACAGCTGGGATAGGCTCCAGCTCCCCCGCAACCCCGAAAGGGATAGGCAGTATAGAAGGTGAATGAATGAATGAATGAATTATTATTATTATTATTATTATTAGTAGTAGTAGTAGTAGTAGTAGTAGCAAGTAGTAGTACTATTATGTCATATTTGGTATGCTAGCAGAAATAGGTCCATACTTTGTCCAGATTCTTATGCTACCCTTTATTGGACGTTATCTCACATTTATAGAAATAAGCAGTTTTATAATGGTTAGATGAAGCATTTCAAGCCTCCATATCTCTGTCTTCTGTTACAGCTGAGGTAAACAGACAGTGAGATGTAATTGGCCGCCGCGTGTACGGAAAGCCGCCGCTAATCCCTCTGTGACCTCTCGGCGTGCTGGGAAGCTGAGGACGGGAGCAGAAGCACCTTTTGAACACCTAAAATTTGCATCCAAGTAATTCATCTGTCGTTTCATCATGGGGGAGCTGAGGTCCACCTCTCCCCGGCTTCGTTTGGACCTGCACAACTTTGACTCGGCCGCTGCGGAGGGGAGCCGCTACGTTTTGACGAGCCCGCGCTCTCTGCAGTCCTGCGCGCGACTCGGCATCAAACCTGTTGAACTTCTGATTAAATCGCTAAACGAGTTGATTGCTGAGCAGAATGACGAGCCCGTTGAGGCGGTGAGGGTCATGCACGAATCCTACGAAAAGGAGAGAATGAAGCTTTTACAAATGTGCCGGGAGGAGAGGGAGAGGATTATCCAGGCGGCTGGGGACAGGTGGCCAGCCCGTAATAACAAAGTCTCAGGCCTGGAAGTGGCGCCTGAGACCAAACTGAAAGATCACTCAAGGGACAGACAGACAGAGTCCATCCTATATGCAGATCTGTGCCTCAAAGGGAAATCTGTGAGCAGGTCGTCCTGTTCAGCTGCTGGCAACAGACACCCAGACAGGAGCACAGTCTGCAGCTTCAGCCTGGGAGACCTCAGACACTCCCCAGCCACTGAGATGACACTGGAGAGGCTCACCAAGGACATCAAAAAGGAGATGTGTGTCACAGTGTCTGAACGAGACCGCAAGATAGCAGCTCTCATGCTGGTGAAGCACCAGGAGGAGCAGGCTTCCCTGAAGCTCAGTCAGCAAGAGGAGCTGGAGCGGCAGGAGTGCCGCAGGCAGGAGGAGGCCCAGCAGGCTGAGGCAGAGAAAAAGAGGAGGAAGAAACTGAAACAGAGTATGCAACACTGGCACAAGGAGCTGGAGGTCCGCAGGAGGCTGCGGGAGCGACGGGAGGAAGAGAAAGTGGGACAGCTTGAGCAGGAGGTGCTGCTGCGAGAAGAGAGATGGAGGAGGCTGAAAGAGAAGGCTGAGGCACAACGCAGAGAAAAGATAGAGGCTGCACAGAAAGAGGCAGGGGGACGCAAACGGTGCCAGGAGAGGCTGCTGAGAGACAATGAGGAGGTGGAGAGAAGAAGACGAGAGAGGGAGAGACAGGTAGGAGTGGAGAGGGAGCAGAGGGCCAGGAGGAGCAAAGTGCTGCAGGAGAAGAAGAAGAGGAAGAGGCTGGAGGAGGGCAACCGCAGAGAGCTTCTACGACATGTCCTGCTGAAACAGCAGGTGGAGCAGCGGGTGGAGGAAGAGGAGACACAGATGAGGAGCACACTTGAGAAGAAGCTGCAACACTCCAGTGAGAAACATGGCCAGGCTGTAGAGGCTCGGCTGAGGGAGCTGCAGCAGCGAGCGGCCCAGGAAGAGGAGCAGAGTCAGAGAGCGAGGCTGAGGGCCGAGCTGCAGAGCATCCAGCATCTCACACACAAACAGATCCTGGTCCAGCTGAGCCAGCGGCGCGTGGAGAGAGCGGCCCAGCTCGCCTCGGCCCGGCACAAGACCAGAGCTCAGCAGACACACGAACACAACAAACACCGGCAGCTCTGCCACCAGAGGCTCAGAGAGAGGATGCAGAGGGAGGAAGAGGCAGCGAGGAGGGTCAGAGAGAGCTGCATCTTCATGAAGGACTGGAGGAGGGAGAGGCTGCGGAGACAGCGGGAGCAGATACAGGAGGAGGCGCACAGGCTGGCTCGGGCCTCCTTTCACATGAGGGAGAGAGTGAGACAGCAGACGCACAGGCGAACCTTTGATCAGATGGCTCTGGAGGCTCAGCTGACTGCCTCCATGAGACGCATGAAACTATGAACTCCCACAGACTGTCCACATCAGCACCTCCTCTCACAGGCATTCAGGCATTAATGAAGTCATCCAGAACTGCAGTAAAATAACTGAATTCAGACAGTTTAAAAACAATGGAGGGTGAATGTTGAGGCCCAGAGCTGCACGGGGGCCATTCCCATTACAGGTGTCACAAAGTCAGTTTCATTTGATATGATGCTGTCGTGCCATATGTTTACAATACATACGTTTACAATGACATACAGGCAAAATATATCAATACAAAATAATCTATGAAAAAAGGCCAAATTGGAGAGAGGTCTGATGGAACAGACTCAATTTTGCATAGCAGACTGTTTTTTTTTGTTGTTGTTTTTTCTATAGGGCTTCAACAAACAGTTATTTTCATTGTCAATTAATCTGTCTTAGTCTTGTTTTTGTTCCAACACGTGCATGGAATCAGGCTGGTAGTATTGAGTGATTCAACATGACGCACTGCAGCATTAATGTAGTATTTCACCCCTACAGCGGTTGGAGGTAAGGGGTGGAGGATCATCCTGTAGGAAGTTCAGTGGTGCTGGTGGAGGTTGCAGACCAGAGAGTGAAGGGTTAAGGTGAGGTTTGTGGCCATTGTGGTGCTTGAAGGCTGACATCAGTGTTTTTCATTTGATATAAGCAGCCATTTGCCGTCAGAGGAGGGCAGATAAGAGAGGAATTATGGGTAAATTTAGGGAGGTTGTTAGTGTTTAACTGACCAGTGTTTTTCTAGACCACCATGTCTCACTGGAAACATCTTTTAATACTTTTTAATGTTTGCCATGTATTCATTACAGTGAAAACATTTAAATGACAAGAATAAAGCACAGTTCATGGACTCAAGCTGAACAAAATTTGGAAATGTAGAATAGAAACATAAAAGCTGTTACTGATCCTGCACCTGATTTCAAATGCTTCACTTCAGTTCTGGACCACAGGTGTGTTGAATTTAGCCATTAGTGGCGAGATGATGTATGGCATAGGCACTGCTTTGAAATCAGATTGTTAACTGAATTGTGTTTTGTATATTTCATTATTTATTAGGTTTTATAACTAGATAGTATTTGCATGTTTTATTACATCCTAATAAATAAATCATGCTTTGAAATGTGCACGACGTGAAGAAGTCTAATACACCACTGTGTGTTTTTATTTCATGTAAACTTCTGCATAAGATAAAGAAGGAACTGAAACAGCACGAGTCAGTGAAAAATAGATAACCATGATTCTGGACATAACGTCAGTCAGGACATAACGTCCTACTGTCAACCATCTGTTTCTGTATGACTCCAACATCATTTAACAGGCACAAAGAGCAGCTGGATTATCTACATGTTGTTGCTGGTGTTCCACCTCACATCAAGAGGCTTCATCAGACGTTCAAATTATACAACTACACAAAAGTGTCACATCCTGCGTCTTGGTAATCTGTACTATTGCACATTGATAGACTGAAAGTCTGTACGACCTACAAGCCTATTTATTTCTTTACACAGCATCCCAGTTTTTTGGGAATCAGGGTTGTATATCTGTTGTTTGCGCAACAGACAGTGGAAGATTATTTGGTTGTTCCTGTGAATCTAATTACTGGGATTTCACCACTGAACATGCCATGTCCTCAGTGTCTTTGTCAAACATCATGAAAAGGCTCAAGAAGGCTTATTGAATTCAAAATTGGCAACTAATGATGCCCATTGTGCCAGTGTTTGTAACCCTACCCCATCAGACTCTCGCTCTTCCAAACAATAGCTGGACCAAAGTAAACTTGTTTCTGAGGCACATTTTGTCCAGTCGATCATTGTGCCCCCCAGGAAGTTCACACTGTGCAGTCTATTAGACAGACGCTCACACTTGTCCTGTCAGGCGCGGTGGCACCGTGCCCTTTGCACTGAACTGACGTTCCTTTCTCAGTCGTCATGCAGCCCGAGAGCCAGCACCATTGGGAGGCTGACCCCGAGGATGAGGGTGAGACTCTCCAGGAGCCCCAGACGTTGCTGCTGGTGGACCTCTGCTCCACTGTGCTGCTGGGGGTCAGAGGAGGGTTGGCCTGTCCTGCTGCTGCTGATCTCAGGGAGAACGTGCACCGTGGCCACATAGAGGAAAGTCCCGGCTGAGAAGAGCATTCCCACACCTGTCGCACTGAGCTGGCTCCGGGAGGAACTGCCAGACTGTGGACACAAACACGTCAACTCAAACGTTATAATCACTGCGTGTTCTGTTAGACAGACACAAGATGGCTGACGTGCTTTCTCACCGCGTGCAATATGAAGTACGTGGCGATGGCAAATATAGGCGCTGCAGCCGAAAACGCCAGCAAATGTCCCTGAATGTACTTCTTTTCGAGGCCTGCATGCATCAGAAAGGAGACCAGGCCAAAGGCTGCAGGCGCCTGGGAGATAAGAAAGATAGGTCAGGTGTTCTCATCAGCTCTCTTACGTCATGTTTGTGATCAGTACTGCCACATATTTCACTCTCAGGGAGCCTCACCTTGTGTAGAATCACAGCAAAAAATACTATCACTTGCACAGTCACTTGCCCCGTGGCCACAGCTGCACCCAGAGCAAATCCATCAGCTACACGTGCAAACAAAAATCTCATTAAGGGTCACAACGATCTACTTCTTCAAAGCATGTTTGCCCCTTTTTTTTGCCAAAGTTCGATCTGAACTGAGCTAAAGGCTGAACTATACACTCAAAATGAAGTCATTGAAGAGATAAAAGACTGAAACAGTGAATGAATCACATGCTGAGTCACATGAGGAAATGAACTTCAGAGCCTTGGGGATTTTCCGAGCTTGTGCTCTGGTGCTCTATGAACCTTGGGCAAACACGGGTCAATAGAAATGAACAATGAATGCTATCATGTGTCAGTACCTGCAGCGTGAATGAGCAGCCCCAAAGTGGCCGTGATGCCGACACTGTTTGTTTGGTCTGAAATGAGACATTGCACACGTGTTGATAATTAAACAGGTCAGCGTGGAGGTGACATTCAGCACAATGAAGCAGGTACGAGAGCTCTGCCAACTTGCCACGTGTGGAAAAGTAACTTCCGATCTGGTCCACCACAAACATGAGGGTGAACCCGAGAGTTAAAGCCACTCCGATGAAGAACCGAGGAGGAGGGCCTCTCTCTGTGGAAGCTGCACTTTTTTCACTGGTGTTCAGTCCGGTTGGCACATCAGAGGAGGAGGATGCTGCAGGGAGAAGATGAAGAATGGCAAGCGCTTTTGTTCAAATCCACATGAAAGACAACACGGCAGAGCGGCACACATTTAGACCTGCTTTCATCCCCATGTCCCCCGCGTTTGATCGCAAGCCCTTGAGATGAATCAAGGGGTTACGATCAAACGCAGGTGTGGTGGGCGAGGATGAACTGGATCATGTGCCATCGGCTGGCAAGGAAACCAAGCGGTAAACTGGAGGGCTGTGATCCCAGCTGATTTTCATGTTTGTGTTTGTAGTGTGGACACAGCGCTCACCTCTCCATGACTCTTCCAGTAAGTCCACTCCCTCAGGGATGACGATGGCCAGTGCTGTCCCACACAGGAGTCCTGCCCCCAGGATGGACACAAACTGCAGGCTTTTCTGAGGAACAACACATGACCTCAGCTGATCTGAGGGACTCTTGCCCCATGCTGAAATACTTAACAGGCAAAACAACTGGAGCAATTTCTTAGATTTCCTCGCCAATATAAGCAAATAATGCTGGATTAAGGCTCATTTATAGAGACAGAAACAACATTATCTACGGGTGTAAATCCCTGTAGGGCAGTCAAGTGTATGAGGGACATGGATAAAGACAAACCGCAGATTATAATAAAGTTTTGATGCCATTATTCAGTCGTTGCTGCATCGTGGGTGAAGCATTTGAAGATCTGCCAGTATTAAATGATAATATGAAATAAAAAGCGAGCTCTTACCTCAGAGAGTCTGAACAGCAGTGGGATGAATCCAAGTAAAAAACAACCTACAAACATCGCAACAGATATAAAAGTGATAGTCAACCCGCCGTCCATGGCGCCGACTCCTCTCTCACAGCTGCTGACTCAGTTTGCTACATGTTGGCATGACAGTCTGCTCCCACGGTGCTGCTGGGGCTCGTTTGTTCACACGTAATTGTCATTCTGCCTTTCCACGTCGCGCCTCGCTCTCTCGGCTCCTTTGCACCACAGCGGCACTTCCCTCCCGAGCAGCAGCACCCAGTGTCGGACACTGAGAACTGCACCCCCCGCCCCCGTCAACCCCCAGCCCTCCAATCATCTACTTCCATTCTTCCATCTACGGAGGTGTCTTCTCTCGGAACTTGTGTCACGCATCCAACCACAACGTAGTCGAAGTTAGTGGTTGCCAACGTCGGGGTCGGGACCCTTAAAAGAGGTCGCAAGGTAAATCCGAGGGGTCGCAGCACAGGAACTAGGGAAAATATATTTTCTGCTTCTTGTTTTCAAACTTTTACCTTTCTTTCTAATGAACTGTTAAATTAAATACAGAAAAAAATAACGTGTCGGGTTGAATTGTTTACAACCAGTAAACGTTAAATGTGTGTGTAAAATTCAAACCACATACTACTGAGAAATGTGAAGTATAACCCGGCGTGCTTACCAAATATGGTGGATTTATGAGTGTGCTGCTTCTAGAGATTATTCTCCCACAATGCAATGCACAAAGGCATGGAAGTATTGCTAACAGCTGCAAAAAAAAAAAAAAAAAAAGTTCCATTGGCATGGAAATCACAGTATGATTGCCATCTAATGTTGCATGATCATTTCCTGTCTGAAATGTTTAAGTATGTTGTTTGTTTTGCATACCATTGAACCAGTACACCTTGACAACTGGTACTTAGTGTATGCGGTACAGAATTAGTATGTGGACGAGTACGGTTATGGCCATTTCTTTAAGAAGTCACAAGTCAAAAGTGAGTCAAACTGACTCAGTAATGTCCATAACACAGCAACATCTATCAAAGATTGCTAATATTAGCAACCAAATGCTACTGGTCATACTGAACCAAGTACAGCTGTAGGAGCAAAACAGTGTTTTAAAATTGAAGAACAGTACATTTTATTGCTTATCAATTAAGCTTCTCATGTGAGAGGAAAAATGTGTTACTTCACTTTATAGTCACTTTAAGTGACTACAGCAGGGGATGAGTAGAGAAAGAAAACTGTCAACAAACTTGATTAAATACAGATTTATTGTTCAAAGAGCTGGGGGAAAGGACAGATATATATAGCATATATCTGTTGTACAGACGGCCCTTTGGAGAGAATAATAAAATGAGACGTCAAATGCTGAAATTTGCTACTGTTACTCTTCATATCTAGAAAAAAGTCAAACTAAAAAAAGTCAAAGCACACAAAAACACATTCTATCTGTGCAGTTTTGAGACGCAGAGACATTTTACTATCCTTTCTGAATACATTGTAGAAACAAGCTGAGAACTTCTGTTAGAGAGCGCTTGGCTGTTTACAAAAAAAACAATCCATTTATTTCCAGTCAGTCCTGCTTTCTGTACAGACATTATGAAGATAATTTGGAATATAATGATTCATCTTGGGGCTCGTAGACTTGGAATTAGCAAAAGACAACTGGAAACCATTGCAACCATCAGATTGACAAATATATATGTATACTCAATGAAATGCCATGACATGGGACTGGACACCAGTAAGTCTTGTTATCGTATAAAATGTACAATTTCTGCTTAGCTAGTGAACCGTACTTTTGAAGCTGTTTAAATACAGCCATCACACTGTTGCTTTAAGCCACTTTTATCTTACCAAAAGTTGTGGAATTAACCTACATTCAGCATTTAAGCACTGGAAGTTGTTTGACAAGAAGAGATTTTCAATTATCTCCCTCAGAGCTGGACAGTATATGTTATTTTGACAGGACACATTCAGAGATTTCAAGACATCTCGGAGGTATAAAAATGAAGAGGTATAAAATATAAAATCACCTTATCATGACTAGAAGAGCACCAGACTCAATGGTGTCAAACAACTTGTTAGTACCATAATAATATACCATACGAGGTTCTAATATACCCACCAACAAATTAAGGTTCATCACGCCCACAGAAGGTGTGCTCTTCTCCGTCAATCATATAAGTGAAAGTAAGATTAGTGCACATTTCCCACAGTGGTTCTCTGAGCAGCTGGACAATACAGGTTTCATATTATGGTCCAATAATAATTGGTCCACAGTGGCAGACTGTAGCGGTACTGTCAACAATCTTCTTTATGTTTAATGGGGAAGCTCATAGTGTTGTGTTGACTAAAGCAATGACAGAAACCAGAAGCTTGATGAATCCTGAGTAAAGTCATAACTGTGTGGGCACTGCGATTCACATTATCATTTGTTACTTGGAGCGTGTGTTGTTAAAGTATGTATTTTTGTCTTCATGATACCTGAAAAGAAGCTGCTTAATATGGCTAAGGCAGATCAGGGATATGATTGATTAGCATTTGATCTGCGTGGAGTTGTAGCACATTTCTATTGCTGTGGCAGAGGCCTCACAACGCTAGTAACTGGGTCTGCAAATGGGACAGCTGTGGGGCGATACTTATTACTTCATAACAATACAAGACGCAACATGATGAATATATCTTCCAATTTGTTTTCAATGGGGGGGCGGGGGCATAGTGGTATTCAGTTGCATAACGTTAAGCTTTGAAAATGAGTGACTATAAATGGGTCTGGGCCTCATCCCCGACAGCAAGTCTCTTGAGTGGCCTAGCCTAAGATATGTTATCACCAAAACTGTGCAATTGGAGCTAAACAATCTCCATGTCTGCAGTCCTGGCAAATGGGAAACTCTATCAATGCTCAATGACCACTGGAACTTAATACATGCTATCTATGATGAAAGTGAACATCGAAGAGGACCTGACAGAGGGCTGAGTGATGACATGTACTGGAGATGAGCTCATTCGTAGAACTATCAGTAGCCAACTAAACTGAATGCTATTTTTAAAGTGTCTAAAGACGTAAACACATGGACAAAAAGATAGACCTGAAAACAACAGATACAGAGAACCAGTCACAATGAGTATCATCTGAAACTGACCCAGAAACAGCCCAAAAAGGCCTTTCTCTCCATCCTCTGAGCAACACAAAAGGATCAGCAGGCTCCTGGCCTCCAGTCCTCCTTCAGCAGCTGTGCAAGGATGTCCCCCTACTGGGGGCAGCATCAGTAGCAGAAGTCCAAAAGCAAGTCCCAACACAGGCTCAGAGACTGATCATTATCAATGTAGTGTGCCAAAATACGAATGATCTTCTTCCACAGTTTAGGGGTGTATCAAGCTTGATAGCATTTCAAATTCAATGCCTACGAATAAATACATGTCAAAAACGGCTTTTTTTAACAAATCCACAGTATTGTAGCTGTACAGTGTGAAAGCATCCAGAACTGTTAGGAGCTCAGATTTTTATCTTTTTGTTTTTTTGAAAGGCTTTTATGGAATTGGAAGAACCGTTTAGAGACCATCACATCTGCACTGATCAAGCTATCAGGAGGAGGGGAAAACTCCTCGCTTGCTCTCCTCCCGAACCAGCTGCTTATTCAGGGAAGCATCTACAGTAGAGATGATTAGAGATACTGGCAAAGGATTACAGGAAACTCCCTCCACCCTTTGAACATGAAGGCATGCTGTACAACAGTACCTTAGTGAAACTCGAGCTTATAGGACAGGTCCTCTCTTTCAAGTGCAATAATGTTAAGGAAATACAGACAGAATTACTCCCCTAACAAGACAAGGCAAAATATTCTTCATTTGTGCATTAGTGTCTTTCTTTAAAGGGTCCATGTGCAGTGTTTTGGGGTCTGCCTCGGCTATATTTGGGCAGAAGGATGTTGCTGCCCTTGCAATGTCAGAGTAGATTCCCTCTGCAGGTACACAGACAGAAGACGTTGTTTGGTGAGACCCAGTGAAGGGTCCTTAAGCGACAATCCATTTAATCCTTAGTAGACAGTGTGCTTATGTTAGTGTAAAGTCCCTCCATGGAGGTTGAGATGCTTTGGAGAACTGTTGGTTCAGTTCCTGGTTTAATTCACATATTCAGTGCACTCCTCAAGTTAAACTTAGGGGATTTTTTTTCTGTTCCAGGCAGTATCAGTGCCGCACTTCATTATCAATGAGGCTGTCCTCACCAGACTGGAAGTCCTCATTCAGGCCATTTTCAACATTGATTATGTCCTCGTCCTGCGAGGACCCCTGGCCGTCGTCCTCGCCACTGCCTGAACCGGCCTCTTCTGAATTTGGGTCTTGAAGTACCTGAGCAATGTACATTTGCTGGAGGAGAGAAAATGAAAGAGAATGTTAAAGTGTGATCAGAATAAGTTCTCCTTAGATGGAGGTATTTATTTGACTCTTGCTCCATGGTCAGTGCATTCTATCCCTTTCCACTGTTGATATTGAGGCACACTATTATAAAATAAACATGATTGAATACATACTGCTGCCTTATTGGAGGCAGAAGTGCACACTGGACGCCCATTCTCCAACCCGTCTACATCCTGGGTGTCAATCTATGACAGAAAACATGTGTTTAACATGAGCAGCCGGTCTGAAATACAGAAATTTAGAAAACATGAATAATATAAAGACAAAGGTTGACTTGTTACCTTGTAATTATGGGCACTGAGATATTTAAAATGTCCAAAGCAGACATGAGAGAGGCAGATAATGATTGTGATGATCAAAACCACGAACGTGAACATGGATGTTGCGGCTGAAAACCCTGGGGGGAAAGAAAGTGGAGGGACACTTGTGTAACAGGTGCTTATACTTTCTAATGCTTCAGACCAGATACACTGTAATTAAATTTGGCCACATGTTAGGACATTAGTGGCCTGTAGATGGAGTCCTTATCTTACCGGAGCGAACAGTGGAAAAGAACAGAAGCCAGAAGAGACAGAGAATAGGAGCGGCCACCACTTGGTTGACAGCTCCAGAATGGATCTTCTTGTCCAGTTTGGATGGCAGATATGCATAATACATGTTGTATCTGTCTGCAAGGTGCTTCAGCAGCATGTACATCAGCCCTGCACAGGGAAGGGAGATAAAACAATTAGTGGAAATAATCCAATTAGGCCTGTTGATAAGCTTCTGCGTACAGAACAGATCCACTGAATGCTCCCTGCCCTCCGTGTGTTTATCCTGCAGTGTCTTGATGTGAAGCAGCAGCAACCCAACACAACTCACCAAAGGGGACAATGATTGGGCAGGTGATGCTGTAGGTCATAACCACGGTGAAGACACACATCATCCAGGCGTAAGCTGCCCCGAACTGGAACTCATAGGCTTGGTGCTGTGAGGAGACATTGACAGGATACTAAATAAAATACAAAACCTAAACATCCTAATTTCTGTGGAAGCTGATACACACACCCAGAAAAAAATATTTCCAACCTAAAATCAGAGCAGAGATTTCCATTCATTATGGATTTCACTACATTAAACTTGGCGTGTTCACAACAATGAAATCCCCATTCAGTTTTACAATAGATGTTCATGTAAGAGATAAAGCATACTCAGCTATTAATTAATTAATTAATTAAACCAAACCACTTTATGGGTCATGGGCCCATAAATGATTTCAACTTGGCAAGCAGGGGACACACTGACCCTCTTGACGTTCCTCCTCTCTGCTGCAGAGCGAGCCAGGCAGAGGCGGATCATGTACATAAGTAGACCAGGGATCCTTAGCAGGTCCATGGCGTTACCAATGAATGCAGACGCAATGACGTAGTTCACGAAGAAGGCTCCGTTGTCAGGAAGGAACACACACCTGAAGAGCAAAGCAAAAAGTATCACTGAAGACCACTGCAGAAGCCAGTTTCATTTTAAATTGATGCAGGTATATGAGACCTATTTGGGTTATTGCTAAATACTTAAATTAAGTTTCAAATGATTTTTCACAATACATTTGAACTTGTTTTGGTACCACAGAAACTGGACCGTTTTATGCTGTATATTTACAGCCCAAACATTTCACCCTGTTCTGCTTTGTTTTCAGTGCCACAGAGTTGAACCAAAACATCCATAAAATTATGTCACTTACTCAAATCTGACTTTAGCATCTGCCAAGAATCTTTTGTCAAAAAGCCAGCGGAAGAAAACATCCAAGCTGCAAAGACAAGGAAAGAAATGAATCAGCTCAAATACTTAGGCTGACAAATACAGTCAAACGTGTTGCTTTGGATTTCATTATGTTGTAGGGCAGAAATCAATGACTTCCTATACCTGCTGAGCCCGAGGGAGGGCAGCAACAAGACCATGAAGATCAAGAAAGTGTAGCATTTGTGCATTGTGGTCCTGTTCTCTCCTGACCTGTAAGGCCAAAGGAAATATTTACACATGTTAAAAGAACAGACAGAACACAATCAAGCAGTCGAAACCTTAAATGGGAATTAAGACACCATGACTCTGAATATGCTGAACTCGTGTATTTATTGAAGACAGTGGTGGTGTGAATCATACCGGGTCCAGTGGGCTTCGAAGAAGGCAGAGTAGTAGACAATGGTAGGAAGCAAGGCAGAGAAGGACCACAGGAGGAGGGTGGGGAAGAACTGGGTGATGATTGGATTCTGGAGGGCAGATCATGACATGAAAATGTGTGTCAAGAAATTGATAAGTGCATTCCTGTGCCTCTGCAACAGCATGCAGACTTGTGATGGCTTGGATTTAAACACTCAGTGTGGCAAAGACAAGGATGCTGAACTGTGGACTCCTTCCACAAAAGTCAGAAATGAAATTCGACAGAAAGCCGCTTTAAAATGTTCAAAACTCACATTTAGGTACTCCACTGGTTTGGTAACATTGAACTTATCCATGGTGGAGATGATGATGGCCGGGGTGGTGAGGAAGAAGAGGAGGAGGAACAGCACAATGTTGATGATGAAGCAGCGGATCCACCAGGAGAATCCTCCCACTGACAGATGCTCCCTGTGGGATAAAGGTTATGTAGCGGTTAGATTGACACTGGGTGAAGACCTGCAGTTATGGACACAGCTGGCCAGTAAACTGATACTGCAGCTCAAAAACCAGTTTGTCATCTGGAGGACAAAGTCTCTTCAAAGTGGACTGAAGTCTAATTATTCCTCAGTGTGATATTAAGAGCTGTACGAATCAAAAAGTTTGTAGAATTCCCTTTGCATATTTGTGATTAAGTACTTCTGTTCTCCCCAAATGCAACCATCCTTTTCAGCTGGTGCAGTTATGTAATGTATAAAAAAAATACACGTACGTTCAGCCGAGTCTGCAGACAGAATACGTGACCTGAATGAGTTCTTACCAGTAGACGTTTTGTGGATCAGGGGCATAGCTGACAGTCCAGTTGTGTGTGTGGAGCTTGGCGCTGAATTGAGAGCTCTTTGGCTCCCGACGACACTGACAGCCCTGACACTTGCAAGCATTAAAGTCTTTCAGGATTCTGAAAAGAAACATCCACCCAAACAAAGAACAGAAATTACAGCGGGTCAAGAGCTTAATAATCAATATAATTCAAAAACCGGTGTCACAGATTGTCATTCCCAAATGTTACCAAATGTAGAGCTACTTACATGGCGGTTATGGACTCGTTTTGGAAGGTAACAAAGGCCATTCCTAAGGGCTTCCTGTTAACCTTTTCTCTCTCCTTCCTGTAGTCATCTTTTAGTTGGGCCTCTAGCTTGGTGTAGTAGCTCACAGCCTCTTCCTGAGAGGGACATGGACGTGAAGATTTTCACAGTGTAATCTTAAATATCATTTCTTTTTACCTATCGGATTTTAACATCTTGGGACCCATGTAATGAACGTCCTTTGCAGATCCATGATAATAAATGAAATAAAAACAATACTGCTAGAAAAAGAGCACTGTGCTTCAGTTGACACATAAGATGGTTATGTCCGATGTGGTTTTATCAAAAGGAATCACTACGCTGCTAGTCATTATCATGTCATCTGTTTTCTTTAACAATCCGAACATTTAGCATGTGTCACATGATTTCAGAGCATTACGTCTAAAGCAAAAATACAGGCTACAATATAGAAATTATGTTTAGATGTGGTTTACTAATAATGTGAAAATACATGGTTTGGTGGCTCCTCTTTGAGCAGGTACTGGCATGCTACGCTGCTAACAGGTTTTTTGCTTTTTAGCCCTGCTTCTCTACATGAATCTATAAGTGGACTCTAAAATCTGAGAGATGCCTTCTTTATCTTCCACCTTTACGCTGTTAGTATCAGCTTGTAAACAAATTTCACAAGTCTGACCTGCTCACAGCCTTTGATGACACAACAGCAAAGGTGTCCACAGGGTTTTGGATTGATCATGGTGGTAATATGCTCCTTGGCCTGCAAGTCAACAAAGAATTTCTTGCTGCGCTCCGTCTTCTTCCTGTATGGAAAACATCAGCTGTGTCAGTCTGAAGATCAGGTCCTGGAGCCAATGAGACACTTAACAAGTACACCCCAAAACGCTATGAATGGGCAAACACACACTTGTAGCTAAAACACTGTTACCTCTCAGAGTTCAGATACATCAGCCTAGCCACATTGTAACAGATACGAGCTTCCAGTACGACACAGTTTTCATATGCCAGCCTGTGAGAGAGAAAGTCAAAGACCGAGTAAGTTAGAAAAACACAAATGCAGACACACAACAGTACTTACACATTCTTCACAACAGCAAGGTGTATTTACAGTAGATGACATTCAGTATCTCTACCACATTATAAGAGGTAAGTCCCAAAAAGGGTAAGAATGCAACAGCCACAAACAGTAAAATGCTGTCATCATTTTCTTTTTTGAGTGTGTGTGTGTAGTCGAGCATGGAGTCTTTTTTTTTTTGCAGTTGAAGAGCTCGGCTGAGCAAGAATTTAGCCACCCCACCCCCCCTCAGTGTTAGACCTTCTTGACACATGATTCACATGATCCTGCTCATCTGGCTTCTATTATGGACAATTACACATATAGGCCTGTCATTGTTCCCAGCCGTATGAGCCGGGATAACATAAATGCTTTTAACGGGGAAAGGTATGACTCTCATACATCTTAATACAGTTACTGCACAACTTGGTGCCATGTGGACAGAGCAGTGCACCATTTTAATAAGCAGGCAGACTGAAGCATTGTGAACAAAGATACCAGTGATCATGAAGAGTGCTTACTCAAAGTGTTGCTTGATCTCAGACTCCTCTGCGTATTTGGAGATTCCATTGACAAATAAAGTGCGTTTCACCTGCAAATGAAGGCAGGGAAGTAATTGGCAACTAAATTCAGACCAATGTGTGCACAAAGATTGTGTAAAACAGCTGTTTTTTTGAAACCATGTCACCCACCAGGTCGTCCTCCTTGTAGTGCATCTTGGAGGTGTGCCGTCTCATGCTGTACACTGTCAGTAACAGGTAGAGGAATGCAAAGGTGGTGTGCAGCCACAGTAGTGTATTACTGGGGAAATAAAGGTAAAAGGGATTTAGTGGCAGCATTAGAAAGTGACGACTCATAAGGCTTCAAAGTATGCTGTGAGTGTGTGTGTGTGTGTGTGTGTGTGTGTGTGTGTGTGTGTACACACACACACATATATATATATATATATATATAAGTGGCAAAGTGGCAGTATAACAGTTACTCACTCTGTATCCAAATTTGCTATAGTGGTTCGCCCAAAACTATAGGCATTGTTTTCTGAAGAAAAAATAAAAGAAACAAGGCAATTACTAGACAGTCAGCAGGAGTCCTGTCCACTTGAGGCTCACTTGACAAATGGAAGTGGACGTGGACAAAATAGTCCAGTTTTTGTCCTTGTTCCAAAAAATGACAATGTTCATTCTTAGCTGTTTACATGGCCAATGACAATGAATATTCCACTAGTATTCTCATTTACATACAGCTGGGCAGACTCCGATTATCGTGATGACACAAGTTGTACAGCTATGCTCTGCCGAGGAGTTTCCCTCCTTTTCAAACGAGTCACGTTGCTCCCATGGTGTACCCTCACTGTCACCCTTCTGTAGGTTTGCAGAACTGTGTTCTTCAAGCTGTTCTTGTTACAAGAACAGACTCCAGCACATAGATCTTATGTAGTTATGTTTGAATGAAATGTGCTTTGCAATGATAAAATTTCTGCATCTGAGAATGAATCTATTGGCTTTGGCGAGAGCAATATGACAGCCGTTTCTGATTAAACAAAAACGTCTGTTTCCGTATGAATCATTTCCATAACATTTTCAGATACTTGCCAGTGGCAAAAGCAAACACTTTTAGTGGATGTACATTGACGGTCCGCAAACACCTGGAGGGATTACAGTAGTGGCTGCCGGCTGCCAGCAGCACTCTCGTTCAGTACTGACAAAATGAAAAAAATTGCTGTCTCCAGACACAAAAACATGGGAAAATAGGGTCCATAGGGAATATGGGAATAGGGAAACCAAGTGAAAGGAGTAAATCATTTAACAGCATGGTAGAGGAAATTATTTTATTTGTTTATTTTGCAATTTATAGGTATGTAAATCTTTTAAAAGACCTTTAAGTTGAAGTAACAGAGAAGCAGTATGTCTTAAGTTGTACTGGCTTTCCCTCTTTTGGACATAATGTGCAAAAATAAATATTCAAATGTGATTTTCTTAGAAGGAATATTTAAATGTCATTTTTGGTCTAGTGTGTGCAAACTGTGGCAAAAACACAAATTGAGCATATATGTCCAACAAGTGCTCCTAAAACCAGAGTAATACTGGCATATCCCATATGTCTCAAATGTTACATTCGGAATAAGACCTCATTCAGAACATCCATATGGAACTTGCTGTTTACATGACCTGTATCAAATTCAGAATGTCATTTTCTGAATAATAGTGGAGTATTCGTCTATGTGTAAACACATTGTCAAATTTCTCAAAATCCAAGTATAATTCAACATATTTACTTAAGAGAAAAACAAACCAGCAAAAATATGCACCAGTGCAGCCTCACCTAGGTCCAATCCACTCACCAAGTAGGTTTCCCGAGAAGTTAACAGGCAAGATGATGCCCACAGAAAGTACGCCCACCACTACCAGCAGGCCAATGATGTGGCGCTGAAAGGACAAGTAATGCACTGCATCCTCGCCACACTTCTCCCTTATTTCTTCATCCCTGCAGAGAGCAAACCAACAAAGTCAACTACTTCAGACCAATTAACAGAGAAAGAGAAAAATCTATATCCAGTCTAATCAGTGTTCCACCAATTCTTCTCATGTTCAGTGTGCTGAGAGTAGGTGACTCACTTGATGCGGAAGATGGCAGTTAGCCAGGAGCAGAAGCCCTAGAAAAGAACAGCGCAGAGAACTGACGGTGCTGTACCAGCTGTGACATGCAACATGCAGTGTATCCTAGATGACTCACTATATTCTATCCTGTAAGAACAATGGCATGCTTACTGTGTCTCTCTGATCAATGTCCACAGAGCTGGAAACTGAGGTGAGGCGCTCATAGCGCTCTGGTGTCTCTGATGTCATGGCAGAGGCCACACTGTATGCAAAAAAAAACACAACACATAGTATTTGCACGATGTTACACAACTACCTCAACATCACCACATACCATAAGGACATGTTAGTTGTTTATATCTCAGGACAGTGGGATTATCATCATTACGGAGACACTGACAATATAAAGGATGCATGCATGCACGCACTGAAATGGGCTGAAGAGATTCACACCTGTTCATCTTGTGGGGACTGACACACCTAACAAGATCTGGGTTGGTAAACCAGTCAACCACAGGAACAATCTCTGCAGCCACATTTCATGTGGCATCGCGAGTAAAGAGCCTACTGTACACAGGTTGAGTACACCATCACTGTCGGAGGAAAGGTTGTGATAAAAAGTTAAAAGGGAAGGCTCTACAGAGAAGAACATTCACAGAGGAAACAACAAAAACCCAGCGATCATCACATTTATGGAATCTGTCCAGCAGAGCCACTGGTTCTCCTGGAGAAACATTACATATCATTCATATACTGTGCACAACTTGAACTTCCCAGTGAGGTCATTCCAGGTCAATTTATACATAACTGGAAAATATGAAGAGGAGCCAGGCTCTGCTGGAATTCCAACACTGGTTCGGTGTTGACTATTACATGAAAGGATGACATCAGACAGGGCTCTAAAAGATTTCTAATGGCACGTGGAGAGGGCCTGTGGCTGTAATCCACTGTCAGTCCTCCTCTAGCACATTCCTGTGAGAAGCTGGAATGGCTCCTCTCAGCTCTAGTAGACAGGATATGTAGTAGGTGCACCATGTTAGGGCCTGTCTATGAACAACAACAGATCAGGGAAGCATTACCTCTCCCTGTAAGCATCCTGTCTGTGCAGCTCATGCGGTGCGCTCACACAGAAGAAGTCCACGCTTCATAAAGAGGTCAATACACAGATTAGCACACACAGATCTGATTAGGACAGTGAGAGAGGACAGGGACACCCAACAGCAGAAATACAAGAGTGACAAGGAGAGGGACAATAATTAGGAGCCTGGCACTGGGACACCCCTGGAGGAGGACGGAAAAAAACCCTTAAACCTTCAAGAGTGAAAAACAGGCTGAAGCCCACAGCGGCCTGGGCAGAGTAGACAAGAGTTATGAGTTAGCTTAACTACAGAGAGGGGAAAGGAGAGAAGGGCAGTGAGTCTACGATATGGAGAGAAAACGTACTATTCCCGATCATCCAGGCGACTGTACCGTTGATCCATTCTTCTGGTGAAAAGAGAAGCAAAACAAAGCCATTCAGCTTACTTAAGAGGAAATGGCCCTGTTGGCCACTAAGGGTGCTGGTTCAGAAAAAAAAACTGTGGAAGCATATTACACCACAGGCATACCAATGAAGGTTTCAGTTCATTCTGGTATACATTATCCAGCCATATAAATGCATTTACGGCCTTTGGTATAATAACCCTTTCATTTATTTTAGTTGGTCATGGTTTTTGCTGCTGGAACAACAGACATCATTTATACCCAGTTTGTGATGATTAAACGAGCTTCCTAGAAAGGTTACATTCACTTTTCAGATGTCACAAGAACATAAAAGACAGACACTGATCTCAAGTCAGCACGGTGTCATGAGACAACAAACTACATTTCCTGTCTGTTACAAAATTGTCCCATGCTGCCACCCCCCTCCCATCCTCCCACCATGCTGCAAACTCATTCTCTGCTCACATGCAGCTGCAAAAATAGTGAAGCTGCAACATTACACAAACACAGCAGGAGATGTAGGTGATGGAGCACTGTGCCATGTACTTTCCAGGGTTCACAGTCAAAGAGGTCTGCGGCGATGATCTGATCTCTCTCCCCCTCTTGCTTCTTCCTCAACTATTCTCATTATGTGATCAGTGTGTGCAGACATCAATCTCAATTTATCCCAATATATCTGACAGCATGTAATCATACTCTAATGGGGGAACTTCAGTCCATGGGGCTTAGATACAGACAGTGGTTTTAAAGTAGTCTGGAAAATGGATCTAAAGGGTTACTTAAATTAATAATCAATTGTTTCTCTATTCCAGGCTTATTCCAACAGCAGTCAAGCCTTTCTATCTCAAAGTGAACAAACCATACAAGTGACAACTGGTGGTAACGTTGAGTGCCTTATTGTGATTAAAACGGAAACTGCTGACACAGACTTCCTGTCTGGAGTACCATCCTCGGAAAACTAACACCACCCACAGACCAAGAGAACTAATTTTTTTTCCCTTGCCAAGTAGAATCCAGAGTGAATTGCCAAAAGGTGCCAAATACTGCTCAATTGTTTCTTTAATTAATTAATAAGTGTCAACAGCAATAATAGCTACTACGTTCTGAGGCAAGAACATAACACTAACAAGGCTGTCATAAACACCCTTTGGTGTACATTTTGTCCCTACTGACCACAGTACACTTTGTAACTATAGGCAAATCATGTCACTGCCACACTGGCTCTACAGCTGTCTAAACACTAGCAAGCCTTACAAACTTATTTCTCCTGTGACTGTGTGTAACCAGCCGAATATCACATGAGGACCAATTATCAAGTTGTCCAACTGTGTGTTTGTCAGCATTCTCTTGCGAGATAAATTCTTTTGCACTTTACAAGATTGCAAACTACCATGTAAGAGAGGGAGGAAAGTTTAAGTTAGCACAAATCACCAAACTCAGTGACAAAAATGTATTTAATTATAGGTTAGCAGTTGATTTTGGATGATGGCATCTACCAAGTATTAATTATTAATGCACTACTGTGTATTTAGCACTTGAGTCACATAGTAGTAGCATACTGGCTTTTTATTGTCATAGTTGATATAGAAGTGCATGGTGACCATAATGTTATTGCTTTGCATGACTCATAATTAGTCTTGTTGCTGAACCTTCCAGTTTGGACCAGTGTGTTTTAATTACCTGTCGGCGTCAGTCACCAGAGCCAGACGCCCATAGTCCCATGCTACTTTTCTCAAGAAGGAGAACACAACCAGCAGCCCCTAGAAGTACAAAATAAACACTGGCTGTCAACACCTCTAGTCCACATATTTACATTACAGAGAGCTACTGTACAACAGTTACATAACTGCTTGAAGGTATTTATCATTCAAAAAACACATTCCTGGAAGTATTTTACCTCAGTTCTGAGGGTTGTGATGAAAACACAAAAACTGAAGGGCTTGCACTGCATCAACATCAGGATATATTGTTGAAAGGTGCAAATGGTACTCATCAGGTACTCATCAGCTGTCGTACCTGGGCACTCAATTTGAGCGACAGAAAGACTCACCAAGAAGAACATAAAGTCAAGGGCGAGGACAGTAGGAACCCCACCGAACGGCAAGCCCTGGAGCACTGTACTGCGAATTCGCGCTGAGTAACAGTAGTCCCTGGAGGTGGCATTGGGCGGTAGCGTCGGGCAGCTCTCTGAATCGGAGCATCCTTGCACCCCCCAGATGGCCATTATTAATATCAACACTCTGTGCATCACTCACTGCAGCATGTTGACAACCTGTAAAGCGGAGACAAAGCGTATACAGATAATTACTATTGCATTTTAGCATCACTGGTCACACTGTCTGTGACTACCACAGACAACTTCTGAACAGTACCTTCCCCTTGTGCTTGAGACAGAAATGGAGAGAAGGTGGAAATAACTGGAAAACACACATCATATGACATTCTCCTGTAGCGGTGACAAAGCAGTTTCAATTTTCTGTCTGGTTCTACTGAGTTTGACATTTCTGTCTGGTCAATAGTCATATGTTGTTGCTTTTGAATACACGCAAGATTTAAACAATGTTTCAAACCTTTAAACACTTTCTGTTCCTTGTTTGTGACCCATGTATGTGCCATTGTGACACATGCTTCGACTTTTGCTCTGAATTCAAGAGAAATAACTGTAGTAAGAGAAAATCTATACTCTGAAAACCTAGACATGTTTCTAAGTTTAAGCCCAATATTCACTCTGGCTTTCTTCTGGGCCTGGAAAAACATATAGGTCTTTAGCTTGTATAATGCTCAACTTTCTTCAGCAGTCATCTTTCACTCAGCTTCCTTGAGCTTGTTTACACTGCTGTGTACAGTCGTGTACTGGTTTTGAACCATGCAGTCTAATGTATGGGTTAGAGGACCAAAACAATGTGCCATTTAACTTTCAATGGAGCTTTATGAGGCTATCAGCTTACTTGGTTAAGCCGCGTTTTCCTCATTTCGCTCATAGAGAATATCATCAGGAAAATAATTAGTGAAAGAGTGGCCCTTGTTATAGCCACTTTAAAATGGGAAATTCTAAATATAACCTACTCCAGAGCAGGTTAGGTGTGCCAGGTTAAGAAAGCCACCTTGGTGATGTTGAAAACTCGACTTTAGACCAACACACCTCACTAACTCATTAATCTCGCTTCATAATTCAACCCATAGGTCTTCCATTTCAGTAAGAGACAACAAGCAGTTGACTTAACAAGCCACCTGAAGCCTAATGGTGGAAAACATTGACAAAACACGAATAGAGTAGGTGTAATAAGCCCCATGAGAAATGCATCCAATAATAACATCCTCATCCCAACATTCAAGCAAGAGCTCCAATAATCTTAGCAGTAAACGCCCAACCTTAAGGATTCAGACTAGGTGTAAAAATACTCCAGACAGTCCTCCCTCCTGCTCCAGCACACAGCAAAAATCTGGTGTGATACACCAGACCCCCTTACACTAAGGTCCACATTCCTTAACTCAGACAGGGATGCTCTTGGCCAGCAAATTGACTTAAATGACTGTTAAAACTCCAGAGCAAATATGAGGGGCAGGGCAATACGATTGCTTAGATGAAACACAAGCCATTCAAACAATACCTGCAATCATCTGCTGACATATCAACATAAGCTTAGGAAATACTCAACATCCTATACAGTAGTCCTGAAGCTGCAAAATACGAGAAAGTTCCCATTGACTTAAGCGTGATATCGTCTCCATCCCCAAAATATCCTATCCTGATCTACAGGCTATCTCACTTCAAACGTTTCATATTTCACTCAGACTGAACAAAGGCCTAAGAGAGGGCGCGTAGGTGTTCTGGTGACTGCTGGCGAGTCTGTTTGCACAGTTACACTGCTATACTTGTGCCCTTCGACCCACTATTACCAGCAGCATTCACGACGCTGCTCATCTGCCCTAACACTAACTCATTTATCCGCTCCCTGGAATGCTGTGACATCACTGCAGAGGGACGCAGCCAGAGCTGAACAATAAGCCGATAGAGACCGCAGGGTTCAAATGGACCGGTCTCAACCCAAGGAGGACACAACATACCCCCCTGTGCCTTCAACAACACTGCTGCACATCCTGGACCCATTGCCACAGTTCAGACTGCTTAACATTCAACACCAACATCTTGAAAAGGACTTCAGCCCATTCAATAAAACAACTTATTAGAACACCTTATATATAGATATTACTTGTGGTACAGTAAGCCCACCTCATGGCTGTAATGTCTGTGTCATTAGAATACCATAACAGGTCAAGTACTGTGTATCTTCTTGAGTGACATGGTCAATCTTTAAAATGTGTACAGTATGTATCTATAAACACGAGGATTGAGGACTGGGGCTCTCAGCATCATGCAAGTTTTGTGTAATTTTGTTATGCAGTGAAATACTTATTTATTTTTTTTAAGTTGGTTTTGTTGTTGTTGTATATTACAGTTCATAATTTAAGAAATATGGCATCCAAGAGTTGAGTCAGCTGTTGAAAAGCATTGCACCTTAAGGCCTATGTTGCTGGAAGGTCAAACATAAACGACAATAAGAAGACAGAGATAAGTTTTTATGTAATTACACTCTCTCTACACTCTCCTAGTGTGCATGCTATTTTTGTAATGAATATTTAATCAGTCTTTGAGTCACGGCTCAGGTTTCCTTTGACTCTTTTAGTGTGGCACTGTCAGAGCACTTATTGTAAACAGAAGCCACTAATATTGAAATCCAAACTAAAATTTCTCATTGTCATTTGTGTTTGCTTTTAATTTATAGGGGTTGGGCACAATGACATAACCACCTGACAACACCTCCTATCTTTTCGAGGCTTTAATCAATTGGCAGTGTGGAACTGAGTCAGCAGCTGTTTGACTCAAATGTTGAGCGTTCCTGTTTTTTTTTTTTGTTTTTTTTTTAAGGTGACATTTCTTCCAGGATTGCATAATATTGTCTGGACCTGACATTTTGTGTACATATGATAGCATGCCCTAACATGTCCACAGGGACACGTATAATTCAAGCAACTCAGGGACTTCTGTTGTCTGTACAAAATGCTATTAAAAGTAAGAAGCATGAATTTGGACCAAGACTCCTCATAGCATTCAAGTACAATAAATGCAAAACATCTCAGCTGAAATGATGAATGACGTATTAATAAACTGCAGGATTTGCTAAAACGCAGTATTACCTTGATTCTGAATGGCAAACAAAGTTAAGTGCCTCTAGCTACAACCTAGATAGGAAATTTAGACAGAGTGATGTGAAATATTTATGAAATATGACTTGAGTGTAACAGCCAACATTGCAGACAGTTTAAGACTAATTTTGACTTTAGATTCATTTCAATGTCTGAAACAATTTTCAACAGCACTGTGTAATTACAGCATGACTCAGCAGCACAGAAACACTGTGCCACCTTTCCACCTGATGCTAGTTGCTATGGTACCATCAGTCTGCCACACATTCTCAAAATACAAATAAACATAAAGGGATGAAGGCAGTGGGGGAGAAAATCCCATGCTTGTCCATTTGAAACACAATCCAGAGTGAGTCTGCCGTTTGCTTTACAGCTCCAGCAGGCAAAACAAAATGGTTTGTCTAATTGTCTGGAACATTACATATGTTTGTTTTTGTAGTTAGACAAATAACATCAAGACAAAATGTCTACCACGACAAATGACATTAAAGTGACATACAACTGTGCCTCATTCACGTCCACGCAGGCATGCTACTAATACAGATTCAACCCTTTTTATTGCTAAGTGTACCTCCATCTTAATGTATTCAGGAACTGGACTCTGAAACTGCGCAACACTAATGCTTTCCATCTACAGTCAGCAACAGCACACATATTCATGACCTTGTGCATTCAAATCAACATTGTTTTCAGCGTGTGAGTCATTCCATTAATCTTCATTAGCTAAATATTTGAACAGGCTTTGTTCACTGCTTAAAAACAGAGGGTTATGAAGTCAGTTAGCAGCTGTTGAACTTGACATGCTCCATCTTGCTTTCCAAACTACATAAAACCCAATGTAACACTAGGTGCCAACATTAAGTTCAATTGATTTTGTTCATACTAGCCTATAATCCCAATAATGACGAAAACCAACCACTCCCTTAAAGTAGAATACTATAGTGTGCTACCTGCAGGAAAGATACAGGTAAACTTTAACAGATCCACCTCCACTAACATTTCTACTAAAATCTTCACTAATGCTTGCAGAAAAAAAACAAATCAACGTGGTAAAAGATATTTACAAGTGTTGATTCAAAACAATCGCCTCATAAATCCTTTTATAGACAGATCCCTCATTCCTTTCACAATACATATCATGGTCTCCATTATCACCATTTCAAGGGTTTGTGATAAAATTTTCAGCAATGTGAAAAGAAGAAACAAAGAATTAGCGGACGCCCTAGAAGGAAGGCGCCAACAACACCTGACCTCAAGTACTGAGACAATAATTACAAATCAAGCCGTACTTAGATGCCAAAGTATTAATATTGTATGCAATGATGAATCCATGATGAGCCCTGATCTGCTTGTCAATTCACAGGTGTGCTGATAGCTGATAATGCAGATTTGTACATATCAGTCTTGGTGGTAGTAGCCTGTAAATCATTGGCCACTGCTCAGAGCGTGAGCTTTGATTATCACAGATTGTGCTGTCAGAGTGTGGTTTCATAATCACGTCACTGCATATATCGAAAGTTGAGACCACACACCACCAGAAAAAATGACATGAGGATAAAAGTTACATGTTAGAGTTCAAATAACATCTATTTCCCTGCTGACACAGATGCATGAATGCGTACTCAGCATTTCTTAGATCAAAATGTTCAGCAATGGAGAGGAGAGAGCATTCGGACATTAACATCAGATGGACAACAAATCAAAGTTGATGCTATATGATAAAATACTGTTACACCCAATAAAACACAAGTGCACCTAGCTTCCCATTTGAAATTAGCAGCACAACACAGGGTCTTAATCAGTGTTGCATAAATGCAATGAATGATATCATAAAAGTATCGTAAAAGTAATCTTACTACTGTAACTGAGTTTGACCTTCAAAAGACTGAAGTGTGTGTTTCAACCAATCTAAATAGAAGCCTGAGCTCATTAAAATCTAAAAGACGGCAAACAGTTACAGTTATTCAATTGATTGATTTAGTGATTAATAAAGTAATAATACCAAAAATTGTGTGATTGCAGACATATGAATGTGAGTCTTAGTGTAATGTTCTGATTTCTATTATCATTATGAATTCAAGACTTTACAGACCAGTCAGACTAATAGGCAATTTTAAGGCATCACTTTGCATTCAGCTTGGGACGGGCATTCATCATCAACTCTCACATATTATAGATGCAATGATTAATTAATGCCACAAAAAATGGGATCCAATCAAAAACAGATGCTTTCAGCAAGGTAAAAACATGGTTCATTTAGGAAAAGCACAAGCACCCTCAGCATTCGGTAAGGAGTCAAGCCAGTGAGGCTCTTTGTTTTTTATCTTGTATGAAATCAGTATGACCAGAAGTACATCAGGCTGATTTTTACTGGAAGGCTTTCCATCAATATTCATTTGTCCCTGAACCACAGTATTGCTCATGAACACGATACTATGACTGCTTGCGGTCAGCTCTTCATTGTTTTATAGGTTATGCCAAAGGGAACACTTTCAATTGTCACAGTCAAGCTGTGACTAGTCATCAGACCATGACGAAGCCAATGTCAGTGCATCCAGCACAGTTAACTTGTTACTGTCAAGGGATTCTCCAAAGAACAGCATTGCTCAACTAACAGCATTAGATAGCTGAGCTATGTTAGGAATTACTGATCTCCCGCTGATTATCTGAAGTCATGTCAAAGTACTGACCTGAATCCTATAGTTAAATAAATAGGCAGACATTAAAACAGTTGCATTGTCTAATATCCCTTTAGGTTCATCACGTCCATGTACAATCTCCCAACAGCAGACAACTAAAAATTATGGAGGTCTAAAGAGTTTTCGAGATTATCTGACAAATATTCTGACATCTTGCTACCAATCTACATCAAGAAAAGCATCAAGAAAAACACAATGCTCAGTGGCTAAACAACAAACCAAACGCCGAAGTGCCTCATGAGAACCAACAGGCGAACCTGATCCAGCGTTAGGGCTTGTACTTCGAGTGTGGCAAATAATAAAATAATAATGAATGTGACAGCGACCTATCTTAAAACAATAGTAGAATCCTCACTGCTAACCCACTTTTGTTTAACAACGCTAACTTCCACCAATTATGGAAACTAGCTCGCATTACCATTGACCTGTTTCTGCAGCTCGTTAACGTTAAATCGGTTAGCCTAACGCGAATGATAACGGAGTGCGTTCACTCGTTTATTGTTCTGACAGTAACCATAAAGTTTATCAGAGAAGTAGCTAACGGCTAGCTACCGCGCATTGTATAGAACCAAACACGTTTATCGTGAAATCCCTATAAATATAGAGTTAATTGATAAGAAAAACAACTTACCTTGCTATTATACGCAGCACCGACAGAAACTAACACAATCAACGTAAGCTAACGTGGGCTAGCAACCGTAAATGTTGACGTTGGCTAACTTAGCCCCTCGATGTAGCGAATAACAGGTGGGGACTCTATAAACACTGTCGGATATTTCCCGCATCAAATTATACTCCGTTGCACTTCACAGCACAGAAGCTAACCAGATAGGGCTGGTCAGTCAAACGGTCTAGCTCTTGGTAATGATAGACAAGTCTAAGCTGCTATGGTTCTGTCTGTCAGCCAGTTGAACAACTAACGCCAACCTAACCAGTCCAACGGGACTCGAAGCCAGTCAGGTTTAGAGCGTGACGTGTATTGACGTAGATCATATAGAAGAACGACACGCCAAGTTCGCTAAATCTCTGCGGCGTCTTTGTTGTGTAGCTTCTACACTCTTCTATTTCTGTGCTGTCCTTGGCGCGTTTGTATGACGTAAAAAGTAACAAACAAGCTAGCTGTGGCCGGTAGCCACTTCTGCGGATTTTTAAGGTATTATAGCTTGAACTAGCACGACCGCTGACATTTAACACTAATTATCATCTCAAAGCGCATGTTATTTGGAGCAATGAATATGTGTTTCTTATATGCTGAAGCATGTCGTGTTTATCAAACAGCTTGGCTAAAGGCGGTTGGTCGCATGTTGTTGACGTTTATTTTTGACATTGGCATGGAGCGTGATAGAAGGGTAACGTTACCAAGAAAGACCTTTTAAACTCAAATTTTGGCTCTTTCTAATACAGTCATTCTTGTATTTGCGTTATTTATCGGGGTAGAGATAAACCAAAATGATTATGCTCTGTTTTAGGACTCGTTCGCCTGTCGTGTGATCATTAGCATATGCTAGCGATATCCTTAGCAAACACTTTAGCTTATTAGTTGCTAACCATGTGTAATTTCTCTTTCTAGCTGACACAGTATTCGCAGTAGTTATGGCTCTCCCCCTGCTTTCAAGATCCTTGACTGGGCTTTTCGTAGAGACATCGTCCATAATCCATCAGAGGACTTTTAGGTAAGATATTTTACTGTCAGTAAAAGTGTAGAGCCCAGTATTATGACCGTTAAAACTGGGCAAACGTGTGCTCTGGGTACTTTGTCTCATTTATTTGAAGTTATTAATCCAATTAAGATCAATAGAAGCTATTGAAGGGCGCAGTCATTAAAAATGAAGTGACATGCTTCAGTGTACCTTACTCATTTATTACAACCCCCCTCCACATGTTGTTTGTTTATGGTAATGTTTGACCTTCACTGGGTATAATCATGTAAGAGCGGAATTTTGACACTTGAAGGCTGTTTTCTCCGTGGTCACATTAAATCAGAGTTTATCATGTGGAGGTTCACCTTAAAACTAGAGCTAATAGTCTCTGCTGCTGTAATTACACAGCTTCATTCAGTGACATTATTAACCCAAATTTGCATTTATAATGTGCAGATGGCTACCTGTGTTTTTTATTGTAGAAATTTGTTAAAGGGAAAATTTGCCTTTGCAAAACATGTGATGTTGTCACCAGGTGACACCTTTCGTTGTGACTGTATGTAGTCATTGGTGCTTGGATTTGTATATTGATATTCAAATAGCAACTTTGGTGGCTTAAAACTTTGTTTGACATTTTCCTTCTATATGAATATGTCCCTTAACCCAAAACTAGGTTAGTTAATGCTCCTCAATGCCAGTGAAGTCACTACGGATGCTGTTGTAATTTTTAGGTTTTTTAGTTGACTTTTTGCTCTAAACTTTCCCACACAAAAGTAAATTTCTTGCATGACTGCTGACTCAGGGGTAGTGCCCCAACAGGACTCAGTTGAAGATGACCAATTTCCTTTTGTCTTGTCAGTGTGTCTACTGTTGCAGCAGCCATTCAAAAAATGACAAGAGTGCATGTAGTGGACAATAGCTCTCTTGGAAATACACCGTATCACCGTGCGCCAAGAGTGATCCATGTCTACACCAAGAACGGCATAGGAAAAGTTGGTGACAGAGTCTTGCTTGCCATCAAAGGACAGAAGAAGAAAGCAGTAATCGTCGGACACAAAATGCCAGGAGGACGCATGACTCCACGCTTTGATTCGAACAATGTTGTCCTGATTGAGGAAAATGGGAACCCTACAGGAACCAGGATCAAGGTCCCTTTACCAACACACCTACGCAAAATGGAGGGAGATTACTCTAAAGTTCTGGCAATTGCTCATTCATTTGTTTAATAACATCATCAAGTGTTATTTGAGATATATATACACACACATACTGTACATTTCACATCTGCTGGGCATGTATAAACATTTTATGTGTTTATGTTCTTGTCTTCAGTAAACCTTAAAAGGAACAAACCTCCTGTCACAATTATTGTCTCTATACAGCATTCCGTTGCCTCAGAATGTTTGTAATAGACTCAAGTGGTTGCCAACATGTTTGACATTTTACTGAGGCCTCTGTATGCTTACAATAAACATAACCTTCACCTCGAATGCGTATGTGGTGCAGTTTGAGCAGCCAAATGTGGGTCAAATTCATGCTGTCATGAATGCAATGAACAGATTGAGAGAGCATGAAGGAAATATTTATTGAAGGCACAACATACATTCACAACACAACTAGCATGTTTTCAGTAGATGTTTCTAACATCATGGTGTAATGAATAAGGCATTAGTGTGATCCCTGTAAATGTCACTTGAGTGGACTTAAATATTAGTATTATATTAGTATACGTAGTATTTCTTACTAAGCTGAGGTGACTTTAGTAGCAGCTTCCTTGGATTAAAATCTCAGTGCAAAATAAAAACAAATCAAGTAAAACTAAACAAGGGTCAGCTGCTTGACTTCAACTTTAACAGAAGAATTTATTGTATTATATAAACAAGCTAAACTTCAGTATCAAATGCCCAAAAATAATTAAAAAAAAACCCACTGACATTAGAGCAGGTCTGTGCTGCCACCTACAGGTACACGAATGAAACTACCAACTCAACAATTAAGCAATTACTTCCTGTTAAAAATCTTTATGGTCTAAAATCTGGACACACGAGTGCAGAATGATCAAGAGAAACCATTAGACTTCACCCTCTGAAATACCACAGTAACAGACGTCTTCAGATTTCTTTGATGTTTTGTGTTATGAGGTGTTAATGAGATTTCGAAAATAACTGAAATTACTGTTAATCGGCTGACATTCATACAGACATCAAAGCTAAAAATAAACTTACAATGCACATTACAGTTGATGATGTTTGTCATGCGTGGACTCATGCTGTTTTTGCAGAGATGGCGTGTGGCCCAGTGACTGCTTCATACTGTAGGTTTGCATAGCTGCACAGCAAATTCGGCCTGGAGACACTTAGCTTGGCTGGACTTTGGTTTTCCGATACACAGCTCTTTTGCTTTAGCTACGTTGAGGTGGGATGTGTTATAAGATCAACGGGTCAACTGAGGCTGACGGGTCTTCAGGGCTACAGGTTCATGGCAGGCTGCACGCACTGTACCCTCCTTGAGTGAAGACGGTCCTCTTCAACCACACATTGTCAGGTAAAGCCACTAGCAACATGAGAAATAAAGATTAGATGAAGATAAATGAAAAAACGTACTGAGATTTTCTTTTCCATCAGAACTCACCTCTGTGATATTCATCTCGGCCTCTCCTGATCCCTCCTTGTCAAACTGCCGGAAATACCCTGTTAAAAAAAATTCAAAGTTTTCACAGTGGTGTTGAAACTCTCACTGTATTATTACTTAATAGTGTGCAAACATACAGCAGAACTCACTAAACATGGCTTCAAGCTTGACCAAGCAGCAGATGAAGTTGTCAAAGTCAATCATCTCATTCTCTGCATACCGGGCTACCAAAATCTGGTTCAGTTTGTTATTCAGCTTAAAACCTACACAGGAAGACAGTCAAAATAAAAGAAAGGGTCACATGTCTCATCTGTGAGTGTGTGTACTGTAAACATTTGTTGGAAATGATCATCAAGAGCATTGCACCTGCTGCCTCCACGGCAAGACGCATCTCATATGAGCTCATGGCCCCCGACTTGTCGAGGTCAAACTGTCTATAGATGACCTGAGAGACAGAGACAGAAATGTAAATAGAAATACAGAGAATCTAAGTGTGCAAAATGTCATTCTTCTTACCAGCCATTTTCGGATCTTGTTCCAGAGGAGCTGAAACTCCACCAGCCCCAAACGGGCACTTCCATCTTTCTGGTAAAACACTGTGTTAAGGAGTAAAACTATACACATACAATTACTATTTTTATATATTTCTAACAATATCAAATCATTTTTGATCCATTTATGCTTGATAACTCAAGAGGATACATCCATCAGGTTGACCATGGTCCTACATGATTCCATACTGAAGCCGTCAGTCTGAAGATCTTTGTCTGAAATAGCAAAAAACACTCATCTGAAACAGTCTGACACAGTTACACAGAGGCAGAAGAGATGCAGTCCAGGAAATGGATGCTGTCCACTCTATAATGGAATCTGATACAGTAATGGGAAAATGTATCTCCAATGCGAAAACTTACGCCGGGTGATGACTCTGTTTAGGATGGTCCTAAGTTCATGAATAGAAATCTCCATGTCCTGGAAAAGCCCAGAGGACAAGAAAAGGGAACTTTAAAGTTTTTAGTAACTTTATTTTCTTCACCATAATAAAGACGATATAATTTTGGATCTTCTAGGTATTGTCTAAAATACCACAATATTACCACTGCCAGTATTATTCTATGATGTTAGCAAGTACAAATCCAAAGAAGGATTCCAAACAGAAGACAGATCTTACGTCTCCTGCTAGCTGAGCGAACATGGACTTGAAAGAGTCATCAATGTCGTCTTCAGTTACTTCATCCTAAAGGAAACCACAAATTTTAAGGTTCTGGTTTATAATTGGGATACAAGTTATTTCCTGCTATTCATATAACATGTAATTTTTCCTGTTAATCACTGATACGTACCTCATCTTCTAAATCTGCAGAGATTTCATCATCCAGTTCTCTGCAATGGACAAAAATACATTAGCACGAGATTTCAATTTCTACACTTTGTAGTCTTTAGACTGGCATTAAAATCGCATTGCAAAAGAGACATACTCTGTTTCTGACTGCTTCTCAGTGAAGACTCTGAGGACAAAGTCAGCCTCCTTGTTGGGCTCAAAGGTGGAGGGGACGATGAGGTACTCTCCAGGAGGCAGACGAAGCCGTGTGCTCACCTCTCGCAGGTTAATGAAGGTCTCCGAGCGGGCACATGATGAATTGCTCAGGAAGAAGTTTTTCTTCAAATGGACATTCTGGCAGCCTCTGTACTGAGGGCAGTAGGAAACAATACATGGGTTCAGATGCATTTGCATGCTTTTAGGTTAATTTAATTGGAATCATATATATTTAACCAATGGCTATATGGAACACCAGTACAGTATGTTATAATCAAACATTTTGGTTAAATAAACAGTGGTAGTGATTGACGTTCTGCCTACCTCTTCTGGAATCTGTATATAAAGAAGATAAAGGAAAAAATGAACAAAAATGAGCTGAAGCAAAATCTTTCAAAATAAGGTCATGTAAATATGTGAATAAACGCTGAGAAGGGCAAATGGACAATACTCTGTTCTCACCTCATAGACAGCAAAGCCAATGGTGTGCATGTCCTGACCATGGCGCCGATATCTGCGGCGGTCCTTCTGCATGAGGGCTACTAAAAAGCTGCACGCCACCTCATCATCATCTGGATCATCATCCTCCTCCAGCAATGTGATCTTGTACTGAGGGTTGATCCAAAACGTGTCTACACAGATGGTGCATTTGTGTTAGCCTGTTTAATTAGTCACAGTCCCATTACAGGACCTGTCTGAGCTCTAACAGAGACGTGATCATTGGTAATATTAACTATGTCAGTGTCTACACTCATGCATGAAAGGTATCTCTCCTGTGACCATGCGGTTGGGACTCACTGGGATGGTTCCTGCAGCCTCCAGCGGTGCTGCCTTTTCTCCACGTGCCGTAGAATTTCATGGTGTTCCAGTGGCTGAGACTGTCCTCACTCAGAACGTCAGGAGTCAAGTTACAGATCTCTAGCCGAGAAAACTGCCTCTTGAACTCACTGAAGGACAACCTGGAAGATAAAAGTTAAGTTTTAGGGCAGGAACCCGAATGCAACTTTTTAAAAAGATAAGTTTGCCATTTTGGGAAATACTTTCATTTACTTTCGAGTATAGAGTTAGATGACAAGATCATAGCTTGTATGGTAAACCAGCCAGCTGCTAGAGCCAGCAGCTGGTTGGTTTAACTTAAAATAAAGACTAGAAACAGGGGGGAAACAGCGAGCCCAGCTCTGTAAGGTAACAAAATCCACCTACCAGCACCTCATTAACTGACAAATTATGTACATTTCCTTTGTTTAATCCATATAAACCCCACAAGACAGAACTTGATATGTTTACATTTCTGTATTTGAACAAATTTAAAAAGCAATGTAGATATATGCTCACAATTGTATGCTTCAGAGTTACTGGTAGTCAGATTTCTTTACATACATTTACATATAGTATCTTTTTTATTCCATGCATTCTTCTTCCTTGTTAAATCTTATTCCTACATTGCCCACAATGCAACTGACGCTGCACAAGTGACATCACTTGATGCAGTTTATCAGATATCAGGCTTATACACCTCTTTTCACACCTGGAATAGAACTCCCCAAGACCTGTAAACAGATGTATATTAACTGATGTGTAAAATTGGCAGAATTTCCCTAATATTAATCAGACAGACACAAGACTGAGAAAAGGAAATCTATCAATCTTCTCATCTACCTCTCGAAAGTGATTATGCAAATTTCCCGAAGTGTCAAACCATTTCTGTAAAATACCCACAGTACATAAAGTACAGTATTAGAGCATCTATGACCTCTTACCAAAACTCCCCGTCTTCCATCTGAAGATGCAGGTCTTCTCGTTCAGAAGGGTCAATCTCATCCCATTCGGGGGAACTACACACGACAAGACAGGTGGAGAGTAAACCCTCAGCATGAGATACTCATGAAAGAAGATATTAAATGAACAAAACTAGGGATGGAAACTTCTCTAGTACACAGAGACATTTATGATGCTTTGCTGCACTCACTTGTCACTCCAGGCACCCGTCCACTCCACCTGGCCCCACGGGTTACGTACTCGGATGAGGCGTTCCATGTTGCCACGATAATTAACCTATATAACACAATGGAGTTATTGGCAAATTAGAACCCTTCATATTATTCAGAATGGTAACCCCTTAAAGACAGCACACAGACAGACCTCCTTCAGTCCGGTGACGGAGTAGGCGTGGCCCTTCACGAGCTTCTTGAAGGTAACAGCCTCCATGTCAAAGGCACTGGTGATCTGTATTAATTTGAAAATGCGATTACTGCATTGGAGTATGAAATGTCTCGCACAGAAATAAACCAAAGTGCTTTCAATGTTATTAGCTTTCTCAAAATGGTGCAACATTGATCTGCATGTCTTGGCGGTGTGCCACTGTGTTCGCTTACATCAATGGAGCAGCCCAGCAGAGAGCCTCTCTCCAGAGCTTTGCCAATTATTTTGTGCAGATCTCTGGGAGCGCTGCGGAGCTCGTACATCTCGGACACACCGCCTGTGAAGTCCTCAAACCCTTCTGTGGTGCTTCCCCCGGACAGAGCCTCATAGGAGCCATTCAGCCTGATACCATGTACAGAAAAACCCATTTCAGATGGACAGCCATCAAGGGCAGCACTTCAGAATGTGATGTACAACTTCCCGCTAAACGAAACCATAATGAATAATTTAGCCATTGGGCAGGGTCTTTCAGAACCTACTTGGCGTAAGCCTTCTCCAGGAGTGCACTCCAGAATTCATTGCCCTCAGCAGAGTGGACAAACATCAGCTCCCCGTCTTTGACAGGCAATCTGTCATCTATCACAACGTCTACCCATTCGCCGAACTGCCAGAACTGCAACACAGAGCAATAATCAAGAACCCATCTACCTAAACTGCTTGCCTTACACTTGTTAGAAAGGGAAAATAGAAGAAGATGATTTTAAAATACCTGAAAGTGGAAGATTCCAGCATAGTCATCTTGGAAGGACTGTCCATGTGGGACAACCCGATGAAGAAGCCTCTCATTCAGGGTGAGAGATGCGATGGCTGCTAAGAGCCAGCAGTCACCTAGAAGTAAAAAAAGTAGCCTTTAGCAACCTTTACCTAATTCTGTCTTCTATTATTCCAGGACAGACTCAAGATTAACAATAACAACAAGGGCTCACCCAGCGCTCCCTGACAGATGTCTGTTCTGGTGGCACCACCCACAATGAACTGAGGGTCATCTGTCAGTTCCTACACAATCAAATTTTCAGAATTCAGACCAGGCAACACACTTTCAATCTACTTCAAGGCAAGAACTCTCTCAAACCATTGCTAGTCTTGCATCTGCGTATCAACTTCCTGTGTCTAAATGACGAACTGTAAACAAATGTGAGAGCGAGGGAGCGGTCAGAGAATGCCATGCGATGCCAACAGCTGCAGTGGTCTCAGAGGTTCCTGTCCGAGCTTGTCCTATTCTGTCTGAGTTTGCAGACACGGACTTAGACAGTGTTACTGATATGTTTGTTTATATGTTTCTCTGTTGAGTTTCAGTCCTCATCAGCAGGAGTCAAAACTACATGCTTGTTGTGAAATATTATGTGAGAGGCAACCCAAGGAATCGTGAGTGGTGTATTTCTTAATTACTTAATGACCGGCTTTAGGTCTGGAATCTGTCTTAAAAACATCTTTTATTCAGTTTTATTCATTAGTCATAAGTCATTAATTCATTTCTGAATATGCTCATAATTAAGTTCCCCTCACCGTGGGCCTCATCCACTCAACATCTCTAGTTTTGGAGGAATAGGGGGCGAGCTCCTTGAAGCCCAGGGATGGAGGCTCAGCGGGGAAATAGGGGTCTTCAAACAGGCAGCCCGACTCCACACATTGCTGCTTCAGTGCCTCATAGTCCTGGTTGGAGAAGAGCACGGCGTTCTCCTTGGAGCCCATGCCCTCTGCCCGCAGCCTGTTGGTGTATATGCTTGCAGCTATCCCGCCAGCTGGATACATACTGGTGTGAGACAAAAATATGAAGCTGGATGGGTATGCACAGTGCTGTCTATAAATAGCAGAAGGCGATTTGGTAGCACGCTCCTGTCTAAGAGTTACAGCACAGCAATCAGGTGTGGGAGTGTGTGGAGATAAAGACTGAATCATTAGACTGATTCTGCCTCCAACTAATGAGTCTGTCTCCGTGTTTGAACCCATGTGGATTCTACATTGCTCGCCTAAAAGCAACACAAAGCGGAAAACCTTGAAAACTGAGGTCAGGTCCTTTGTATTATATTCATTCATTTAGTCGATTTTTATGTTTAGCAACCTGCAATCACAATCTGCAATTAAAAAATGTGTTTCTTAAGGTGGTCCATTATTTTTAGACCCAAATTTTTATATCTGACTACTTTTAGGCCAACAAAATAGTAAATAAACAAATAAATAGTGTTTAGGATTCTCTCCCCAGAATGTTGTTCCTGACAGTGTGGAGACTTTGGTTACCTTCATGTTGGGATATAAAAATAAGTTAAATAAGTACATCAAAGATCAAAGTAATTAAAAAGATCTAGGGACCTTGTTTTCTCTCTGAGAATGGTGGGGGTGCATTGATGGGCCCTTTAAAAGGTAATAATTATAACAGTAATAATAACACGGGCCTCTTACTAGAAATATCTTGATAACAATCTCAGTTTACATCAGCTCAGTGGTGTGATGGCGACATAAAAAGTCTGAGTAAAAGTGCTGCTTTAGAAACAGTTCAGTTAGAAAACAACATAAATAAAAGCCCAGCAGAGACATAACAGACACACAGACAGACAGATTACTGAGAAACACGAGACAAGAGAGCACCTTAAACACAGCAAACCCAGGAACAACGACAAAAGAACTTAGAAATACGATACCTTGTCTGTATAGGCACGCTGAGAGGGTGAATGAGACAAGAGAAAGAAAGTCATTCACTCAAGATGTGGCACTGGTAAAGATTTTCTCTTTCAGATCATTCGGATTGCCCCGAGATGCAGAAGCTTGAACAGCTGTGTTAGGAAAGGCAGGCCGTGATGGACTTCAGTGTTTACGACTCAGTGTGTGGGGGGGTCTTTTTCTCCTCCCTGAATGCACTTGTTTTTCTGTGCTGCAGAGTTTCACATCTTTGAGTCAAGTCTCCAGGGAGGGCTTAATAGCTTTGTGAGAACAGCAGGTGTTAAAAATAACCAAATATGACATGAAGCTGGCTGATAGATTCTCATTTTCTGACTGAGCACTAAATAAACTGGGACATGGGAGGACCTTTTATGCCGTCCTGCTCCACTGGAAAGGAATCTTAATGAGCTCAGCACAGTGCACAGGCCAGGCAATGAAAGTAAGTGGGGAAAACTTGGATGGAGCTACAGTGCTGAGAGAGGGAGAAAAAGCAGTGTCTCAAAACGGATGTTTGCAAAATAGTCTTTGCTTTCGGTAGAAGCAATTCTGCAGGCAAAGACATTGCTTTTAGGCCAGCCTCCCATCCTGAGGCCCCATCTGCCTGTGGGGTCTGCAGGAATGTCCCTCTGCTTTGTCAAACACCTAAAGAGAGGCTACTGCTGGCTATTGATCAAAAGGATGTCTCTATTTTCCCCTCAATGGCCAGAGAAATGCTGATCGGGACATTCCCATGATGATGATGTCATCCATAGGACTTCAACCTCAACAATACCTTAAAACAACCAGCAGCCTGTCTGTCTCTGGGGTCCCCTCGACTCTCAACAGACAGCACAATGCTGCACCTCTGCGGGCTGCTTTGTGAATTCTTAAGCCTGTTACTATGGCAAAGCTACAGTATGCCTGGCATGTAAATACAGACTGAGACTGTTTACAGCACCTGTTCAGGAGTACAGACAGGCCTGTCTTTTATGGCCTGCAGTCTGCTTCAAAAATGTCTAACAACAACAGACCTTTGAGAACATCCACACCGGATCTCATATCTGAATTAAATGGGGGTGTGAATGTGACAGCTGTAACGGTGTTGACTATTATTAGTGCAACAGCATGCAGTATATTAAATCAAACAAACCGCACGGTGGCCTGCCCTAGAATAAACCCCGTAAAAGCCGTTACCCTCAGCATTAAATGAGCACATTCAGTTAAATGAAATAAACGAGGCGATTGCACTCACCGCCGCTTCAAAGGCAACTTCCAGCTCGTAGAAAATGAGTCGGATACTGATAATCGAGTAAATCAGTTTGTAGGGGGCACTGGTTTTACTTGCCTGCTCTCTCCACACTGCAAGAAAGACCAGCCTACAGGAGGAGGGGCCACTGCTTACAGCCAGTACCCAGCACTGCCGCTAGAGGCGCTGCAGACGGCGGAGGCCACAAAACTCATGCTGTTCACAACAAATCTGTCATAACTTTATTAAGGCAAACCAGAGCAAACAAAGGAAAAATAAAATAACAAAGATCATACTATGAGACAATGCTGCACATTCTATTGTGCATTCATCACAGTCGTGTCATTCAAATCAATTAAACACATATGCACACAGTAATGCAATTATAAACTGTTAATCACAAAAGCTAATAAATTCAAAATAAGCCCTAAAGCTATATGTGGGATTGACAATAAATACATGGATGAATAAATTAGCTAAATGTCATTTGCAAGATGCTATTGAAGCTTTACATTTTATGTCATGTCATGGTGGTATTGCATGTATATTGAGTACATACGTACATCATATAGATGTATATGGGATGCTAAACATGAGTTGGTTAAAGGAAGAAAGATTCAGTCAGAAAAGTCCACTTCAATCCAAAGAATTCGTCAGACAGACAGTCGAGTCAGATTGGGACAGTTCAATGAGTTAATGACCAATTGAAGACACAAGTTGTGTCAACCACCCATGTTTACTTGTAAGCTACAAGCAGACACAGGTAGGTTGACAGGAAGGCTGGTGCAAGCCACATCTTGGACTCTTTACATGAGCATTCTCTATGGGCCCCTCCCCACATCCATGGCTATTCATTCTAGTGTTTTTGTGGGTCCTCCTCATATCAGGACCCTGTATACTCAATCCCCCTTTCTCTCTACTCTTAAACTCCTGGGTGCAGATGCAGATGCAGGCAGGCAAGCATGCATGCATGCAGCAAAACAACTAGGCAACAGAGAAACTCCAATGATCTGACAACTGACGAGCAAAATGAGCTGGTGTATGTGCCACTGAACTGATTAGGAAATGAGGTGCAGGCAGGGAAACTAAGACGAGGGGAATGAGGTAATTGGAGGACAGATGGGAGTGGCAGGATCTGATATAAAAGTAAATTCCGAGGGCTAGATGGGTAGATAATAACTCAGGTTTGGAGAAGTGGGAATGTGGCTGGAGAGAGGGACAGAGGAGCAGATTGTGACAGAAGTGGCTGAACTCATTCTATTAATGTGATGTAAATATTATAGTATAGTTATACAGTATTAGAAAACAAATTAAAAGCATTGAAATAGAAACTACACTGCTGACAGGTCAATGTAACATATGATCACTGTGAATCATAATGGAAGTTAATCATAAGCTCAAACATGATTGCCACCTGGGACAAACTGAACTCTCATCTATGTCAGGCCTCTTGATAGGACCTGCAAACAAACAATTGTGTGTCACTTCAGAGATAATGTGCAGTAAATAGCTGCAAAGGTTAAAAGTCACCAGCAACCACATGGGCCAGGCTGAAAGCTGAGGACAGACAAAGACCTACAGATGTTCCAGTCCTGAGCAGAGTGTGCCCTGAAGTCATGATGAGGTAATAATGGGGCAAAACAAAAAATCTGCAACCGAAATATCAAATAAGACAACATTGTTTAAAGGCCATGAAAACCTTTTACCTTCTAGGAATGGGATTCAACAGTTCGACCAGTTCTGGTAATTTCACACACGTGATTTCTGTATTTCTGTTTTTCTCTGTGCTCTTCTTACTGGTTTGAAGTGGGCGGAGATCAGTTGGAAAAATCAGTAATATCTTATTCCTCTGTGCCCCAGTTAGGATTTAGCAGGTCAGCAATAATTGAATCACAATCTGGTGACAGTTGGTGTATTGTTTGGTCAACAATCAAACTGCATGCACACAGTCCTGAAAAACGAGCTGGTGAACATAGAGCCAGCTGCTAAAAAACAACAGAAATTCCCCACTGGACTTAAAGAACAAAACACAGTTCAAAGGAGGATGAATGTTGAAGCTACATTCACCAGGCTGACAGGAAAGGACTCTGAATGCTAATGTTGCTCTGCCTGTGCTTGTCTGATGCAAACAGGCAGCAGTGCTAATCATACAATATGTGATGCTAACAAGTTAGCGGTATCAACTTTATAAGGTGATAATGATGTCAGTGTTGTGCTGTTGTGCTGATCCCATGTATGAAAAAATAGATAGAAGCACCCTAAAATTGCAAATAAAAGATGGCACTTTAACTTCAGTCAGCCTTTAATTTCAAATGCAAGAGCCTAAACAAATATCACAAAAGTGATGTCACAAATCCTTATTAACAATTGCGTTTAATATAGAAGACAGAGAATTTTATTTAAAAAAAGAGTAGCACTAAATGTTCACACTTGCTGATCACGCAGCAGCTGATTTTTCTGACCTCCTCAGAATAAGCAGCAAAAAATGTAAGACAACATTAACTTTTACTTACATAGAGACGATGGGTGATGTCTATTTGATTGTTTGGCATTAACAACAGTACATTCATAATTAATCATTCGTGCCGCATAAGCCCAGTAGTAATGCACTATCAATACTAGCATAATACAATAGCCACAGTGACTAACATAAGAAGAGACATAAATTGTGACAGAACTATTACGAATGTCTGCAAGTGCTTATATGACCCCTCAATATATGCTTTCATTAGAGTGTCACTGATGTTTTAATGCTGATCAATCACTAACCACAAGCAGTTGAGCAGTATGTCAGCAAACTGCCTCCAAAGATCAATAACCAAGAAGTTCAACAAGGGTTTTTTTCTGCTTGGCCATTTTAGAACAAGACAGCAACTTGGGTTTGTACATATATAAATGAAGGACTGTGTCCTTCTTGTGTGCCTCATGCACATCATCACTCACATGGTTAGTACTGCACCAGTTTAACTAACTTAACGTACCACACAGAGAGCTCAATGATCGCAGTGCACATACAGGAAATATGCTCCCTGTGAATAACCACAAGTATTGTGTCTAAAGCTGAAAAGCAGATGGCTAAGGTTGTTATTGACACTCATTTGTTCACGGACAAGACTGTGTACATACAGTATTCAGTGGTCTGTGACCCACCCTTCCTCCAGCTTCTCACTGTAGTAATGACAGCTGGTTTTGGAGGCAGTGGATAACTTCAGGTGTGGAGGTTGGAATTTGAAAATATGGTACTTGTGTGTTACAGAGGCATCTAATTCAGCCCTCAAATCAAGAATAGTCAAAGGGTTGTTCTGCGAAATGCTTTTGGTTATGTTGCGGTGTCCATATAGAATTGTAAAAGATAGAGGAGACTTTTTCTTCTCATGGACTGTTTGTTTGCTATTGTCTGCACTCTGGATCAGAAGATCATTAGCTGGCACTAAGTCCTCTGTAAGTGACAGTTGTAGTAATTGTCTTTCCTGATAAAACTTAAACAAGGGTGGATTCACTACCATTCACCGCCATTTCAGTATGTCCTTATTTACTATGTACGAGGTTCTTCTGAGGCTTACTAATATATATGACTCATTTTTTTAATAAAAACAAACAATGTTGTGTTCAACTGCTGAAACACCAGTGGAGCTCCTGACTAAGCCAGCTAATCACCAACATTGAAAACTGCTTGACAAAGGATTAGTGTTACTATACCTAGCACAGAGGATGCAAACACAGAAAAAGGATATAAGATCACACTTTGGCTGACTGGGCACGAACAAAAAAAACACAGGCTCAGTGTTGCAATGTCATTCATAACCCATTGTTATTCTTGCTCAATTTAACACGTGCTTCATTTCATGCATTTAAGTTTGCCTTTCACAACCCTCAACTATATGTACTACATGAATCCCTTCCAGCCACTCTTGGAGAAAAACACTTCAAGACAATAGATGCAATACACTGCCCACCCCAACCACATACACATGCAGAATCAAGACGATGCGATGAGAGTGGTGCTGCCTCTAGGTGTGTCCCTGTTTGCATTTTGGCTGTGGTCACAGACATCCCATTGCAGATTTGCTCAGGGTTGCTGCTGTCTACTTTGTTCACCTCACCTGTCCACTGGAGGGCCCCACCCTGTCCTCCCTTTGACCTGTGGCAACTATAAAGTAGACTGGGACAAAGACACTTCTGGATTTTGCTCAGCTGTTGGGAGATCAGCTCAGAAACAGGGAAATCACCACCCAGGGAGTATACACACACTTAACAGGAGAGGATGACATCCACGGCAGATCGACTGGCCCATCAGCTGGAGAGGGAACGAGGCATCGGCACCAACCAGCATGCAGTGAAGTTCTCGAAGCAGGATTATGAAAGTCTGCGCCAACAGTGTCTGAAGAGAGGACGTCTGTTTGAGGACAACTGCTTTCCAGCTGAGCGCAAATCACTGGGCTACAATGAGCTGGGACCATACTCACCCAATACCAAGGACATCGTTTGGAAGAGGCCAACGGTAAGTAGCCACTGAGAAGAAACACACAGCAATGAGAACAACAATTTGACACTGTTCGTGCTGTAATGTTACGCTGTGGTTGGTGACTTGCTAATTGGGGGTTTATTTTTTACTTGACTATTTGATCTTTTCAACCCAAAGGAAAGCAGAAATGAAGACAATATATTTGAAAATTAAAGAAGATGTAACTACCTTCTGATCCATCTGCATCTGGATCAGATGCTTGAACTTAAGCCCCAAATACTGTTCTATCAGGGAAAAAAGTGCAAAATATTCCATTCACCACAGGACTATTCAAAGTGATTCAATAAGCTCTGAATATTACTCAGTAATCTGTGAGGATTTATTCTGCCTCATCTGGGCTTGACCTGACATGATCTTGGACAGGTTTTTGGCTGAAGAAAGCAGCTCATCATAATCATGGATCATAACAATACTGCTGTACGTCTGAATTCTTTTCATGGGTGTATTTCACTTTGGCGTTTTTTAAGAAAGACCTCAAATCAAAATCATTGGATGGTATTTCTTCCTACCATCTCCGTAGTGTGATACTAGACGATGCATGGAAATGTTTCTCAAAATGTGTGACTGTTCGTTGCTCTTTATAGGAGCTGTGCCCGAACCCAAAATTCATTGACAACGGAGCCACAAGGACGGACATTTGCCAAGGAACTCTGGGTCAGTGAGGGGAAATGAGTGCATGAGCGAATGGGTGGATGAATAATGGGGAACCACAAACATCCCTGGTCGAAACCCTCCACCCATTCTGCCATTAAGATTGTTAGAAGGAATTATCACAGAGGGGGTTTATTGGCTCATGCTGTTCACAGCACTGCTCCACCACCTTGAACACCATACATCTCAGAACATGTTCTGTATCTGCTTCTACTGTGCAGGTGACTGCTGGCTTCTGGCTGCAATTGCTTCACTGACTCTAGACCAGCGAATCCTGGCTCGTGTGGTGCCCCCTGGACAGAGTTTCACTGAAGGTTATGCTGGGATATTTCACTTCCAGGTCAGACAGCCTTTCCACAAACCCTGACCTTCCAGTGGAACTTTGCAGTCTGAGAGGTATATGAGTTTATTGATGGTAGTATTTTTGTCTCAGTTCTGGCAGTTTGGTGAGTGGGTGGATGTGGTGGTGGATGACCGTTTACCCACCAGAAATGGAGAGCTGCTGTTTGTTCATTCAGCAGAGGGTTCAGAGTTTTGGAGCGCGCTGCTGGAGAAGGCCTATGCCAAGTATGGATTGTTCCTCTCATATCTTTTGCTCCATCAAAACATTAATGCAGTAAAAATGTAAAATATATAGTTGGTGAGTCTATTCGCATCCCTCTGCGTCTGACAGGGTGCAAGGCTGCTATGAGGCCCTGGAAGGAGGAAATGCTATTGAGGGTTTTGAGGATCTCACAGGAGGAATCGCAGAAGAATACCATTTAGACAAGGCTCCACCAAACCTCTTCCAAATCATGCAGAGGGCCCTGAAGCTGGGTTCACTGCTGGGCTGCTCTATTGACGTGAGTCTTCTTGTCGTTCTGATTTGCATGCAAACAAACCAACGGTGGTACAGTGCTGATGTGATCAGTTTGACAATGTTTGTTCTTGATGTTTTCAGGTCACCAATGCTAATGAGACAGAGGCAGTGACAGATCTCAAACTTGTTAAAGGGCATACATACTCAGTTACTGGTGCAGAAGAGGTATAGACTTTATCTAGACCATCAATAGTAAGCTGGGAATTTTTGTCCTGTTTTTTTTTTTTTTGTTTGTTTTTTACTGCATGCAAATTACATTGTTGCTCTCTCGCCCAGCTTCATTCTCAAGGCAGCCTGGTTCAGCTGCTCCGTATGAGGAACCCATGGGGTGAGGTGGAATGGAATGGGCCATGGAGTGATGGGTGAATAATTACATTCTAGATCCATTAACCATCAGCTACCTTCGGTTATTTCCAGGATTTTTCTAAAAGCATGATTTTTTAATAATCACAATTAGATCCAATGAATGGAACCTCATCAGTAAAGAGGAGAAATCAAAGCTGAACCATGTGGCTGAAGATGGAGAGTTCTGGTAAATACATTGTCTTTAACTTTATTACTTGTATAAAAAAACTGTAATACTATAGATATTTCGTTGATGCTGTAATATGAATTGAGCCCTGACACCACCAAAGCAACTATCAAGGCTCAGACCTGCTTGAGAAATGTTCTTTGTTGAGAAATGTTCCTCTGCTCAGGATGTCCTATTCAGACTTCATCAAGCATTTCTCTATGCTGGAGATCTGTAACTTGACCCCAGACACGATCATGAGCGATGAAGTGGGCCACTGGAACCACTACCAGTTTGAAGGGATGTGGAGGGTTGGCTCCACTGCTGGTGGCTGCCGAAACCACGCATGTAAGACAAACCATACGCCTGTCTGAGCAAGAAGTTCTGTTACACTACCTCATATAAAGGATGACACTTCTCTGCGTTCCAGCCACATTCTCATCCAACCCTCAGTTTATGGTGCGTCTGGAGGATGTGGATGATGATCCTCTAGATGGGCAGGATGGGTGCACCATTGTGGTGGGACTGATGCAAAAGGATCGACGGCGGCAGAAGAGGCTTGACCGCAGCCTTGAGACCATTGGCTTTGCTATTTATGAGGTGTCTCTGAATTATTCGATGTTTCATCTGAAACCAATACTCAAATTACTGACAAATTTTTTAAAGTACTTTGTCTGTTTCCTTTTTACAGGTCCCAGATAAGGTCTGTATTTGTACTCTTACATGCCAGTAATGATGCCTTTCCACAAAAGGACATTTTTAAAAGCAAATAGGCATCATAAGTACCATGAGTATTGCTTGATTGCATTGTCAGTTGTTGGGTAGCATTCCAGTAATCTCCTGTTAATCTTCAGTACAAAGGCCGCAGCAATGTTCACCTGGGTCCAGATGTCCTGCTGCTGCAGACAGCAGTGGCCATGAGCAGCACCTTCATCAACAGGCGAGAAGTGTGCAACCGCTTCAAACTTCCTCCAGGAGAATATGCCATAATTCCCTCGACCTTCGAGCCTCACAAGAATGGCCGCTTCATTCTCAGGGTGTTCTCAGAGAAACAGGCTGCAACCAGGTATCTGTGTTACAGTAACATACAAGCAATCGGTCTGTCTCTGGGGTAATGTAGACCTCAGACCTTTAGCTTATACAGCCATCTAGTGGACAAAGCTCAGACATCAGCTTCTTCATTTGTCTCAGAATAGTCACCGTTAAAACTTACCATCAATGTTATTTTCTTGCACACCAACATAGTGTGCTCAAGCTCTGCATTTATCTTTCTTTAGCCCACTGGAGGAGGAGATTGATGCTGAAATAGAGGAGGTGAGATAATCTACAGATTGATAAACTGCTCTTGCATGCATTAATGTGAAATATACACTTTTTAAAAGACATTCTTTTCCTAGAGCTGAGATTGAAGGAAATATGCCACATTAAATTGCTCAATGCTTTATATACACCAATATTTCGAAAAACCTCAGAGCTGAAGAGCCAGTGCTTTTATTGATGATGGTGACATAGACTGATCTGTGTCTTTCCCTTACAGGAGGAGGTATCTGAGAGTGTCGTGGATCCTCATTTCAAGGAACTCTTCAAGCAGATTGCTGGCAATGTAGGTAGAGCAGAATGAGAACTGACAGTGAATTGAATGCATAAACCGCTGTAGACCCGGATTACATATTAAAACCTATAATGTGCAATTTTTCAAACAGGACATGGAGGTATCGGTCTTTGAACTGGTTAAAATTTTGAACAATGTCGTCTCTCACCGTGAGTACATGGAGATCCTACATATATTGACGTACAGCAGTTTAATTTCCACTGACTGAAGAGATGGAGCCAGCTGTGTTTTGACACTTTCTTGCAGGGTCTGATATCAAGACAGATGGCTTCAGCATTGAGACAGGTCGCCTCATTGTCAGTCTGCTGGATGTATCCTCTTTCAGGGATGAAAAATTGTCCTCCCACAGTTGGCTTTGGGTGGGATTAGATATGTGAATGATCAGTTAAATCAATAAGCTTTTTATAAACCTTAACATTGTCCAGAAAGATGAAAGTGCCAAGCTGGGACTGATGGAATTCCACTTGCTTTGGACCAAAATCCAGAAATACCTGGTAAGCTGTGTGTATGTGCTTTGAAATGAGTGTTGCTCATGTTGGAACCCCTGGCTGTATCTGTTGACACAACACATGGGCACCTGTTCAATATAGGAGATCTTCAAGAGTCATGACTCAGACAACTCTGGCACCATGAGCTCCCACGAGATGAGAGGCGCCGTCACTGGAGCAGGTAACAAACTTTATCACATGAGGAATCTCACACATTGAAATAGACCAAATATCCCCATTAAACACTTTAATATTGAAACAAATAATTCAAAATTATAGCCATGGTCATTTATGTATTCTAAAAGACATTATTTCCATTTTATTATTACTATACAGCTTCTGACATGCTTCATTCAGTGATAATGTTTGCTTTTGTAATTGAATAAAAATGAGATATTTAAAAATAATGCCTGCAGACTTCAGTTATCATTGAACAGAGTGTTCCACTATGGCGGACATGCTTTTTAAACATAGTACCTGTTGCTTGTGTTTTGGGATTGTGTCTGACCAAACAACTGCTTGTTGTTGTGTGTGACATGTGACTACAGTTACTGGGAGACTGGATGAGCCAGTTCAAGGACTCCCTCCTCCCTGCTAATAAATTTCATTCATGTATGCTTGCCACGGGAACAAAGCAAGCGAGGGCGAGGCTGCGTAACATAATTCTTCCATTATCACCCGGCTAACATCAGGCACCTTTCAAAAGCCCAGGAACAGAAAAATAATCTGCATGTTTGAAACTGATGCTACAAGCTGACAGGAAATAATAAGCAATGGATATTTTCCCTCCCCAGGTTTCAGCATCAACAGTGCTGTGCTGCAGGCCATTGTCAGTCGTTATGCTGATGCTCAGTATGCCATAGACTTTGACAGTTTTGTTGGTTGTCTCATTAAACTGGAAATGCTTTTCAGTAAGTCAGCAGACACAACACTATCGCTTCCATATATCTCATATTGATCTGTATGATCTTAGAGCTGTGGCATGTTTATATTATTCCTACCTTATTTTTTCTGCCTCTCAACCAGAAATGTTTAAGAGTCTGGAAAGTGCTGACTCTGGGAAGATGGAGCTGGATATGCAACAGGTATGTGGGAGACTGACAAAACCTGCTGGTTTGTTGGCACTTGTACTTTAGATAGCTTGTTTGATCATTCTGTGTCCTCTTACAGTGGCTGTGCCTGGCAATCTACTAACTCTGGAGACATGGCGGCTGTCGGTGCCTCATCCAGTCACTGCTGTGGATCTTCTTCCAGCCAGGAGACTCAGCCCCTCCTCTTCTCTCCCTAGTTTGCATGTTATCATATCCCTCTCCCTCTTTGTATTTGTTTGTTCTGCGGGTGAGTGACCTGTCCTCTTACCATGTCACTGTGGTGGAGAGGATGGGTGTGGCTCAGATCCTGCTCGGTGAGCAAAACCTGAGGCAGCTCACTTGTCATCCTGGATCCATCCTCTTCACACATGTTTTACAGTCTACATTTTGTCCTCATTATTGTATATGCTATGCTTTTTTGTTGTGGATCTTTTCTTTACAGACAATATATATTGCTTGTCTGTATGTCCAGAAGATAATAGAACACAAAAACTCAATAATTAAACCCAGTTACATACACTCTCCATATGTTCCACATTCTTGAGATGTATTATGATATTTAATAATGATATTTGCTAAATATATACATGGAATTTCTTTAGTTTTTCCAAAAGTTTTGAAATGTTTGTATCATTCATGTGTAATTTTTGTGTGCTGTAGGGACAAATTCGGTTTATAAGTTGGTGTTTCTGCTCTTTCAGCTGTCAAATCATAGAAAATAAAGAAACTAAGAAGCCATGACCTCTGGACTGTCTCTCTCTCTCTCTCTCTCTCTCTCTCTCTCTCTCTCTCTCTCTATATATATATATATATATATATATATATATATATATGTATGTATTTATGTAATATTGCACAGCTCAGACAAATGAACTGTGCCTCTGTTTGTCTTCACTGTTTAATTGCAGTGGCTGTGGTGTTTAGTGGGGTCATATAAAGTGGAAATATACTGAGGTTTTTTTCCACTGATCAAATCTTTTGTGGACCAGCACCAAACATCCATGTGGACCACATCTGGGCCGAACCTGGGCCATCAATCAAAGCCAGATGTAGAGTAGGCTGGATCAAGCAGGTGGCCAGAGCAAGTTTGCTGTCCTGTCTGGTATGAACAATAAGGGGTGTGGAGACAGTTGAGCTGCAACACAACACAACAACACAGAGCCTGTCCAACCGCACACACCCACAAGCAGACAGTCGCAGACAGACACAGAGTCTTGCAGTCTTTTAAAAATGTCCGGCATTGCAGCTAAACTTCAGCACAACCGAGAGAAATCTCATGGGATTGGATCCCACTCTCATGCGGTGAAATACCTCAACCAGGACTTTGAATCGCTGAGGGCAAGCTGTCTGGAGAGAGGACAGCTGTTTGAGGATGATTGCTTCGAGCCTCTTCCCTCATCCTTAGGCTTCAATGAACTTGGACCAAATTCCCACAAAGTCCGGGGCATCAGCTGGAAAAGACCTATGGTAAGTGTAACATGTAGCTGGTAACAAGTGCTGACAGTATGTAACATGTGGCTGCAGTTACTTTGCATACTTGAAAAATGCAACTCCTGGGCTATATCAACTCAGAAGATTGAACTATTTTTTAAAAGCTGGAAATGAAAGACAGACTGTTTCCATCAATGACAGCACAATGTTTATCTGACCATATCTTACTTTGAATAAAGGTCTGTAGAGATACTATGCGTAATATCTCTGTCATATACTCTTTTCCAGATGAGAAGTGACTCAGCTTCACACTTTATAATGAATGGATAATTGCTGCACTTTTGTTCCTGCTTATTCACATTCCATTCAAGTTTTATATTGATCCTATCCACAAATAAGGTGTGTCTTATTATAAAACAGTACAGCTGTGACTGAATGCATTTGCACTGGGTGTGAATGAGGACATTGTTGTCTTGCAGTGTGTCAAGACTCAAAGATCTACTTTTTTTTTTTTTACAGTATCAGCAAAACATAACTGTCCAAATGAGGATGGATACAGTAGAAGAGGATAAACAGCAAGTGTTGATGTGAGGAAGCATTACAATTAGACTCAACTCTGACTTTTTTTTCTTCTCAGGAATTGTGTTCAAATCCACAATTCATTGTTGAAAAAGCTACCAGGACTGATATTTGTCAAGGGGCACTTGGTGAGACACACACACACACACACACACACACACACACACACACACACACACACACACACACACACACACTCTCTCTTCCAACAATGTCTGTTTATCAACTTTTATAAACTGACCAACATTAACAACGTACCTTTTGCTATTTTCCTACTGAATCACATTCAAATGCATTTTGATGGCACGATTGCATATTTACAGTATTTTACAAAGAGCACATATATTTCCATCCTCAGCAATTTGAATGAATGATTTTGCATGCTAATCTTAGAGCGTCACAGTTAGCAGATATGGATATCACACCGGTGTAGCTCTGCACATGTTGACTCGTGTCACTTCAGTGTCATCTTGTGTAGTTTTCATCTCAGGATTGTGCTAGTTGTTTCGTAATTTCATACCACTGGAAAAAAAAATCCCAAACCTCAAAACTTCTCCAATGCCTGTGTACTGATGTCAGCTGTCACTGTATACAAAACATCTTGCAGCAACACCTTCAGTCCTCTCTGTCTACACCCTCTGGTAGAATGCACACAAATGTGGTTGAGACAGAGTCGATTGCAGCTCTGAGCAATGAGAGATGACACAATAACCATGGCTTTGCACAACTGAGGTGTGATTGCAAACAAATTGCATGCCAAGTATGTTTTGGAAATGAGTCCTAATCCCAAAATGAGACTTCCGTTCATTCTAACACTTGTGTTCAGGTGACTGCTGGCTTCTGGCAGCTATCGCCTCCTTGACCCTCAACAAACAGGTTCTGACTCGTGTTGTCCCCCATGACCAGAGCTTTGAGGAGAACTACGCTGGCATCTTTCACTTCGAGGTACGGTGCATGGGCACACACCACAGACTCATTGTCTTCAAGGCAAAGTGGCTCAAACAGGTTTGTTTTTACTAATTGTGTCTGGCTCTCAGTTCTGGCAGTTTGGTGAGTGGGTGGATGTGGTGGTCGATGACCGCTTGCCCACCAGAAATGGAGAGCTGCTGTTTGTTCACTCAGCAGAGGGTTCAGAGTTTTGGAGCGCACTGCTGGAGAAGGCCTATGCCAAGTATGGAAGCATGGAACATCTGGATAGCTTTTTGTTCATTTTGGTATGTCTTTGTCTGGTCTAGTCGTCCATTAACTCATTTTCTCTTTAGGGTAAATGGATGCTATGAGGCCCTTTCTGGAGGCAGCACCACTGAGGGTTTTGAGGACTTCACCGGAGGCATTGCTGAGCGGCATGAACTGAGCAACCCAGATCCCCACCTCTTCAAAATCATTCGGAAGGCCTTGGACAGAGGCTCCCTTCTGGGATGCTCCATTGATGTTTGTTTGAGCTCCTTGTTTCACATGTGGTGAGGTTGGTATCCTTGTGGTATCTGGTAGTTTTTACCTCACAAGCTTATCCTCTCCGTTCCAGATTACCAGCTCAGCCGACTCAGAAGCTGTCACATATCGCAAGCTGGTGAAGGGCCATGCTTACTCAGTGACAGGAGCGGACCAGGTGAGGAAATGTATTCGTCTGTATATACACTGCACAGATCATCCAGGTAAAAGTGAAGCTGCTGTAGCCACCATGTTGTAGGCTCTAATACTGTTACTCACTGTTACTCACTGATGCTCACTGTTTGGTGAGGTATGATTTATTTGCTGGTTTTAGCCCTTTGCTTATATTGATGTTGTTATTTTTGTGTCTTTTTTCTGGTTGAGAGTAATTAACACGAGTATTCTGTGTCAGGTGGAGTTCAGAGGAGACATGGTGCAGCTGATCAGGATTAGAAACCCATGGGGTCAGGTGGAGTGGAATGGAGCCTGGAGTGACAAGTGAGTATTGTGTGTGATTTAATGGTAGGAAATGCAATGAATATGCTCATATTAGCTCTAGCAGTTATCACTGGCAGCTATTCCAGAGCAATACTCGAGTTTTTTAGCCATGTTAGCAGCATGTGGCACTAGGGATGCTTATGCAGGTTAGTGAGTGAATCCACATCTTTGGTTCAGACCTGGATATTTAAGCAACTGGTTGGATTACCATGATAACTAGTATAGAAATTCACATTCCTCAGAGGATGAAACCTGATGACTTTGGTGCTCCCATACTTCCTGTGTGCTGCAGGATGAATTGTACTCATTTTAGTGATCTTTTAGCTGTTCATCCAGTGCATCTAAACTAACGACGTTCCCATCAGCCTCAGCTTTTTTGTGTTTGTGTGAACAGAGAAAAGAGATGGAACAAGCAAGTATTCTTTTTGTCTCAGGCTTTAACCAAGTGACAACTGACGCTGCTGACTAATCAACCAACGTTATGTTTTCAAATTACATTTGAACTGAGCAGCTTCCAACTGTTTTCTGTTGTTCATGAGAGGACCCAACCTAAATGAAACATCCTTTGTTTGGACAGTGTATGTGTTTATGTCATGGATGTAACACACAGAGACACACCACACCCAGTGGAATGGCTGGTAAATCCTGTAATAAAAACACTCTGGGTTTAAAGCTTATTTGACACTGTTCAAGGTGTAGGTGCAGTGTCTGTGGGTTAGGTGCAGGCCTGCAGTTTATGTCTCCCATGTTTAAACCCTATCATGTTGTCTATTTCTGACTCGGAATGTATTGGTGCTTTTTTTCTAGTTCTTCCGAGTGGAGATATGTGAGTGATGATGATCGGGCAAGGCTGACCAACCGTTCTGAGGACGGGGAGTTCTGGTAAACCTCATTGAAACTACTGTTCTTCTGCTTCGGGGTTCCTGCTCTTATTTAATGAATACTCCAGTGAAAGGAAAATGATGTGGTTGGTTCTATTTTCTTTTTATTTCCCTCATACTTTTTTCACCCACAGGATGTCATTTTCTGACTTTCTGCGCCAATATTCTCGCCTTGAGATCTGCAACCTCACTCCTGATGCCCTCACAGGTGATGAGTACAAGAAATGGGCGGAGACAGAGTTTGAAGACACGTGGAGAAGGGGAGTGTCAGCTGGCGGCTGCAGAAACTTTCCAAGTACGACCAGTTTCTAAATGTTCCCTCCAGATTTGAATCCAGCACTGGTGCATGCGTGTCATAGGTGAACATACAGTGCATCTTGGTTGCTGTACAGTGCTGGTGATCAGCTCCCCGCTAACCCTTGCTTCCCTTCCTAGATTCCTTCTGGATGAATCCCCAGTTTATCATAAAACTGGACGAGGTGGATGATGACCCTGACGATGGCGAGGAGGGCTGCACCTTCATTGTGGGCTTGATGCAGAAGAACAGGCGCCGCATGAGGAAAATGGGGCAGGACATGGAGACCATTGGCTTTGCCATCTATGAGGTGAGGAGCTGCTTTTAAGATGACAGTGTCAGTGATAATACTCATGTCAGTAAAGATTGCATTTGCAGCATTTGCACCTACTCTGACATTTGACTGGTTCTCTTCTTTTTCTAGCTGCCTGAGGAGGTATGTATTGCTGGGAACACAGATTTTTGTTGCATCAGTGAGAAAATTGGATCATGCAGGTATTTACACAATCTAAAAAAGTGAGCGGTCAGAGGGAAGGTAGAGGACGCCCTCGTGACTGCACTGCATGTGTGTCATTTTCCAGTACTCTGGCGAAAGGCAAGTGCACCTGAAGAAAAACTTCTTCCTGCGCAACCGTTCAGCGGCGCGCTCCGAGACCTTCATCAACCTGAGAGAGGTGTGCAACCACTTCTGTCTTCCCCCTGGAGAATACCTCATCGTCCCCTCCACCTTTGAACCCAACAAGAACGCAGACTTTTATGTGCGGGTGTTCTCCGAGAAACAGGCTGACTTCCAGTATGTTCTTTTCACAATTACAAGTGCAATTTCATAATGACAAACAGTACGAATAATCATAGCCTTCACAACGATCGTGTAACTTTGACCTCTTGCCACTTTTAGAGAGATCGATGATCCTGTAGACTGCCATGTTGAGCAGGTAAAATCATATCTCTTTATTTATACAGCTTAATATTCTAATCATATTTTAACAAAGGAAAAAATGATTACTTTGTCATCTCTAGATTGATATTGATGAAGATGACATCAGTGACAGATTCAAGAAACTGTTTGGACAGCTTGCTGGACATGTATGTACACTTCGGATTTGCTGCATTATCATCATTACCTAAAATCATGGTTCTTATGATGTACTGTGTTATATGCTTTTTAGGATGTGGAGATTTCTGCATTTGAGCTGCAGAGAATCCTCAACCGAGTGGTGGGGAAGAGTAAGAGAAATTATTTATTCTTCCAGGCGAGTTCATGCATGTGCACGTGACACTCACAACAATGTGTGCCTGTGTTTTATCCATTTTCAGGAGATGACATCAAAACCACTGGGTTTAGCCTGTTGACTTGCCGCAACATGGTCAATCTGCTGGATGTATCCTTCTTCCTTTTGTATTTTCCTTGAAATCGCTTTAAAGGAATAGAGTGACATTATGGGAAATTCTTTTTATCCGCTTTCATGCTCGAAGAGAGCAGCTGTTTAGTCAAGCTTAACACTAAGTCTGAAAGTAAGTGGAGAAAGCTCGCCCGGCAATAATTAACATGTTGTATCTTGTTTGTTTAATCCTTACAAAAACCAAAGTGTGAAAATGACAAATTGTGGTTTTACAGCGGCTCATGTGCCAGACTACTTGGCCTCAGAAATATTCAGACAAATAATATCCCATAAACCCACAATTTGTCGTTTTTAACACTCAGGGCTTTGTCTGGATTGAACAAATAAGATTAGTAAGTAATTAGTGAGCTTTAGAAGTGTTGGTAGGTGGATTTTGTTGCTTGGACAGATCAAGGCTTGCTGTTTTCAGCCCTTATGCTGAGCTGGGCTGAGTGCCTGCTGACTGTGGCCATAGATTTAGCATACAGGCATGAAAGGGGTATCAGTTTTTTTTTTATCTAAACTGTGAAATAAAAAAGTGAATAAGCACCTTTTCTAAGATGTCAAACTATTCCTTTAAGGCTGGAAATACCATGTTACTCCTTACTGTCTGACAATATTTTGGATATGAGCATGTCCAGCCTTTCACTGATGTTTTATTTTATACATATTTCCCACAAATTTGGCACAATTTACAGTTGTGCTTCTGCTTTCCTTGACACACTCCTCAAAGAAAGATGGAAGCGGCAAGCTGGGACTGGTCGAATTTAAGATCCTTTGGACAAAGATTGAGAAGTTCCTGGTGTGTTCCTTATTTGTTTGTGTTGACATTAACATACCATGTGCAGCAGGATGGTGATGGTGCATATTGACATGCTGGGCTCTCCTTTAGGATCTGTACAAAGAGAGAGACGCAGACCAAAGTGGCTGTATGAGCTCCTCTGAGATGCGGATGGCTGTTGAGGAGGCTGGTGAGAAATCCATTTCACAAATGACACTTTTCTCTACACTCTGTGTCTTCTACCCTGTAAAGAATTTGAGGAACAAGCGGCTGGAGCCTGTTGGCTAGTTTGTGTTTTTCTCTGTTGTGTGCTGTTATAACTCATCTCTGCTTTTCCATAGGTTTCTCTCTCAACAACCCTCTGCATCAGATAGTTGTGGCCCGCTACACTGAACCAAACCTCACCATTGACTTTGACAACTTTGTGTGCTGTCTGATCCGCTTAGAGTCACTCTTCAGTGAGTTCTCTGTCATTTTCTTTACCAACATGCATGCAGAAATGACGTAGAGTTACGATATTTTTTTGTATTTACAACAGACACCTTCAAGACCCTGGATGAGAATGAGTCTGGTGTGATAACTTTGGGTTTTATGGAGGTAAGAGATGCCACAATGCCACAAAATATTAAAGCAGCGATTCATGGACCAGACAGTGATCAGCGCTTGTGTTTCCATCCACAGTGGCTGAATCTGGCGATGCTGTAGAGGAGCGCCGACTGTGACCAGCTGAAGAATCCAGACTTGTGTTGAAGAGTCACCATGTCTGAATGCGCTGTCAGTTTGTGTGTTGTGTAGCTAATCAATTGTTAATGATCTTGATGGAAACTAATTTCTATGAATTTAATTATCCGCAAACATAATAAAGCTACAATGTTGTACAAAAACAAATCTGTTTATTAAAAGAGATCTCCATTTTGTGCAGTATGTATGTCCACTGCACTGAGAATGTTCTTGTGTTGATCATTTCTTTCTGTCCTCTCTGCTCTGTCAAGTGCTCCAAGGAGTAGTTTTTGGTGGTTTGGTTTGGTTAGTTTTTGCTGAGAGCTACATGAGAGCATCCTTACCACTGCGTGTCTGTATGGTAAGTCTGAAGCAAAGCCAGCAGCTGGCTTGCTTAGCTTAGCAAGTGCTGATGAGCAGATTTTTCCACATTTGGACAGATCAGGCTAGCTGTTCCCCTCTGTTCCCACTCTTTATGCTATGCTAAGCTAACCTGCTGCTTAAATACTGCTCAAAGAAATGAAGGGAACACTTGAATCTCTAAAATCTAAATCTTATTCAAGTCGAAAATCTTTACTGATGTACATTGTATAATGTTTAAAACACGGTCAATGGAAACCAAAATCATCAACCCATTGTGGGCGGGATTCAAAATGACCCTGAAAATGAAAATAAAAAAATGGAAATCACAGGCTGATCCAACTTGCATGAATTTCATCATGGTAACTCATTTGACTCCCAGTGTGTGTGGCCCCCGCATGTCTGTATGCACTCCCGACATTTAGGTCAGGCAAGCGTGATGGCCAGTCAATGGCATCAATGCCTTCGTCATCCAGGAACTGCCTACAAACCCAAGGCCCACTGCACCAGCGTAAGGTCTGACAATCACTCTGAGGATTTCATCCTGGTACCGAACAGCAGTCAGGGTACCATGACATGACATGGAGGTCTGTACGACCCTCGGGATATGCCTCCCCAGACTATCACTGACCCACCGCCAAACTGACCATGCTGGACGATGTTACAGAGAGCATAATGTTCACCACAGCATCTCCAGACTCTTTGACTGAAAACTAGAGAAGAATCAGTCAGAAGGATACGGAGAGAGCAACTGTCTGTGGCCACCGCATGCAGAACCATCGCCTTTGTGGGGATTGGATTGCTTTTGCCTCTCCGCTGCACCTGTTGTCACTTTCATATGCACCAAAGCAGGTGTGATTAAGTCACAATCACTTGTGCTTCCTAAGTGGACAGGTTGATATCCCTGAAGTTTAACTGACTTGGTTTTCTACTGTGATGATCAAGTGTTCCCTTCATTTTTTTATTTTATTTTATTTTATTTTTTTGAGCAGCGTAGCTTCCTATATTCACCATAAATCTCACCTAATTCATGGCAAGAAAACAAAAGCATATTTTCTAAAATGTTGAACCATTCTGTGTGGCATCTCCTCCCTTTTCTTTGGTATCAAGTTCTGTGCAAGCACATACAAAAAGCCTCTGCAATGAAAAAGTTCACTTCACATTGAATTGCAACATCAACATACCTCTGATGATACTTTTTTCTAGCATGCTTTAGCAAATTATTGTAAACCTTGGCCAAACAACGTCTATTAATGGAAACTAGCTAATTACTTTTGGGGTAATTATTTTGAGTGGCACAATTGTAATAATCAACGGAGAAAATATGACTGACCACACCCAATAATAGTGCAATAACCTTGAAACTTGAGCCAAGGTCAGAACAAAAGCGTTTTTTTTTCTCCGTACATGTTTAGAGTACAGTGAAGCAAAGTTCCATACCTTAAGAAAATGACTTAAGAGTCAAAACAATTCATAGAAAAAAGGACCTAAAAACTTTGTATAAAGAAGCTAAAAACAGCTTTGGCAAAGTTAAAGTGTGATGTGCAGACTCAAGTGACTCCTAAGTGTAAAACAAAGACGCAAAATGCCCCTCTTAAGGTCTGATTAGCCAATAGCAGGCCTTGAAAGTAACTCTTCTTATATACCAGCTCAGGTTGTTGGTGGCAGATGGCCTCACTGTCCACAGAGTGATTTAGACATCACATTACATAATCCAAAAGCAGATGGCCAGTTCAGTGCCTTTCTATTACCAGTAGATGTCAGAGTTTTCATGGGTTTTGATTTGCTGCTTGTGGGCCGAACCTGCAACGTGTTTGCAGCAGCATGAAGTTTTCAACTGACAGAGAGTTATGCAGCAGCCATTTCCTGTTGTGTGAGGTTCGGGGTTGAATTTCCCTTTGACTGCCTTGAAAGGTCGCTGCTGGCTGCCATTAGCTCCGTCGGCAGGCCTTACCACAGTTATGATGATAAACCTAAAAACAACCCTCAGAGAGCTTTCTGTAGGTACCTCTGTCATAAAGACAGAGTGTCAGCTATTTCACACACACACACACACACACACACACACACAAACACACTTTTTCAGACACAGATTCCTGTGCTTGCAGTGCAAGTGTGAACAGGCATACTACGATGTGCTGTCATTCAGGCACCCTGCTTTTTGGAACAGGAGGTACTCCAGATGTGGACTCTGACTGTCTATAAACCACAAATCCACGCAGGGGAAGCAAAGTCACTGTGAAGCTGAAGCAGAGTATTTGCATTTCAAAGCAGTCACTGTGGAGGAACAGTTTCTGATGCCGAAATTCTCCAACAAAAGGAGAGTTTAGATTATGTGAACCATCTAAAAAAAAGCTAGAGAATGTCATTCTCTTTTTTGCCAATGAGCCAGTTCCCTTTTTTCTCGTTGGTATTTGGAGTATTTTTCATTTAGTGCCTCCAACAAAAGAGTGATGCTGCAGCAGAAACTTTTGGATTTCACATTTTGCCTGCTGAGAAAATCCCTTTTGTCAAGTTTTCATATCTAACTGACACACTACCATGTACCATTTTACATTATGTAGAACAAATATTTAGGCATAACAGAGAGAATGGGCTCTACTTATTCACTTACTGTTTACTCAATCTTTTGTTAACAGTAATACTACACTCATAGATATGGTGCAGTAAAAAGTACAATATTTGCTTCAGAACTGTTGTGGAGTGAAAGTATAATGCAACAGAAAAAGGAAAGATTCAGTGAAGTATAAGTACCTCAAACTTGTATTTAAGTACAGCACTTTCCACCACTGCAAACGGCATGATGTAGGATTAGAGGAGTGACGGGGGGCCCAGGTGCCCCTCCTGTGAGCTCAGCCAACAACACCTATTCTACACACCTGGATTTTACAAAAAGTTCCACTTTTTATTACTCTAAAGACAGACATGGAATTATCAGACATGTTTTGAAGATGCCTTGGTTAAATGCATTTTCTTTCTTTCCTTCTCTTCTTCTTTTACTTGGGGTCAAACCCTTCTCTCTTTACTCTGATTCGATGTATTTTTCCATTAACCTTGCACAGACATGTCATAATTGCGCTCCTTTGGACCTCTGAAACAGAGCAATAAATCGCAGCTGCACCAACCCATCAGTCTTGGCTGAAGAAACCAAATCAGAATTTACACTTGAAGTTCATATCATCCAGATTGATCCACTTTAGTGGTACACATGCGTAGAAACTAGGAAATGCTGTGTTTAGAGTAGGATTAGATTGAGGCTATTTCCATTTTTGTTCATCTACCTGTTGACTCTTACTGCTAGAATCTGATGGAGGTGTAGCATTTCACCTCACAGGTAGCTTGATAACTCCTTTTGACACATCTGTGCGCTCATCCTGTACTTTACCTTATAAGGCCACTGAGCTGCATCTCAGCAGCAGATGTGCTAAAAATGTGGACAGGTTTGTCTCCATATAAGGGCGTTACGTTTCACTCCCACCAATCACTGGCAGAGGCTCACCTGGGGTTTTACCTTAAAAGGAAGAGCTCTGCCTCTACCAAATGTAAGATGATGGACTGGATGACAAAATGTTTGTCTTGTGCCAGACAATAAAGCACATGTGCTCATTGTGATCTAAGGATCAAGTATAATGTGATTAAATGCAAATACTGAGGCTGCAGCTGAAACTGTGTGATACCTGGGAGGAGGGGGTGGGCCCAGTTTCGGAGGTGTGCTCATTTACCCCAGCTCCTCCTCTATGAGTCAACCTGCTCTCCTTCCTTATGACCCCTCAGCTTTTTAAGTGGTGGTGCCATTTTTCTCTGCTGCCTGTTTCCTTCACACATCGGATGTAAAATGGTGAGTAGCTTTCACTAAAACAATTGGCAGCTGACAACCTCTTGTTTGTGATTTGTGTGTCCCACAGGACAAGTGATCTAGAACTAATGAAACTTTTAAGTACCATGACCTAATTTTAACAGTATATGTAAAAACATAGAAACTCATTGAAGCCTGGCTGTGCAGATATGCAGAGTGTGGGGTGTCTGTTGGATGGTTCTTTGAGGAAATGGTTTGCTGAGTGAAAAGAGAGTGTTTGAAAGGGCTTGTTCAAGGTGTGGTTTTGCCTCCAAAATGGAGGGAGCTTTGTTCATGCTTCAGACTTGTTCTGAGAGAGTCCCCTGGGGCGGTCTTTCTTGTGCTAACTTGTTCCACAATGACTGGAATGTGACAGAGCCAAAGCCTTGGAAATTCATGGGGTATGCAGCAGCCACAGCACGTTACTGCTGCAAAGCTGGCAGAGCATTAGCACACTGACTTGCTTAAATAGGTTTAACACTTTTCTCCAATGTTTGGTTTTGATGAACTTCCTGTTTTTTTTTTTTTGTTTTTTTTTTTTACATCTTTTAGTTCTGCTTTCTGACTAAAAACCAAAGTACAAGTGAACATCTGCTCAAATATGAGCTCAGGCCCTAACCCCACTCACTGCTCAGACTGTGATAGTCTTTATGATAATCTCATTTCACAAGATTTCGTACATCTAACTGGTAAATTTGACTTGGTAGTAGTAGTCTTCATTGATAAGAGCTGCTTTGTCTCTTTTTTTCCCTTTCCTTTTTAATGGAATTAATCATTTTGCCTCAGTTCTTGATATATATAGCTCTTACCATCTTTCTGTAAAATTTGAATGACTTGTAAGTCACAAAAGAAATCTGCACTACATTTTTCACCTTTGTGTGTTTCTCTTATGTTCTGTCTTACGATAAATGAGCTCACAAGCTCACCAACATTACATGTGACTAGTGGGGTTCATACCTTTCAGAGAGTACATGTGATAAATTGTCCTTGTGTCAGCAAAACAAGTCCTAGACAATGGCTTAGTGACATCAAATGTCTTGTGTTTTCTCAAAACAGACGTCTGGGGTAAAAGTCTCCGATGAAGTGAAGAAACTCATCGATGAAATTAAAATACTGAAAAGTGATCCGGTGAAGCTTATAAGACTGGCAGCATTTAAAATCGATGATGGCTTCATTCTCGTGGATGAAGTTCTCCGCCAAGCTGATCTGGACAGAAATGATGCCTTTCCGGCCTTCAAGGCCCTGCTGGACCCTGACAGGTGCCGCTACATATTGTATGACTGTCACTTTGACACCAAGGAATCAGCCAACAAAAAAGAGCTGGTCTTCGTGCTGTGGTAGGTCCTTGTGTTGCGATTGAAGCATAAATAGTCAAATGCTCAAACATTCTCACGTGTGTTACACTTGAAAAATGATTTCTCTTCATATCAGGTGTCCTGAAACTGGCTGCGTCAAAGATAAAATGAGATTTGCCAGTTCAACAGATGCTCTTAAGAAGAACATGGATGGTAAGGTTTCTTCCACTTTGTTAAATATATTTTTTTTGTCATTGCATTAGACTTTTGTACACATTGATGACCCCAGAATTCAAACTGAATTTTGTTCCCTCGTGATGTTTTCAACAGGTATCAAACATAATCTGCAGATGAATGAACCTTCAGACTGCGGTGACAGGCGCTGTTTTGCAGAACTGTTGGGAAAAGACATAATCAGTCTTGAGGGGGTCGTTGTTTAGCATACTGAGAGGGGTCATTAAACCATCTGTCCCCCATTTCAGAACAATTGATGGCTTTTTTTGATTGGGTCAACAAAGCTTGAAGGGGAAGGGTTGGTCTTTGGGCGGGATGAGATTCCTGTAACACAAATGTCTGCTATTTGTGCCCCAATAAACCAACCAATCACACCATTTGGGCTGTGAAATCAGTCCTGTTCAGATATAATTTTATTCATTCTTTGATGTATCCATACATTAATGATAGTGTTGTCTGTCACTTGACTCGTAGTACATTTATTTTTCTCATATCAATTATTTGGTGTTTTTATGTACATACTGTTTGTATCCCAGCACACTAGTATTCACCATGTGTCTTCCTTTATGGGTTAGTCACTGATGACATGTTCACTGCATACTATACTGTGTAAAATATCCCCATGGACACCCTAGTAGAGTTGACTAAGTCAAAATGGCTGGGCCTGTAAATCTAACACCTGTTATACTCTGGTGGACACATAAAGAGCAGTACAACTTTTACAAAGAACAAAACAAAGTTTCATTGAAAATGTAGAGCTCGTTGAACGCCAAGTATTGTCAAATAAATTCAATGCAATCAATAGTGCAAGTGTGTGCTGTTTTTCTGTTTCCACCCTTTTTTTTTCTTCTTCTTTTTTTGTAATTCAGTGAGATGGTGTAGCCTACTGATTTGGCAAAGCATTTAGAAAACAGCATTTCTGCTTTTGTCCTCGGTGCCATTATCACCTTTGACCCACTAACCAATCATTAGTCCTGAGATCATTTAACCACACTTTGGTTTCATTTGATCAAATCTCCATTTTCTTCATCTTCATCTGGGTCAGCAAGCTGACTTTGGGCTTAAGACAGGTGTTAAGGAAGGTGTCGCTTGAGTTAAACCAAGCTCTGCGTGCTATCCATAATAGACTTGTGCACTGGAAATACAGCAAACGATCATTGGACTATAAAACAGTGTTGTCCTCATTCACATTCACTGCAACCGTAAGGACATCAAGGTGAATCTGGAGACCCTTTGGACAACTGCACAGACATCTCCATCACTAGTCTATCCTCGAACACAGTGGCAGCCTGGCCTGCGGGAGCAGCGCCTCGCTCTCTGACACGTTCAGACCTGACGTACAGTCTGCGGCCTCCACCAAACCTGGAGAAAAAACAGCTGTGTATGTTCATTCATTCATGACTGCTAACAAATTCCCTCTTGTAATATGCTTCCTTGTGCCGTGACCATTGATGAAACCTGAAGCTTACTGTGTGTAAAACAAAGCCACACTTTTAACAAGCTTTTGGAAACATTACTCATAAAGGATAACAGAGCTCTAACAGCAGTCTGCTATGGGGAGATGTGACCTCCATTTTGCTGTATGATGTACTGTGTAGTAGCACGTCCTGTCAGAAATTGTTCCCTGCACAGCAGAGTTGTGACAGCTTTTTGCAAAAGCTGTTGCAGTTTTAAAATGAGTGTTGTCATTCTGAGCGTTAATTTCTTAGTATCATGAGTTCAGTACAGGTGTACAATGTGCATGTAATGCAACTGTGACACAGACAGTGAACGGGAAACACGTAGAGCTACACTGTAGTTTATTCATTCATACAAATTTGTGTTATTGACAGCCAGCTACAGAGGAAAGCGGGCTCTAAAGGTAATGAAACATTGAACCATAAAATGTTCCCATCATTCAACCACATAGAAAAGACATACAAAGTAATTGCACAGGTTGATGTACGTTTGACGTACAATCGGTTTCCCTTTTTAACACTGAACTATGGGGAAATGTTTGGAATATAAGGCAGGGGGATAAATAACTTCTGACATAGCCAGAATTGTTGATGGAATGTGGGTTTCAGTAAAGATTGTAGCAGGATTCTCTCCTCTAATCTTGCTTTGAAATGTTCATAATATCAAACATCTGATTCCTACACTTGCAACAAATGCAATCAACTACAGTACACGAAAGAAATAGTTTTGGAATGCATAACTATGGTAATCATAAGGCATATTTGGCAGTTTTTCTGTAGTGTCTGCAGGGAACTTCCTCTCAGACGGACGTTCCTTCCTTCAGCTCCACGTATTCTCCCTTGAAAACAGAAATAAGAAAAGGATTAGATTTAAATTTAGCACGGTGTCAATCCCAATTTGGGGAAATCAGATTCTTATCCTCAGCCAGCTCTGTGGAGGTACATCTGTCTATGCGACATACACGTAGCTGTATGGTCACGGTTGTCTCACCTTGCCTTCCAGGTGCTCCTGTAGTGTCCTCACTGTGTCTCTCTCTTTGGTCAGCTGCTCCTGAGTGGCTTTGAGAAGCTGCTGGAGCTTGGTGGCGGCCTGGCCCAGGTCTTTGGACAGCTTCTTCTCCTTCTCCAGACGCTCCTGTTCCGACAGCAGTAAAAATGAGACTCAATGTTCTTCTTCTCCTTCCTGATTCTTTTCACAGTAACAGTTTATCACAGGTCATTTAAATTTTTGATTTCCTCCGATGAACTCCGTTACTGTAAAAATACGCGTAAGAATGAGCTGAGCTTATTGATTATTTTGTCTTGTTTTTTATTTAATATTGAACACCTGAGTCATTAAATTGAGGAGTGAGAAAGCGAGGTTGAGTGACATAAATACCTACTGTTGGAGAAAATAAAAGCTCTCCATCTTTTGAGGCGATCAGTACAACTTCAAACACATGTTTGAATCAGTGTTAAAACTACAAAGCTGATAAGTGCCCCCGTCACACTAAGATACTCTGTGGGGAATGAGATTTACAACAATCCAGGACTGACTTTCAATCACAATTAAATGTTTGGATTCCTTGTTACTGCACCTTGAGCTGAGTAACATCTTCTGTGTCAGCTTGTGGGGACTCTGCAGAAACCTTCAGGACATCCAGCTGAGCCTGAAGGTCTGTTATAGTCTTCTGGGCCTGGAGATTGACAACACACACCGCACACACTTTAATGTTATCAACTGAGAGTCTAGTAGTCACCCTCTGAAAACTGTACCAACGATGGCGGATACCTGCTCAAACTCTTCGGAAAGCTGCTGCATTTGAGCCACCTCCCTGTGCAGCTTCTCGGTCGTCTGACTCAACTCGTTCCGGACCTGGTGGCAGACAAAAAGAGCACACGCACAGTGAATATGTACACAGACGAATGGCTAACACATACATGTGTGTATGCAAACATTCTTGTGCCAAAGCAGCAGCACTACACACACAAACACACAGACAAAAGCTGCAGGACCTGTGTGGCAAGTTAGATGCCTCTCGGACGTTTTCGAGTGAAAGGCTGAAGTCAAAAAAAAAAAAAAAAAAAACTCTCTTGCTGTTAAGAAACGTACAAACAAATATCTGGAAACAAAGGAGAAGTGAGCATGCCGAAAAAAGTGAGAGAAAGCAGTGGTTAGAGTTAGGTCCACTCAGTCAATGCAAACAGTGGTTAGCATAACCAGCCGCTGTGTCGGAGGTGTACTGGACGGACTGGAAAAACAGCACTTCTTTATCAGTCATCTGCTACCCTCGTGATCACATCCTTCATTTAGGACACGGTTTTTGCTACGTGTTGACCCAGATCACAATCTCTCATCGTCTTTTATCATTAAATTGAAGTGGGGTTCATTTAAGGGGTGATTAAAAAAAAAACAGTAAGAAACGAGATCTCAGGAGAAGTGTCCCAGTCGCAGTCCAGTACTCTCTGAACAGAAAGTGAAGGGTGCCCTGTGACCCCTGCACCCTGACCTGACTGGGTTGAGCTTCAGCGGGGCCATTCTGTTCTTGTTGAGCCCGCATCGCAACCTCGCCCAGCTGCTCTCTGACCTGAAACAGGAAGTCGTCACTAGTTACATAACCTCCCATTCATGAATCCCCTTTGTGTCACAAGTTACCAACACCTCACCTGGTTGATTGTGTGGGTTAAGGAGGGATTTCCATAAACATCACGACATGTGACACCTTGTAAATGACGCCTCAGTCACACTGGTATATGAATGTGTGAATATTGTCTGGATGGGAAAGCAGGTCTAGTCAGTAAAGTCACCTGTGCAAGCTCCTCCTTGTGTGCCTGGACCTCCTTCTGGGCCAAATCCAGTTGGCTCTGATACTCTGACAGCTGCAGCTTCAGCTGAAAACCGAGCACAGAAACGAACATGTCCGACATGTTTAGCTTTAAATGCACCACAAGAGGCTGATACCTTTAAATATGTGAAATTATTTTCTAGGATTTCATTAAAAAACAAAAAAAACAAAACAAAACCTAAAGAACACAAAACAAAACAAAAAAACCTCAAGAGTTTTAAATCAGAGCGTGACATCAAGTATGAAAAACTACCCAAGTAACCCAGAGTATAATCCAAAGTACAACAAGCTAACAAAAAAGACTTCATTGACTGTAATGCTGAAATGTTATTAGAAGAACAAACACAAACACAGAAAACAGATGAATTTACCACCTTATGTAAAAAATGTTCTTTGGAAGGAAAAAATGAAATTTCAATTCAAATAATATATAAGTTCAACTCATCAATGGGGGAACTTAGACATTAAATATGACCAATCATTGAGCAGCAGAGAGGCCGCAGTGATCTGTAGTGCAAGCTGCTCATGTACCTGCTCCACCTCCTCTAAAGCCCCCTGGTTTTCTGACTGCTTCTCCAGCTGGGCTTCAAGGAGCATCATCTGCTCCTTCAACTGCAGAGAGAATCAAAACAATCAGTTTCACATGGGAGCACGTGTTTCGAACCTGCTACTTTAACTCAAGTAAGTGTGGAAGACTCCTCACCTGCTCTACACTTTGGTTTTCTGCCTCCAGTTTGCTGGCTTTCTCCAAAGCCTGGTAATGTGTGAGATAGACTGTTGTGAGGTCTTAAAAATAAGGAAAGCAGACCCACACATGGTTACATTTCAAAGAGGCAACTTACCAGCCTCAGCTGTTCCTCTGAGTTAGCCATCTTGGACTTCCACACCAGTTCTTCTTCCTCCACGCTCTTCTGCAGATGTTTCAGCATTCCTTCCTAAAGGAGAAGTGAAATGAGATTAAATGAACTGCATAAATTGACTCATAAATTCATGCAACTCACATTAAAAAAAAAACATATATACATACACCCATACATATTTATGCAAGTCACTTACTGTTTCAGCCAGGACTGTCCTGTACTGTTCACATTCAGCCTGCAGTGAGCCATGGCTCTCCTCAGCCTCCTTCAGTTTCTCGAGCAGCTCCTGAAACAAAGGAAACACATTCAGAACTGCTTCTGCTGGGCTAATTCAAAACAGTATGTGGTAGCAGTAGAAAACTGTGCCTTACAGGCAAGGCTGGGCTTGACTGAGCCTCTTGGCTCTGCTGGCTGAGAGCCTCCTGAGCTTTCTGTGTAAATACTCGTAACCAGTTGGACTAAGTGAGGAGAAAAGCAGACATACATAATTCATGTGCGCATTATTTTACAGAATAACGACCAAAATCGTGAGGATAAAAGGTCAGTCAGCGAATCCCCTTTTCCTACCTGCTCTGTCTCTACAGGTATCTGTGGGAAGAGTGTCTGGAGAGTTTCTTTGGTTTCAGTTTGAAAGGCTGTCAGTTCTGCCGTAACATTCTGGTAAAAAAATGGATGACATAATCAGGAAGGTGATTAAGAGCAAAGCAGTCCTGCCTGATAAGCCACTGGTGTGTCGTGGTGTGTAGTGTGAACAGCCTTACTGCGTCACTGCTCTTTTCCCTCACTTCACTCAGCTCCTCTCGTAGTGATGTGATAAGGGCATCCTTCTCAGTCAGACTAGTCAAAGGACCCAAGGAGACAACAGAGATTTATGTGTAACAGACCTCACAAGATGACCTCACCTTTGTTTCATATGCCAGCACTCGTTTACCTGTTCTGTAGTAGTCCCAGCTCTGCAGAGCTATCTGACGCCTGAAACAGAGTGGACATGCAAATGAGTCGCTGACATCATGTTTTGTTCTGCAGAGCAGCTCTCGAGGCAGAATCATGCAACACATCAAGAGGCACACTTACTGGTGTGTTGTTAAGCTGCACCATGCCTTCCTTGAGGTTTTTAAGTTCAGCCTGAAGTGATGTAATGAGACTGGCATCCTCACTAAAGCAACACACGATGTGGATTAAGTGGTATTAGCAGAAAATAAACAAGAGGTGTGAAAAAGATTTGAGTCAAACCGATTGAAAGGGAAACGCACAATACCTCTTATTTGTTTGCTGTAGCTCAACAATAGTGCTCTCCTGTTAGAACAGCACATTATTTGTGATTAGCAGTGTCACTGTCCACATCTTTATGCGAATAAAAACGATGTGGTGATAGATCGCACAGCACATGTTTGTGACACTTACAGCAGCTTCCTGCTTCTTCTGCAGTTGCTTCAGCTCATCGTTAAGTGTGCTCAGCTGGCTGTCTCTCTCCTGGAGGCTGCAGTGGGGGCAAAGCATTTCAATCAGTGGAACGGCTCCGGATCTGACGCTGGCTCAGAACAAAAGACGTTCACGGCACCTACCTGAGCTTTAGCTGTTCCAGTTCTGCAGCATTCCCCTGCTGAATCAGACACCACAAACATCCTTAGGGGTGATCATATGCGGCAAAGCGCCTGGCCACTTCAGAAAAGTCAAATCAGCAATGCATGTCCTACCTGACTGTTATCCTCCTCCTTTTTGGTCTGACTAGCCTCCAGCAGTGAGTTGATGGAGGCCACCTGCTGTACAAGCTGGTTTTTCTCTGCCTGGGTCTCCTCCAGCTGGGTGGTGAGGGCATCCACCTGAGCAGAGCGTTCCCTGAGCTCCGCCTCCAATCTCCCAATACACACCTGAAACTCTGCAGGAACAAAGGCCATTGTGAAAACACACCTCGCACAACTTGTTCTGTGCTCTACATTCTGTGAAAACCACTGGCTCCATATTCCCAAAGCTCAAGAATGAAGTATTACGCCTTTTCATCTTGCAACCATTGAGACCTTGTTCCTCATTCTCTGACCTGACAGTGAGCTGCTGTCCTGCTGGGTCTTGTCCAAAGAGGCCTGCAGGCTGCTGTTTCTACTCTGTGTCGTTCTGAGCTCTTCGCACGCCTCCTCCAATCTCCTCTGTAACGCCTGCTCGCTCTCCGAATGGCTGGCCTGCCACAAAATTCATCAGCATGTCATGTAAAACAGCAGGGGGCAGCAAAGATTCACAAAAACATCTTTGGCACCATTGAGTCACAAGGCAGTAGCAGTGCATTTGTCCCTTTTCTGTTAAGTATCTTTAAAATATCATATTTCTACACATTCAGAGAAAAGGACATAATAAAACAATGACAGATAATTCAGCTACAGGGCAATGTGAATATCCTTTGACTTGATGTTGTGTCATAAGAAAATAAATCCAGACATTTTAATAGCATTCTAAGTCATTTGTTTGGAACTTTCTAAGAGGAAGTGTCTTGCAGGAAGTGCTTTGAAGCTGACGGGAATGTGAGATGATTAGGCTCTACGTCAGACTGAGTCAAAGCAGCTGATTGCTGATGATGACAGGAGGCCAATCAGTAGAGCAACACATGTGCACCACAAAGGTACCGACACTCAGCAGGTCACAGAAATAAGAGCAAACTCATCTCTTGCATCAATTGAGCATGTGACGTGAGCCATTACATAACATTAGTGTGCTCCTGAAGGATGTTAGTGAATGATTAACCTAAATCAACTCTTGACTGTCAGGCAATGATGACTCACTTGCTCCATATAACTGTAATAGTTGAGACCAACAGCATTCCATCAGTGCGTGACTGCGTAGGCTGACAGTACACATATATAAATATAAATACCATACTTGGGATGTACTGTCTGATAGTCACGAGTTGCAAATAGCACCAGACTGTTCCTGCTCTTTTTACAGCCAGTTACAGAGGGCTGGAGAGGAGAGGTGCTTGGACTCGCACACATTCCAGCTGGTGCTGAGAAGCATTTTCCCTGCTGCCCCATTATTGTATGGCTGCATTCCAGCCCAGCCCTGGGCTCTATGATTACAAGGCAATTAAACTTCCCATAACATTAGGGGGTTGGAGGGTAGGCGGGAAAGGTCTAGGCTTGCAGAGACTCTAACTAACCGGCTGCTCAAACAAGAAACAGCATTTACGAAGAAAAAAAAAAAAAAAGAAGGGATGGAATAAGTTGTCTCCATGTGGAAACTTGATCACATCCACTGTCATTTCTAATAGAGATAATGTGGCGTTCCCACAGCTCAGGCCAACCTGCAGCAGGGAGAGCTGCTTCTCAGTAGCGGAGACCTTGGCCTCCAGTCCTTTCTTGATGTGCTCATCAGCAAGCAGACTTTCGGTCTTCTCTCCAAGTTCCTTGGTTAACTTTGTGCATTCCTGACGCAGCTTCGCCAGCTCCGCATTTTGTCTGAAGACAGAGTAAGAGACGCAGAAAGAGAGATGCAAGGAGAAAGAGTCAGGGCCTCACCAAAACATGAATCAACCTTCAGGTCTGCTACGAACACGCCTTGGATTTCAACACACTGTACTCAATAGTCACTTTAATTAGCATCGGCATGAAGGGCGAAGATGCATGTCATTATGGATCACTGTGTTTCATTTACTGTTAAAGGGAAACACTCACTTGCTCTCAGCCTGACTAGTGGCTTGGTTGAGGGCATCGCGGAGAATAGAGTTCTCCTGCTGTAGACGGGCCAGCTGGGCATTGGGGCCTTTTTCCAGCTGGTCCTGCAGGCTGAGGATCTGTAAAATTATTTTAAAGCTTGTTTTTTTTCATACACCAGCCATGTTGGACTCTCACACTACAGACAGCTGCTTTAAATCAGTCAAGACAACTATGTTTCAAGAAAGGAAATACTACATTTTCACTTTTAATTAGCAGTCAGATTACAGGCAGGACAATAAAATAACAAAATGCAAATTAAAATGTACTAATCTGAATTGTGTGTATGAGAACTGACCTTTGCATTGAGCCCCTGGGTCTGGGCTACATGGTCCTGGTAACTGGCCTGCATGCGAGCTTGCAGAGCAATCATTTCTTGCTCCCTCTTACTCAGTTGGGAACTCAGCCTCGTCTCCACGCTGGCCACCTTGGTCTTCTCTGCAGACAGCTCCTGTTAACAGACAGCACGGTCAGAGAGCACATTTACGTTCACTGTAATGTGTCTGTGAAAAAACTGTTGTGGTGTCTTAAAACGTTCAAGACAGACTGTCATGACTGGTGCTGAGCAAAGCCGTGGTACCTAAGGATGAACTTTGATCTATCATGTACTGCCACCCATAGGCTGACAAAGATATTGCATGAGATATGCAACATATGTAATATCTAAATGTAAATGTAATGGATAGATGACTATGAAACAGAGAGCTCTTTATGGACACGGCCTGTGCCCTGGGGTAACCTTCTAAACTGCCCTCTAGTGCCACCTTCCGGACAAAGAATAAAGAGGACTGCAAGCCAAACATCACCACACATTCATGTTTAGGTAACAACATGGCTTTTTCCTCTGCTGCCACCTTCAGGCTGAGCTGTATTTTGCTGTTGCCCTGTACTGTTGCCTCAATAGTAGAAAGGATCTAAGAATAGCAAAGAAATTCATTAACAGTAATGAGTATTAGAGCCTCGTCAGGCTGCCAGGATAGCTACAGACCAGATGATGTTTTTGCGAAAGGAATTTGGCACCACCTTATCGACCTGACAGACGCTCGTACATCTAACCTTGGTGAGTTCTCTGAGACGGTTCTTTGCTGCAGAAGCATCCTCTTGCTCTGCTGCCAGCTGTTTCTCCCTCTCTTCCAGTTGTTTCTTTAGTATAGCCACTGGGTCTCCTTTCTGAGTTGCCTGAAAATGTATATGTACACAGAAAGACAGCAAAAATGAAATGTGTCTCCTTAGAAGTCTCACTTCTATTCAGTGTATTATCAAGTGTCCGAACACTCTTAAGTCCAACAGTTGTCTTATTTTCCTCATCACTGACTGTAGTGTCTCATACCATGTGCCATGTGTCCTGAATGATGCCAACTTTCTCAGACAGGATCTCAATGAGCCTATGAGCCTCTCCCTCACTGAACACCATGCTACTGACGGTGGACACCAGAGCCTTGTAGGGCAGGTACAGCGGAGCATCAGCGGAATCCACAGCTGCCACTGAAGAGGCAAACACAAAACATTTCAATGAAGCACACGAGAACACAGTGGCAAAAGTATAAGGAATTCAGAATATATTTCAAGTCTAAAACTAAAAAGCAGGACAGTCTTCGAGCCCTTTAGGCTGTCACAGTGAAGTCTAAATTCCCACACTGTGTCAGGAAAAAGACAAGGTTGCAACTTGTCCTTTGGGTCTGGGGCCCTTGGCAGCTTCGGATGGCAAAATGGTGGGGCACTGTAGCACCAGGCGGAGACAAGCCTCAGGCAAGAGAGAACCCCACCCCTCTCCCTACCCATTGTCAGGGCACTGAGAGCCTTTGTCAGCTAACAAAACAGGGCAGTGGTGTTTGGACAAGCTGGCGTGCTCTATGCCCTTCAGAACTGAGTGCCAGACATTACCCACAACTGACATTGGCACTACTTTCCACGGATACACAGCTAGAAGTTCATCAACACTGACAGGGTATTACTGCCTTAGATTGTGAGCGTGGGCGTGTGCGACCTAACCATAAAGACGTGCCCCTACTCCACCTCCATTCAAGTCTGAAAGCTATCACCAGTGTTACAGCTAACATAGTTCCTGCCTAAACAGCCATTTCCAATTCAAAGGAACAGGCCAGATTTAAACAATGACAGTTCTTGTGTAACAGCATATTGACAGACTACAGTGGCTCTGGTCCTTGACATACAGAGAAGGATTTGTGGGTAAGTGCAGCAGCAGTGTAGCTGAGAGTGTAAGTGTAGCAGAGACCTGCAGAGGCACTGATGTGGACACAACCAAGGTCCAGACTACATATCATGCATAATAGAATGACAGGGTTAAAAAAGGAAGGATATCAGGAAGGTTAGCCAAGCCCCAAAAAGGCATCTTTTTTTATGCATTTAAATTATCTGCTTAAAAATTCTCACAAATCAGTGTGAGAATAAGGAAATCTGACAAAGAGGAAGTTACCAAGCACCCACAGAGAGTGAAGAGCTGTGCTGTGATTTTGGCATAGTGGCCACACTTGAAACTGCAGGTCACATGACATCCTTCAGAGCCTCAAGATGTGTATTATTCTCATGCTATGCTGAGATATTGTACAGATTTCACCATTTTGGAAATATTCTCTTTAATAACAACTTCAGAACCCTCTATATAATATGGCAAGATAAAATGAGCATTTCAAAGAAATCTAATAAATGTAGTTACAACTGTAAATCTCTAGAGATATCTCTAAAACAGATCTACTTACCAGGCTCAGTCTTTTTCTTGGAGGCCTTCTTCTTGGGCTCCTGTGCTTTACCTGCAACAGTGGGACCCTGCTGAGATCCCACTGGTGGCACTGCCATCACTGGGACATCTTTAGTGACAGCCTCCAGCACTGGGGCAGTCTTGGATGGAGCTGGTGAAGACTTAGCCGGTGCTGTAGCAGACTTGGTTGGGGCAGACTTGGCTGAGGGAGGGGCAGACTTGGTTGAGGCAGGGGCAGGAGCAGACTTGGCTGGGGCAGGGGCAGACTTGGCTGGGGCAGGGGCAGACTTGGCTGAGGCAGGGGCAGGAGCAGACTTGGCTGGGGCAGTGGCAGACTTGGCTGGGGCAGGGGCTGAGACAGACTTAGCTGATGAAGGGGCACCCTTGGCTGGGGCAGATGCAGAGGTTGCTTTAGTCGGGGCTGGCACAGGGGCCTGGGTTGACTGAGGGACTGCTGAGGACTTGACTGGTGCAGGCGTAGCCACGAGAGGAGCTGACTGGGTAGAGGCCGGCTCAACCTTAGCCACCTTCTTCTTTTTTTTCTCTTTAGGTGAGGGTGCGGGTGAAGACTCTGTAAGAGCTGGGCTTGGTTCAGCAGCAGTCTTGGGTTGGGTGTCTGCTGGCCCTGCAGCTGGTTTCACCTCCAAAGCAGGGACAGACTCGGGGGCAGGAGCAGGAGCAGCAGCTACAACTGGGGCAGCAACAGACTCAATGACTACATCAGCTTCAGCTTCCTCTTGAATTTTCTCGGGCTCTGGGATCTTCCCATTGGGCTTTTCGTCTTTCTTCTTTCCACGGCTCTTCTTCTCAGATACTTTGTCCTTTTTCTTTTTGTCAGAGCGAGCAGACTGAGTCTTACTCAACTCTCTGCGTTGTTTAGCTAGGGCCTCCTCATAAGAGGTCTCCTTCATGGAGAAGGTGGAGACAAGAGCAATCCCGACAGCAGAGATCACCATGAATCCACCAAACACCATTATCCCAAGGGTCTGGGGGTCATAGATATCCATTGTTCAATTTCAGTCAACCTAGAAAGAAAGTGGCAGACTTGTCAACACAGTTAACAACTTCAATGACTCTTTTTCTAAAAGAAACAGCTTACTGTAGACAACCAAAGCCCAGGGATTTCTATAAGGGGAGAAAGAAGTTCATTAATTAATTCACCAGCCAACAGTATTTCTCTGTGCATTGGCAAAATGTAACTGACTGCATTAAGAGAGCAGTTGATAAGACAGAATTTTGATTAAAGCCTTATGGAGAACAACTACAGCCATTACCTGCAGAGGCCTCAAGGTGTCACTGTTAGCCCCGGTTTGCTCTGAGGCTGACTACATAATGCAGACCAGCAAATCTTATCAGCAAACTGTGCGACAAACAACAGCTGCACAAAACAACCTGGCCAAATAGCCTTTAACTTTTGGTAAAACATGCACTCACCGGCCACTTCATTAGGTACATTTGTACAATCTCATGTGATCCAACACGACAGCTCCGCCATAAATTCTGCCTTTATAAAATAATGTCTAGTTTTGATTGACACTGTCCCAGAGGTATGAATGTAACAACATGCTTATTATTGAGGATTTAGTTTACAGTGGCGTTGAACTGGGATGCATGACATTGAGATGTTTCTAATATTTTGGTCACCCTATTTACATACATGAGAGGGGGAGACTGTTAGAAACACCTTTCAATATAATGCAGTGCAGCACAACACCACCACCCACTACAACCTCAACAATAAACACGAAGTAGAATTATTAACTTCCTGACAGCCTCAACAAAAAAAGAAAAATGATGAGTTAAAAAAAGTGGAACTCACGGCGGAGCTGTTTTAATTAATCACAATGTTCAAGATTACCTAATGAAAACAAACGTATGTGTTCACGCAGCTCAAATTCACTCACAGTTAAATCTCGTACACTTAACTTTGAGTGACGCACTGAGCTTTCTGAGTAAGTACGGGAACTGAAACAAACAAAGCCAAAGTAAATACAATTAAATATCAGCACCAGGCTGAGAGACACCCCCCATCCACCCCATGCAAACAGTGAAGAAAACTGCCTGGGAAATATTTCTTTAAAAATAATATCTCACTCACAGCACTGTTTCAAATGCGTCTTTTTGAACAGTTATATTTCTTCGCACCTTAAAGTGATCATTTTGGATTATTATACTACCGTGGCACAAGATAAACTGAAATCGAGCGATCCTTTACAAAAATGTAATTTTACTCATCAGCAGAAAGCCCCATTATTTTGGCTGCATTATACAACAGGAAATACACCGAAAATATTTCTGGAAAGAAAACTGAACACCAAGAAACCTGAGCCATAGATGCAAAACGGGTAACAGACAAAAGTGGATGAAGTACACGAAGTTACCAACAAATCCCAGAACCTCCAACAGTTGGCTGATGTTTAGAGTTAATTTCCTGCTCTTCAGAAAAAAAACCCATCCCCTGAAGGGGCCTTCAGCTACCCCTTTAAGGATCTTAAAGGCGCTTGTCGCAAGCTGGAATGCTTCGCCTGCAGGGGAGGAAAGTCGGCTGAGAGTTGAGGGACACAAAAAAACCTCTCGCGGCGCTATCAGTTATATCCCCCTTTATATTATGGATGAGATGTTATCTTATGAGAAAATATTTAAGTACAAAAAGAGGGCCACTGCGGAGGGTTGTGGTTTTAAAACAAACCGACTTCGTGACACAGCAGAGGAAAACTGCTGAGCGAGTTTAAGAAGAATCGAAACAGAGTCCAGAGTCCTCGTTCACCGCAGCGTCTAAATGCTGGGAGCTAAAGTTTGTAAAGTCTCCTTATGTCATATGATAGTGCATCTGCACTCAGCTCCAGCTAAAAAACCCCCGACTTTCTGAGGATTATGGTGCATCTCACGGTCCTTGAAAGACAGGACGAAACTTACCAAACTATCTACCCTGTAAGTCTGACGTATCTGGCTTTCATTCATCGGCAGTTGGATATCTGCAGGGTGTGCATTCATACACAGAAGAGTATTATGCTAAAACGAATCTACATAAACGGTATCAAGCCACGGTGGTAAAATATGGAAATGCATATAATTTCTTTCTCTTCAAGAACGTGTCTCTCATCACTTCTCGTTTCAGAAACACTTCCAGGATAATATCTGCACGTAAAAAAATCGTAATTTTTTTAATCCATACTTCGGCACAAACGCATTGCCTTCCGAGAACTTCCACGACAGTTTATTTAATATCAGACTAATACTAAAATTATTATACTGGGAAGCACGAGTGAAAAAGGCCTCGCAGATTTACGAGGCACTAAGGACACCATACATCGTTATCCACTCAAACATGCACGGACACAAATAAAGTGTGTAATCCACTAATTATCTTTATGCGATATGCTTTTAATCATTACTTGCAAGCTAGTACTGTAGCTAACACTTTGAATCAATGAACTTGGCTATCTTCCTGCATATTGTTGTCTAAAGTGTCGGTTTACGTAACAAAACTGCACTCCAAAAGCTATAATAAAACTGTAAAGTAAATGGGCGTTGAGAGAGAAAAAAACTAAAATTATCTTAGCTAACTTTAATCGGCTGTCGTTCCGTACTAGTAGTTAGCTCAGGAGTTAGCGGTGGATAGCTTCCCAAGCTAGCTAACGCTGGCTCAATGAATAAAAAAATCCAAGATTCCCACGCTTACCTCGCTGATTATGGAGCAAAGTCTGCTTGCTTCAAAGGGAATGGAGAGAGGGCAAAAGCTTTGAGTTATAAATGAAGTGACTTCTGTGCAAAGCTACCTATTTATCCAGCTATCTAGCTAACTAGCTTTTTTCCCAGTGCTCTCCCCCTCACTCCGCTGGAGTATCCGTGGTCTGCTGTGAAGTCGTGGCACTTCGAGCTGGCTAGACGTGCTGGCCCCGTGCCCCAGATAGCTACCATAAATCCAGAAGGCTGCTGATTGGCTGGAATGCCCTCAGGCCGGATGTGAGCATGATGGGAGCAGTAGTCTTTTAAGTGCATGAAAAGGCTCACTCAGTCGGTCCGTTTTCAGTCGAACAAAAGTGGTTTGTTCGAAATGGAATGTAACTAAATACAGTTTCCCAAAGAAAGTACTGAAGTAAATCTTTTCAAGCATCATGTCGACCTTTTCTTTGTATTTTGAGAGACTTTGCTCTTCTTACATCAAAGAGAGGAATGCTTTTTTTTTTTTTTTTTTCTCCATTACATGGAGGCCTATATAGGGCCACAACTAGCAGTTGTAGTAGTTTTTGTTTGCAAAAAAAAAAAAAAAAAAAAGTTTTCCCCCTTTGGTTCCTCCTTTATTTGGCTGTCAAAGTCATACTTTACTGTTCTATCTGGCTGTAATGTGTAGCCTACGCATATTTTATATCTTCTTTGAAGTTATAAGACATTAGCAACAAGAAAAATATGCAAACCACAAACAAACAAACTTCCTCAAAATTTAGCCTGCCATTTGGTATCACTGGAAAGTTTGGTTTCATTAAAATAGGCTTCTATGAGTTTGAACAAAGGCGTGCTTGGCTGGACAGCATTAGGGAGACATTCTTTGCAATGAGTATGTATTTTTAATGCATCTTGTATCTCTGATGCATAGGTAAATGCACTGTACTGCTTATAATATTCAGATCCCTGCTTTTACTCATGTACTTTGTTAAAAGCAGGACTTCTACTGTCATTTACACTTCTCTGTAATGGTGTCACCACTAGATAGACCGGAGCATCAGGATCATCTCACGAACAAAAATAAAACTGTCAAACAAGGCTACAGGCCATGATCATCTTTTGTCACGCCTGCAGGACAGCATTGTTAGCGCTCAAGACATTCAACTCTGACATTCTTCTGTGGAAGACTTGTTTACCACACCTGCTATTATTTTAACGGCCAAAAAACGGGCACAAGAAAATTATAATGATTATGTATTAATGTGATGCACTAACACAATGTGAGGACTCAAATCACTGTGTGCCTGGAACTGCTGATAAAATGTGAAGCTTCTCTGCTTTAAAAATGGAACATTTCTCCGTCCACACCCCAGGTCAGTCGTTTGAAAAGTGTTTTTATAGTCATCCAATTGAGACAACCTCTCCTCCAACCGCTTAAAAAAACGTTTGTTAAGTGGAGGCACTTGTTGCTCAAGTCAAATCACAGATTGTTCCCGTCAGGCATCAACAAACTGTACTGTAAAAGACTTAATGAAACCACAGAGAAAAAAACATACATAACAATGCATTAAATCCTCTGTGCAAGACCCCCAGTGGGAGCTCGAACTATTTTCCAGTATAAACATAGAGCATCTAGAGGTGTTCCAAAATATAACAGTGAAGGTTTTGATTGAACAGCAATAAGCTTAATTTAAAGTGAACACAACCAAGTGTGGTTTCAAGTGCGCTGCTGCACCAAGAGTGTGACTGACAGCTTGAATAAATAAGGTTTTCTCAGCCATGTTCCTTGGCACCATGCATTGCTGCATGTTTTCTATTATGCAACATAACAATTAGACTCAGCTGGTGTCCTGGGTCAAATTATTTTTGTTTATGAAACCTGGCTGTACCCTGGGATGCAAATTACAAGTCACAAGCTATTGTTTTTCATCTGATGCACATGAACCAGAGTCAGTGATTTCTCACACTGACACCTGCATTCTGCTCACAATCCTACTGAAAGTTCAGCATTGGCCACATTCACTCACCATAAGCTCTTTCTTGCTCTAGTATTTGTTTACTGTGATCGTCAGGTTGATAACTAGTCTTTAGTCAAACAACATTGCATAAACTGATGTGAAATATTAATGATTAATCACACTCAAAGTAGTTCTGTTGTGTGATAAGATAACTGTTGTTAATCCATGCATTGTAAGTCATTTAGAATTTGAGATGACATTGTGTTTGCAGTGTGTGCATGAAAGCAAATGACTGGAAGGGCAGGGCACACTAACCTAGCAAAGCCTTGGCCTTTGATCCTCTGAGCCTTTCGGACTTGTGTTATTGACAGAATTGCAATATGACAGGAAGAAAAACCTCGTCCTTCAAATTGTCTTCAACTCCGAAGTGATATGAAATTTAGTTTTGCCGCAAAATGACTGTGGAAATCATTGAGAATCAGAGAGAATTCCGTGATTTCCCACAGTTATGTTAATTCACATTCAATTCATTTTAAGGTTGGTTTTCCCAACAAAGAAGAATGTTGTATGAGCCACTTGTGCTGTGGAGGTGACGGTGTCAGCGTGATATACTGTATGAGCCCACAGTCCCAGTGCGACTCAGGGCTAAAATCTGTAGCTGTGTGCAAATTTTACCTGATGGCCACCAGGAATAAGCACCCTGTTCTGTTTCACTCAGGAAGCGCAGAGAGTTCAGTTACATCAGCAAGGCCTGCAGGTGCACTTTTTGGAGTGAGCGAGCCCCTTCAGAGGTCACGGTTTCTATTTGAGGAGGCCTTCACGCTTCATGCCTCCAGTCCTATCATGACTTTTCAGCTGAGCAGTGTAGAGCTGTGGGACATGAGGCAGGTGCTTTCACAGGCTCCGTCAGCATGAGTAAGATACTGGTCCGTTGGTCGTTTGCAGCTCACCAATATCCACGACCTCAACCAAAGCAGTAAAAGACTGTTCTTTTTGTCACAGCATTCCATTATGCATTCTCACATTCCTGGCCCTGGGTGCCTGAGAGCAGTGTGTGTGTGTGTGTGTGTGTGTGTGTGTGTGTGTGTGTGCAAGTGAGGATTCTGACATGATAATTGGAATCATAAAAATGATGTTGCATAAATTATTAATGGTCAATCACCGGTAATGTCTCCAAAAGCTCCGAAAATCTGCTAAATCTCACTCCTTATCATACATTTTCAGTCTGCAAATTACCCTTGAAATTCATTAAATCAGCAAAATAAGTCTTTGAAGACAAAAGATTTGCTCCTTTACACGAGCACAGACACATTTTACACAGTACATCATTGCCTCAGAAGTTTTACTTCTGTGATTAGAGCAGGAACTGAGGAAATCCTTTATCGTAGTAACACAGCAGCCACAGAGAGGGAACATGAAAACGCTATATTTAAGACTGATACTTTTCTGTTTCGAGCTCATATACTCAGATCACTTCACTGCATATTTTCAGACAGTGAAGTGAAACAAGCTCTGTAAGAAAATACCTACATCACGGCACCTTGAAACAGACTCCTCAGCATAATATCACTTATTCTTCCCATGTTCCAAAAAGAGGAACCACCAGTGTTCTCTAATAATCTTTGCTCTGATTGCAGTCGGCAAACTCAACCTGTTTGTATTGTATAATGTGTTACCATGTCGTTGGCTACATTCTGTGGTTTCATCCAATCAGTGAATCGTTACCTAAAAATCGCTACGACTGTGCCGCTGGTGATGTCAATATTGACAAAAGCACCATGGACAGATAGGGTATAATCTGTCTCACCGTTGCATTAAGCACTGTTATCATCGCCTTTTAATAATGAACTTGTCTCTGTAGGACTTCCTTCAAACAGAAGCATTTCTTTTGCGAGTGCTATCTTACTCTATAATAATACAGTATCAGGGATAAAAATAGATTGACAGTGTTTGCTGAACAAGCTGGTCCACAAAAAGGTATTTCAAGAATGATATTTCACTGCAGGTTATTTGTTGAGGTCATGTTGCTCAGTGCAGCTCAGAAAGTGGTGGTGATGATGATTCCCACGATCACTGTGGCATTTCCTCCCAGCTGATCTAATACACCACACGGTCCCATCCCAGGATCCACTGTGGTGAATGGATTTAACATGAACATGCCTGCAGCTGTGTTTAAATTCAAGGGCCCACACACCGAAAGTAGTGAAACAGGGTACAGCTGGGAGATGGATACCGCCACCTAGTGGTATGATGAGTGGCTCTTTAAAATAGAGTTTTGGTGCATTTTCATGCAGCAGAAACCTTGCAATGACTTAAGAGTAACTGTCACATGTGACATAAAAACAAACTTAAAATACAGAACAGAGTGCCACAGCTCAAACTTGGGAAAGTAGGATTTATTCAATGTCATTATTACAAATTTATAAAATGCTAATGTTCTGTAAGAAAAGCATCATGTAAAGGAATTCACACAGTTGGAATCCATTAGAAATACATTCAATTTCTTAAAAAACTATAATGTATTTTAACACTCCACTGAGCCTGGTCGTGATTGAAACGTATTTTTCATCTTCTTAGTGCATCTTTTTTTTTTTTTTTTTTTTTTTTTTTAGAATTGTTTAAAAGAATTGTAAAGTGTGGATCTGGAGGAGAGGATCTGGTAAATATATCAGGTCTGATACAAGAGACCCCATCAGTAACAAAGGGGGATTAGGGGAAAATAAAGAAAAAAACAACAACTACACACTGAAAAGGAAAGCATGAGTGGGCACAGATGGTTGGGGTGAAGAGGCTGCAGAGAACATGCTATAATACACGTGGTGCAGGTGCAGGTAAAACCAAAATGCAGACTCACAGTCATTACTATTGTTGCTTTTGCTTTGATAAAAATGCTACATGCTCAAATGACTATTTGACCAATCTGTTGCCGAAATCTGTTGAGATTTATCCATATTTGCAAAACTAATGTGCATCTGTGATGACTGTGGGATCTGAGCCTACTTCTTCCAAACAAGAATGTGGAGACCACTCCAACTGTCCATTCCTGAGGTGAAGTGCAGCTATTTTAGAGCACCTGAAAATGATGTGTCTTGTCTTCTAAGTCAGTCATGAGTTTCAAGAGGGTTGGTTTGGTTGTACTCTAACGTCAGAGGCCGGGAATGCAGAGCATGAAGATGTTATTTCCAGGCACTGGTTTTGCTTCAGTAAAACTCTTCCATTAGCAAACAAAAAAACCTAACAGATCAAGCACATGAAGCATAAAATACAGGTTATGGCAATGCAAAAAACAACCTCAAAGCCTTTTAAAAGAAGGTATTCAGAGTGTATATGCAAGATGAGGTTAGAGTCAGAATTAATGGAGGCAGAAATATGATCAAAAAGGCAAATTCTTCTAGTATGTGCATAATGTAATTAAATGAGAAAACAAGAAATAGGGAAAAAAAAGAAAATCAGCCCTACTGGTGCTGCAAAGGAATGGAAGACCTTAATGTTGGCAACCTCATTCTCTGGAGGTGTTCACATTGAGTTAGTCCTCCGTAAATCATGGAAAAGGATGGACCACAGACCAGAGGACAGAGACTCTGTAAACATGGAGACATTCTGCTTACGAGACGCTTGGTCTCAGGCAGGGTTTTAAAGTGGCATCAGACCCGCGGGTGGGAGCAGAGATAGGGCTAAGATTCATGTCCATGCAAGGCCCTGGGGACGCCAGGTTTCCGTTTGCTATGACTGGTCACTTGGTGATGGTAGGACAGGGATACGTGAAAACATGTCAGTTGCTCTTGAGCAGGTCAATGCATCCCTGCAATAGAGTCACATTGTTCTGTGAAGACAGGAGAAAACAGAATTAAGATTTCTGACAATTCTGTTCTGGAGCACATCCAATATTATCCAAATAAAACCTTCAAATGCACATTTTTAGCCGTTATAATCTTACTTGTGGAAACCTGAATAAATCATGATCCTGATTAGGAGTAAACCCAATAAGCTTGCTGGGAAATTTTGAAAAGACACAGGGATGCAGTCGCATGTGAAGACCACCACCGTGTGCAGGTTTCTGCTCACTGCCCAGCACCAATCAACACATGCAAATCTGATGAGAGAACTCCACGAGGAGGAGTCACTCACACTGACACAAACTCACTGAAATGATAAATAATTCTCTGTCACTGGTAATAATGAGAGCGACGCACGTGAGATGAAGATTTACTTGTGTTGAAAGGGGCCACACAGCGAGTCGCTCTCATTACTGGCGTTGACAGAGAAATCCACGAGCAACTCAGTCACACTGACACAAAGTCAGTGTGATATCATTATCACGTATAAAGGGATATGGATAATAGAGGGATTGGACAGTGACAAAAATTGGATTTATTTTCTAATTTAAAAGCCCTTTATTTTGGTAATTTTTAGAATTTTGCCTCTCGCTCAGTGTGAAAAAGTGACAAAATGGTTACACCAATAAGAAGCAGGAGCTGTGTTAACCCAATGTTTACAGCTTTAAGCAACACACTGGCAGCATTTTCTGTGGTTTCAAACCACACCTTGCCATTTAAATGTTTCAGTTCTCCAAACGACTAACTGAATCCAGACTAAGTCAGTGCTGACCAGGCAGACAACAGAGCAGTGCTGATGACGAAGGCAGTAAGCAGGTATCTTCTTTTTGGAGGTAAGAATTCTATACAAAAACGTAAAGTTGCTATAAACATGGCCTACTGGAAAACTGTGCTGACTCAGCAAATGCAAAAACATCTGGGGCCAGATGCGCAAAAGTATGTTTGCACATCATTCATACTTCAGTTCATTTTCTGGATCAAGCAAAGTGTGATATGGTTGTGTAGAGAGAGATTCATGATCCAGACAGTGATGGATGCCTTATTCCTTAATAACAATAATAATGTATGTCAGTACAGGGATTTTATAAGAGAGTTTTTGTTAAAACCATGACACCTCATCAGAAAGTACAAGTGATGATGGTAAACTCTCACACACACAACCTCATGCAGAAGTCGGCTGTATTATGCTGCTCACCTTGGCATGTTTTATCTCAAGCTCAGCCATCTCTATGAGGTTCTTCCTGAAGGCCACGACACGCCTGCCCTTGAAACTGGTGAGTTCTACGACGATAACATAGTCCAGTCAGAGAAGGGCTCGCATACCATTTTAGACACAAAGAAACAAGTGCAGACTGAGACACGCATCTCTTCCGCATGGATGCACAAACCTTTCTTCCCGGACTCTGAGAGCTTGTCAAATTTCTGCAGGCAATGCTGCTGGTGCTCCTCCGCCTGGGGAATGTCCTTGCTCTTCAGTCGAGCCTTATCCAAAGCCTTGTTAGAGTTTTCATAGTCAGCTAACGCCCGCGCTCGCCTGTACAGAAGGTCCTGACGTGTACGACAGATAGTTTAACATGAGAAATAAAAGAATGAAATGGGGAACCTAAACAAAGTGCACTTGAAATATTTTAGTGATAATTTGCCTTCATTGGGAAAATATCCAACAATGCATTAAGCTCAACGTCCACTGAAAATCTAAAATGTTTCAGATTTTAACAGCGGGAAATAAGAGTTATCGAGGCTGTGTGTGTGTGTGTGTGTGTGTATGTGAACATACAAAAACATATGAACATCTCTAATAGCATATTGACTGGAAATTGGCCACCTTTCTGCTCTAAGTAATGCAAATTCCATATTTAGCCCTAAACCTTCATTCAGATTAGATATAAAGGTCAATGAGGATTCATACTGAGCTCTGGGTTTCATTAAGTTTTGAAGTACAGCAATACGTGAACTCTGTGAACACATGACACACTGTGGTTGTGAATCTGTGCATCTTGTGTGATGTCTCACCTTGGCGGCCTGGATGTCTCTCATGTAATATCTCAGCAGCTCTGTGAGTTTCAGCTCCTGGTCAGATGCTACTCTTGCCTCCACTTTCTACAGGAACACAAGCAAAGACATATAATAGCTACCACAGTGTATTTACAAATCAGAACAAACATTTACAAAGGTAACCGAACTGTTGGCAACTGAACTGATCTACTTACTCTGAGCTTCTCAAACAGGTCTGACAACTTCTCCAGGTGCCTGAGAAAAAAGTAGAGCCATAGCATGGAAAACTCTGCCATTACATCTTTGACAAAGAATGCAATCAAAACAATTAGCAGAAAATATCATCACAGCCCAGCTTTCGAAAACTGCCCAAGCTCTGATTTGTTGCAATCCACAATCTTAAAATCTTCAACACCAAGCATGTCTTTGCATAAAAATCATTAGATGACCAGTGTGTCAGATTTAGAGGGAATCTATTGGTGGAATATGGCAGAAATGGAATAAAATACCCATCAGTATATTTTCATGAGTGTATAATCACATGAAAATAAGAATTGTTGTCATGTTATTATCTCACTGCCATGTTTCTATTGTAGCCTGAAAAGGACAAAGGAAAGACTGGCTGTATAGAGAGTCATCTGCGTTTTTCACGAATTCATGGCCACCATAGATTCCCATGGTAAGGAGAGGTAGGGGTGAGGCGAGGGGTATTCAGTTGGCTGCAATCTACAACCTCACCGCTAGATGCCACTAAATCCTTCACACAGGTCCTTTAAATTAAGTATTACACTCACTTCTTATTTGCTGTACTGTCATCAGCAGACAGACTGTTCAGAGTGGCAGAGACGAGGATGTAATCATCTGCAATATCTGCAATAACAGCAATGAGCAATTAAACCAAGTAAATTCCACATGTAAATTAATTCAACCCACTCCACGCAACATCCTATTTAATATGGTAAAGTAAAAACCCTCTGATACTTTTGTGCGCGCGGGTCATTTTCTCTGCTTTGGCAGTGGAATCTTTTATCTTGCTGTAGTAGTCGAGCAGGAAAGTCTTCTCCTGCTCGAAAAAATCATCGACTTCCTGTGTAAGAAACAAACGCACAGACAAAAGGTAATGGGGGAAGTTGCTACGACACTGCATCGGTAATGCTGCCGTGGATGTACTGAAAGAAGCCCCACCTTTATTCCTGAGATAAGGACCTCATCAGCTGACTTCACCATGTTTTTAAAGAATCCTCCAAACATTTCCTTGGCGTTCTTTCTTCTCACACTGAGCTAAAATGACAGAATTTAGAGGAGAAACATGTGAAATATCAAATCTATGAGAGGACTATGATTATTTAATATTAGTGAATGAAATTGTTGGAACTAAGAAGAGACTAAAGAAATATTTGTGAATGTAGCTGAAGTTGATTGTTTTTGTATCATTATGTGCCACAACATTGTCCACAAATACATAAAGTGTTGGACTCTTAGCTAACTTGTGTTAGCAAACACCACAGTCACTGACTGACTAAGACTCCATAGATAAGCATAACTGCTGATCACAGCAGGATGTAAGTCATGTGTCACTAGTGTCCAGTAAACTCTACTTCCTCTCGTTCCAACTGACAGCTTGGGAAAGGAAGTCAGCATTATGAGGAACTCACATCCTGGTCATACTCTAAGAAAATCTGGAAGTTTCTGTCTTTGCTTAAAATTGGGTGAGAGGACAGTCTCTGCAGGAATACTTCGTGCACTTGGACAGTTTTCTTGAACACAGCCAGGTATTCACTGAAAAGAAAACAGCATGTATTAGATAACAGATACAGTAAGAGAATTATTTTGTAAAAAAGTATTTCACATCGCTTTTGTAACTGATCTAACGTGACACTGTCATTAGAATGCTATATAATGTACAGTGTTTTGTTTGAGTGTCACACTCACGCCTCCAGCTCCTGCTTCATTTTAGTGTACTCATCCTTGGTCATAGTGGCTTCGCCTTCCCCCAGTTTGTGCATCTTCTCTCTTGGGCTCTCAAAGTCAGGCTTTGGGGGCGCTGGAGGAATCTATAAACAATAAAGCAGGAAATAAATGGCTTTAAAAATCCACAATAGGTTAAACGGTAAATGTGTGATATACAGCTGAATTTTTGTAAAAATGTTTTTCAGGCCAACAAAGACAGGCACCAAAGACAAAAGGTGATACTACAGCCTCTGTCTGTCTATGTGAGTCCTGCCTGCAAGAAGTCCAACTCACTATTAGTCCAGCATAGTCCTCCGTCTCAACCAGAGTGTCGTGCAGCCAGATGAAGTCTTCATGCTGCCTGGGAACGGAGAACTCTGGCTTCTGGAAAGAGCTAAGTGTGGTCTGGAAAAAGACTCAATTTTAAAGTATTTTGTACTTTCAACATATCACCAAATACCATTATATAATATTTTTGAGGTTGGGAGTAAGTTCACGTGTTGCAATGTGTCAGTGTTCGAGTACAAACATATATTTTTTCTTTTACCTTTGTATGGACAGTAAACTTGACTTTGTCCCTTTCACAGAGTGCATCAGGAATATCAATGAGAAGCGAGGCATCAGTGTTTAGATCCACAGAAACAGAGCGCATCTAAGGAGCAAGAATACACCACGGTTATCCAAAAACTGTCGCCGGATGATCATATGTTCACACACAACAATATCACTTGTCATGTACGAATGCTATTTTGTTTTTTGTTTTAGTGATCACTTGCTTTTTAGCGCTGTCTTCAAGAAACCTCTCATCTGATCGTAACTCTGGAATACATCATTAATGCCCTATTAATCACTTCATTTTGGTTTGATCGGACAGTCGCTAACATTTCTGTGGGGTACTGAGGACTCAAACTGTAAAAAGTGGGGTCACACAACTTCGCAGTGAGGTCAAACTGAGGTGAGAAGTTAGATTTTAAAAAAGGAAAACATGTTGGACCAGCAACAGACTCAATCCACAGAGCTTGTCAATATGCTTAAAATAAAAAATCTTGACATGAGCAGGGGCCTTCAGACTTCAGAAAAGCACAACACTGTAGAGCTCGAAGCGTCCAGCTGAAGCAGACACAGACTCCAGTCCAACTTTGGCGTCAGACCTACATCCACACCCTTGTAGATCTGTTATATTATCCCCAAAATAAATAAATAAGCCAGACATAGTTTGGACTATTTACTCCTTCTGGTGAAAGAATACACCTCACACCCAGTTTATTAGGTACACCCACCATGACGTATACAATGTTCAGTTTTGGTTTTGACTGGGTTTATGGTCATTTTTGAGGCTGTAGTTTGTACTCTTACCTTACCTCCTCTCTCAATATAGCACAATATAATTCAACGGCACCACAAACTACATCCTCCAAAGTGACCATAAAGTTGAACAAACACCAAGGCCACGATTAAGTTGTGTAGACACCTGTCAGAATGCTAACAATGTTAGCTCCCTGCCAGAGTGTTGCATAGCTCTGAAACACAGTAGCTTAAGGGAGTAGAAACGTAATGAAAGAGACACCTTAATGCCTTACAAGCTGTGGTACTTTTCGGTAACTTGTACTGAGCAATTAGCGTTAACCGTTGCATGTCTTAACACGTTCAGTAAGTTGGGTCACATAAGCAAACAACACGTTTGCACACATGCAGTTTAACGTTACCCACTTCTTAGTAGCTTTATCAATAAAATGTTAGCTAGCTTTAGCCGGAGGCTAGCGTTATGTGGACAGAAAACAACACAAGTTATCGACAATAACTTAATCAGAAATCAATCGTTTATGTTAGCTAACATAGATATCACTTGACTTAATGCTACCAGAGCCCGCTTTTGGTGCAGTTCACATGCCAAAGCCCATTTAACTTACCTTTTCCTTATTGCTTTCGTCTATAGTGGATGTCATGATTGGACTGAAATCGACGGAATAGGAAGAGCAGGCCAACAACCCAAATAACAAAACTATATGCAGGAAGCTCTCCCACCGCTGACTGGTTAGCTGCCTGACGTCGAGCTGTCAAATCGTTTTTTTCGCCCCTGTCGTTAATTGTTAAGTCCCGCCTTACAGTGAATTTGAATGGACAATATGGAATTTACAAAGGCTACGATTGGTTTTTAACCTAATCAATCACACCGAAATTCTACGTGTGTACCTTGATATAGCTACTGGTTTTATGATCATTTCGTTTTAAACAGCAAATGTACATTTTGTTATAAATAGGTAACAGATGTATGAGTCGTAATCGCAGAAAAGGTAAATTAAAGTAACAGAGATTTAGCACGAGCGTATTTCACTGATACACTGCATATTATGGGTGATGTAGTTTTCACCGACACAAACCCCAGACCTCCCGGATACGGAAGTTTATACAATCGAGGAGGCGCGTCGTTTCGACAAAGCTGGGACGAACTATACTGGAACAAGTTGGGGCAAGTACCGCCACCAACAAGACGGTAAAAATCTTAAATGTGCTGTAAAAACACTTGGACTACTGTACGTACGTGAAGTTACGCAGCTATTACGTCCAACCTTGGTGTTTAAAAGTCGCCAAAATGTTGTTCTTGAAACGCGTGGCGTCCGTTGGGTGCATCCTTGTGCCTCAGTGCACCTCCCTCTCATTGAGCAACTTCTCCTCTTGCCATTGCCTGAGATCCCCAAAGAGACGCAGCCCGTACAGCTCAGTGGACAGTGAGCGCTACTCCTCTCTTGTGAAGTCTGTCATGTCGAGGGTCAGTTCCCAAACCCCCGAGACCTTCCAAGAGGAGGACGAGCACCTTTATGGACCTGTTCTCAAAGCTCAGACGCCCTCCTCAGAACCAAAGACGAGAGTACCAAAAACCCTTTATCCGTTTTTACACAGCGGAGAGGTTGTAGAGCCAGAGGAGCCAGAGTCAGGACCTCCAACACAGATTGCGCTAAACCGAGGAAATGGCAGGTCATCAGTGCCCAGTGTGACCCGCATACTTCAACAGACACTTTCTCCACAACAGAAACTCTTCCTGGAGAGATGGAAGAGGAGGATGATCGCTGAGCTTGGAGAGGAAGGCTTCAAAGAATACTCCCAGAGTAAGTTTTACAACATAACCTGTTACTGTGATGGATTTAATTGTGTTTTGTGGCTTTTCTAGAGGCAAGACAGACTGAGAAGTGACCAAAAGTTGCTGTATGTAATCAGATTTATTTAGGCAAGGGAAGATGTTCCATTCGTCCGTGGAGGACATTCTGACGTCACGTGAAACATGGAAGGACAGGAGTCCTTCAGAGACACCAGAGAAGTCACCTGAGGTGCAGGGCTACTTGGAGAGCATCTCCCACGTCCTGGAGGATGTTACTGCAGTCAGAGCTATTGAAAGCACCGTGCAGCATGACACACTGAACTACCTGGGGATTGTGGATTGTGTCGCTCGCTACAGGTAAATGTCAAATGTAGGCTCAATATTTTTCCATACCAGACTTTAGTCACCGCCCTCACCGCACTCACAGCTCATTCTTGTCTGCAGGGGTGTAATGTGTGTTATTGACTGGAAGACGTCGGAGAAGCCCAAACCTTTCCTGAGCAACACATACGACAACCCCATCCAGGTGGCAGCCTATGCTGGGGCTTTGAACAGTGATGGCAGCTACAAATACCAGGTGATCCACTGAGATAACATGTTCATTCTCTGCTTCTCACCCAGATTGTTGAATTATAGGATCTTTTAAAACAAAAAATTCTGATGTTTGCTGTGTTTTACTGTTTACCTCATAGCTGTTGGTCTCCTGTCATTGCAGGTTGAAAATGGACTCATTGTAGTAGCCTACAAGGATGGCTCGCCTGCCCATGCGCATCAGCTGGGCCCAGAGCTGATGTTGAACTACTGGAAATCTTGGTTGATTCGTCTCGAGGAGTTCACAGAACAGAGGTGCCTTCATACTGTTTGATTATGTTGTCATTGGCTTGGTCTCACCAGGCGTATTTGCCTCCATGAACTAGTGAAACGGTTCAGTGATAAATCATTTGGTGACTCAGCGAGGAATTTCAACTGTAATTGATAATTGATTTCTGAAGAAGTAGTCTCACTTTGGGCTGTAGTTACTCATGACAGCAAGCGAGAGGCCAAATTATTTATTTAAAACACACTCAGTAATGAGAATCGGAGTTCACTGAAGCCCAGCTGTGAGCTATAATTAAAAAAATTATCTGATGACTAAAGCTTGCCATTATTTTGTAAACATATGAATATGCACATCATTAAGATTAAGATTTTTGTTTGTTTTTATTTTCAGGTCCAGTCAGGCATCAAGTGCTTCTTCGGAAAAGAGATGAGATGTGCGATCTGCAAGAGCGAGTCCATGTTGTGAAAAAGTGTCATTATTATTGTATTATTTGTCTCAGTTCATGCCTCTGTCACTTAAACCTCCACTGATACAGTTACAGGGCTTTGAGGCAGTGCTTTGGAGAGCCAATAAAATATCTACTCTGTAGTATGCACATATTGAAATGTGACAATGTGCAGTCAGTAAATGACCAGAAAGACATAATATGTTAGCTGTACAGTTAGAGAATCGTTGGAAATCACAGTGCTTCCAGAATCAAACCATGCCGTCCTGTATGAGGGATCCTCTGTGAAGCCCAGGCTTGTTAAGAGCCAGACCAGGCTGTCCTCCTCTGTGAAGTAGTACACTGGGTCGCCTTCAGCGTGGAGTCTCTCATCCAGACCCCTGAGCTGATGCAAAAAAAGAGCACAATATTGTTGTCTTTACAAATTATTCAAACCTAAAATAATGATTTTGTTGTACACTGGAGATTTGAGATGTCACTGCTTGGATAGGCTCTACCTGCCTGTAGAGGGCAGGTTGGACACGTCCTCCAGTATCATCATGGGACACACAGTTTGCTGCTGGGCACATCTTTTTTCTGAGGCCGCTGCTTTGAATATATCAAATGTGGCGAAGGACACAGGTAATGTGCTTGTTTTTTTTAAAGAAGTGAAACTAAAGTTGGTATCTGTATTTCTTTTGACTTCTGTTTTATTTCAAAAGGATTAAAGATTGCAGTGAAACAAGCAGTCCATAAGTTCTTACATCTTAGGATAGAGGGTGCCTGTTCCCTTATGATACAAATCTCAGCACATCTGCCTACTTTCTGATTTACCTGTGTTTTTTCAAACCAGCACTCTGCTCGTACAGGGTGGCCCTATAATCTTTCAGTGTTGTAATGGTGCTGAGGAATGATCTTTGCTCTGTAGTCAAGGAAAATTGTGCAGTATCTCTTTCTGATCACTAAACGATGTGCCATAACAATGGGATGACTTTGAACACGATGGTAGAAAACAGTAAAACTCAAAGCTACTCCCTTAAAGGCAGCGGTGCCACAATAATGTTTATGTCTTGTCATTGAGTGATGTATGTATTATCATTTCATTTTATTTAATTTTAGGAGCCGAATGTCAGATTCTTTATGCCATGATAGTATTACAGTGGTAATAGGGCCACTTTGTTATGTGTCTGTGTTACTCTATAAGAAGAACAAAAGTGCCAACTGATATTACAAACACAAAGGTGTCTGGTTCAATCATTGATGGAGGACTTCCTCATGGTTTCCTCTAGAGTAGCTTTATCATTTGCAAAAACCAGGATGGCTTTGAAGAGACCAGCTTTCTGCAAGAAAAGTGAAGATGCTGTACTTCTAAAATGCACAGATTATAGATTGGTTATCTGTACATGGTTTGCAGACAGTGACACTGAACTTTGGCCGTCTGTCCACTAAGACCTTTACAGGGTCTGATCTGACCAGATCTGACCTGTTACTGAGGACCGAAGAACCGCAAACCTTAGAAATCAAATAGTCACATTGTAATTTGAGGAATGATTTGCTCTGTTGCTAAGTGAATATAGTTGAAGGTGGTCAAACACACAAAACTAATGCAAGGCTAGTGTAAGTTTGTCGGTTATAAAATGTATTATATATAGTTGAACCTGGACTAAACTGACACTGGAACTTGAATTTAATAATTTGAAAGGGTGCTATCTTTGAAACAGTAAAAAAAAATAAACAAAAAAAAACAAGGTGTGCATGAAATGCCTTTATTTTTAGCAAACCATGGTTATTAATAATTGCATTGGTGTGTGTAAAATGAAGTGACCTCCATGGTATATATAGAGGATATATAGGTCACGGTTAGGGTTGGGGATTAGTGTGTTTGTATACATCATTTGATAATTGTACAGTACTGACTGAAAGCAACGCATGAATCAACACGGCTCAATTCCACTTGGATCTCTCCTTTAAATACCTGCATCCGATCTGAAAATGTGGCATTACCATTTGTCTCATTCAATGCCCCTTTCCCTTATTCCTCCTTTATAACAGTCCATGTTCTGATGCGATGCTTCGGAGAGCCCATAAACTCTGCGATAGAATCTGACAAACGTACAGTCAGTATATGACCAGGAGAGATTACAGTCACTTGACAGTTTATGATTGCCTGATAATATGTCAGCTATAGCTTCCAGAATCAAACGTTGAACTCTAACCATGCCGCCTTGTATGAGGGATCATCTGAGAAGCCCAGGCTTTTAAAGAGCTTGTAGGAGACTGGGTTGTCCTGCTCTATGAAGCAGTACACTGGGTAGCCCTCAGCGTGGAGTCTCTTGGCCATGGTGCTGACCAGCACTTTGGCGTAGCCCTTTCCTCTGTGCTCTGGCAGAGTGTACAGGATCCCCATGGCGCAGTAATCGTACACCAGAATCCAGGACACTGGCTGACCCTGGCCGTCAGTGATGCAGCATGATGGGAAGTTGCTGATGAGGTTTTCGATGTTCTTGCAACCCTGCGTGTTCCCTCCAAATTTCCAAGTTTTATTCACTAAGCCAACATGGGAAAGATCAAGAGATGAAATCCTTGATTGGATCTCACTGTAGAGGAAGAAGAATGATGATAAGCTTTCATCTGAGAGGAGTCAGTTTTCCCTGACGTGGATTTTAAGTGTATTGAGTACACATAATCTTCAAGGTACAATTCAGTTCTTTTACTTTACCTGTCAATGGCCAGGGTGCGCAGGTGGCTGATGTCTGCCAAATACAGAAGATATACCGAAGTGTAGTCTCTGTTGTTGACTTCTCTGTAAGAAGCCACCTCTCTGAGCATGGGGCCATGGGAAACGTCAAATCCTGCAGGGCAAAAGTGATTCGCATATGAACACCATTCTGTTTTTTTCCTTTGACTTGTGGAGGAAGTCTTCACATCCTTAATTCAGTATTATTATCTTCAAAAATGTACTTCAAAAAGTATTAACAGTAAAAGTACTCAATGCAGAAAAATAGATTTAAACTTTTACATGTTACGTACAATAGACTATTATTAGTGGTGCATTCATCCCTATCATTTTACTGTTAGTTGGTGCAGCTGGAGCTCAGGTGTATCATACACTGCTGGGTAATTTAATGATAATGAATCATATTTTATATGCTCATTGTTACTTGTGTATATCTGTGCAGTAGTAACCAAAGCTATCACATAATTGTAGGGAAGTACAAGGTAAATATTAACTCTGTAGTGATGAGGAACTATAACGTGGCAAGACATAGAAATACTTAACAAAAGTTAAACTATTACTGAGTAACAAAGCTCATGCTGTGCTCTTAACTCACCTCCGATTAGGAAATACGTGCTCCAATCAACTGCATTCTCTTCTATCAGAATCTTCCTTAAAACCTGCTCATCCGTGGTGTAGTACGTCACCTTTTTCATGAACTCCAGAGCGCGCTTGTTCTGTGAAATTAACGCAGGACTTGGAAACCAGCTGTGGTAAGCAACTGCTGTAAAGCGGCAAACATGTCCGATTCTTCAGCGGGACGTGAACTCACCTTCGGGTCAGGTCTGCAAATGATGACCTTAAAATCAGGCCACGTATCAACAATCACCTCCAGTGTACTTGGTTTGTTCCTGTTAATGCCACAGAGGAAGCCGTAAACCTAAAAAGACAACAAATGTAGAGTCCCAGCGGTTTGCAAGTACCGAGCGTACTTTAGACGTCTTGCAGAAGTCTACGTTACCTTCAGGCTCTTCGGGAAGTGTTTTAACAGAACTCCTTCAGCGATCTGCAGTTGATCTTTGCTCAGCACCTTCATGTTTGCAGAGTGAATCTACCTATATGTTGCACTTCAGCCTGTCTGGCCGTTTATGCTGATCTGTACCACTGAAAAGGGTTTCTGAAGTTCAGCCTGGGTGAATCATTAACAGTCCGTCATTGCCGGTCACGTGACTTCGGTTTACTTTGTGTCGTGTTGACTGAGGTTGTTTACTCCAACAGAAAAGGACGTCGTGTCAGAATAGAAAGAGATATATATATAAGATATGAGCTTTTTTTTTTTTTTTTTTTTTTGCTGGTTTTATTGTATTCCAGCTTGTTTGTGTAATTATTTATAGATCGAAATCTTCACTTCTTCCGATCATTGAACGCCTATTGTTTTGCTCCATATGTCAACTCATATTTTGTGTTGTCACGTCAAACCGAAGAATTTAGTTTTTTTTTAATTAATTTATTGATTTTATTTACGAAAATGTAGTTTTTCTTTCCTGAATTATACCTTTTACAGGATTCATATTCTTACTGGCGAGTGTCAGATGACAGATCGGAATGCGGAAAAAGAAACAAAAACAAAACAAAGATAAACACACACAAAGACAAACTCCTCTGTCCTCATTCCAAACCTGAGGTGTGGACAACAAAACAAATGACAAGACAAAATGCATTTACCACACGGACACCTTCATGAAAGTTCACATGCTACTTTAATGCAAATTTCATTTAAAAACAGCGTATGGTTGTTAGTAGGCTAATCAATAGTTCAGTAACACAATCATTTGTTAGTTGCTTGCTTTAATAAAACTTCCCCTAAAAGTTCATTCAGCTCTACATTGCTGTACTGCATGGGTTAATACTTGTGCAGTTCATCTACAGGAAGTGACATATAACACTGTATGAAGTGTAGTGCAAACAGAAGATATCCCAAGTAGATTCTTTCTAGCACTCCTCTTTCAGCACCCTGATGTCACTGAGCCATGAGCGAGCCCACACTGTGAATGTGCACTGGTAGAGCTGAGGAGGAAAGAGTTCAGAACACAAATTAAACACAGGGAACGTACATCGCACAAAGAAAACAGCTCGTCACGTCATCATCGACAAACAGAACTAGATGGCTCAATGAGGGGAAGTAAACATTTGTTTCATGAGCTGATAGCTGCTGGGCTTCTGTATGTCATTTAAACACAGTTCCTAATGGCAAAAATGAAAAGGGATTTTCTTCCTGTCCCCCCAGAAGACGAGATGTGTGGCCCCTTAATAAAGTCATTACCTGAGCCTGCTGTGGGTCATGGGGGACAGCACACTCTTCGCTCGGATTGGTCTTTCTGCAGGTGGTCCTTCCCATTTTCACAGTAATGATGTACTTCAAGCCAGTGACCACCTGAAAAGGAGAAGAGTGTCAAGCACTGATAAAGACACAGCTGTAGCAATCCTCAAGCAGATTCCAGGACAACACATCAGGACACTGCCATTATCAGCTTTCTGACTTCACACCAACACACAAAGGACCTGCTGCCGCTTATGTTGATTTAAATCACTGTAAAAATGTCTACGCATGACCTGATCTGCATGAGAAGTGCTTCAAGCGTCTCCAGCTCATTAGTCTGTCTGGAAACGCGTGCGCTCACCTGCAGCTGTTTCGACATGTTTACTGGGATTTGATTGGATTATGGTGTCTGTATTCAAAGGCTCTGACGTGTTGTTTCACTGCCAACCCCGAAACTGACATTAGGATCCATGTACACGGTGTAAAAATAAGGATAAATCACTGTGTAGGCTCAGAGGCATGTTGTTGGGATTTTAGGTAACTTTGGGGTGAAAGGAAACGTAGAGGCGCGAGGCCTAAAATACGCTGACTATACGTGTAAACTGAGTTATCTTGACTCCACTGGCTCGGTGGCTTTCAGATCATCTAACATAAAGTCTGTATACATTCACAAATCCACATTTAGCGTCACTTACCTGTCTCTGAGCCTTCACCACTTCCGCCACTTGCCTGAGGTACACATCGTTGCTTTGCCTGTTGTGATTAGCGACGGCGAAGTTCAGCGCATTCTGCAACCCTTCGTCGTTCACGTCTATATCTTGGGGGCCCCCCACCAAACCACCGAAACCCACGGCGAAAAGCGCCGCAAGAAGAGGAAAGGCGACCTTCCACATCGTGTTTCTGTACGGATTCAGGTCGACAAAACAACAAGCAGACGGTCCCTCCCTGTTATATAAACAACAGCGTCACGCCTGCTCGGTGCACGGGGAGTGGCACCTCTCGCGGCCAATCAGCGATCTCAGCGACACGAACCCTGCATCTCTTCAGTACTCGCTTCCTGAGTCGCGAGTGCGTTCGTTAAAGACACCGGTGGATCCCGGAGCGAGCTCCTCCGCCTGTAGACATTTTTGCACTTCGTCAAGGCACTTTCTTCCCTCCTGAAAAGGAAGCAATCAGGGTATGTTGTGGTTGGTGAGCTTGTACACAACTTTCGGAGCGCGGTGCGGAAAATGAAACGATTTTGACCTCTGTCCTAGTGCAGGTTTAAGAGAAACTCACCTGTGGGCGTTCACCTTTAGACCTGCAAAATGCAAAGGCTACAGTTGTTGAAGTAAGTAGAGATTTCTTAGTAATGATAACAATTAATGGAGGTATAAGTGGTTGTAATGATATGAGAGCTGTAATCACCTCCAGTGAGGGTTTCTCCTGTTTTTGCACACTTTACAGGGACACTTTCTTTGCCTTGGATGCTGTCCAACAGCGGCTTGCAATAGGCTCAGCGGTGGCAGCAGGGGGGATACTCGCATATTATGCACTACACAAAAGAAGACAAGTGAAAACTATCCCTGTTGGTGAAGGATGGTGGGGAGCAGGAGAGAAGCCACTGTCAGAGGATAAGAAAATCTATCCCTTCACCGTGCAAACCTCAGATGAAGAGATTGAGGTACTTTTTGAGCTGTTAATAATTAAACTTCTCATCAACAGCTGCCAATTTAAAAGTAGTGCAAGGATCACTGATATGACAGTAACATATTTATGTTCAACAGGATCTTCATGAGCGCATTGACAGAACCCGCTACACTGATCCTCTAGAAAACAGCAGCTTTCATTATGGCTTCAACTCCACTTATCTCAAGAAAGTGGTTTCCTACTGGAGAAACGAGTTTGACTGGAAAAAGCAAGTGGCAGTGCTTAACAAGTATCCGCATTTCAAAACTAAGATAGAAGGTACAGCGGCCCCTGCCGAATCAACAATGTTTGATTTGCTGCAGAGCAATCCAGAATAATTTGGATATTTGCCCATTACATATTTTTTTTCTTTTTCACTCCAATGCCATTACTTCAATGCAGGATTGGACGTGCATTTCATCCATGTGCGGCCACCACGACGTGAGAACCAGAAGGTTCTGCCTCTTATGCTTGTTCACGGCTGGCCTGGCTCCTTCTACGAGTTCTACAAGATTCTGCCGCTTCTCACAGAGAACCAGGATGGTCTCGTGTTTGAGGTCATATGCCCATCTATCCCTGGCTATGGTTTCTCAGACGCCCCTCGCAAACAAGGTGGACCATTCTAAACAAATAAATGGGCAACACTTTATGTTAAGGTACACACATTGACCATTAATTAGTTCATTATTAGCATGTGTATTAGTAGCATATTACATCTTAATTGGTCATTATAAAGCACTTATTGATGCTGTATTCTGCATGACCATATTCTACAACTACTAGGCCAGTAAATAAGAGTTTTCCCTCAATAACCTCCTAATTGCTGCATATGTATGGTAAGGAATTTGTTGTACATGAATTACAATCTTAATAACCTCACCCTAACCCTTAATAACCCTAACCCCTAGAATATGACATTAATAAGTGCTTTATTATGTCAAAATGAGCCAATATGTTACTAATATGCATGCTAATAACTAGTTAATGGTAACTATATGTACCTTAACATAAAGTGTGATCAATGCATGTTTTGCAGCTTGAGCAGCAGATGTTTACTGATGTGCTTCCTGTATCTTTTCAGGATTTGACAGCTTCGCCGCTGCCCGTATTTTCCTGACACTGATGGAGCGTTTAGGGTTCTCCAAGTTCTATCTGCAGGGAGGAGACTGGGGCTCCCTCATCACCACCAACATGGCACAGATGAAGCCTCAGTAAGACAGCAAAATAAGCCCTTACATGCCACAGCTCATCACTGCAGTGGAATTTCTACTGCCTGCTTGTTTTTTGGGGGGGATTTTTTGTTTTAAAGGGAGCATTGTGACATCCCTACTTAAACTGTGAAACAATGCTTGCAGTGTGCAGAAGTCCACTAATGACTAAAAACTACTGACACTACAAATTCCCGGAGACTGGAGCAAAGAAAGAATGTTCTGCCAAAACTTGCGTTTATAGCTACAAACTGACACTTGCCTTGATAAAAAATGTGACCACAGCAATAATCGAGGTAAAATTTACATTTTATAGCAATTAATTTCACAATCTATCTTCTCCAGGTGCGTTAAAGGACTGCACTTGAACATGTTTCTTGTGAGAAGGGGGTTCAAAATGCTTTGGTCCCTCATGATTGGCTCCTATCTGCCCTTCCTGGTGGGCTTCAGTCGGGAAGATGTTCGCCGTTTGTTCCCTTACTTTGAGAAGAATGTCTGGCAGTTGCTGCGGGAAACAGGCTACATGCACATCCAGGCCACTAAACCAGACACTGCAGGTGGGGACATACACAACCAGGGAACAGACGCACAGATTTGGATGATCATATTGACAGCCAGCTGTTGCTAGTATTTTGTAATCTAAGTATACTGTTATTTCAGCTCTTAATACATCTTAATTTGTGTATACAGGCTGTGGAGTGAATGACTCTCCTGTAGGCTTGGCGGCCTACATTCTGGAGAAGTTCTCCACCTGGACCGATGTGAGTTACAGAGATCTGGTGGATGGTGGGCTGGAGAGGTACACGGGAGATTTCATTTTGCCTTTTTATTATTTTCAGCTTTCAATCATATAGCGATACATTCAACAAAGTTTATGATTGTTACTGGCTGGAAGTAATGAGAATTTGCTGCATTTGTACAGGAAATACAGCCTGGATGACCTCTTGACAAATGTCATGATCTACTGGACCACAGGCTCCATAGTCTCCTCCATGCGCTTCTACAAAGAAAATGCGAAGGATAATTTTGATAATAGAGTGGATTCAAAGTATGTGGCCAAATGCTGCTGTCAAACTATGACTGTTATTTTGCTAATTTGACAACCTCATTATCCTATCGTGTTATAACTCATTAAGATTCATCTTTCATTTTAGGACAGGGATATTTGTGCCCACTGGACTCGCTGCCTTCCCTGGAGAGCTGATACACTGTCCTAAATCATGGGCACAAATTAGGTATCGCAACATCTTTTCCTATACTTTCATGCCTCGAGGTGGCCACTTCGCTGCCTTTGAGGAGCCTCAACTGCTCGCCAACGACTTTCTCCAGTTTGCCCGAAAAGTGGAGAAGATCTGCGCCCGCTGATGCACTCTCAGACCAATGTAATCACAGTACATCTGTTCTTTATTATTGCTGTTGTGTTTGCAGCACTGTCAACATCACTTTCCGGTTTTAATAAATGTAAACATAGTCATGATGCTGGCACTCCAATGTATCCAAAAATCAGATTAAACAAACAATATAATGCATCAAACCTTTCAAGTTACACCGATTAAAAGATATATTGCACCAGTATTGTGTGTGTTGTTCTGTGTTTAACACCGTTAAAAAAAATTATATTTTATGCCAATCACATCAAACATTCCTCATAAATATAAAAATGAATACACAATGTCCTCAAACAGATTTCAGCACATGCAGAAGACCCTCAAAACTCACAATTTCTTAAAATATGGACAGCTGAAAACAAAACTCAAGTTCAAAATTTACTTACACCACCATTAAAATGTAATTTTAGTATAAAGAGAGCTCCAATCTTTATGCTATACACAACTTTTTGGGTCACTTGCCAAAGCCTTTGATGGTCATGGGCGCCTGAAACCACACATAATCCTGCCAGCCTGACCCCTCTGCCCTTGAGTCCTTACAGGTGCTGGGATCAGTAGAAAGAGCAATTATTTGGTTCTTTACACGGGTTGGCACTTTAAATTGTAGCTTAGGGCGGAACCAACTTACGCCACAATCCCTGTGAGCCAGCACCAAGACCGTGGTGGGCATCAAACGAACAGGTCTGGTGTCAGACAAAAGGTCAGCCACGAAAAGAGTGCGGAAGAGTTGCCTTAAGCACGAGGACACCCGCAGACATTGATCTCCACCAGCCACTACCAGAGCCTCCATGTTGATCTCATATAGCTCTTTGGGGAGGACGAGGCACCCACCCATTAGCAGCAGCACACGGGGCACCCTGCTAAGGGAAAACAGCACTTCCAGCTGCTGCAGCACCTCCTCGAGGTCCTGAAGGGTCTGCTGACCCTTGCGCCACTCCATGTCTGCAGCCTGCACTGGCTTTCGACTCACTGTGTCTTTATCCTGAAAATCAAACATTTTTAGTTGGTCCTCAAAAACACGTCGTTATTTATGCACATTTGATTTGCAGTTTGGCATGTTTTCCTATTCACCTGCACTGATGTCTGCTGTTTCTTCTGGGAGTACACCAGCTGGTCATACGTCATGGGCAGCTGCTGTCTCTGATAGAGAACACACTTGAGGATCTCGCTGACGAATCGGCAGCAGCCTTCCTGGGTTACTGTGCCGGGGAAGACCACGCTCACATGGCCTTCCTCTTGCGCTCTTCTCACCGTCTCAGCATCTCTGTCCTCTGTGTTACGATGTTGTTCACTGGCAGTCACGTTGGAATCTCGCAAACCTGACTGACCAGAAGTGCCCTCTTCCTGGGTGTTATCTGTCCAAATGAGGAGCAGAATAATTTCATTAGGGTGAACAATGGACCTGTCTTTCCCAATTTTAGCAGTTGAATGAAGTCTAGCAATGCCAGTGTCTAATAAAACCACTGTCCCCCTGTTCCCTCTAAACCTAAAATATAGCTACCGTCTGGCTGTGGTGGGAGAATTACTCAGATTCTTCACTTAAGCAGAAGTAGGAAATACTGTCCTGCATTTAAAAGTATATAAGTACTAATAATAAACTTCATTTAGCTCAAAATGCTTTACGACTAAAAAAAAAAAAGACATGCACCAAGTGGTTCACATACAAAGACTGGAGTATAGAAATGGACAAAGAATGTAGAAATGTAAAAATATTATCAGCAACATATACTTAATGCATTAAAATAAAAGTACTCAGAATTCAGAACGACTTAGTATTACATCAGGTTATCATGTATACTATACTCCACGATTATAAATATTCATGTGTTACCATGTGAGCAGCACTTTCTGGTTCAAGGTGGGACCAGTTTTGACTACGTCATATACTGCAAAGAATCAAACTTTCTTTGTTGAATTGTTTGCAAAGCTTTTGCTTCATAAAACGACTTGAACCGTTAATCGTTCATCAAAATAGTTGTTGATTATCTGTTCACGACTGATCGATTAACCAAATAATTTCAGCTCTAAATTAGAGGTGCCACAGTTAACCGATTAGTTGACAACAGTGTTAAAATGCCAAGCGGACGCTTCCGGTCAGGAACGTGCTGGAAGACGCAGGACGTTGCTACAATCCGCCCTGTGGGAAAACGCTACCGACCTGGCGTGATGCTTGTGGAGGGCATAGCGGTGTTTTCCTTGTCCTCAGTGTTGTCCACACTAAGCTGTTTTGAACTGGGGCGATGTTCAGGGGAGACATCTTTCAATTCAACCGTGTTTTTCGCCTTTAACCGCGTGTTTACGGCCTGTTCGTCCATCTCCACATACCATCGGCATGAATTTGAGCTGCCGGAAACACTTTGTAACGTTGAGACTTTGTCTGTCATATTCGGTCCCTCCAGGGTGTTAAAATCTCTCCCAGACGGAGACGAAAGGGGTCTCCGTGTCTCATTATCTCCGCCGTTAAAAGTGGACTTGTGTCCCGCGTCTTCCGAGTTTGCTGTTGGTCTCAATATATTCGGTTCTTCTGCCATAGTTTTTAATGTCCCCGCCAGCGCCGGGTCTTTTCCGCACTGCATCATGGGAAACGTGGATACAGCCGTGTTGCATTCAATTTACATATAAAAAATCGTAAAACAAGCAATCCTTTGAAAATTCTGTTTGTCCGGCTATTACGTGCCAATAAATACACCAAAAATGTATTGATTCTTGCGGAAGTGAATGCCGGGTTTGCAGGGGATCCATGTTTTTTATAGCTTGCTGAATTTGCGACATCACTGACTAAATAAAATAAATGTTATTTCAATTGAGACTTTCAATTAAGCATTTTAAATGCATCATTTTGTAACATCTCAACATACTGTGATAACAGGCCTTGCACTAAAGTGTGTTTCTTAAAACTAACATGGCGGATCACAAGCTTACACCACTTTTCTCATAGTTGAAGACATCATTTCTCTGCCTAAAAACGGGTTGACGGTTTCAAACATCATTGGTTGTGGTGAAGCTCAGGTGTCGGTTTTTTATCGTGTGTCTCAAATGCAATACAGTGATTCAGAAATTCAAATCAACATTATATGAGGGCCACATCGGATATAGATGGATTTAAATGACATATAATGGGTTTATTGATTACAAACTCAAAATACTTAATATTTATCCAGTTATATTGTTAAGCTGACAAAACCTGAAACGTCTGCCAGCATTTTATCCTTGCATAAGAGCAGAGTGCAAACACAACATTAAGAGACAAAATCATCATATTCGCCCAGAGCTGCATAACGAAAAACTAAAATCAATAAAACATAGAACTGCGTTTATGGTTCCGTAACACAGCGCAGTGGATAGCTCGTGCAGCGCATCAAGTAAACGATCAGGTTCCAGGTGTGATAATGAGCTTTGAAACGCTGCATTGATGTTCAAGTGGATGTCACACTTCTCTCACAAAGCAGGTGAAAACAGAACAGGCTGCTTCTGATTAATGATGGCTTCAGTGCGAGTGGCGGTCCGAGTCCGTCCATTGAACAAAAGGTAGGGAGAATGATTGCTTTGTATTTTCTCTCCAAGCTTTCCAAAATTCAGAAAGAAAAATCACTGCAGTTCACTTTTCCACAGAGAAAAGCAGCTCCAGTCGAAGGTGATACTTCATATGAAGGGGAACGCCACAACTATTCATAAGGTATTTGATCACAAAATTAAAAAGCCACTGTACTGCACTTAATGAAGTTTTTATCAAGAGTGGGCTGTGTATTTGAAACTCTAGCCTTCAACTACTGGAGGGGACAAGCTGAAGGACACAGGGAAGATCTTTTCTTATGACTTCTCATATGATTCAACTGACAGAGGAAGCCCCACATTTGCATCCCAGGAGAGGGTATTTGTATTCTTTTATTTACTGTTTCAGCCTTATGTGTAACTTTTGTAGGTGAAAATCATGTTTATTGTCAAATGGTCTTTTTTTGCACCTGATTTTTGAACAAACGCTCTCTCTTCTGCTTTAGATCTTTCAGGACTTGGGCTCTGATGTCCTGAAAGCCTCATTTGAGGGTTTCAATGCCTGCGTGTTTGCCTATGGCCAAACGGGCTCAGGGAAATCTTACACCATGATAGGCCATGCGGTAAGGCCTTCTCTCAGCTTTCTCAGAACTTTTACAAAGGTTTAACTGTGCCATTTTAATTTATATTGAGCAGTAGCCTTTCTATACACTTTTGTATGTAATTTCCAACTCGCGGACCACACCTGCCCTGTAAATTAGCCCCTCAATCATCAGGGACACCCAGGAAATCACAGTCCTCACAATCACGCTGTACAGCTTACTTTGCAGAATACCCCAGTAGTACTAACCGAGTGTGCACGCAGACTGACTCCTCACCACATTAGAAACTGACTGATGGCAGCCTCATCAGACGTCCCTCCCTTCCTCTCCATTTATCTCCATGTTTCTCCCCACTAATCAGAAAATGTGATGAGGGCAGCAACCCACAGCTTCTCTCTCCTCACCTTGCACAGCAATGGAAATTTCACATTACCAGAGAGATTTCTGCTTGTCTACCAGGAGACTTGTGCAAGGTCATCGGCAGAGCTGCTGTCAACATGCCAGATAATTATATATGGCTCTTAATGCTTACTATCTGTTACTTTGTAATTAAAACAAGAGGGCATGCAGCTCGAAGTGGAATTGCTTTTATGCTTCAGCAACTCTATATCAGATGAGCTGTTGTTTGTGTTGTTCAGCAGTCTTTGCATGTGCTGAGTTGTGGTCGCAGCATAGCGCAGACACCCAAATTAAGAGAACATAACAGGAGCAAAATGAAATTGTCATTTAAAAGTACACTATGAGTAATGCCATCATTTTGTAATTGGGGTTCTAAATGCACCATTTTCTCTTTTTAATGTGTCAGGATGAGAAAGGTTTAATCCCACGGATCTGTGAAGGCTTGTTCTGCGAGATATCTCACAGAAGCAAGAGCGATGGCGTGTCATTCTGTACAGAGGTCAGGTAAGGGACTGTTGTGCATATTCTTATCTTTGTGTCATGGTGCAGGACCGCCATCCACACATTTAATCAATCATTAAACTTTCAGACATTCGAAAAGATTATGGGAAAGTAAACTAGCAGCAGTGAGGGGCAGGTCAGTTTTCAGTAACAAGCAAGAGCTGGAAAGTATTCTGATAACAGATTGTTGCTTCTGCTGAAGCTCTTTGAGCTACAAGACTAAACTAATACTACTTATGCCAATTTACTGCCATCACAGATCTTTTAATGTAAGGGTTAAATGACTACCACTGAAAGCATTGTAGCACCTACAACAATTCTACTCATCATAATGGAGTAAAATGTGTTAAAAGAATGTAGAGTATGTCAGACATGTCGCCATCGACACGTGCATGTGGAATAAAGACGTCCAATAAGTCAATTTGTTGCCATTAGAGAGTAAGCAAGTTAAAACTCAGAACATCTGTCTTGATATGACAAATGTGAAGGGTCAGTGTAACATGAAGTGCTACATAGAGATTGTGCATCATCAGTAAGGTCACCCTGAGCAGTGTGCTCTCAGCTCTGTCATTAGTCCACAATTACACAAAGCTGCAGTACATTTCATGAGTGCAACCAATGGCATGGTGACCACCCACAAGGAGTGCACACAGGGAAGCAAACGAGTATGTTACTTCCAGCTACAGTGACTCAGGCCTCCAGTCAGTGAGGAACAACAAAGGTAATGCCTTTTCTGGTTAACGTCGAGTTGCTCCCAGTTCTTTTTAAATGTTGTTCTTATGTGTTTTGCACCTGAAGGCCACTGTATTTCACAGAACTGCTAAACATGGAAAGTTTTCTACCTAAAAAAAATAAAGAACCCCCCCCCCCCATCAGTTATATTTGGCACTTTCATGCAATATTCAACCTAATGGCCAGTGGTATGGTCTCATTGTTAATTTACATGTGATGGTCAAGCAGATAAAGAGATTCATTGTTCATTTCATTCAGCTAGAAGAGTCATTAGTCAGAAAACTGTAGGACTGAACTGTAATGCAGTCCTTTAAAGCCATAAAAAGACAACATTAAGACTTTATTACTATAATCAAATAATAATTGGATGATATCTAGTCTCATCACAGTATCTGTTTCATGGTTACATGTCCCAGCCGTACTCCTAAATGATAACGCTGGGAGATAGAATAGAGGATTTTAAGCCTATCAGACTACTGTGAAACCATTATTTTGCCATTTGGTATCATGTGTGCTGCTGGCACATGATTTGGGTTTAATTCAATGCTAGATTTTTTTCCTTTTGAATGGCTCTACCAGGCTTTTCTTTTGAAATCCTTAATAGCAGGGAAATGAAAGAGGAATGGCTTTTTTACAAATAATACTTTTGTGCTGTATTTTTTTTTTTTTTTTGGTTTAAACACAGCAGAACGATGTAATTGTGGATGAAATTGAAGTTTCAGATTCAGTGTTACTTAAAACGCCCTTTTTTTGCAAGCAACATGAAAAACACAGAAATAAAGTGTTTGAAACGTTTGGCTCAAGTAGACAAGATATGACATTTGTTACTGATACTATTTAAAATTCTCTGGCGTTCCAAATCCACAACAAAATTTAGTTAATGTACATCATTTTATAAAGACTTTGAGCAATTAGAAAAAATAATATGACATGAATATTTGAGATTCCTGGCATGAACCTGTTGTTGAGGAGAGTACTTTATTTCTTTTCTTTTTCAGTAGAGCAGTGCTGATTAGCTGCCATTTCCTTCGGTCATGGTCTCCATTGCTTGAACCCTCTGACTATTTTTTGTTTGTGCATATGTTGTGTAGGTCGCTGCACGCTCATGTCAACACTGTAAAACATTACACATTTTGTATTCATAGGGAGGTGAGGATAGTTGCAATCCTATGTAATTGGCTTAATAATCCTCCCAGTTTCTTATCATAATAATGGCAGCTTTGCCTCTAGCAATTTTACAAACCATCTAATATTATAACCCATTTGATTTCTCAACCCTCTGGCAGAAAACAAGCCGCACGGCTACATCCACACGATATGGTCTTGTGCCATTTCATTGCTGTCACGCTCTCGTAAAGCCTAATTGCTCCATGCCTTGCATTGTTTTTGAACCAGCCACTCAGAGTAGTCCTTTTGCTTCTTGCACACACCCACCGCAGCACTGACTGTGCTCCGTGCTTTGCCGAAATCGACCTTGCATATGTTTGTTTATTCATTGCCAGAGCAAGCAGAACAATGTATTCACAATAATTTGCCTTTAAACCTGCTGTGCATCTCTTTTCATGGAAGACTGAATAGGAACTTGTTTGGTTCTCATTTGGTGCTCTGCCCTTCACATATCAACACTGAAACCCTTCATTAATTTGAGGCTTTGTGTGCAATCTTGGATCAAATTTTGTATTTGCGTTTCTGTCTTGGCACCAGCTATTTGGAGATCTATAATGAACGTGTGCAGGACCTTCTCAGGAAGAGAAGCGCACCCACAGATGGTGGAGGCTTAAGAGTGAGAGAGCACCCCGTGGACGGACCCTATGTAGAGAGTAAGTTTTATTCTCCACCCTGTGTCCGTCTCAGCTGAGTTTGTATAAAACGCAGAAATCTAATACAGAACAAAAATGTCAACTTATGTGTAGATCTGTCCAAGCACTTGGTACGCAACCACAGCGACATGGAGGATCTGATCATTCTTGGTAATGCTAACCGCGTCACAGCGAGCACAGGCATGAATAACTTCAGCAGCCGCTCCCACGCCATCTTCACCATCAGCTTCACCCAGGTGAACTGCAGTGCTTTTAATGTGTCCCTGCTGCCATGTCTCATGTTGCCCATTTGAATTGGGGAAAACATTTTTTAAAGTTTCCCTGAAAACTCTTTGTTTGTTGGTAAAGGCCATCCCTCAAGAGCTCCAATTAGCCTTGTTTATCCGTTTTGTGCACTGATGGTTTTTAGCATGTTTTTTTTTCCATCTTCAAAGGCTTTTTCATTTTTTTCCCCATCTTAAGTAGCACTTTTGTCGTGATACCGCCTATGTGCCTAAGTATTCCTCTGTGATGTTGCTTCTTTTGAACTACAAGAAGATGGCTCAGTAATGTTTTTGGATGCCACAGGCGTGGTTTGACGCAGAGCTGCCACGTGAAACGCTGAGTAAGATCCACCTGGTAGACTTGGCGGGCAGCGAGAGAGCCAATGCCACGCGCACCACCGGCACAAGGCTGAAGGAAGGTGCCAACATCAACAAATCCCTGGTCACTCTGGGCAATGTGATCTCAGCTCTGGGTAAATGGCAGTTACAGCATGACTGGCACATCGTGACTCTCCGTCTTTCTCCAGCATTGAGCAAGACATCTCATCTCATCATAGTGGATAATGATTGTTTTCTATGCAAGGGCTAATTGTTTTCTGTTGAATCGCTCCACTTATTTCAAAATAAAACAGTGTACAAGTTACTTTTATAGTTTTCCTGTTTTGCAGCACTTCAGATTTTTATGATAGACCGAGCAATTTGTTTGGCGTCATTGAAAAATGTTTTTTCATCACTTGACTTCTGCTAAAATTGTGACTGCAATTAAATTCTCTATTTCATTTTATTGAGGGTATTAGCAAAGTGAAGGGCTTGGTGAAAACACTTTTTCAGGATTGATATTAGACAGTGACCCTTTTGATCCCAAAATGGGTCTGTAGAGCTTAACATTTCATGCGTTACTGGAACTTGGCAGTTTCTGAGTCAGTGTTTTCTCTCTGTGTGACCACCCAGCTGACCTTTGCATGGGAGGACAGTCAACAAAAAAGAAGAAGCAGATCTTCATTCCTTACAGAGACTCTGTGCTGACCTGGCTACTGAAAGACAGCCTGGGTGGAAACTCTGTGACTACTATGGTAGCAAGTATGTAGTGTAATCTCACAACTCTGCTGATACCAAAGTCACCCTTTTTGTTCTTTTCTGTTATTGAAAATGCAAGGAGATGATGTTAACCACCTAATTTATTTGTTTCTCATGCTTTATCTCACCACTGCTCATCAACGTGCACACTCGTCTCCTCACGGCAGCCGTTTCTCCTGCTGATGTGAACTACAGTGAGACCCTGAGCACTTTGCGCTACGCCAGCCGAGCTAAAAGCATAGTGAACTCTCCCACGGTCAACGAGGACGGCACTGTGAAGGTCATCAGAGAGCTACAGGCCGAGGTTACCAGGCTCCGAAGACTGCTCGAAGAAGCCAATCAGGTCCCGCATGTGTTTCAAGATAAAGGATACAATGTGTGTGTTGACAGTCTATTCAGCAATGTTCTAGGTTGGGCTGTCTGTTCATGATTACTCCAGGTTTCCCGTGGGGAGCTGTCTTCCTCTGTGAAGATAGAGGAGGAGCTGCATCAGAATGAGGAAAAGGTGAGTCATCCTCTGCCAATGGAAATCTGTTGTTTTGATGTTTTCTCCAGAAAATAATACACCTGCTATTTCTGCTACTCTCCCCAAGGTTCTAGCACTGACCAAAGAGTGGACCAGCAAATGGGGCGAGACTCAGAGTATTCTGCAGGTACAGCAATGATTCATTCATGTGTATAAACTGTCTCTAAATGTATTAAGACCAGACATTGGCCTCCACAAAAATAATTTGTGATAATTGCGATGTCTTTGTTTTTTTTTTGTCCCTTACATGTATGACTAAGCCCACCAGATGGCCCTGCATGTGCCTGGTGGCTTTATCCACACTTCTTCCCAATACTTTTATTCAGAGGCAGGAGTTAAAAGGAGAATGAAAATAAACTATTCTTACCACACATTGATAAAGAGGCCAACTGAGTGCTTGTGTAAATATCCAGGGGCCAATTTAACATCGGGTAGTTTGAGTCACAGACACCCGGCCCTGTATGTTAGATTCTTGGACACGAGCTAGAGGACAACACACAGTAACTGGGGAGACTTGCGTGATGAATTTTTTTTTTATTCCAGTTAGCAGTTTGTTGTAGGGCTTTCATTCAATCAGGTAGCATAATAAAGACAGCCAAAGACTTGCAGTAAAACCCTGTAGTTAGACTTCTGAAAGTTATTTTTCATAACATTTCAGAATAAAATGTGAGCTACCCTTGTTCAGTTATGTTCTTTGGAGCTTTGTTGTTTCCAGACAGACGATAGGTGCTATGTTTATTTTTGCTGCCTACTTTTTTGCCTCTGCCCCCATTTTCAATTTAGCAACATGTCAAAACAAATTTGTATTTCATCGTCAAGTCCAACATCCAGCGTATTTGGAGAAGAATGATGATGCCATTTGAAGCTTGGTACAGATGGATGTATGTATAAGTAAAATAGAAGGCATCTGACTAACGTAGTGTGAAGGTTTGCTCTATTAATTTTAGCACTAACGATCAACACAAGCCAGCTCCCACCGGCAGTTTTGACAGAAGTCGCCTCTTGCAATACAGACATCCTACCAGCGGGTGTCACTGCAAGTCTTGTGAACAGCCACAGCCGCTTCATGGAGTGGAAAGGGCAGTGCGAGTAGAGTCGTCCTGGCATTTCAATTTAATTTTCCATCTATTTAGATTTAAATGGCATCCAAACTCAGAGTTCTTGTAATGATCGCAAAGTTTGTGTGCGACAGTGTTTGGGGAGTCTGATGAAGAGAAAGAGAACAGACGTGCCTTCTCCTTCAACCCAATGTGGTTTCTCTGAGGCTGGGACAGGGTGGCAGCATCCTTGCAAGACCCCAAGCTGCAACAGAAAAATACCACCGTTTGCCAACCCGCAGTTTACACTGAACACTTTTCTCTGTTGAATTTATGCCCAACCTCCCAAATAACACCAAATGTCATCTGTTCGGGACTCGTCGCATTCAGCCAAGCAGCCTGTTGCATTATGCATTGAAGTGTGAAGCGTGCCAGTCATGGAAAGTGTGAGGTGACTTCTTGTCTCCATCATACATGCTCGCAGTAGCAGGTTTTGCATGGATTTAAATGGTGGTGTTTATATGGCCTTTGAAAGATGTCTGAATAGATTTGTGCATTTCTGACTTGTGGCAGCCACCAGTGATCCTACGCCTGAACAGCAGAGTAAGAGGTCAGATTGCTTTTGGGGAAGCTACACATTTAAGAAGACATTGTGGAAAGATTTTGAACACCCCACGCATGAATGTCTGTTATATAATTAACATTCTAATTCTGGATGGTGGTTAGCAGGTGACATTTAATGGCTCGACAGCCCTTTATTCATGACAGAGGATTGGAACTCATTAGCAGCTGTCACTGCTCCTAATTAAGAGGTCTTGATTATTGACATATGGCACTTTCGTTTCTGACTGTCCAGCATATTAATTCAAGTTCCACTGCTGTAAATCTATTTGTATGTTCGACCGCTGATGACTTAATGTGCAGAGGCCACGCCATCCATCTCTCCTGGCCTTATTTAGAGTCGTGCCCATCGGTGTAGAAGCACCTGTTATGATGCATGATACAATACGACTCGGAGGCGAAAAGGCCACTGTACTGGTGACCGGCAGGCGCACTGGTGTAGCCGAAACTCTAAGTGTTTGATGAATGACTTTATGGATTTGACATTTGTCTTCCTGTGCATTTGCATTCTGCCTGAGTGGAAAAATGATAAGTGGGATTCCTGCATGGAATGCTGCACAGACATTACAGGTGGCATCTTTGCTCAGTTGAGTACAGAGAAGCACATGCAGCCCCAGTTTGAAAATTCAGCACACGTAGTGAACAAACAAAAGCCTAATTGCATTGGTGGAATTTATTTTAAGTGGGTTTTTTTTTTTTTTTTTTTTTCGACAAATGGCCTTCAACATGTGTTTAAAAAGGCCGGTTGTGATATCATCCAGCCTTGGTGCTGTAGTCTGTGGTATTATCCATAGAGAACGCGCACTATCTCGAGCACATGCTTTTCAAATTAAGAGCAGTCTTCTCCCAGTCCTCAAGACTCATATATTTTGTGTTTAATTCAGTTACTGCCGTTGCTGAGAGCGAGATGAAAATTTCTGCTCGGGCCGTAAGGAGACAAGTTGACCAAGAGCGGTGTAAACAGAATTTAGAATTCTGTATTCAAAGCAGATTTAGAATGCAAAGTTATTCATCGTCAGCTTCCCAGATTGGTTACAGGGCATGTGGGAAAGAGAAAGTAATTAATGAGATGGATTCCACAGCAGCCTCTTTCCAGACAGAGACAGCAACAGATTGAGAGAACAGGAAGAGGGTAAAGTGAAATGTTGTTCTACTCGAGGGTATATATACAGTATATGTACACACACACACACACACAAAAATTTGTGAGGAGTTCTACCCTTTCAGGTCCCCTTGTAACACAGCATGGTGGGAGGAACCTCCATTTCAGTTAACTAAAATGAACTAGAGTGTTTCTTTGATCCTTGTAGTCTTTGTATTTCCCAGACATGCTACAGTCAGCACAAAGACACAACTTAAGCCTTGAATACTCTGAGCCGGGCTCTGTTTAATGTCAGTTTACCCCATACTGTCAGCAGTTATACATCATAGTTAGTCATTGTAACATTTCATGACCTTTACATATTCATATCGGCAGCTTGCATTTTGGCTCCAAGCTAGATGGATTTTCTTAATTTAATTCATAAAAACTGGTTATTATTTGGCCATGTCTGAGACAGACGGTGAGCACATGTGTCCTAGGAGTCATTCATACATGCTGATCTCCTTGGTCAACTGTACTTTACATATCGGTAACAATCTAGTGGATTTTTACACTCTTTAACAAATGAATGACACAAAGGATAAAAACCTGTGAAACAGCATATACATGTGGTGCAGACTGACAGCTGTGAACTGACATCAGTTGAAATGGGACATGTAGCATGAGAATTTGTTGACTGATTGGGAGCCCAGGAGCGCCTTTAGTTAGTTTTTAACCACAAGTTGCATGCATGGCATCATGCCGCGGGCTGGAGTGCATATCAAGTTAATTACACAGCACATTCATATTACAACCAGAACAGCTTTATGGTTGAGATTCTGCCTTTTTAATGCTGAAGACATACAAATAACATAACGGGGTGGGAAAGAAACAGAAAGGACTGTTGAGAAGATGCCAGTTATTTTTTGTGTGTGATGGAATATGACCAAGCACTGCAAACAAAAGGCTTAATGTCATTCTGAAAATGCCTTTATTATGCGTTATTCATTTTAATTTTCATAAAGAGCACCAATGTGGAATGTAAATACAGCTCTTTCAAGGAAATTAACCTTTTACTGTAACGCAGCAACTCAGATGCAGAAGTTTTTTTTCTTGTTCGTGATCCAGTACCTGCTTATCTGTTCTGTTGGCAAGTTGCTCCACTTCACAAGGTTGATGGGCAGCCAGGAAAGCATGATTGGTCGGTCTAGTATGGCAGTGTTTTGAAATGCATATTAACCAAGTCGGGAACCTGAACTGTCAAAGTGCTGAGAAAAATCCATTAAAAATTCTGCCCAACCACAGATGATGGCTTTTAATGGAAGCCTAAATGCTGCCCGAGCCTGGCTGCTGGTCTAGGCCACAGTTAATTACAGTATGTTCGCCAGCTGCCTCAGTCTGAAAGCAGGCCTTTTTTTTTTTCTTGTTGCACATGCTCAGACTGACTGACTGACTGACTGACTGGGCGTGGTGAAGAGCAACTTTCTCTGGTATGTGAGGAGAAAATAAAGAGGATCTCATCTGTTCCTGTTGTCTGAGAAAAGTGACACAGGGCATTAATCTGCCAGGCTGCTCCTCACCTCTAATGAAGTCTGTGAAGAATCCCTTTTAATTAAGTGCAGGGGCTGGGGTCGATGCCTCTCCTTCTTCATTAGAAGAAAGGATTTCTCCCGTCTCACAACTGCCAATGAGCGAGGTGGACACGTCTCTCACTTCACGGCCCAGTCTATCGAAAGAGAGTAGGCGGAGGTTGAAAGAGAGGAGAAACTAGTTTATGCAGAGTGTTGCCTCTGAATCCTCCATATGTGAGATTTTCTGCTCTGCCTCTTGGGGAGGTGCTTATGATAATCCATGGCAATGTGAGGCATTAGTCCACCAGCTTAACAGAAGAATACTTCTGATAGGGCCACTCATACCAGGGTAGACTCTGGTTATTGAACTGCAGCCATTGCCCTGCGAGGAAAAGGTTAGCAGCCTTAAACATTTGCCTAGAGAGTTAAGTTTCTCTTTATGGCTTAATTCAGTGTGTCTGTTGAACCTGGCAGGTCATCCAAGGCTAAGTGTTTCATTTCTTGCTGAATAATTGGCAAATTAACTGCTCAAGAAACTCATTCTGTCTTTTTCCTAAAGCTTAACTCACACCTTTTCTAGTCAAGTTAGAAATGAAATAATACTAAATGAAAGTTAAATGAATATCAGCCCTTGACAGACAAATGCTGTAAGGTGGTGTGACACATGCTTTCACGTTTCCTCAGCAGCAATTGGTGCAGGCAATGAAGCGGTGCATGGAGCAGATCAGAGGTCGAAGTGTACCCTTCCTGTGCTTTAGATAGCTTTCAAGGATTAAATCAGTTTCTCTACTTCTTATCGCATCTCTGAAGACCGTCTCTGAAACACCATTAAATACACATTTAGCAGGGATTTCTGGACAAGCAGATGGTATTCATACTTTCATTTTTGTTTAATCTTTGAGCTGTGATGCAGCTGTAATGTTGCTGCGTGTGTGTGTGTGTGTATGTATTACGCTGTACTGATCAATAGCCAATGTGTGAGATATGGATATTGAAGTGTTTTTCATCATTTGCATCTGAGATTTAGCATTTATGCAAACACATGCAAATATTTAAGGATGGGGAAATGAGAATGCCCCTATGAAATGGTCTCATACTGACTCCCTTTACTGCAGTTATTCACTTTCCTCAACAAATAATGCACGAATTATGAAAGGACATGTTCTGTAGCTTTATGGTTAAGCCAAGGCATACGTTCCACTTCATGTGAGCCTATGAGGCAGAGGAATTCATCCTCCTTTCAGACACGTTGTAAATGACATGGAACGGGCTGAAGTTTGTTGCTGTTATCTGAAGTTGACATACTTTACAAGCTCAGGAGTATTTTAATAGCAACATACAGTGTTCGTAGCTATGTATTAATAAAGCCAATGATGCATGGTATACAACTTGTGTGTGTGTGTGTGTGTGTATGTGTCTGTGTGTGGTGGCACTGCGTCTGTTTCACTCGCTGAGCACAGTGTACAGTTTGACTCTCGCCACGATAATCTGAATGATTTATGGCGTCTCTCTTGCCGTTAGCCACTCTGCTGCTTCATGGCGACACATGGTTGGAGCGCCGCTATTCAACTTGGCCTTCAGGCAAGGAAGAGCAGTCATAAAGAATTCAGTTTTCTGCTGGTTGCCATTAAATGTCTGTCAGCATTTTTATTTCATATTGTGTGCCATTCCAGCTACAGGCTACCGAATGAGTTTTTTTTTTTTTTTTACTCTTGTGTCCTATAGGAGGAGACCGTGGCTCTGAGGAAGGAGGGGAGTGGAGTGGTCCTGGATTGCCACTTACCTCATCTGATAGGGATTGATGAAGACTTGCTCAGCACTGGAGTCAGCCTGTTTTATTTGAAAGTGAATAGATCATTTTTCATATAATTCATAAAGTCTCCACTTTTTCCCCCCAGAAATCATTACCACCCAAGGTCCAGTGCTCTCTTTAATTGCTCAGCTTGTCCACATTGTATCATGACCTTTTAATCTTGACTACAGGAGGGCAGAACCCTGATCGGGAGTGATGACGCATCATGCAGTCAGGGTATTGGTGAGTCAAGGTTACTACACTATATTCCCTGCTGCTGTTATCCATTGGACTTATGCTTTCATATTTAATTGTATTGCAGTGCTTCATGGGCCCGGGCTCCTCGCTGAGCATTGTGTGCTGGAGAACCGTGCTGGGACCGTGACTCTGATCCCTCAGGATGGTGCGCTGTGTTTAGTCAATGGCTCCGTGGTAACTGATCCCTGCCAGCTGACTCAGGGTAAGCATTTCTGCAAAGCTAATACGCTCCTGATATTCTTTAATGAGCATGGCGGGGAGGGAGCAAGGCACGTCTGTAATAATGAAGATTTCTCTCTCAGATTCACAATTATTTGGCTAGTGGCAGGCAATAACGCTCTCATCCATTTTGAATGCAGTTATATGAGATCACTGCATCACATCTGCAAATGAAATCCACTTTATGTCCCTGGCTCCCCCACGGCAGCACACTCAGGGCATGAGTAGATTGTGAACACAGCTCTCTACAGGGCAGATGCCATTTCTCTTACTAAACATTTTGAAGGGCGAGAGGCCCTGGACAAAGCTCCAGACAAAGCCCCAGGCCCTCCATTTAATTGGCAGATGGAGTTGATAGGGGCGACAGGTTTGAAGTGGGCCACAGCATTAACCTTTCAAAGGACAGAAGCAAGCCGAGCTGAAACTCCTGCCCCCCTGAGCAGACCCTGCTTGCCGGGGCTGGGAGCTTACTGCTTCCTCATCCACACTGCTTTGCTTTCCAGAGATAAAAACTGCAGACAGAACCAGGCAGCGCAGGGCCTGGCTACGCTAGTCTCTTTTATAACCATTTCAATTTATCCAATATCCCCTTCAGAAATGGCCGCATCTGAAGCTATTTTCTTGAACAAATGATAGTAATTTTGAGTCCAACAGCAGCTGGAATCCATCACCGGCTGCCCTCTCAGGTGCTTTGTCACTCGTCAGAAGTCATTAGTAGTAGCAAGATTAGTATTTGCTGTGCCAAGAGAGGAGGAGGAGACCTCGAGAAAATCTGTGGATGTGTCCATATGAGCTCGAGTCTGATATATAAACTCTAATATCACTTCAATTCTATAGCTTTACAAGACTTCTGAAGTTTCCTTGGAGCATTTTCTCTGGTAAATTATCCCCCTGGTCTAGGCCACTGCCAATCACATTGGGGATTGTGTTCTTCATGGCAATTTGTTCACTTTACCTCAGCAGAGCAAAATGTTGCAGAACTCTTGTGCTATTTGTCAAGTTTCCCCATGTTTAGTGCAGACAGGAAGATTGCCATGGCCAACATCTTTTGGTCCTCAGCTTATTCATGCATTATAGATACTGTGACACCCGGATGTCTGCCAGGTGTCAGCACCATTACTGTCACTTGCATCTGTCTAGAAACACATCGCATTTAGCCTCTGCCAGTATGTCTCCCAGTGTAATGCTTAATTCAGTGATCTGCACAGAATTTATACTAAATTTTAAAGTTTAATTTGATGAGCGAGTTGGTGATTTTCCACTTTTTTGAACTTTTACCTCGTCCCCCGTCTCCCTCTAGGTGCTATCACACAGCTAGGAAGAGGAACCATCCTCCGGTTTAACCACCCAGCTGAAGCTGCCCAGCTCAGACAGACACGCCAGGTACAGACAGTCACCCAAACTACAACAGACAAACCCTTTTTTGTTCATATACTATTCTGCTGTTTCTGTAAAACTGAGGGAGAAAAAAGAAAAGATGCTGCCTTTACTGCATTTCATTTTGTAAAAGCAAGTCAGCATCATGCACCTGTTTCTATAACTACAGCTGTAATACCTGCTTCCTTCAGCAAACACTGCTCATGGTTGAACTCTCATTCACACTTCGCTCAAAATCAGAAACGCCACAACAACACCACCGGTGTGATCCGTGCAGACTCTTTCTGATCAGAATAAGAACTACAGCCCTGCTTTTTCAGCTGCTACTGCTTGTTTTTGCCTGTTTAGCATGAAACTCTACTTCTTGGTTCTCATTAATTGGCTCACAAAAAAGCGGCGGACCTGCGCATCAAGAAAAATCTCTCCACAATGTTGAACTGTTTTCAACCTCAGAAAAGCTTTCTGCTCTGCCTGAAAGGAGGCCAGGTGCAGCAGCTTTCAAAACTGACTGCTTTTCGTCCTGCCCGCAACAGCTCCCTCTTGGCTTTTCATGAGTTTTTAAAGAAGCATTGTGTGAATGCACCCTTTTCTCCTGAGAAAACCACAACCAGCATTTCTCTCCAATAATTTTGTTAATGTTCAAGCATTATCGAGAAGTTTGAGTTGCATAAACCCGAGTGGGTGTAAGAATAATATCCCATGAGGGTTTATGCTCTTGGAAGGATTAGATCATTTTTAAATTTAGCAAACAATGGCTGAAAATGTCAAATGTTTAAGCTTGGAAATGAAAAGTTTTACTGCAGTTTGTTGTGGTGTCAAAAGTATGAGTGTGTGCTGCTGGTGGTATCTTATCTCAACCAGAGAATACTCTGAAGTCTCTTATATCTCCACAGAGATATGGAGAAATACATTTAATGTGAGCACATTTCCACAAACGTGCCTATGCAAAGATTCGCCCTTTGACTTCCATGATTAATTGTTTTACAACACTGAATCATTGATGTAATTAGGATTTCATTACATGGATCAACAGAAGAAAAAAATTCTCTGTTAAATTAAGACAGATTGCTACACCTAAATCATCACTTTTGCAGCCATTTGTCTTCAGACATTGCAGTATAAGCAGAATGTGCACAGTTGAAGTGGGACAAGTGATTTCTTGTTAAATACGACAGTATCTGTAAGGTGCAACTGCTGCTTAATCAATGTCTTGGCAACAGCTACATCATGAAGACAAAAGGACAGTCCAAACAAAATCATGCCAAATTCACTGAAATCTGCCAATCAGGAGACGGATACAAAAGGCACGATTAGATCAAGCAATCTAAAGCTGCTCACACCAACCATTCTCAAAAAACGGAGACTGTGTGACAAGAGCCATATGAAGCAAGGGTCCTATAGACGCTCTGAAAGAGCTGCAGGCTTCCATTCCTAAGACGGGAGACTGTGTGCATACAAATACTGTTGCCTTGGTGCGTCACAGATTTATGGCAGAGTGAAAGTTGCTGTTGAAAAACTCCTGTGACGTGGCTTATTGCTTGTCAGGGACAAATGGAAATAATCCAAGGGGGTGAAAATGTTTTATAAACATATAAGCAATGAACAAGCATTGATAGTTAAAGAATCTGATAATATTGCTATGATATTCATATTCGCTGTGTTTTAAAAGTAAGCTCTGGTCTCCTACCAATTTTAGAATACAAAAGGAAATGACTGGATCAGTTAATAGACTGTAAAGCCTGCAACTCAGATTGAGTCCCCTTTCAGTGTTTCCTCCTGTGCTTTGTTTTATGTTGTGCTCCGCTTCTGTTTTTTGACAGCTTTCTGCTCTCTGCATTATGAAAAGTGCACATTATTACAGCCAAGTAAAGTGCAGACATCCAGGCCCCGCTGTGGTTCCAAGAAGAGCCTTTGCCATTCATTTTTAACACCGATTCCAAATGAGAGATGGTCTCAAGAGTTCCACATTTCGTTCAGTCTGAATATGTGCCAGCTCGCCCAGAATGTGTAACTGTTGTGCAAAGAAGTGGCTTTTAAAATAGTCACAAATTGTCTAACGTTCCCTCTTAGTTTTAGAGTGATAATGCGGAAACCCTCGGAGAGAGCAGTGCTAAAGATAAAGCTATGAAAAACTATAATAATGGACCAGGTTGAACACTGCAGCTGCCCTCTTGCCAGGCAAAATGCGTGACCCTTTTATTTTGGGAAAATAAAATCAGATAGTTTCATGCTGCTTAGCCTCATTTTTGGAAGAGCTTTGACTCACCAGATATTAGATTCTGAAATTCTCAAAATGTCTCGAAAAGCTCTTCAATCTACCCTCTCATGTGTCTGTGTCATGAATACGGATGACATACAGTACGTACTATAATTAAACCGTTGTATAATTGTAAACCTACCGTAGGCAGCTGTCAGTCATTTCTAAAAGCTCAGACAGATTTTCGTTTCACAGTACTGTCTCATTTTGTTGTCTGCAGAGCGGGCTGCCATCTGCCGTCAGCCTGTCCTTGACTGACGTGTCCAAATCTACTGAGAATCTGTCCAAGGAGATGCTGCAAAATCCAGGGTGAGACTTCTTCAGGCACTGTGTTACATCTCTCCACACTCTGTGACCCAAGCATAACTGACCCCACTCCACCTCAATCTCCACAATGTGCCTGCTTATTGAGCAGCATTCATCTGGCACGTACACCAAATCAAAGCTATAAATCATGGCAGCATTTCTGTGGTGAGAGGTGGGGACATGCAGAAAGCCATTCTGAGGTGCTTCATGCTGAGCCAGTGGAAATCACAGCAGGCCTGTCTCCTACAACCCAGGGCATGTCCCAAAATGGCCTCCAGTTCTGTAGGTAGTGAAATGCCTCGTGCCACTTTTCCAAAATCACTGCAGTGCATTTGAAGTTCAGCTTTCCAGAAGATTCCCAGAATGCTCTGTTAAAAAAAGGCACTGATTGGAAAGGACATATCTTGTGCTTCGCTACACTTCCGGCAGATCCGTCTCACATTAGGCCTTTCTCAATCTGCCTTCTTGTCTGTATTTGTGAAATGTCATCAGCCATGGCCCAAGTAGCCTCCCGTCCCAGTTCCAAATCCACATTTAGCCAAGTTCAATCCAAATGCCTGGAAGGACTCTTCCTCTGCTCATTTTATCAGGGATTTTTGGCACATGTGAGACTTGTTGACAGTATACAAGTGTCCCAGTGTGTATTTACTAGTGGCACTAAAGTCTCTGTAGTGTATACAGAAGATGTAATGCTTTCCTAAACTTTGGTATCAGAGTCAAAACCTAATATGTGCCCATTGGTATATTAGTACATATTGAAAATGAAAAGGGGAGGTATGATGGTTGTCATTTTAATATAAAAATACATTCTAGTTATGATAAAAGATGTCTCTTAGTCAATGCAGATGAAAGCACTCTAAAAGCTTTTAGAGGGGGCCTTGTGTACTCTGAACTATGACTAACATAACAGGGAAGTTGTATTCAGGTAAGTTGATTTAGATCAGCTGAAACCAGGATGTCACAGATAATGTATGAACTGAAAGGAAAACAGAGTACACCGGCTCTCACCTGGAAACATGCCATCAAGATCATTTAAGACGCTATAATCATGTTAAAAACTCAATGTAATGTGGCTTTAAACAGCGGCTGTAATACTTTAATCAGTGCCAGTGACGTAGCCCACCTAAATCAAACTTCACCTTTTAAACGCTGCAGCCCACCGCACTCTGAGAAACATTATGTTAATGTGACTGATCTTTATACCCGCCGCTGCCTTGGAACTGTGCGACAGGCCATTGATCCGTCAGTGTCCCCGTGTTCATTGAATTAGGGCCCAAAATCCAATTCACTCACTCATGATTCACCACCTACTGAAGTCGTGAGCAATTTGAGACCCCAGCCCTCCCCACACTCTCCTGATCTGATAACCCTGATGTTTTACAGCATGTGGAGTTGTCTGACATGTAATTTCCCTCACAGTGCAGTATCCCCCCAAAACACTGCGCTTCCATCTCGGGTGATTCATACTGCTTTCTGACACCGCCTGGATGTGGAAAGGTGGATATACGTGTACAATGAGTATTACTACAAGGCTACTATTAGTGGAGTACACCAGCTGTTGTCTTCTGCTGTATCAGAAGCGCTTTGCTTGTGGGTGGAAGATGAAGAATGGAAGTCTGTAGGAGGCGGTGGTGGATGGAGAATCAAGCGGCTTGACTGAAGTCTGTAGGTGTTAATGGCAGATCAGCAGTCAGCAGCTTTTCACAGACGAGAAAACGTACAATACACAGAGGCAAATGTGGCAGTACGATACAATCGCAAAATATGCTGTGATCGTTTGATTCCTCTGTGGGTTTCAATTTTTTGCTGGATATGCACCATAAAATAGACAATGGTACGTTCAACTGATGCTCGTTTTTCTGTCTTTTTTTTACCTCCTCTCACCTGGCAAGATGAACCGTCATGTGTTCAGGCAGTGATGACGGGCAGTGAGGAAAATGTCTTTTTCATCTCTCATCACTTCGTTATGTATTCCATCCTTGTTCTGCTTGTTGTTCTCATAGCAAATGCTCCCTTGCAGCAAGGACAGAATTGATCTGTCTGTTTGCCCAATCATCTTTGAAATAATCCTCAGTGGCAAGTAAGAGCGAATAATTTGAATTCAAGGGGTGGCTGTGGATTTCTGTTCAGCTCTGGGACTGACACGAGATATCAATGAACTGACCTGCGGTTGCTTGAAGGGGGTGCTCCATAGCAACAAAAGCAACCTGCTCGTTATGGACTACATCAGTTGGATCACACACTTTCTCACTTGAGAGTTTGGAGTGAGGAGGCTAAGTGCATTAACAAAAAGTCTGACCTGCTTCTTGCAGTGGGAACACTTCACATTTCTGTATTCATCCAGATCTTTGGTTCACTGCTTTTTAATGTATGTTATATCAAAATGCGTTTATGTCAGCTGAATGCTGATTTTCTCATCTAGCCTTGCCTCTAAGCATGAGGTGTAAAAAATCAATTCAATTGATCTTTTAATCTGAAAATGTATAAGATGGATATGTCTGGCTGTGTCTTACGGCGAGGTGACTTGTCCACCAGTCCCACTTGAAGAAGCTGTGTTTGATTTATGTTATTAAATGGACTGTGTAACAGAGACCGTATGTTGGAGTCAAGGTAGAATGAAGCTCTTTCAAACCCAGCAAGTCCGGACTGTGAGAGCACCCAGTGATGGAGCGGGCCAGCTGGTGTTTGACCCATGTGGCTTTTAATGGCCACCTTAACATCTGACAACCCTCTCAGTATCCTCCATCTCTGGCCAGAGAGCAGAGTGGCAACTTTCCTCTTTGCCTCCTCTGACCACTGAACCTCCTGAAGTGGTGTTTTTACACTGGTTAATGTCCATCACTATGGGAGCTCCTGTGCCACTTAATGTCTCCTACCATGAGCTTTAGTGCAGCTAGAATAATCTTACCTAACCTGTGTAGCTCTGAAGGTTAGGTTTATTTTTCCTTTGCGTGTCACTTCACTTTAAGCTGTTCTTTTCAGTCAACATCCCAGGTTCATCTTTCAAATATCTGGGTTGGACTTTGATAAAACAGCCACAAAGTGTACTGGAAATGTTTGAAAGTGTGGAATGAGATATGTTAAAGGGTGCGTATGAAAGAATGTAGGACTTCTTGTATCACGTGCATGGCATGCTTCATTAAATCTGTGCATCTTTGGGTGTACATGTATGATGTGATGACTAGGAGGACGGAAGAGAAGCTCAACCAGCAGGAGGTGGACTGGCAGCAGGTCCAAGGAAGCTTGAACAGATGTAACCAAGACATCAAAAGACTTTCAAAGGGAAACGGTGGAGCTCCCCATCAACAGAGAGCAGAAGAGAAGACAAAGGGTGCAGAGATGGCAGAAACTGGCAATGGGTAAGTTAGTGGGAGGAGAACTGTGCTCTCTGTGGTGATGTTAATGAGTCTGTTGTTTGTGCACCAGTTTTGTTCAGTCTTTCCACAGCAGGAACAGTGTAAACCTCTGCATGTGAGCAATGAGTGTGACTGAAAGAAGTGGTATCCAGAAAATGTGGTCAGGTTGTTAGAGTGGGGATCCCAGATCAGTGTTCCTCCATTTATTCATGTGAGTAGACAAACATCGCTGAGTACAGGACATCCTCTGTACTGATCCTCAGGATCTGCAAAAATCCTTTAATCGTCTCGAGGACCTGCACTGGTGTTCCTCTTGTTGATGTTGTCAACGCTTTAGTGCTCCCGCTTTCCCCCCTCGTCAACCTGCAGCAACACACAAAGCTCAGCCAAAGCCGCTGTTTACTGTCAGAAATCATTCTGAGCTGTATATTTGGTTTCTGCTCCCCACTCTGGAGTGCTGAGTATTGTATGTAAATCCTCAAATCAACATGCACAGATTCTATTTAATTTCACAGCTAGTAGAGTGGCTCTAATCCCATCCAGCCGTTTGGGCTGTTTGCTTTTCAAATCTAATGGATGGTTTTTCTGAAGGTGGGGGGATTTGGGGGTTATTGCAGTCCTGTCATTTGCCTGCAAACAGTTTGAAGTCTCCAGTGTCACACCACAGCAAATAATTCAATTTGCTATTGAAAACAAAGAGTCTGGCAGTATGTAGAAGCATATAAACACAGCTGTATTGTGCACATGCCTCCTCGTATCCAAACACGTTTTTGTTTTCTGATTGATTATGAATTGTATCATTTCATTTTGTATCTTCACTGTCCTTTTTTTCAGACTGAGGGAAATGCTGACTGCAGAGACAGCTGAGTCCAAAGTGTCAAGCTGCTGTCTTACCCCTGCCACAGTGGAGAAGCTCATGACAACAGTATGTATTCACACTTTTCTACAGTTGCAAATCACACTCTTAATTAAATATTAATAAGAATAAGACTTTAATCAATCTGTCATGGGTAGTTTCTGCATGGAATGAAGTATGACTTTTAATTTGTCTTAGATTTAATAAAGCTAAAACACAGTGTGCAAACAGTGACAATTTGTTCTGCAGTTTTGTTTATCGAGACACAATATTGCCACTGTGCAAATGAAGTAGTAGTCCCTTTTGTCTTTGCAAAGCAGAGCAAATGTCAATACCTACCCTCCTGCTCCAGCCAGAGCCAATACAGATTTTTATGAGGCATGAAATACTTTTTCCCTTGGCTTGTTGTGCTTGTTTATTATGCACATATTTAAACCCTGTTACACTTTCCTGTAGGGGTTTCAAAGAAAATGACACTCATTTTGTCAAAGCATATTGCAATGAGAGTGCTTTTGAAATATCTGTTTCTATATGTACCTTGTTATTCTTCATCCCATTTTCCTGGGCATGTATTTATGTATTCAAACATGATTGAATACATAAATAAATGTATGTTTTAAAGGGGTTTGAGTGAAATGGTTATTTCAGTTCCTTATATCGTAGTGAAAAAACTGGATGTTTCAGTTACTTTGTATATAATGTTTCAGGGTTTTATTTCCTCTTTGTTTCTCCTTTTCTCATCCACCTACATAATGTAAACTAGGCCATACCTGGAAAATATCCTGTCCCTCACACTGGGTTTGATTTGGATGGAGACACATTACAGGGTGGGGTAAGCACCAGGGATGACCAGGAGCAGGAGAGGGACTTGTGTCATAAATCAGCGCCCGGGCTCATGTCTGAATCGCCGTGGAGGAAAGCTCCTAGTGGGGCTGGAGTTGCAAGTTATAAGGGAGAGGAGGCTTGGTCAGGGGATGCCAGCCTCCAGCAGACAAGTGTCCTGGGCCTGGGTGATGGATGTGGCACGAAGCCAGAGGGGAATGCTAATGAGATCCAAGGTGTCATGGCTGACTGCTACGAGGGGAGACCTGGCTCTGGTGGGAGCTCATTAGGCAGCATGTCCCACCTGCACAGCCGCGGAGGAACTAGCTCCATGTCCATCCTCCCACATACCAGCGCTCATTCTCAGCTCAACAAAAAGCCTCTCAGCAGTCGGGCAGACTTCTGTCCACCTGAAGAAACTACCTTAGAGGGCCAGTTTGGCTGTGAAGAGATGGATGAATCTGGAGGTTTGAGGGAGATCTCAGGAGTGTGCATGAAAGAAACCACAGCAGCTGCAGTTCAAAGCTCAGGGCTGCGCTCTTTGGTCAGCAGAGTGTCATGGATTGTCCAGGATGCGGCGCGTCTCCTTTGGAGCTCTCCTACAGTATTGCAGCAAGTCAGGGAACAGGGACTACAGCCTGTTGGGGTCCGCTGGTCCAGTCATGTTGTCTCTCTTGTCAGGGAAAGTAATGTTGTGTCTGTAGTAAAGGACAGCCAAGTCTTCGCCATGGTTAAAGGCAGCTTTGTCTTCTCTCTGTTCAAGGATAGCCACATTTTTACTAATTTTGAGATAACTGAAAACCTTCAGCTCGAGGAGGCAGCTCAGATGATTCAAGGCTGCATTAATCCAGACACCAAACAAATCCCAGTGCTGACACCAACACAAACCTTCAGCAAGGCAGAAGAATTACCAGATGATGTGTTGCTAATCCCAGAAGATATCAGGATAACAAATAAGAGTGTCAGAGATCTGCGGTTACCACAAGAGCAAGATATAGCTGATATTCATGCAAAACAAGGAGACAAACTGCTTACAGAACTGCCAATGAAACACATCAGTGAGGTTACCCATGTACCTGAAGACAAAGATCAGGCATCAGAAAACTCATGGACTCTGCAGGACAAAACAGATGTTAAAATCTTTAGGCAAACACTGATAGAATTTCCCGATTCCCTGTTGAACCTGCAAACAGTGTCATTACTAGACCTGATGAACATTTTACAGTCTGTCACCTCAACCTCAGTGCTCACCTTTCGGAAGATTAAAGCTCTGTATTGGCTGAATGTTGCTAAATGCAGCCAACCTGAGCTCCGTCCAGCCCTTCTGATCCTGGTAGAGACTGGCCTCTACACCCTCACCACAGACTCTGGGCACCTGGCTTTGTTTCATCACCTCCCCTTGTTGCAGCTGAAGGAGGTGCAGATAAGCTTAGCAGGCCACAGTCTGTGTTTGATGGGCAGTGATGAGGAGAGCATCCTGTGTGTATATACCTACAGCCAGAATCTTACCAAAGAGCTGTGCTGGGACATACTTGGTATCATCTGCCCTGGGGACAACAGGGTCTCTGAGCACCCTCTGCTCCATGGAGACTTGATGAAGATGTCCTTAGACTGGCAGACCTATGTACCTGACCTGTTGCTGGATGCTGGTTTAAGGGTTTGCAGCCAGTTCCAGAAAAGTAATGCTGATCTGGTTTATCTTCTTCATTGTAACATGGATCGAGAAACAGTCCCTCTGGGAGAGGTGCAGCTACTACTCTACACATGTGTAGGGGTGTGCATCACCCCCAGTAGCCATACTGAGCCGCTGGCCCAGCTTTTGCTTACTGGTACCCACCTTGGCCTGGTGTGGGAGGATGCTATCTTTCACCCAGCTCCACGCGCTGTCACCACAATGCCCTGCCGTCCCCAATTCCATGACTTAACTCTTCGTCAACGCTCAGATGTGCGCTGCGTGCTGGTGCATGATGAAGACGAGCGGGGAGCTGTCAGGCTGGATGTAATCCTAGCAAATGTGAGGGGCAGGGGTCACCCTGAAAGCGTGACTAAGGCAGCTACCCCGCCTGCACATGCTTCAAATTCATCTCTGCGTACAGAAGTGTGGAAATTAACTTTCAGTTGCTCCTCTGAGGCCGCCTGCCTGATTAATCACTTGTCAAATGTCTGATCAAGGAATGAACAGCCAGTAATGAACAGCCCAGCTTGAAAACTCTCACTCAAAGGGAGCAATGGCAAAAGTGCATCCCAAACAGACAGTGCAAAGGACAGCTTCACTGTTAAGTGACAGTGAAAACTATGACCTATTTTGAAGTTTCTCTGTGTTTTCTAGACATTTTTGTCATTTTAATATTGCATGGCTTTAGCACTTGAAGGTTTTATCTGTAAAACACTTGAATCCCTTTGTTCTTTCATTGTTTTTGTTCTTTAACCACTACCTCCCCATTATTATCTTACTCAAAGAGGTTGTCAGTTTAATACGAGATGCTTAATAATTGGGGGTTTAAAAGTTCAACAGTGAAAATTAAAGCCTTGTTTGTATCAGTTTCATTTCTTTCATGGGCGTTGTCATATTTTTAAAGGGTTTTAGATTAGCAGTCTGACAAACTTTTCACACATGCTTACCTAAGTTGTATATATGGAAGCCAAGTTGTTGCCAGTTTCAAATATTTTATATAAAAATAGCTCTTTTGAAATGTATATGTATGAATGTGTTATAAAAATAAAAGGAATGTAAATCCACTGCTGCTCTGGAGTTCTGTTTATCACTTAGAATACAGATAAGCTCTTATAGTCGAGGTTTTTAACTTGGGAAAACAAAGAATTCAGAGTCTGATGCATTTCACTGCTCTCTCTAATGTCTAATATTTTGTCTTCCTATTATCTCCGTCAGGCTTTCTTGCTCTCTCCCCTCCTCTCTGATGTCAGCTTTGGCATAGGTTCCTTTCTCACTTTCAGCCTCCTTCCTCACCATCTAGGACTCTGAATCTGTATTCCACTGTTATCACCTCTGAAAAAATATCTTAGTATCTGAGGTCAAGGTGATGCACCACTACAGTTATTACCAGCACAATCGCTCATTGGAGCCAGTCAACACTGTCCACTCCAGGACGAGACTTGTTCATTGCACGCTATGAGAACTGCTTTAAGTTTATAGGTTGATCATGCTGCATCTCTGAGAAAGAACTCAAGTCTGATTCACATCTCAAGAGTCAAACACTGTCTGCTCCTTTTCTTGACTGAATGACCCCATCCAGCATGGAAAATTACAGGGACAGTATAGTGCAATCAGTCCTCTTGTCTGCTCCAGCATGAAGGATGGAGATTTGGCCTTGAATGAAGAAACCCATCACACCTCGGAGCAGTGAGGTTAGAGACAGGATGAAAGCTCAGGGCCGTGAAAGTGTTGTTTTTCTCCCTTTTTGTTCGAGGCTAGTTAATTAGCATGCAGACCATCTACTGTGTATCATGCCTTCCTTTGAATAAAACACAAACAACGAGCCATAACCTGATATATTGAAGTGAGGCTGGTTTAATATAAAATGCAAAATGAGAGACTGTCCCCCTGCAGCTAAGACCACAAATAGTGGCAGTATTTGTGAACGGTGGGTTCACCGGGCTATCAAATGTCATAAAACACTGATTATTAGTGATAGAGAAGTGACAGTGATTGATCTAGACATGCCATATTGAATGTGGATTGGTGAGTTTCTTCCTTCTGAGGCACTTGGCTAACATCTCAATAACCTTTCCAGCTCTCCAGTTCCATATGTAGCGCCTGCAGTGTCTTTAGTGAAAGCGTAGTTTAGGAATGTAAATCAAATAGTTGCGAGTAATTTTTAATGCTACTAGTGAATTATTTCTCAACAACTGTCAAAGTGAATTAGAGGATGCAAATTGAAGTTTAGGAATTATTTTTTCTCCTCAAATAGCAAAACACTATGCCATGAGTTCACTGACTGGTTTTTGTTTGGAATAGACATGAGCTCTTACTGAGCAAAAACTGGTTAAGGGGAAGCGCTCACTGTCAGACAGCAGATACCCATACCCACCGGCAGGCTCCGAATCTCCAATCATTATGTGTGATTTCCCACTGGGCTCTCAGGCCCTGATACACACCGTCATTGACAGCACATAACAGGATAATTTGTTTACCTCCTCCTCTGGAAGCTTGTGAACGTGATCTAGTCAGTTCTCCCATTGCTTAGCTGCTGATGGGCTTAATCTTTCTCACGTCGATCTTGATCATTCTACCTCCCCGTAGTAGACGCAAAAATTCAATGATTCACTTACACATTTTCTTTAGAGGTTTTGAAGACTAACCCAAGACCCACTGTGTGAGTGTAAATTGATCCTGATGATGTTTATTTTATATTTTAGAATTTGTTTTAGGACTGCTGAACTTAAAACCACCACATCTATGTTAAATTATTTTGCCTGCAGCATCAGTTTCCTGGTTACAAATTGGACTTCACTCTAAAAGAAAAAGAACTAATCTTTCAAAGAAGCTGGCTTCCCAATTTCACCTGGTATTAATACCAGACCTTTGAAAAGGAGGCCAGCGGATCAGCAAAGAACATTTATAATGCTGTTGCAGGTTGTAGTTTGCCCCATATTGCAAAGACAAACTTGTGTGTGGATAAAAGCAATTGGTAAAACCTTGGACCAAATGCAAAGGGCAGTGGCTGTAATTTTAAAAAGCATTTTCCTCAGTCTCAGTTTGCATGGCTTTAGTCAGCAGAGGTGCACACATTGCTCACAAACCAACTTTGATGTATTTTACCTCTTTTACTTTTCTATAATATTGCATCTTTAACATAATCTACTGAAATGTCCATCAACAGGCAGCTGTTAAGTTTGTCTGAAAAGTGCTAGATTAATGTCTGACTCATAATGTTCTGGTTTCACTGACTATATGCAGGATTTCACAGAAACATCAGTACTGTTGTTCTGTTTTTTTTTGCCCACAGCTGGCTTTATGTCAGATTCTTTCAGTCTATTAAACACCTGCATCATCACACAACAGCTGAAAAGATAAGTCCTTTAAATTGCGAGAATGATGTACGTGCTTATGCATATGGCACAGCAGCCATAGCTTTGATCAGGAACTGACGGTAATAATTGTGCTGTATTACGCTAAACATCTACACAGGGTAGCTGCACAGGGCAATCCAATTTCAGTTCAATTTTATTCATATTGCGCCAAATTACAACAAACATTATCTCATGACTCTTTCCATATAGAGCAGGTCTATCATCATTGTACTCTTTAATGTCCAGAGACCCAACAAATTCCCCTACGACCAAGCATTTTAATATAAGTACAATAATATGAATAGAATAATAATAAAAATCTGATTAATAATAATAACAGTAGCTGTGGGCATCAAGCAGGACCATGGCAGTAGGAGCCACCACAGTCCATGAGAACCTGCAAGATGAGAAAGCACGAGGACCCCAGGGAAAAAGCAAAGTTAGTAACACACATTAATAGGGCATGAATACGTACAGATGGAGAGGGAAAAATTGAATTTTGTCCATCTATTTTCATTCAGTTAAAGTATCTATACCTATATTTTGGCCAGTATCTCTATATTGAGACCATTTACTATATTTTTCACTTCAAGTTGTGTGTAATATCCCTATTAGCACTAAAAACCTTGAATTGAGGTAACCAAAGCTGTAAACAACACATTGTGGCACATCACCGTATTCAGAATTTCATTGGTTATTTGGAGCATCAGTCATCTGTAACATCAGTTGCGACTGGTTCGATCTTCACATGGAAGAAAAGAATGAGGCCCTTCTGTTCAACTCAGACTGTTATTAGCTTCTCTGGCTGCTAGGCCTCATGTGGCAGATTGTGATTGGTCAAATGAGGTGTCATTTTAAACCTGAGGCTCCACAGTGAAACGTTTACAGAAAGTGTAACAAGGAAAACACAGAAGAGAAGTGGAAGACGAACATTATGCCTGCTACTGTGAAAGGAGAGAACATCGTTCTGTGGATTATTATCCTGTTTTGGACTAAATATTTTTTTTTGCACTGGGTCATCTGGACCTTGGTTGATGTTACCAGACTGTTTTTGTCATAGTCTTATTGATCTGTAGATCACAGAGAGACGTAATTGGTGAATTGCCTCAATGTTGTGTCACTTTTAAAATAGGTAGCTTATCTGTTGTTGGCGTTTATTGTGACTCCTGTTGTGGTTGTATCTTTGCATCAATCGATTCATGAGAATCTTAGCTTTCTAATGGTGTATAGTATGGGCATAAACATGATCACAGCATTTGTGTCAATAGATGGGAAGCCACAATAGATTTTCCTGCGGCCCATGGACGGGCCATTGGAAGGGGTGGAGAGATTCACACACAGATTCCAGCTCCACCAGAAATGTCAGGACATATTAGTTGTCGTTTAAGTTGACAAAAGTCCAAGATAAGCCTAGCACCCAATACCCATTTGTACAATGTCTGACTAAAGATTTCACCCTTTACTGCGACAGATTCTACAAGCTGAAACTTAGATTTAACACTTTATTCATTATTTTGTGATGTATTTAAACCACTCCTCTCACTGAGCCAAACTAGTTGCTGTAGTGTCCACAAACTCTGCAACAACTATTAAAATCCCCAGCTGCTATTAACATAATTGGCAGCCAACAGTCTAATCACGTTGCGGAGTGTTTTAGCTACCTGCCTGCTCCATGTGTTAAGCCCGCTATCTGTCGAATCACCTGCAGGCCAAGAATGAACTTTGGAGGCAGAAATTGTGTGATGTGTGTGACCACAGCTGTATGTTTTTCTCTGCTGTGATGTCAGGGGACCATGGCATCACTTCAACAATCCCATTGCTTCCTGCTTGTGCTAACATGTTTATTCTTGGCTCCGTGGTGTTCTTAAACAATGACTGTTATCAGCAAGGTGGTGCTTGTAGTCAGATATTTCAATGCTAATGTTCCTCACAGTGTTAATGAGCTTCTCTTGGTACTTTAGCGCCTTCTGCTATGAATGTAGTTAGTTTTTGTCAGCAACTTTTTGTGACACTGACAGTTAACTTCAAGGTTGTACTGTATGCGAGTCGATTTTAGACCTTGTTCCGACTTGTCATTCCAGGAAAAGCACAGGTGTATAGAACAGTCATGATTGCTCAGTTCACTGAAGTGCTCTGTAAGCCACATCAGTGAGTTGGTACACACAACAGCATGTCTGAAATTCGAACATCTAATGTTATTCATTACACCTTGCTCAGGCATGTCAAATTGTCTGCCGTGAATGCCATCTGTTGTTGTCTGAAATACACTGTCATTAAATTAATGACATTCCCCTCATGGTCAGAAGCAAATAGAAGCCATACAGACATAGTAGATTCCATGTAACAGTCAGACTCTAATGTGGTTTTTGGGGCAAATGTTATACTTTGTCACTCCCCAGTCTCTGGTGAGCTGAACGTCGTGTTTCTGTGTGGGGAGTGATGAGGTCAGCACATACATCACCTCTGTACATATTCACATAATAATCTGTTTCACGTCATTTGGTCACTGAAATACATGCTTCGGTTTCCTATGTATTGTTTTTATGTACAGAAGTTGATCAACTTTTCTGCATAGATCTGAAACTTTGGTGACACATTGGTGCTACTTACTAAAGAGTGCAGTGTGTGTCTATGGGATGTGAAGCGGTAGGGCTTCTAGATTTGTTCATTAGTACATGAAAACCAAAGTCCACATCAGTACTCTCTTTTTGAAGGCTTTATGTCAAGGACGCTTTTTCAAGTTAAATTCCAGCTGAGTGGAGCCTTTTTAAGTGTCCAGTATGTGCATCCCCACTGTTTTAAAATCATTTCACTCAAAAAGCAGCAGAACGTAATTAACTTCATCACAATATTCTCATCTAATGAGGGCAAGTGTTTGCCAGCAATGGCTGGTTTTATCCAGGCCTCTGATGCAACGTGTTGGGGATGAACCTCAAAGGAGACGGACACAATGGCAACCTGAATGTCACTGGCATCTTTGAGCGGCTCTCATTTGTGAATGTCTGTCCGCAGGCCAGAGAAAACTCTCTGCCCTCTAGAAGGATGAGTTTGTCACACAGTGTCATTTTTAAATTGGACTCCATTTCTCCCTGCCCACCCCTGCTCAGTTTTGGACCTCACATGAACTTCATTAGCATTTGCAGGAACTGCAAGACATTTACCACCATGGATTGTGACAGATTTCACAAGCTCAATTTTACTGTTGCCCTAGGGGGGAAGAGGCAGCGCTCACCATCTGTTGATCGTGACTGTACCTCCATTAGAGGCTGCCTTTCTGCCATTGCTAACAGTCCTATGACAATTTTGGTATCTAAATGAATGCTTTAATTGAAGTCTGATTGTGCTAGAAGTTGACGCATTTCTTGGGCATATGTAATGCACATTAAGTTATTAGATGTCAAAGTTAGTTTTAAAGTTCCTCAGTTTTGAACAGCTTTGTCAGTATCACCCTTTGTTGCTCAGATTAGCTGCAGTCCTCAATGGATTGTCTGAACTTTGTTGTGAAAGCCTCTATTCAAGTTGCACTCAACAACTTTCCATGATCTTTTTTTATATTTGGGAAAATTGGCCGGTGAGTAAGGTAAGACATTTGAATTTCATTTAGATTTTCATCAAATAGCTGGTAGAAGCTGTTGGTATGGGGCAATACTGACTGATTGTAGGGGAAATCACCTCGATATGTTGACCACATAAATGCCCAAGCTTGGCCATTACAGGACTGATTGTGGATGGCGTCTTGATGCAGGTGGTAATGATTGGGTGTTGGCCTTAGTGGGGTAAGGTTGAGATGACGTTACATGGGAACTGGTTTAATAGAAAGCCCAAAAATAAATGTTTGGCTCGTGCATAACAGGAAAGGGAGTTTTGAGCTTGTTTAATTGGATTTATGACGTTGTGATGGGATAACAAGGATAGGGTAGAGGATAGGGCTGAAGAGGAAGTGATCCGTGAAAGAGTATTCTTCATAACAGAACTTCGACTAAGTTTAGTGAAGATTTTCAACCACATCACTGTTATGCATTGAGTAGGGCCAGCTCTGTTGGTCAGCTCATTTTGTTTGAAACACTTTCATTAAAAGTCTTTCAGTGATACTCACTGCAAATTAGCTTTCAATTTGCCTGTGTAGCTACTTTTGTGTAATTCATTTTCCCAGAAACTGAATGTGCAGCTCACAAGCTAACACTTGGAAAGAGCAGCCAAGTTCATATTTTTTCCTAGTGGCAGGGTGATGCAGCCCCTTGACACCTCAAGTATTTCTGATTATGCTGTAACAAAATGAGATAGAGGTGCCGTGCAGCAGGTTGCACAGATGAGTAGCTGCTCTGAGTGGATGTGCTTTTACTTGATTTTCTTAAGTCTCCCATAAAAGTTGGGGAAAGAGATGGAACTTCAAATATTCATGCATAGAGCTTACCCAAAAAGCTTTCCACATATTCCACAAAATAAACTTGTAAAGGAGTTAAAGATGGCATATTTTGTAAATAAAGACCATAAATGTTTGGCTCACTAAATATTGAATTACAGTGACCGTATGTAATGCTTTAAAAAACAAAAAAAAAACAAAACACTTTTGAAGTGTTAATATGTTTGGCTTCTTTTTGTGAGATGTGCCTTTTCTGTGGTTGGTACCAGCATAAATATGTTTGCCTTATGTAGTTGTGTACCCTTCAGTAAACCTCAGTTCCCTGAATGTTATTTATAGGTGTCCAGTCAAAAAAGTCAGCTCCTCGTTATACAACAACTCACCAGTGGATGTGGTTCATATTCAGATGGTGTGCTATTTGTAATTGCACCTCATGTCAGTGTGATTCATTTAGAAGGACTCTGGCATCCTTGTATTTTAGTGCAGCTTTGTTTCAACTTCTGACTTCATTCACAAGCATATGAGTGTGCCATTGCCATGTTAACGCTAATTCAATCTGAGCTAAAGTCAGTGTGTGTGACTAATACTTTGAAAATCACAGTGAAGTACCTACTGTTCATAAGTAGAGGGAGAGAATATCAATCGGCAGTCACAGCCGTGTTGTTGTATATTCTGATGTTGGTCAATAATGTGATTTGAATCAGGTGTTGTGTGCTCAGGCATGTGCTACATGTTCCAACAGTGTACAAGAAAAAAACATTATTTGTGGAAAAAATCATTAAGGGTCATCAAGTAATCGACCACCAGCCAACAGCTTCTAACAACATTGATAAATCTCTGTCAGGGCTTATAGAGGCCTGTAATTGAAACAAATAATAAAGCCTTATATTCACAATAGAAATATGTAAGCTACTTCATTAGAGATCCAACAGAAATAGAAGTATTGTATCACAAATGCAATTTGCATTAATAATAGCGCTTAGCTTAACCAAAATGGCTTGTGATAATGATTGCTTGCTTGCACTGTAGCACTGTCCTCCATTGCTGAGCAGGTGAATTAGTTTGAACTTTTTTACCGAAACAGAATTACGAAGTGGTCTATGAAAGCCTGAAATCCCAGAACCCAAAGCATTCATTCATAATTGCTATTGATCAATAACACTATCAAAGCTCTGCTGACATAGCATGGTCATTTGTGCAGTAGGTAGGCTAAGTAGTAGATGATTATCTGTGAGTAAGTAAGGCTGTAAGTAAGTGATTATCACCTTGCAGTGTAGCAAATTTACACTACATGAAACAATCCTTCGCACTAAGTGTGGCTGGCAGCAGCAGATGAAGTGCCATGGTGGTGATGAGTGCTATCGCCACAGCTTTCTCCTCTGGGGCTTGACAAACACGATATTTACGACAAGCCCTCTGACAAACAGGACAAGGCTGTTTTCCAAACCTGCTGCATTTTACTTTTATGGGAAGCGGGTGAGAGCGGTGACAGAAGGTGCAGGTCCAGACTGCTGATGCTGGCAATGTGAGCTCCTTCACCACACCTCCTATTTCTAGGCTTCCAGCTTCCAGCATGGTGCCATTAATCAAGCTCCAGAAGTTGTTACTGGAGACATTGCTGTGTTATAAATTGCATGGGAAATGCATAATTAGTTATCAACGAATCTATTTTTCAATCGCACTGTATTCAGTTGGGGATGCATTTTGTTCCAATTGCTTTTCTGCAGGGATAATAATCACTGCTTTGGACCAGAAGTAGTGTGGGTTCACCTGATGCAAGTGAGACCAAGAAATACTTTGGAAGCCTTATGGGAGTCAGGGAAACAGGATAATACATGTCTGAACATCCACCTTCTCTTTGCCCTCTCAGATGTCCTTCATGTGTGTAGTAAGTGAATCATGTAGAACAGGAATGATGTTTACACCCACAGAATCTCACTAGGCAGGATGCTGTCAGCATGTCTGTCCCTGCTCTCTTCTTCAGTGTCACAAAGTCAGACTCGACTGACTCCAAGCCAACAAAAGCAATTTTCTCTAGGTCACACATAGACTCCAAGTTTCTTGATAATCTTCTGATTCCCTTCATAACTTCACAGTACATTTTCACCTTTGCAAAGTTTTCACAGGTCTTTGTTGGTTCACAAAGATCTGCGTTCCATATTTTATCTGAGTGCTCTGAGATGCGTCTTCTGCTTTAAGCAAAAAGAAGCAAACGAAGAGTACTCGCTCATTATTCCTCGGGTCTTTAGCCCATCCCCTGGACCTTAACCCAGACAGGAACTATTTCCATGTAATTGGTGCGGATGTTGCTCCTGTTGCCATTTAGTATTTTTGGCCCCACTTTCTGAATGAAAGGAACAGGGTGCAGAGTGTCCCTCACAACAGGCGGCAAATTACTCCTCAGAACTCCACTAACACCCCTGTGCAGTGCAGAGCTGCTGTAAAGGCAAAACAATTTGTCCAACATGAATAGGCTCCCTGGAGACTGTCTTAAGTGTTAAATGACCTGGATGAACCCAATACTAATCCGCGGATGGGAGTTATTCAGGCTTGGATGGCTAACACTTATACCCTCTGCGCAGCCATTTGAAGACTGTTTATGCAAATTCAAGGTGATCTGATTTTTCTCATGGCATAGTTTATTGTCTCTCTCAGCCCCCTGGAGACTCCTGCAGTCAGTCCAATCGCTCTAACTCCCTGCCTGCACAGATATGTGTGTGAGTGGGCATGAATGTAATGTGATACAGGTGTTTCGTAGAATTCAGCGTCTTGAGTAGCCGTTCAGAATTTTCTGTGTTTGATTGAAAATGAAAAAAGTCCCAGTGAAAACGTCAAATGAACAGAGTGAACATCAGAGCATTCAGCCTGTTAGTCTGAGGACCCTAACCCTTTTGTAACTATGCATATTCTCTGAATGTGATTTTTGTGCACACACACACAAAATGTGTTGACAGAGAAATCAAACTTTAGACCTTAGGCTATAAAGATATCTGGGATGGACAATTATTTGTCCTAATGACAGTATGAGAGCTTCGAGGAGAAACCTGTGTAGTGCATTATGTGTAGAGTACTGTTGTTCGTACAGTAGGGGGCAGCAGTGAGCCATGGGTCGTACGCCAGGTTTGACTTGCTACCTTTCTCTTCTCCCCCTCTTTTCCCATAAACAGGATTGTGGTCTGCCCTCCAGACATCTGCTCGGTTGTAAAGCGAATGAATAAATAAAAACAAAGGCCTATGAATGACGCTCCAAGAATTTATGTTCCCTGCAAACATATATTCTGTTTCAATATTATAATCCTTATTGGTACATTTATTGTTTGTGTCAGCGTTTATGTTTAAGTGCATCAGTGTTGTTGTGTTATGTCTTTGTAAAATGAAAAGAGGACATACGAGAGGCCTCGGGAGAGTTAGGCAAGTCGGGGTGGAGTGAAGTTGGGAAGGAAAGTATGGTGTGACAGCCAGTCAGTGTACAATACACAGAGCAGATCATTAATTAATGGTGCCGAGAGTGTGAAGTGAATCGATTCGCCCCCTGAGCACGACACGCACAAACACCTCGGTCTAACAGGCATGGTGGGGGGTAGCTGGAGAGGTGGTGGGGGAACCCACGCTCCCCTTGTCAGTTCACCTCCGTTTTAATCACTTCTAATTGTTTCCAATGGCATGCAATAAATATCTAGTGGGAAGAATGCAATGCACTCACACCCCCTGGTTCTTCTCATCAGGTCCCTTTCTGCCTTTCATGCTGTGTTTTGGCCATATTCATCCCTCCCTCAGTGAGTGCTGGATGCCTTGATTAAACTCGTTGTTTCATAAGTGGCTTTTGTGTTATGCTTCTGTTTTTGTGTGTTCACGGAGGCTGTGTTATCAGTACACACGGAGGAGTGTGTGTGTGTGTGTGTGTGTGTGTGTGTGTGTGTGTGTTCCTGTCAGGGGGTGACAGCTGGCTCTCTCTGCCCCCTGTCACAAAGAGGCTGTGACTGCTGGAGTGTGACCAGCCTCTCGCCCGCCTGCCCGCCTTACACCCCCGCCCCCCCCTTACCCCCGCAGCCTGGCCTGCCCTGTTACTTTGCTTGTGGCCACTCTCTCTTTAGATCCGCACTGCATATGGGTCTGGTCAGCCATGGAAACCTGCTCAGCCCAATTAGAAGCAGCCGCCAGCTGGGCTTCCCCTCCATTCTTCCATCCCTCCTCTCCGGCCCTGCCACGTCCCCCTCTGTTCCTCTCCAGTGGCTTCACGCTCCAGCATCCCACAATCAGAGCCTCTCTCACGCCCATAATCATGCCAAGTGGATGGGTACACTGTCCCTGGCGCTCGGATGGAAGCAGTGATTTGTGACTCGTCTCCTCACCATGCACGCACATCCATGCTATTGCATCTACACATACCAAGACAGACAGATGCACACATGCACGCTGTGACGAGGGGTCCACAGTCTCCCCTGCCAGATGCTGTGTTTTGTCTCTGTCCTCACCAGCTGGTTTGGACCAAATGGCTGGAGAAAATAAAGCAGTGTTACTGAGTTCATATCTCAGTACTATTGTGAGGACAGTTCTGCTTAAATCTCATCCCCTCTAAGCACGTTCTGGCTTTATAGACAAGTGGGCTGGAGGAATTAGGTATCATTCAAAATGTCTGGAGCAATCAGAGCTCCCTGGTAACTGTGGAACAAGGGTGTTCGCTTTTTCAAAATGGATTTCTTGTATTGAGACGGTTCTGCATTCTGGCTTAATTTTCACTCCGTTTGCATTTTATTATTGCTCATGGCAACGTCATATGGGAAAGTCTTTCAGTAAATGCCGACAGACCGAAGTCATTTCATGAGTTTGAGAGATTCTTTTCAGCGAGAAAGATAAGTAATTTGAAGTCATTTTCTTTCTGTAGTGGCTTTTAGTATATTTCAATGCTTCACCTACATTTCAGTGACTTGCAGAGGCATACAGTTTTAATGCAGGTATAATGCAAAACCGAGAATTTACATATCATAGCACAGAAATAACTTTGCAAACCTTGCTCTAGAAGTTTGGCTATATGTCATTACCACAGAGACCTGGCTATCAGAAAGAGAGATATGCTACAGTTGTGACAGATAATCATTCTCAAGGTAATAGCGCTATAGCATAAATTATTAAACAGACAATTGGACATGTCAGAGAGACAGGTCATACACCACACACACACACACACACACACACACACACACACACACACACACACACACACACAACCATATTCCTTTCTCTTGTGCCAGCATATTGCTTTTATACTTCTATGGTAACAGTTCATTGTCTAACTCATTTGTTTCAATTGCAGAAAGTTTGGATTCACCGTTGTGCTATCAGGGATTCTAAATTGCACTGGCTTTGTAAAGGTTACTACTCAAAATGGTTTCACTTTTCTGCAGTTGCTACTTCTCTGCTGTCTTCTCTCATATTCCACTTCGTGGTCATCAATCACTGATGTAGGCCTGATTGCACATGAAGTGGCTGGATCCCATTTTGAGGTGTGACAGGGGCCTATTTTGCACTGGTGGCAGTGATGGCTGCGTGTCAGAGCTCGTGACAGGATGCTCTCCGCCCCATCCCCTGAGGTTTGGGAGTTTGAGGGGCCACCGGCCCCTTTTGTCCTCCTTTTGTAGATGGTCTCCGACACGGCTTGTTTTAGGCAGAGGCAAAAGCAGTAATTGATTTCTCTCTCCTCTCTGATTCTGCCTCTTGCTCTCAGGCGCTTGCTGCATCTCTGCTCTGAGACACAGATGAATAAAAAGACAGAGCGTGAAGTTTATAGCCAACAGTCACAGCGCTGACAGATGGTCAAACCTCACGTTATCAGGGCCTGATAGAAGTCCGGAATGTGGTGGTTAGCTTCTGAATTGGCTTCTGAAAGGATCGGTCATATATATTAGAGCAGAAAGTACTGAGCCGTGAAGAGCTGGAGAGATGGGAGATATCGAGGCTCACAGACGCTGAAGGTGAGAAGGACCTAAGCTCAGATCTGACAGGCTACATTAATAGATTGGTGAACTGATAGATGCACAGTGGAATGGCCCCATGAATAAACTGATTCAGCTCCAGAAATTGAATTTTCATTCCTTTTGCTATACAGCCATTGGGAAAAGTTGTAGCAATGTTCAGCGACTTCTTTGAGATTCATTCGAGTGAATGTCACAGAAATTAATATCTGAATTTACTGTGAATCAAGAGTGAAGTTAAAACCAAAAGAAAGTCTCCATAATATCAAAAGAATCAACAGAGCGTTCATCATAATTGTGACCTTGTGTCTTCCTGTCAGCAAGACTGACTTAATCAATTGCAGAAGTTGTCAGCTGTGACAAGAGACGTTTAGCCTGGAGACAAGAGGAACGGGTGGCATGGACTGTCTGCAGACGCTCTAGCCTCTCTCCATTTATGTCAGTGTCTGTTCCAATTCAGACAGCTTGCCTCAGATATGCCCCAAAACTTTGTTAGCCAAGTTTGCTTAATCTTTGCTCTTTTTTTCCGCACTGCACGCAGGAATAAATGAGGCAATTAACAGTGAATGAGAACATCTCCCTGTATGTTGCAGTATGAGGTGTTTTGTGAGCTGCATCTCGCAGAGAAGCTGTGGCGTTCTGTGACAGGAAAGCCTAAAAAGCCATGTTTGGTTTCATTTTAATCATCTCTATCAGCTCGTTTGAACTGTTAGCACCTCTTTGCCAAGCTCAGGCAAATTGACAGTGATTCTAAATGAGTCATATTTATCAATGGAGTTCATACAGCTATGCATCATCAAAATAAATCAGCACCGATGTTATGCACTCTGAATTGTTTTCCCATTACTGTCATAGTAAACAATAACCAAGAATCCTCTGCTTTAATGAATTGAGAGGGATATATTGTGAGTTATTCAGCTTAATAAGAATGAAGAGTGTAAAGAGGACAAAGGCACCACAAACAATGGCAGAGACACTGACAAATCTCTTTATATGTTGTCCTTTACCCTCCACCTGCCCCCCAGTAGCTTGTAGAGATGACTAGCGTGTCTATCTGTAACCATCCACACTCCATCGCTGAATGATTGGTTGTGAAATGGCACATTTAAATTGCATGCTGTGGTGAAGTGATTTTCTTGCCTACCTTGATGCCTATTTTGTTATGGAAATTCATGAGACATTAACATAACCAGCAGGAGTTCGGAACAGAAAATAATGAATCCTGGTGGGAAGGCGCAGCGCTCTGCACCCTTATCTGCGAATTAATAAATACACATACAGTATGCCCCTAAGGGTCACACCATGTACACTCCTACAAATGCTTACCACCTCTGATGGCCGTTCCTCATTGTTAACTGAAGGCTTTTCCAAGTGAGAAATGAATTTAATGGCACCCATGGAATATGGGGAGGTGGTCCACAGACCGAGCATTTTGAAAGGAGAAGGTTACCCTACCACCTAATGGTCTGATATCCATATTGTGCCTTTCTCAACAGGCAAATCAGCATAATTAATAAAATAATTATAAGACCACCAACCAGCAGCTAGCATGACCAGAATCAGTTGGAAAATCATGACTACACTATAGCTCAACTGCGAAATGTGAAATGTTTGGAGGCAACCATCACAGCTGTGCTTGAGTTTTCATCTGCCGTGCAATATTTTATTAATAAATCAACTCATCATAACCTTTCATTCATTTTCTCTTCAAATCGGCCGAGCTAAGTGCGACACAGTGGTTGAGATGGCCTGTTCACTTTTCTCCATGCAACGGTAAAACTCACCTCACCTGATTCTGGATGCACACAGGGCAACTCTTACTCCAGCTTGTTGCTACAGCAACAGTTCTCAGAGGCAGCGGAGGACCCCGAAGGCTCCGTCGGCACTGACAGGCAAGACGCTGAAATGCAGAGGCAATCACGCTTATCTGTTTTCTCGTGATGTGATCTCAAATTTGTTTGGGAAAATAATCAAGGAAATGTAATTCTTCACAGCATAGTCAACAATCAGCACCGACCAGTAGATTTTCGATGGCATGACACGCAGGGATTTCATCACATTTGTCATTGTAAGTTTGTGGCAACTTTTTTTTTTTTTTTTGGCAACAGTGATTGGTGACAATGGCCAAGATGTTGCCTAGAGTGGTTGGGTTAATCACACAGGCAGAGGCTGCTGCCAGGATTAATTTGAATAGCTCTTAAGACAGTGAGTCATTTTGTTGATTAGTGCTGTGAGTTTGTCTATCTGCAACAAGATGCATAATATTAACATCCAACATGATGCCGATTCCATGTAGCCACTGTGCCGACAACTGTGCATGACAGGGCTCTCATAGGAATAGTTACAGTTTAATGCAGTGTATAAAACATGCTGATGACTCTGCAAAAATGAATTTAAATGAAAATACTTGATTCTTTTTCATGACTCTCAGGCAAATATCTGCCATTCCCAGAGGACTTTGTTTGTTTACTTGTGACAGTTGAGAAGCACTAAGTGGAATCTAGTGTTGCCGACTGATGGCATGAAATTGTCATGATGATCTGGTTTTGATTAGCTCTCCCATTTTGCTGGTCAAGTTGATTCAGGTCTGGGGCCTTGTTGTTGACTGATCCTGGGATTTTCAAAGCCAGCAGCCCGGTGTTGAACTGTCCCCGTGAATTATGTAACTACAGGGCCTTCATTCATGATAGGCTGTATTTATTCCCCCGGAAGGAAGGTCGAACTCCTCCTCAGATTAAGATGTTATCTCGATTCACCCTCGAAGTTCACTGTGACCTGCTACAGAGCAAAGCCTGTAATGGCGAATAAAATGCTAGTTAAATATTTTAAGTGCCGTTCTGTGAGGACAGGTGAAGCCCTCAGTTGAGTCACTCTGCCGCACTGCTCGCTGCTGAAGACTGAGTGGATGAGCAGTGCTGCTCCTGCCCTTTGACTGACATGGTCAAATCAAAGCACATGCAAATTTAAGAGTGTAAGAGGCAGAGATGAGTGGCTTAGAGATCCTTGTCTGTAACAACAGAGCAAGTGTTGCTAAAATTCAGTTGTTAGCCAGCTAATGCAGTTAGCTTGTGCCACGCTCTTTGATCAGCTGGCACACGACATCGTGGCTGGCACTGTAAAACTATGCAACTTTTCAGCATGCATAGAAAAAGGTATGGCTTTATGGCAGAGCGCACAAGGAGGCATTAAAGAGGACTCCCTGGCTTTGATGAGGAATTAATAGACTTGCTAATTAACCTTTTCAAAGGTGGTAACTTATCCAAACTGTTGGCATGTCTTTCAACAACATACAGTATCATCACAGTGTGTTGAGAGAACCACCAGTGGGAAAGTGTACTGTTCAGGCTTAAACTGTAGCTTTGTAACACACAATTAAGCATCATTTGACAGCTGTTCACAGATAGTGATTTAGTCAAAATACTAGTCAGGATTATGCGTTAAAATGTACAAATACATATTCAATTTGAACAATTTGAATATATGGAAGGCATCTGCAATTTAAAAAAAAGAGTCTGCTACTGATTTTTTTTTTTAAAAAACTGAACCTTTTTACATTTGACCCCAGCTTCCCCCCTGCTCTGCTAGTTTTCTGCCCTGTTCAGGATTTGCACTTAAGTGCACTCACATTAGATGGCTGTGGTAAAAAAGCAGCAGAGCTCCAGGAGAAACCCTGCACTCACCTCAGTTGGACTTCTTCATCTTTTAAACGCGTTGCTGATTCATTCTCAGAGTCCCTGGAATTTTAAAATCCAGGTGACATTTTGCTTTAATGAGTTAGAGAACATCAGCATAACCAAACATCTCACAAAGTTACGGCTAAATAAGGCTAATGCATTTATTAATGTCCAATTTAATTACTGAGCATTTTAGAGCCGTTGCTTTTCATTCTCCTTCATTAGGCTCTCTGGGTGTTCTTTTTTTTTTTCCTGTTGGAAAAACAGGAACAGAACATTTTTAATGACTTCTGAAGTAAATTCGTTAACAAGGGGAGCAACATGTTGAGTCGTCACTCCTTTCCCAACTGCACTCAGTTTATTAGCGCTCTATAAAGAGATGTTATCATTTAAATCTCTTGTTTCAATTAATCTCTCCCAAAAAGGGGACACTGCACGCAAACACATTGGATGCAGTTATTTAGATGTAATCCAAATGGAGGCTTGTTCACCAACATAAAAGCTTTGACCTGCTGGTATTCGGAGCTAATGATGCCAATTTAACTGAGGTTTATCAACAAATATTGCTGATGGGTCCCCAATTAAATTAAATACAGGACCTAATATTGGTCCTGGTAGCTCTTTATCAGTGTTGATGGTAAACAATTCGACCCAGAAAGCAGCAAAATAATTTTACTGCTGCACAGCCACTGCAGACACATTAATTTCAGCCATATTACCTGAATAGCGCATTATCAAGTTGATAATTAGAGCAACAACAGAGAGCGAGAGAGATAGAATTAGTTTATTAATCCTTGTTCTCTTCTGTTCTCTTGTCACGAGGGGCCATCAGCATGAGACAAACGTGCTTTTTTAGTCAGAAAACAAATGTTATCTGCATGACTGTCTTGTGCTGGTGGAGTTTAATCAACGTATTCTCACTTGTTCAAAGCAAAGTAGCAACGCTGCAAGTCAATTTCCTTTCAACATTTCAGTGGCTCTCGCTGCCTTTGAAGACAGGCATCCATAATGAATGGCGTCAATTTTCATCCCAATTAGAGTGTTTATCTCGGCTTAGTTCACCTATAGTGCTGCCTTTGCCTCTTGTGGGGGCGATGAATTTTCATGAAGGACAAACACTGTATTTCAGATAAAAACAGCTTATCTAGTACTGGGATTTAAAGCTTGAAAGCTGGAATTATTTCTCTCCAATTTGTTTGTGCTGTGTTAACAGCCAGCGTGGCGCCCGGTCACTCCAGTGTGGCGGCGGGGTGGAAGAAAGTGGGAGGAGTTGGCGGAGAATATTGGGGGAGCTGAATGAAGAAGAGAGAACATGGTAATGTATGTTTGCATGAGAAGAGGTCCACAGAGCTTTCATCTGGAAAATGGAGTAAACGGAGCATGTCGCATCCTATCAGCCCATATGTGCTTGATAGGACCTGTCAGATAGAAACGTGATAGCTTCACAGATCATTCAGCGCTACTGTCGCATGCATAAATACTCCATCATGTCTTTCATTTAATGTGTAGATACAGTGCCTGTGAGATGTTTCTGCAGCGCTGTTAATGATGTCAGTGAACAATTTCAGGCTCACAACTCAGATGCAAGCCAGAAAATCCAACATTGTTAGGTGTAAACTAGGACAGCAGGCTGTTTTTGTGGGATAGGCGGTTTGTTATTTTAGCCCTGAAGTGTTTTGTATGCCGAGGAGCCGGTGCGAAGCAGCAAGCCTATGCGATGAAGCTGTTTCCCTTGACATTACCTACTGCTCAAGTTCAGGGAGCCCTCCGCTCTGACATGCAACATTTAAATGAAGTCATTAAAATTTAAAGCGTCTCCGTTCCAGGGACAATCACTCCTGACATCCGCTTGGCATGCAACAAGTTAATTGAATGTAAACATGGTAGCTGCTAAAGCCATGTGAAACTTGGCTTTTCAGAGCAACAGATGAGAACACCTGTTGCTGGTGCTTTTCTTGACATTATGTTATCCAAAAATGATAACAATGGCTATATATATATATATATATATATATATATATATATATATACACACACACACACACAATAACTTTGTCATCATTTTTAAAACACTATGTTCCCATATTTGACACATCTCTGGAGAAAAGCAGGATACTAACTGCTATTTTTCCTACATCTGTATTGAACTGAATTTGTGGTGTTATGAATCAGAAGTCTTGGGGTGTCCTTGTAGCTTTATGGCTACAACACATACCGTATAACCACTACCTCCCCAATTTGATCTTTGCAGCATGTTGTACCCCTTTCTCTCTCTACCCGTGTTACCTGTTCATCATTGCACCGTAAGCGATGAAATAAAGGTTCAAAAGTTCAGAATGGGGGGTTTGCCATTGCTGAACATACAGTGTAATCTACTTCAGGAGAGCTCAGCAGAAGTTTACCTCACTCTGATGAAGCCATCTAACCTTCAGCTCTCTCTACAGCCGGTGTTGCCCTCGTCTCTCCATCTCCCCCATCTCATCCAAATTTGATGTTTTTCTTTAGTTTTGTTCACTTATGTCTGTTTGTGTTTGGTAAAGGAACATGCAAGTTTTTGTGTCCTTTCTTGTTTTGTTTCCAGCTTTATTCTGACTGACATGTTTGTTTGTTAAACAATGAGACAAACCTGGTAGGAACTGGTGCAGACATTTAAATGGTAAATGGAGTCTGACGACCACTCAAAGCACCTTTACGTTCACCCATTCACACACACATTCATAGGCTAGGACACCTACTCATTATGAACATCAAAACACTGACACATACTCAGCATCAGGAACAAATTGGGGTTCAGTATCTTGACCAAGGATACTTCAACATGTAGGCTGCTGAGGAAAGGGATTGAACCACCGACCTTCTGATATAGTCTTTAATGGGAGTGACAGTCCAACTCAAGAAGGTGCTGCTTCGTAGTAAACTTTTACCAAACATTTGAAAAGTTGCTGAGAACTTTGTGTTTTTAGAGCGGTGAATGATGGAGCAGCTCTGAAGGCCTGCTGAGTCTTTGATAACAAAGTCCTTGTGAGCTATTTGCAAGTTTCTCAGAAGGAGGGAAAGCCCTGGGATGAGAGGTTCAGCCACACATCTCTTCTCATTTGATACAGGACAGAGCCTGAGGGCCAGAGAGGCAGCATGCTGCAGATCACAGGAACACACTAATTGTTTCTGTCCCAAAGACACATGACTGATCTTCTGTTACAGTTGTTCAATTTTACACATATGAACTGAGGGGAAATTAACTGCACCGTCTGCGATGAAACCAAATATTACCTACTGTCATGGTGGAGATAAAAACAAGACTCATGACAAGGTACATTAAAAGCTGAGACATGGCTTCCACCTTAATCTTTATTAGTTGTTTCTATTATAGTTTAGCAAAGCAAACATCAAAGTATGAAGGCATCATTTCATAGAATTGTAATTCATCTGATCTTTAGTATGGCACCACTGAAAGTAATTAATGAATCATACCAACAATGAAAAGAAACCAAACCAGCTTTTTTTTTAAATCAACTGAGGAGAAAACAAGAAACCATTAACAACAGGTATTAGCCATTACATGATGTACTTAAAATTACAAATCATCTGCAAGCAATTCACAACCAGGAATTCATACTTGGACCACCTCCTTAGGTCTGTGATCGTGATTTTGTAGTTTGATATGAAATAAGGCAGATTCCTTCATAACAATTAGAGACAATCTGGTAAAGAGACAAGCGAAAGCGAAGAGGACTGTAATTCCTGTTGATGAAGTTCAAAGCAATTTTCTGGCATGCACTGGAAACGCCAACGAAAAAAGGGGGTGGGGGGGGGGAGAACTAATTGATTTGTTAAAAGACACTCACATCCTCTTTAGTGTACGCGGGCGTTGATGAACAGTTTCCTGATAATACGAGTTAAGCTGCAGGTACAGCAGCGGCAGAGACATGATCAGTGACGTTCATAGATAAAAGGCCGGGGAGTGACACACCGCCTTACAGGCTGTGGTCTGAATCAAGGTATTGGCTGATCTGACTAAACAATGGAGCTCGAGCTGCAGAAATGCATGAGGAGACATGGCAGGTGTCAGTGTTTTGCACTCGGAAGAGGCCTACAAATGCAAGGTGTTGTCAGGTAGTCCACAGTTGAATGTCATCATGACTGTGGCGGCGGTATTTGGGTTGTACGAACAAAAGGGTGGCAGATGTTATGTATCACCCAACCTGGAGTGTCAACATGTAGGAGCTGTGGCTGTTGTCCTCTGACAGCTTCACCATGCTCTCACAGTGGGTCGAGATCAAATAAAGAGACTTGAACCTGGTTTATCTCATCGCATCCAGCTGGCAAAATGATGTATGACTCTAACACACAGTGAGGTATGGCTCATCTTTTCTGCTTGATATGTTCAAGTCCTATAGTAAGGTTTTATACATACGTACATATACATACAGTACATACATACTTCAGGGATGAGTAGTTTCTTAACAAAGAGGGAAAAGGCTAAATAAAGTAGGGAATGTGAGCATCTTGTGAGTAACTGGTTGTCCTGGGCCAGTGTCAGAGCCCATACTGACATGGGCCAGCCTGACACCAGTGTGGTTGGCTTCGCACAGTTTGCTGGCTGTCAGATGAGGTTGATTGTCCTTCCCTCAGCTGGTCATTCTTTCTTCTCAACAGTGTCTGGATGGAAAACAAATTCACAGTCTGAATGTTTTGCAGGGCTGAATTACTGGTTCTCACATTCAGTACTCAATACCGCGCCTTTAATATCTTGGTTTATTGCTGGTTCTCCTGCTGTATGTTTCTCTGACTTCCACAGAGGAGGCCTCTATTAACAATCTCTGCTAGGCGGAAATGATAATTGCACACCACAAAAGGAAAGGGATGAATGGAACTAGAGCTGCAAGGATTAGTCAATTAAACTGTTTAGTCAGTCAACACAAACAATTAACCCATTTCTAAGTAGGTGCAGATTCATTCTGAATCATTTTTCATGTAAAACTGCCAAATATTGCCCAGTTACAGCTTCTCAATTGTAAAGATTTGCTGCTTTTCGTAGTCATATGTGATGGTAAACTGAAAATGCTGGGCTGTCGCCAAATGAACTTTATGACTGGACGTAAGGAATTCAGATTTTTTTTTTTTTGCCTTTTTCTGACATTTTATAGTCTAAAGGAAAAAACAATTTAAGTAAGTTATTGCTAGATGAATCAGTAATGACAGTAGCTGTTAGCTGTAGAGCTAGAGAGGAAATAATTGCTTTTCTCAGAACCTTACCAGTCCTAATGGTAAAATGTAGAGTTTATCCTCATGTTGGCTTTAGAGAGAGACCATGGGATCATTAACATTTATTTTTTTCTCGTGAATATGGCCACAATATTTTATAGCAATCTGTCGACAGACTAAGAAATATACAGTGTTTTCCTTTCTGCCTGAGGGTGGCATTAGTTCAACTGCAGAACTGGAAATATTTTTCTGATGCTGGCAGCGGAGAGAAGTTTGGCAAATCATGAAACTCCAGTGATTGGTTTTCAGGATACCTTTTCATGAACCAAAAAGTCGGTAAATGGGGAAATTTGACCTGATAGTGGCACCAAAGAGCATAGGGGGTCACCCAAAATCATTAGGAGACAGTCGGTGGGGACCAGGAATATCTTTATCAAATTTCATGACAATCCATTCAGTTGATATCCAGTCCAAAAGGGAGATATCTTGCTCTGGCAATCACAACAGGGTAGTCTGTTGTGACTGCCCAGTGTCATATGGTTTGATATTGTACTCTGGCTAATTTTAACTGCATGCACTGTGCTACCCAGCACACCATCCCACCCTGATCCACACGCTTGTTCGACAACAAGCTTTTTCTTCTCTGGCGCTTTGTCTGGCATTGTTTAAGCTCTCTCCTTTCTACACCAACCCGTTTGTGTCTGCCAAGTTATTTCATATGCTGCTAGCCTGTCCTATTTATTCAACCCTGACAATCTGTTCACAACAGTTGCTTAATGAATTTTTTTTCTACCTGGAAAATGTTCGATGCCCAAATCTGAATCCCGTTCTTTGGCTCAACAACTCTATAGAGGCACACACAGAATAAATGCGGACATACAAATTTGTAGCACTCTCCACAGATGTCTACATTCAAATTACATGCTGTCTTATTACCCTAAGCCTCAGCAGGGACCTGAGAATAACAACAGTGTGGTATCCTTATCAAATATGATTTATTGGCATGATTACTGCCCTACAGTTTGTGGTCCCTGCATGTTAAAATAATACGCATTGCACGCTTGATTTATTAAATGTCTGATAGTGGAGTTTGCAGGTAATTCATCACACTCAATCTCTGAAGACGTGCTGACACGTTCATACCTAAAATATCAGCGTCATAGCTGCGGACATGAAATGGATATAGAGGATTTACAAATGCTTTGACCCTGGAGGAGCACATACAAAACTGCCTGCTCCTACAGGGAGATGGAGACAGACAAGGAGGGGGGAAGACGGAGACAAGGAGGGTGAGGCTGGGTAACACTCGGCTGCACAGTGCTGAGGATTCTACGGGTGAAGTGAATTTTAATTCAGCAGCTGTGGCCACTAATAAGAATCTGCTTATAAATAGAGATGGGTGTGAGATAAGAGCGCGCCAGTGAGCGAGTGCGAGTGCTTCTCCCACGCCCTTACCTTTGGACTGAATGCTGTCGGTTAGAGTCGAATCAGGTTCTTCTGAGCTCGGGACGAGATCTTTCACCTCTTCTAGACAAGAGTTGCAGAGATGAAAGGAAAGAACACAGAGGGAAAGAGTGGAAAATTTGAGGAGAGGCTATGATAACCGAGCAATCTGCTGCCCCTCATCCTGTGCAGAAAAGCATCCATTTACCCATAACAATCTCTGCCCTGCCAAGCTTGTGAATCAAGTTGAGTGGCTTTATAGTTACAATGTGGCTCACAAGAAATTTCTTACATCGGAACTGGACTGGATGTGGATGTGCAGAAATATAAGTGCATCCAACATATAATTGGAAAGCTGACCGTGTTATTTTATGAATGCAGGCAGGTATGTGGAGAGACATATCTATCTGTGAGTAGCAGGACAGGCGGAAATGGAGAAAGGGGTGTGGGCAGCAGGGGGGTTTCTGTTGAGTGGCAGGATTTCAGTGATGCATCACAGTGATAGTTTATGGAGGAAAAGACATGGTGTTTACTCACCTCCATTGCTGGTGCCAGTATTGTTGATCTCAGAGACATCTGTAATGTCAAGCACATGCAGAAATAGACATGTTACTCACCTTTAAGGTCAATTCATGCCTGCAGATGCAGTTGATTAAAGACTTGGGTGTTAGAGTGCATTCAGTAATCATCTGTGCAAGATTACTCTGCTTTTCTTCCTACTCTTGGAAATTCTTTCAATTGCTTTCTTCAAAAAAAAAAAAAAAAAAGTAGATCATCCACAAACCACTCCAGGATTTTGAGAGAAACTTCATACTCATGGCCTCACATTTACATTTGTCCTGATGTTTAACAGCCTCTCATGCCTGGAAATTCGGCACCCTCCTTAAGAGTTACACTTCAAATAACAACAAAACAAATGCGAGAGGGGAGAGAGATGCATGCAAAATTAATTACAGACTGCCATCCCTGTAAGGCAGCCTGAGACCCCACCTCCTCTCCCCCACACACATCCTTCTCCCCCTCTTTCCTCCCTGTTACATCTGTAGTCACACAACTCCTTCTTTGTCACTCCCTGAGCAAACCTTGCTGCTTCCCCCTTTTGCAACAACAATCATCCAAACAAAGCACACCATAAAAATACCCGTTCTCCCCAGGCAGTCCGGTGATGATGTAAACAAATACAACTGCTTAGGCGTGATAGAGGAATGCCTTGAATCCAAAGTGGCCTCATTGTTCTGTATGTTTACAGTAACGAGTCTGCCTCCAAGGTCGTTTAATCCCTTGGTTGTAATTGCAGGTTTGGATACGCGTGCCAGGTTGCAGCAGATAGACAGCTTGGGCATTATATTCTACCTTTGCTTCGTTGGCAATTTGGACCTGTAGGCTGCCAGCTATTGAGAACATTACACTGCGTCAACATGAAGTCAAACTGATTTTATCTGTTGCAGCATTTTCAAATCAAAGTTCTCCTCCCTGAGACACCACCAGGACTCAACCAGCACTGTTGAAAAGCGGGAAGCATGAAGCTACAGTCTTTTTATCTGTGGCTTGGAACTGCTCATGGGGCAAAATAACAGTATGTTCTTTTATGCAAAACCCTTTTAAGGGTAATTCTGGTTATTTACAACTTGAATCTTATATTCATAGTTTTGGCTCTGATTTATGTCAGTAATGGTAAAATTAAAATGACCATGCTAATTGATGAGATCTGGGAACATTGCAATATCGCTATAAAGAAAAGCTTTGGGGCAAGAAAAGTCAACATCAATCATAGTTTAGAGACCTATTGCTAATTCTTGTTTTTGCCTCCAAATAATAAGTGGTAAATACAATCTGGCTGACCATGACTTGTTTACAACTGCTTGTGTGAGCATTTGTGAGTCTTGCCCTGCTGTTGTGGCGGCGATGTCATTATATTTCCAGATCTCAACAATTACTTTGAGCACAGTGTTACTAGAACCAATAAAATGGCTAAAAGCATGAGAATAAGAACCAAGCTGTAATAAACCGGATTTATCCTTCAATATTTCCTGCTTCATTATAAAGTAATCACAGAAGCAGATTTGCCACCAGATTCAAACCTTCTCCATAATGGAATAAATTGACAGTAAACATGTACACACACATTGTAGCACATGTGTTGGAGAGCCTGGCGTATGGCCTCGGTCGTGAATGGAATAACTTATGCATATGCAGGAAATGATATGCCGGGTATTAACACATTCCCACATGATCACTTTGTGGATATTAAAGCTGATGGACGTGTGGAATGTGCCCGATGTTGCGACTTACGCGTTCATCGTGTGTGCCTTTTCTTAAATGAGTTAGCGTAGCAGGCCTGTGTGCAGCAGCAGGAGCTCACTGAAGCACTGGCCTCATTCCAGATACTCCTTTCTTCCTCTCTCTCTCAGGTAATAACACAGTCTGGGTGCTGGGGTAGCATCATCTTCCTCTAACATACAGCACCGATCAAGACAAAGCAAAAAGCTCAGAATTTCAATTGATTGCGGCCCCATCCTCCCCCGCCTGCCTGAAGCTTGGAGCGAACAGCAATGCTGGTCTGTCTCGCTCTCTAATTTGACTCCAGTGTGTGTGTGCTGACAGTAGAGGGGCTATCATTTAAGACGGGGGGGATGTGAGTGTGCTGTGGTAAACACATAAACAAGATGGGGGGAGAGAGAAAAACGGGCCTCTGTCAAGGTTCTGGTGAAGGAGAGGCACAGTCCACAGAGGGCTGATAAGGAAAGAGAAAAACAGTAGACCGAATTGACTCCCTCAGCAGGAAACTAGACAGCTTACAACAGTGATTCTTAAAGCTGGGACTAAAGACCCTGAGGGGTCCTTGACAGTGTGTCCCATCCTCCATTTTGGTATAAACAGGGCAACAGAATTTGTATACAGTATGGGGTTAATGTGGGGGAAGAGAAAGAGGGCTTACACTAAAACATGCACGACATTTCAAAATGAAGATCAGCAAAGGGTGACTGGTAATGAGGGTTTAAAGGGGTATCTGATCCGCATTTTCTCACATATTAGAACTGCAATCTGTTTGCCTTTTTGTTATCATGATGTGTCAGTGAAGGTCTCATGACAGATTCATTTGCGAGTGAACACAGGTCACACAGGAAATCCAAAACATTTAAAACATTTGCCAAACTTCTTTAACTTTTCTTGTCATTTAAGCCTTACAGAAGTTCAGAGGGAAGCCCTCGGTAGCTCAAGAGGAGGAATGAGAGAGTGTGTGTGCTCACATCTGCACACATAAGAGAAGGGAGAGGAAGGAAGAAAGTAGGGCATAAGTCACCGTCGTATGCAGACAAGCAGAAAATTACATCCCCTCACCTTGCATTCATTTATTAGACAAGAGGTAGTTAGCGTTTTGTTGGTCAGCATTAGTGTGCTGCACCACAATATTCAGCCATGCTAGAAAATATGTTTGAACTGGACAGCAGCGGCAAGTGAAGACTTTAAAGCGTCTTCTAAATAAATGAAACAGCTATTTGATTTGGTTAGCAGCAGTTCGTATGATATGTTTTCTCACTCTTCCGGTCAGCCTCAAAGAGCGTTTGTCACAATCAGTAGCAGTTCTGCTTCCACACCACTTTTAATGCGCCTGTCATTCTGGCTCAGTCAGCTCACAGGGGAGGCAGTCCCTGTGGGTCACCCACACGGCAGCATGGGAATTGTCTCTGCTTAATGTTCCAGACAGGAGCCTTTGGGCAGAACAGGAGGTTCCGTTCGTCGCTCAGCCACAGGACATCTCACTGTCTTTTATGCAACTGTTCTTCTTTTCTTTTCTTGAGCAGTGAAAGAATAAAAATCAATGGAGGTGTGGAGGTGTAGAAGTGTCTGTGCCCTACAGTGTCAGGTCCCCAGGAGGATTTCTTCTGTTCATTTGATCCCCAGACTGTGGTGTGGCGGGCTGGTCTGCCGTGACTGAACAGGTCCTGAAGCTTTGAACCCAGCCAGCTCACACAGGTGTCCGGCTGCTCCCACTCAAACAATGGACACGACCCATCACAGTCTCAGTCTGGGAGCTGCTGAAAACCATTAAAACCCTTCTATCAAGTCCCAACGGTTGCTCAGCGTTGTTTGATGAGAATGTCCGAATTAACACGCCACAAGCGAAAGCCATTTACTGACTGAATCACTTTCACTCATTGCATAAATTATTTCTGTTTTGCTTGAGTTGATCGAAAATCCGGTAAAGGTCTTTGGTTTCTGCTGCTTTTATGAAGCAGGCGGAGGGCTGCTGCTTTCTCAATAGCATTTCATCTTGAGAGAGTAAGATAGGAAAATGTCAAAGTCAATACCAGTATCATTGAGAGGCTCCTCTCCTTTCAGGAGATGAGAGCAGAATTAATTTCAGTGTGTAAACTGGGTGGTCTTTGAGGGTCTTTGGCCTAGTCTGCATTGGACCATGTATATTAAACAAGTATCAAAGAGACCCTCATTGAACTTTGCATGGGCTAATAGCTTTGGGCCTGATATGTCTACTGCAAAGATAATTAAAGACATCTCCATGCTCGAGCAAAACAAGAGTGGGTGGACCTCAACAAGTGCCCAACCAAAAGAACTAATGAGCTGGTAAATGTGGAAAGCAGCCCATTTTCATATGTTAATGTTAAGTTTGTAGTGCAGACTTGTGGAAATAGCTTAGCTGCATGACCTGCCACTCTAAACACAGTAAAAAAGGGATTTTGTTAGGAAGGGAAGGGAAGGGGGGGTCATCGTAGCCGGAGTTTTCTTTGCTATGAGATGGAACGCTGTCTGACAATCTGAGCCAATTAAAGAGCACTGAGCTGTGACCTGCAGGCTAGGGAGACGAAAACAAGCCAGCTCAATAAACACTGTAACCGCCCCTCTCTACTGCTATCCTCCTGAAAAGCCAAGAGTCTTCATTAATATTCCGCCTTTCTTCTCCTTAAGAAAAGGCTGCGGGGTTGTGGACACTAAGTAGCATTGTGCTCCCCTGCGGGTTTGGGTAACCTCGTAGTGGTGGCTGTAGTTGGGCGGCTCCAAGTTGGGTCAGGGTCCTCTAAACAGACTGAAAAGGCCTGAGCTCATTACACAGGCCTGGGCCATGCTTGACAAGATGAGTGCTCTGAGTGACTGAAAAGAGAACAGGACGCCATCTGCTTTGGGGTTAAGCTACGACTCAGAGAAAGTGAAGATGATTAGAAGGCAGTCAGAGATGGCAAGAGAAAAGAGGGGGCACAGTTGACAACATATGTTGCAAAAGCGAAAGGGAAAATGACCACTGGCAAACCTTTGATAAGACCCAGCACGGGTTTAAAGAAACAGGGAAGCGGTAAAATGGTGTCACCACTGGCACTGTCTCTCACTCTTGATCTCTCTTTCCACTTTTACCTTTCCCCACTTTGTCCAAGACAGTGCGAGACAGTCACAGTGGTCTGTCAGAAGACAAGAAAGGGGATAAAAAGAAGAGCGAGAACACTGAGATATCCTGAGATGAAAGAAGTAAGTGAATAACTGATTAAGTGAAGACGTGAGAGAGGGAGACAACACAAAAATAGACATGGAAGGGAAAAAATGCAAAAGAGGCCTCCCCCTGTGTGACCTACATACCTGCTAGACCTGCTGTCAGTGGTGGCCTGCTCCTCTCTCATCACTCGCTGAATTACTTTACATAATCTTTAGACTCTCCCTCATCTAGCGGCCTGCTGCAGGAGGATGCTCACCTCTGTCTTCAATACCTATTGTGGTTTACTATATCAAAGCGCAGACAGCCAGTCTTGCAGGGGGCTGGTAAATCTGACACAAGGTGATGTGGCTCACCCCCGCGATACATTAAAATGGGACATACCACAGCTGAGGGAGTTGTAGAAGCGGCATGTTTATAGTGGAAGGCCTGGATGATGATGTGGCTCGGGCCAGCTGACTGATTTGCAGTTATGAAGTGATGCCTCCTCTGGGCAGCTCAAGGTTTTCTACAGGAGATCATGGATTGGACTGGTCAATATAATCAAAGTGCTTGTCGGGATGGCAGGGAAAACCAGGAGTCCTGGCAGAGCAGCTGTCTATCACTGAAAGGTCAGCAAGAGAGCGGTTTGCTGGGTAGACCTCAGCTGGAGAGGCACATAGTAGAAGTGGCAGCAGCATAATGAGGGACTGACAGGGATATAATTAAAGCAAATGAAGATGTTGCATCACATATTACTATTGTGACTATTTTTTACTTCAATAGGTCATTTGCAGTCACGTGATGTTACGGTTGTTTTGTAGGTTAACCACTCGCAAAGGTCTGCTGAAACAACACTAAAACGTGGATGGTCTCGAACAGGGTGCGTTATTTACGTTCAGCTGTCTTAACCCTTCACGCTGGTTTAACAAGTGCTAGTCGTGTTGCTATTACTTTAAATCTATCACCGTAGATTTAAAACTACAGCTAATGTTACACCATTTCCACCATTAGCCAACTCAGCTCCTCCCGACTGCAGACAGTTAACAAGCCATTTTTTACGGCATTTTTTTGGTCAATTTCTTGCATTTTTCACCCTTATGAACAACAACTTTTGGTACTGAATAAAAGTTTGATCGATCTGAGCGATCGTAAATGACACAAAACATCTGCATTTTGAGTGTGCATTATAGTGTTTCCTATGCAGACAACAACAAAAGAGTGACGTGACAATCATTATCTGCCTGCTTTTTTTGCCCAGTGTTGTCCATTGAAATGTTTTCTGTGATGACTGACTCTACTGACGCATGGCATTATACACTGACCCTTACCATATCATGAGTGCTACAAGTCAATTGATGTAACCCACTACAGGCCACCACCTAACAATAAATGTAAATACAGGTCATGATAAGACCACAGACCACCCATTGGCTGTGTTTTTGTGAAGGATGGTTGGATTTTATCGCGTCATACCCTGCGTGCACTCTGACTGAACTTGAGAATTGAGAAAGGACTCAATATCTAATACGAGCAAGCTAAGCACACAGTGACATTTGCAATCCAAAGGGTTAAAGACTTAAAAATCCCAACTGTCGTGTTGGAGTCTCAAAGACTGTTGTTGTCAGTATCTCGCTCGGGTTTTCTCCTGTTTCTGACTAAAGTAGCTCCACCATCAAATCTGCCTCCAGGAGACAGGCAGCCCATGCAGAGATCACTCATCACTCAAACAGTGTCTTTATGTGCATGTGTGTGTTTTTAAAGGGTGTGAGTGTGTGTGAAATGAAGACTGAAATATGTTCCCGACTTTTCAAACACACATTTGTTGCATCTCTGCTGGCTGGCTCACTCGGCACAGAGTTGATTCATTTGCCATTTTTGTGAACCAAACAGAGGGGTGGAGACGAGATAAGAGAGCTGATCAAAAGAGGAGCTTCAAAGGAGGACAGAAAAAGTGCATCCCTCGCAGCCTGTTAGATGAGGGCCCCTCTCTTTGAAGCTGGCTTCTGGGCCAGAGGTGACCAACATAATGGACATCGTGCACATTGTTGGTCTATTCTCCATCTCCAGCTAAATGACCACAGACCCGTGTTTCTCTTCAATAGGAAGACGCTACGAAATGATGGAGGGTGCTGACACGCTGAGGAATGATGGCAAAGAACTGCCTCCACTCAGATTCCACAGGATCAACAGAGTGTGAGACAACGCCATTATTTTGAAAAGCGAAACATTTTCATATTGAAAGCACCAGGAAACAGGCTCAATGTCCAGCGACCTGAAATTAACAAAGCAAGTCAAAACAAGGAGTCAAATGGAGTTTTAGAATGAGGAGCAAAGCCAAATGGAATTCAGCGATAAAAGCTGCTTTAATACGGCTAAAGATAAGGCTGTGGGTAGTCTCCTCATGGCACTCACACACAATGCCTCCGCAGGGCTGTGATTGGTGTAGCTGCTGTTCCTGGACTTTCACAGTCAGTGTGGAAAGCTATAAAACACAGGCATAGCCTAATGTCTTCAGCCAGTGGCAGCTTGCTCCCCGAGGAGCCACTCAGTGTTGCAGTATACAATGTTATGCCAAAAGTTAATTGTGTGCTGACAACTCTTAGCCACAGGAAAGACCGCATTGCTCTCCAGAATTAGATTTACATCACCAGTATCCCATTGTTCACAAAAGACCAAAACAAAAGGGCACAAAACAACCAATTAAGCAAAGCTTCAAATCCTTTTTGCTATTGTAAGACGAAAGACCATAAATGCAAAGCGCACAACAAATTCTGAGAGGAACATACCAATGAATCCAGGGATAAATTATTCAAGCTGCTAAAAAGAGGAAGGAAAAAAAAACTCTCTTTTGATTTGCAATGGATTACTCTGAAATTCCACTCTGTGCTTGACGCTTTAAAATAAAAGAGCGACCACACAATGTCACTGTGCTGTCATTGTTTTGCGTGCACCTTCGTACTGTCAAGTCTGCTGGATTTCAGAGGAGCCATTTGTGTCGGTTTGTTGTTTTGTTACACTCAAGCTGCACCACGGGGGAAGTAAAATACACAGAAATCAATAACATCCTCCAAATAACGCTTGCAAACAAGAGAATAAAATCAATTCTCATGAGACATTTTAGAGGGGGATTTGTTGCGCCTCCATTTTGACGCATTTTTTTTTTTTTTTGTCAGTGGATCTTACAAGGCAGAGAGGTGGGTACACGATGTGCATGTCTTTTTTTTTTGGGCAACATATGGCACTTGTGGACGCAGCTGGGCTTTCTGCTCAGGGCCTCCTGTACAGTGAGCTGTGAGCGGTTGTGGAAGAATCACAGTGCTAAATAAAGCAGAGCCATCTATACTTAACATATCCTGGCCACCGCCGGACAAAACAACAAAAACAAAAAAACATTTGGTGTGGTAAAGTCATGAAATCAAGACAATAAAGGAACCGCGAACAAGTGAAAATGTGTGGATAATGAGGATGAACTGGAGTTTACTTGGGTTGCTGTGATGTTTTTTTTTTAACAACACAACAGGTCTGAGGAGAGAAAAGGAAACAAAGAAAAATCAAAGGAGAGATGAACAGTGGGAATGTCAGCTCCAACAGCCTCTGGGCTGATGTAATGGTGCCTTGTCTCTCTGCTGTGTTGAGACTGAGATTGTTGTGATGGCCTGCTGGGTCTGTCTGTCTCCCCATCCTCTTTCTCTCTGTCTCCCCAGCAGGGTCCCTCCTGCTTGGCTTTACAATGCCATTACAGCTGTCCCCTACTACCCACCTTGTCTGCACCCAGCCACGCTCAGGTAGAGACCAACCCTCTAAATTATTCTGTGTGGCTTCCATAGTCAAGGAGCCACTTTCATGCTACAGCCAGCCTCTTGCAGAGGCCAGCTTTATCAAAGCCGGGAAAAAATAAGGAACATTGATGTATTACGATTCAGGCTTCCTCGATTGCGAGGTTATCTTGGCTTTATATTCAGGCAAATATTCAAGAGCAGAATTATACGAACAGCACTTTTAAAAAAAGGCTGTCGATAATAGGCACTTACTAAACTGACTGAAGTGTAATAGGAAATGCTATCACAGAGCAGTCTGGCACACAACAGACCTTATTCAGGTTTGCGTTGGTGCATTGCACGACATGCAAATGTTTCACGGGCGCAACTCGCTCGAAGTTTGATTGGGAAGAAGGATGAGTTGTTGTTTACTCAGTGGCACTGAATCTATGCAGCCATTAAATCTTATCTTTGGAGCTAAGACAATAGCTATCGACTACTGTAGGAGAATCACACTGCATGAAGGAAAAACAATTTCTGTTCACAACTCAGATTTATTTATTCCTAGCTTTAGGCAAAGACAGTCTTATTTTAATTTATGGCTGTTCCGTGAGCTTACTGAAGCGGGTGCCCACTCTCACAAGTCACCAGAACAAGGCTTGCCGGGTAGATATTTCAAACACAGTAACAATATGCCTCCATTTCCATTTTCCAAGTGTGTTATGAATATTCATAAATAAAGGCTGCTTGGATTGTGATTCAATTTTGAGGGAGGTGCGGTGGGGGCTTTATAACATCCCAAATAATCAGACTGAGAATCTCATTGCCTGTGCAGGAAGATATCTAATACATATGATTCATATAGTGGAGCGTGCAGCCTGATTTAAAAAACAAATCTCTCCTCTGCCCACCTTACATATCTCTACTCCACACTGATATTCTACAGCGCGAAAGAAAATCCCCGCAATATAATATTTGTCATATATTGTGGGGATCTCACGGCTCTTGGTCGCTTAGAATGCTGCATTAAACTGAAGTCATTCGTAAAGCTAACACCAACAGGACTAAATGCTGCAACACAACTGCATATTTATATGAACAGACCGACAATGCACACAACAGGTGGCACAGTTTGGTTACGTGAAGTGATAAGACATCAGCAAAAGACCTGTGCACTATCCTATAGTGAATATAAGGGAGAGTGTGTTGACTGAATTAATTATTACACTAACAAGTTATAATGATGACGAGAGTGAAAATGAATCAAACATGAAGCTGTACTGAACTTTCTGTTAGTGTGACTGAGCCAGGGCCGAGATGCTTAGCTGTGATACACACTTCTATATGTGCAATACTGAGCTATGTGAGAACATCAGGGTGTCAACAGACACTGTTGACAACTGGGAGCACGTGGATACAAATGTGCAGATGCAAAGGATGGTATTTAGACGATGGTATTTAGCGACATTGTATCCTGTAATGTGGGACTGAATATTTAGAGTTTGGCCCGTTCATTATGGCGTTAATCAGACAAGCCTCCTGGTATGACAATATTCAGAGGTATTCAATGAAGCTGGTAAATTTCAATTGCAGATGCATCCACAGCCACAGGTGCAGTGTAGTTGGTTTGATGTCAGCTGCAGTACTGCAGATGCTGCTCAGAGGCCATCAATGTATACGACGGAACAATTAACCTCACAACAAATTAGAACGCATTACTCTCACAACGTTTGCTGTAGGATCAAAGAGAGAAGACTGCAAGAGGCAGCAAATTTCTTCTCTCCAAATTGCTTTTCCTTGCTCTTGTGTTTCAGAGCATCAGATTTATCTTTCTTTTTGGCAACTGCTAGCAAGTTGGCAACGATGGCTCATTTGTAAAATGGTGATGTCTGGGGTTACACCCTCACCTTGACACTGACAGGAAAAATATTTCAGTATTGTCAAAGATTTCTAATTAAATGACGTGGGGAGATAAGGCCACTGCAATATGTGTCTATTTGATGGGCAAGTTTTAGCTCAAACATATGAATTTGCTCCATAAATGTACAAATTTGCCACAATGCCTAGCAATTTTCTAGCTCGCCTGCAATCAGAGTGAGCTCCTCTCCAGTTTCTGTCGAAACATGAGAGAGCCAACGGGGCATGTAAGGAAAATGAATACAAAGCATATTATATCACCAACTCTGAGGTGTTTGGGCTCTCAAATTACTGCTTGATTGTGAATAAAAGTCAAAAATCTAAAAAATACTGTAAGACCCACACACACACACACACACACACACTCTGACTCATGAGTAGGTGTATTCATATGTGCGTGTGCGTGTGTGTGTAGCAACCTCATATTCAGCTGTCCTCAAATTGTTTGATTCATTACTCATTCCTCCCATCATTATGAGCCATTTTATTACTCCTTTCAATAAAGCAGATTTAACCTCTCTGGCCATGAGCAGGTAGCCTGATTACAGTTATTATTTTTAATAAAGGGTATTGGCTCGGGAATCATTCGGTGTTGTCCTGTGAATAGCTGGTTACACATGGATAAACTGGGCTGTGCTGGCTTGCGCAAGATTCAATATCTGAGACAGTTTGGGTCTGCACTCTGTCCAAGGCCCTGCTCCTCTGTACAAAATGCAATCTGCCTGCAATCAGGAATGACACCACTGTTTACTGCCTGACATTGTCACCGTACAGCACACAGCCCATAGTAACCCTAGACAGTGACAGACACTGGCGGGGCTCAGGCAAGACACAATCAACAGGCTGGAGTGAAGCTTTCCAGTGATGGAAAGCCTGTAGTGTTTGTAGGACGTATTCCAATGGCTTTTCAGAGAGGATGGAGGAGGCTATCTCAGATAGATCTATCTGGAATGTTCACTCTCACCCTAAATTAATTGAATGTCAGTCAAAGAGAAAGTGAAATAGAGGTGAGGGAGTGACTCAGACCTTTGTGTTGGTGCAGTGATGGGAGAGGGGTGGCTGGGGTTCACAAATCTAACCCGCACTGTCTCCAGAGAATACCCTTAATCAGTGACAGCGTTAGACAGAGTTACTTAGTCTGAGAAAAATTGGGGATAAATAAAGATAGATTATCCCATGTGGGCAAAATGCTGGCCTCATCATATAGCTCTACTGGAGTGGCTGAATGCAAATAATAGCTAAATAAATGGCCACCTGGCTTAGATAGAGAGAACTGAAAGGAAATGTACAGTAAAATTAAATGGGTACACACACTTTGAGGGAGTTGTTGACAATCAAAAATACAGGATATTGCCAGCCATATTCTATTCAAAGCAGCTGTTGAAGCACTAACAGCCACCAATAATCCTAGCTACTTGCTGCGTTAAGATAGCTGCTGTGCAAATGCATGAAAGAGGAACTCCACACTAGACTGTGATGGGTGGAAAATCTCAGCTTCACCTGCCTATTTGAGCTAAAAGGTATACACGTCTTGAACAGCAGTACAGTTGTCAGAGTTGAACGTGTGATCCCACCCAGTTGCTCAGCACCTCCATCATGGCTTCCTGAAATATGTTATGGCACCTGAGGCTCCCTGCAATGCTTAGTGCTTCCTGTACATGTTACACAGGTTGCACAGTAGATTTCAGATGAGACTGATTTGGGAGGAAAGCACGTTTGACAAACAGCAGACAACGAAAACAAGGCCGACCATACTGATTCAATACATGAGCATACAAATACACCAGACTGGAGTAGAAAATCGCATTGATGGAAAGCCGGTGAGTCAGACTCTCAATCAGGTCAAATCAAATCATATCAAATCCAAGCAAATCAGATCTTACCCTCCATCTCCACAGTGGACTTGGCTGTGTCGTCATCTTCTGTTTTCGCGGCAGCGGGCTGCTCTTCCTCTGCTGGAAGAGAGGAAGCAAGCTGTGATCACTGTCACGCTACACATTCACGGGACATCAGTGTCTTTGCAGACAGGTGATCGCACCCTCGTGCCTGCAAAGAGAAGCCTGAGCTGTCATGTCTTCAATCAGATCGGCTTTGTTTATGTGTGTACGTGTTAGTACGGTGTTCTCAGTGTGTGGACGTGCTGTGGCCTGCGAGGCTCCGGAGATAGAACGTTCTTTGTCAAATCTGTAATACTGCACACGAACTGAGCCCAGATTCCTCCTCGCTCGGTCCTGCTTATTCTGTGCTGAGAGATACATTTGCATAGATTTAAACACTGACAGGAGGAATAAAAAAAAAAAAAAACACTCGAGCGTCGAGCAGCGGCGGCATTGCGCGCTTTTAGTGTTCCATCTCCCAACCATGTAATTTTAGACTGCTGGTAAACCAAATTGTAAACATTTACATTTCCATTTTGTTATGCTGTCATTATGTCAGCCGTCAGGGTTTCATGCATTGAACTGACTTATTCATATACAGTATGTCTGTCTCAGTGCCCTGTGGACATTTTGCTGCATACAGTGGTAAAATACAATCACTATCAGGAAATCAGATGATCACCTCAACCTTACTCAGTTTGGCATTAATATTTATGACCGACAACTCGTGCTGCTCAGAGTTTTGATACAAAAGGAGGAAAACAAACACATGCACCCTTAAGTACAGACCTTTGTCTTCATTTTTGTCTTTATCTTTGTCATTGTCAGTGCCTTCGTCTTCATCTTTGTCGTTGTCCTTGTCCACGCCTATATCTTCATCTTTGTCTTGGTTTTCATTTTCATCGGCATCCTTTTCTTCATTCGGCTCCTCGCTTCCTGAATTTTCGTCTGGAGGCACACAAACGTTGAAATATAAAAAGAAGCGCATTTTGAAGGATTAATTCAGGCATGCGGAGTCAAAGCGTTCACATTAAATCCTGTAACACATGGCAGAAAACAAGCCCACACGTCATTACTGGTGACAGAAATCTCTCAAACATTCTCACATCAACAGGGTTCTCTTTTCCAGTTTGAAGGGTGTGGCAGTTGACAGCAAAGACGGGAAAACTGTCAGAAACTAAAAAGAAGACATGTTTCTGGAGGAAAAAGTGCTTGCTTTAGGCTGTATAAGCTAGTTTAAATGTAAATTTAAACAGCTGATTTACAATACTTGTGTTTGAAGCTGCTCAGCATACAAACCTTGTCATTCCTAGGTAGCTAGCACGCTCGGCTGTGGTTTCTAAAGTTGGAAGGGAAAGTCTTAGTGCTGATATGTGTGTAGTATTACTAGCAGAGTACTTGCAGTAAATAAACATGCTAATAAAGGTGTGTGCATAAAGGTTATATTTTACAAAGTAACCAAGACTGCATAATTGAACAACCTATTGATCTGTGGTCTCTGGTTTTCACCTGCAAACAGACACACGCACTCACACACACACACACACACACACACACACACACACACACACACACACGCACATGCACACGCACACATTTCACAAGAATGATGCAACTGCTGGCTGAATTAGCCTGCAGGTGTTATTTTAAACTGTATAGCGTTGCTCCTTCTAGCTCCTACCTCTCTGTTTGTGTTTCACGAGAAAGTAATTACATATCTCAGGTCTTGGATAACATCCCAAGGCTGAATTTGCTATAACTCTCTCATAGAATATCTACAAAATTCATGTTCAGAGAGACTCTATCTGTCAAATCTTTGTCAATGGGATGGGATTTGAATAAAACAAAAACAGAGGAGAGGCGAGGAGCTGCTTGCTGCCAGTATGCAAATGCGGAATTTTAATTATATACTAGCAGCACAGAGAATACTCGGAGTAAGAGAAAGGGTTCCAGCTCAAAGTTAATGGCTGCTCCTTTGTAACACGTACACACACACACACAGACGCACACAAACTATCTTTCTCTTAATTCACTTAAGGCGCTCATCGTCAGCACAACAAAACACATCAGAGTCTGTTCATCCAGCCCGTGCAGATGCATTCAGACCTTTGCATACTACGTATTCCTCTGCTGCTAACAGGGCTGATCAGGTTAGATCTTTAATCAAACTGAGCCGAGCTGAAAAACAGAGCAACGAGCTGCATGTCCGTCAGCTCGAACAATCCTCTAGAGATAGGAGTAATATCACTGTGCGCTCCTTCATGCACACTGACTGTAACACAGAATCACACCCCCATCCATGCTGGTGGCCTTGACTTGTTACTGTACCTGGGTTTTGACTCGCCATCTCCACGTCTTCATTTCCTGCAGCATCTAGAAACAGGGGAGGAATTCAAAAGAGTGGAAAACATTTTGAGTTCAGTGCTAGTGCCTGGAGTTGAATTGACTTGGCTTTCGATATCACCTCAAACAGCCTTTTCATTCCATCTCTTTGTGTAGCTTTGTCTTTGTACTGCAGTATGAGAGCAATGGAACCACAAAGACATGCATAAATTAAGCGACAAAAAAGAAGGGGAAAAGAATGTCACTTCTAAAGCCATACATAATTGAGGGATTTCTTTGTTCCAAGCTTCTGTGATAAGAGAACTTTTTTTTTGTGAGTGTGTGTGTGCAGTGTGGTGGCACACAGGATGGAAAGACTGAACTGGAGCGAATAGAAAATTCAATTTTTGATGACAAATGACATCAAGAAGGAAGGAGAGCCGAGGGGTTCGGAACATGTGTTAATGGTCCGTAGAGCTACATTACCATTGTCACCCTCCTCTTCATCACCTGTTTCCTCTTTACCTGAAACGAGAGGGAAAGGAATCATCAGCCAAACACATGCACCTATGGGAATAATGTCAGTCGTTCATTTTGAAAAACAAAGCTAGCAGTCATGCTAATGATCACAAACTGTTCATCTCTAGGCAAAGAATTCGTCTTGCGAGAGCTGGTGTCCCATATTACAAGCCTGATTCCAAAGAAAAGTTGGGATGCTGTGTTCAACATGAATAAAACAGAATGCGATAATTTGCTCATCCTTTTTGACATATATTCAATTGAAAACAGTACAGAGACAATATATTCAATATTTTACCTCACCATCTTCATTGATGTTTGTAAATATATGCTTATTCTGAATTTGAGTCAAGTTGGGACAGGAACATCAACAGACTGGGAAAGTTGTGCTCCAAAAACACCTGTTTGGAACATTCCACAGGTAAACAGGTTCATTGGTAACAGGTGATAGTATCATGACTGGGTATGAAAGGGGCATCCTGGAAAGGCTCAGTTGTTCACAAGCAAGGATGGAACGAGGTTCACCACTTTGTGAACACATGATTGTATAAAGGATATTATTACACAGAGGGTTGATCATTGGGTTTTCTGTCTTATGTTCAAGGTTACTGGTGAAGAAACCTACGATTACACTAGCTAATAGCAAATCCTTATTTTGTTTGAAATATACCGGTTAAGTTGTTAGCTTTGCTAGCCTTTGATAGAGACAGCTTTGAGCTTCAGTTGCAGAGGGCTAACAAACCCAAATCATTGTTACAGCATATCTTTGTTACAATGAAGAAAGTCCCAAATGTGTAGCAGTAAGTACTTGTAGAACCAGACTAAGAGTTTACAGCCATGCTAGCGGCTCTGTCAGCCTGTATTTGTGCACAATGGTGCTTTGAGCTAAATGCTAATTTTAGCATGGTAGCATACATACAGTGACATGCTGATGTTATCAGCCACGGTCACTATCATCGTTAAGTGTGTTTGCATGTAAAAATCAGCTGATTTGCATTGAACACAAAGTACAGCAGGCTGAGGAGAATGTCATTGGTTTTGCATTAATTTGGTCATAAACCAAAGTATTGACAAATTAAAATAGCAGCAAGTATGGGCCCAAAAATAGTGTTAGTATGATAACATAGTACAGTGAATAGCACCAGTATGATGCTATAATATAGTATATTACTATGAATTATATCAAAATGTACAGATGTCATGCTAGCTACAATCATGAGCATATGCTTAATACAACACCACAGCCACATTTTTGAATGTGCAAAAGGCAGATTTTAACAGTGACATAAAACAACTTTAATCCCTTCTCCATATCTGTTACCCCCACCCTCCTTACCCCTTTTGTTACTCTTGCACACTCTTATACACACACACACAGACACACACATAAACCAATGACATTTGGGACAAATTGAGTAAATGAAAGCCATGACACCAATAAGAGAACATGCTCTACAATGGCTATTGTGCAGCTTCTATAATTGCTTTTTTAACAAGCTGTAGAGAGAAACCATTTTTTCATATCTATGCAATTTTGCCCTGCACTCAGAACAATAAAAATGCCAGCCTCTATTAAATGGGGAAAAGGCCAGTTCTACCAGTGCTGCATGTTTGCTTCAAGTGCCCCTGTCCATCACACAGAATGCTGGTGACACACAGTAGATGGCAATCCTTTCTATTAATCATGACTGGCATTTTGAGATGAAGCCACAGACAGGGGGCTGAAAAGACCACTTCATTGGGAAAAGCAGGTTAAGATGAATCCTTTGCTGGCCATGAGGTCATCCTAAACCTTTCTTCTGCATTTAAAATTATGCATGGCTGTTGTATCTGTCTAAAGTGATCCCAAACAACAATATATCAGATACGACAAAAGGCTGAATGTAATTTCCTCTGTTATTTGATCATTCGTATTTGGCTTATTGAATGGAACAGCATTCAATTTGTGATAAAGGATGCTAAGGGACAGATTGTGGATAAACACACATATACACACACACGCACAAAGGAGACAACAAAAGATTCTATGTAGGGCAGACGTGATTTATAAGGCTCCAAGTTAAGTTCAATTAGAACAGTGTCTTCACAAAGTCGAAACCCAACCAGCACCTCCGGCTCGCTCGTGCTCCAAACAGCAGGTGGCAGCATTGGCACAGCTTTGCTCCCCGACACTCAGTGCTAAACTGTCTTCACTGTGAATCAGGGTCTGACATACTTCACACAGAAGGGCTTCAGCCAAAGTCCACACCTCAAGACTTTGAGTGCCTATACTCCCATCAATTCCACTTTCAGAAGCACAGTGACTAAAAGGCAATTTTAGGCACTCGTCTGCACTTGTGTTGAATGAGCAACAGCACTGTAGTGTTTTTTTTTTCTTTGATAAAATGTTAGTCTCAGACACACACACACACACACACACATACACACGCACACACACGCTTAAATGATTTATTTATGTCAACATCAGATTCAGGGGTACAGTATCACAAGGGCATAAACAATTTAGATGCTGATATGCAAGCTGCCCTGTGTGTGGTAGTTGCATGACCGTTGGGTAAACATCAACTACAGACCATATTTCCTAGGAAGTAAAAGCAAAGTATCTCATATTCAGGAATGAATAGAAATGTGAAAATTGCACAGACACTCTCGCAGCATAGCTGTGCTCTATCTCCTTCCCCATCCCCGTCTCTTATTGCTTCCATTAAAGCTAACTGGAGCAAAGGACAAAAAAGATAAAAAAGGGGGAACTTGAAAAATTCATGAGACATGAGTAAAGGAAAAAGGGCTCTGTGAGATGACCATTTGCATGTGTAATGCGTGCGTGCAAGCAAAGCGCAAAGGTGTTTGTGAGCAGGCCGCCACAGTGCAAAGGATGGCGTCCCACGGAGAGCCTTACAGTCTGTCCACACATTGTGTTATTAATCTGTGTGTCCGTCCACACTCGGTGCCATCTCTCACCATCTCCCCCTGTCTTCTCCGGGTCGTTCTCAGAAAGCTCAAGCATGCCAGGCAAACAGACCCAGCCAGGCATTGATTTCTGGCTCAATGTTCACATTTTACTCTGCCCTGTGACATCCACTAATCTCACTAATACCAATCTGATATCAAATAATAGACACTGTGCGGCTGCTTGCCAAGTCAGGTGTGCTCCACGGAGGCTACGCTCCGCCCTGGACTTCTGTGCCAGCGTCCGCTCCTGCGTCTCATCCCACCCTCTCCCACTCTGTCTCTTTTTTTCTTTCTATAGCTCGCAGCATCTGCATGCTGTGCCTCTGTTTCATCTGGATTACATCACAACATAGCTCATCTCTCTCTCTCACTCACACACACACACACACACACACACACACACACACCAAAGTTAATCTGTGACCCTTTTCTGCAAATACACTTTGGGGTTATTTGTAGTCGGCGAGGGATCGTCTGTTGGCTTCTTTTGAAGAAGAGTTGAAATACTGCTGAACAGCCCCCCTGATGTGCTGGTCTTAAAGTAAATAATTATAATTAGAACTTAATTTTTTATCATTATTTATATCACATTTTAACACGAATAAGTCCTGTGAAAGTAGGACATTCAGCGGAAATCTATGAGACGTTAAGCGCTTAGAAAAGATCACAGAGGAAACAAAATGATAAAAGAAATAAATAGGGTTAGAGTTAACATTTAAGAAACATCTACAACCATAATACACAGGAAAACGTAATGTGAGAGGTGTTCTGATGTTGGCTAATGTTCAGAATAAGTCAGACAGGCTGCACTGTTGGAATGATCTGTGTTCTGTGCTTCACAGTTAGGTGTGTTTCTTCATTGGGTGCTTTTTACTGTTTTCTTCCTTCGGTCCACCGAGGCTAAAAAAAGCATTTTGCTCGTGCGGTGACAAAACAACTGTAAATGTAGCAGTTGTTGTGTGTGGGACAGAGCAGCCCTATAATTACCTTCAGTCCGCTAACCATGGTATTTATCATGGAAAAACAGTGGAGAAAGCCTCAACGTTTTCTCTTCATCAGTGCTGTAGCTAAAAGTCCCTCATGTCTGACCCGTGGACTGGAGAGAGTGAATCCCCCGAGGAGTGTGTTGCATGTGATGGATCACACTGAGGCATATTGACAGGCACACTCCACCAACTCTGCAGCGGAGTGTAATTTATTCTAAAAGGTGCTCCATATATTGATCATACCAAATAGGTGACCTGCTTTACTGGCTCTATAGACAAGATGGTGAAAAACAGTGTGTTCTTTTACTGAATGGAAATCTTCCACAGGTGTACAGAGGTGGCATGAGACCCTCAAGCATCTTATGATGTCTGTCTCATGTAGCTGACAGTCGGTTTTTGCAGCTCATGTTTCCCCTGCTTTGTGCTACCTTGACATCTGAGTGTTTCCCATGATTAATCCTTCCTATGTGCTACGTCGAACCGGATCTAACCTTTACAGTGAAGGCAGTACAAAATCATTTCATTCCTTTCCTGTGAGAGAGGTTGTCTCAAGGACTGAGTGTTCCCATGCTAGAAAGCTGTGCCAAGGCCTTTTGTGAATGGATTAGTTACTATTAAGCTGCCGGGCCTGATAAATTAGGATTTATAAAGATTATTACAAAATACTTATGCCCTCCTAATGCTGGTGATTGAATTTGTGAATCATATTGAATTACTGCTGTGGATTATGGAAAGGTATGTTGAATAGGCAGGAAGAAATGACTTATTGTGCTTTGTTTAACAACACAGAGTTTATTGACGCCCTTGAAGAGTCTGCACTATCTAGTCCAGCCTCTCACGATCAGCGAGAGGAACCCTTTCCCCAAAGAAAACAACCATGTCTGCTATCTTCAAAAATTCCCTGCAACCTTAAGGCTTGAAGACAAATGGATGGTGTACGATTTTAATTGCCTACTAACACCCTCCAGTGTAAGAATCTAATTATCTTTGGTCCATCGTATCGGAGAAGCCTATAACTGTTTCAATATTACACATCCAAAGGGGCTGAAACTGCAGAATAGCCAGATAATGGCTTCTTAAACAAGTTTGCCTTAAAGAAAACATTCTTTTAAAAAAGACCAAGCTTCATCTTGTATTCATTTCCCCAAAGAGGAACTTGGCACCAGAGAGCAAAAGATTACTGACCAAGAACACACTCCATTACTTCATACACACAAAACAAATGATCAAGTAAACACATATCAATGCACAACGTTTCCTCTACCCGTTATGTTACTCAGCGTGTCCAAATCTATGCAGTCTTCATTAATACCGTTAGAATGAATAAGGAACACACACACACACACACAGCCACAAACTCACACACAGACATACCTCTGTTGCTGTCTTCACTTTCATCCTTGGTTGTGGACTTTGTAGATGGTGGTGTGTTATCTGCAAATAAATTAAAATATAAAGGGTTATTTACAGACGTGGGAGTGGCACATCATTACCCCCCCCCAACACCATCAGGACGCGAAGAGCGTGACATCATGTCAAGTTGAACTGTTGGATGAGACGGTGCGAGTGGAGACGGCTTTTGGCAGGGCATACTCATCATCGCAGTGATTGTTTAGACTTGGCCGTTCTGTCTCGGCTGACCACGCTAAAAGAGCCTGTGGGAGAACTCACACTTACGCTGTTTTGTTTTATACCTGTCTGACAAAAGAAAAAAAAAAAAGGCTCTTGTGGGAGAGCGGGGAAGAATGCGTGGCTCTGAGACCAACTCCAGAGCACAGTTTGGGACAAAAGCACCATTCCATGTGAGAAAGGCAGTCATTCGAACCTTTGAATAGGCTCCAGCCAGCACTGATTCAAACTGTGGCTGATGGAGCAGAATAAAAGGCCAGTCCTTGGCATCGGCACAGAGGCCCATCAAACAAGGCCAAACTGGACCGGGTCGGGCCTGGCATGATGATACAACAGAGCTCGGAATTATCAGGGGTTATTTCAGTTGGCTTGACGTGGTCTGGTGCTATGTTATTATACAGTATACAGTGCAAAACAGTCAGTGAGGAGCGCGACAGAAAACGAACGCGCTCGCTCAGGCGCTAACAATAGGACAAACTCTCAAATGCAGTTCCTCTCAGCCAAGTCTTTATGATTTAGCCATTACGTGCACATTGTTTCACTCTGGAATATCACATTTTACAGTGCACTTATAAAAGCAGCCCTTTTATGCTCACCCAAAATGGAATCTCATTGAAAACACAGATGCGTGTAATTGGCAAATCATGGAGGTGACTTTGGGAGGAAAAACATTTTGATAGCACCCTGGGTTCTACATCTACGGTAATCTGAACACTTCCTTCGACAGACAGTAAAACTAACATTCTTCTCTGCTTAGTTGGTTGCACGTGTACTATGACATATTGGAGGGACACGGCAGTTAGACCTGGCAAGCCCTTCGTACTCGTAAAGAAAACTTGCCATCAGGCGCTTTCAAAGACCCGCTGTTCCTTAGAGAAAACTGCTAGAGGCAGTACATTTCATCAAACATTTCATAAGAATGATTTTTTTTTTTTTTTGTCTACCAAGGAGAAAAAAACTGCAGCTAACTGCAGCTAAACTGTATTCAATCTATTGTTCCTGCTATTCATGCAATATACACACTTCCATGAGGCTTTCTGTTGGAGCCATTGCTTATTCAGGACATCAGTGTACAGACAAATGTCAATAGTTTATCCTGATAAGCAGTATCTGGGAGTTTCAGGCCGTGTGCCAAGATGGTGCTGTGATAAAAGCATTATGCGCTGACAGTTGTGTTTGTCCTATCGCCTGGCGCACGCTGCGGAGGGATGTTGCTCTGCTGTTCCTTTGTCACTCGCTTTAGGTGGTCTGAAGGCATTGTGCCTGTAAGCCGGATGAAGAGAATGGTGTTGGGAATTAGCTGTGGATATAAGCTCTTGTAATGTAATGTACCTGACATGAAGTATTTTTAACTGCGATGTGTCAGGCCAGGGATTCGACTTGTCACCCGATGAATAAACATTCAATTTCATCTGCTGCATAAAACCTAGCAAATCACTGTCACCAGCTGAAGCTACGCCACTCACTCAGCCTCTGTGTGCTTTAATGGAGGTGTTAAGGTGAAAAGGCAACCATGAAATATTCTGTCACTCACCTCCCTTCAGCTGCTCCTCTGTAACCTCCATGTCATTGTCTGGCAGAAGGGGGAAAAGACAGTGTGTCAAACCATGCTATTTTATAATGCACGACACAGCCAGTCGTCACAACTTGTCTCCTTGATTGTAATGTTAGGGAACAGTATTTTGATGCCATACTGCTGCGTACTCTGTCTATCTGAACCAGCTGAAACTGCGAGCTGCGGTGTTTCCTCAGAATGTGATTGAAATCCGATCTATCTACCTATGCAGTTCATAAGACCGAAAACTGGCTCTTACACCTCCTCTTTCCACAACAGCTGCCATGCTCCAAAATCTTACCAACAACCCCTCACAGCCTCCCTCAATTCCCCCACCAGACGGCCTTGGATCTACTGAGTCATTACACCAAATGATTGTGTATGTGAGTGTGTGTTTGTTTTGGGGAGGGGGGTCACATTCATGAGACATTCTTTTTCAATTAAATCTATACTGGTAGGCTCAGCATAAATGACACAAAACCTCCCATTTCCTCAAATTACAAGGACTGCAGGCTCGGGTGGACAACTGCGCCTAAAAAAAAAAAAAAAAAAAAAAAAAAGACCCTTTGATTTTCTCTCCTTTTCTGTTCTGTGAGACAAACTGAGTGAACTAGGGGTGTTTCTGGGTGGATGAGTTGAGTTGCACGGTGGGAGATGAGAAGGAGCCGTTGGATGCTGCTTCAGGAGGAGCAACAGAGTGAGAGACGGGGAGAGAGGAACTGTGGATGCCTGCTCACGGCTCCCGGCTCCCATCATACGAGCACACACTCAGCCTGCCTCAAGTTTCTTTGAGTCTATATATATATAGCGCGTGTGTGCTCGTGTTTTGTGCTTGTGCACACTTCATATGAATGGATTATGCTGTGTCTGTGAGGGCACATGTATAGTTTGTGTGTGTACGGCTGCGCATGTGTCTGAGCAATGATTGCGCTGTGGTTAACAAGCAAAAGCAAGAGTTTGCTTTGATGAAAGGCTCTTGTCATCTGTTCTGCAGAAGTGTAACCATCAGAGCTCCCTGTGGATCAAGCGACAGACTTTTCTTTTGTATAACACTGAATCTAAGGGTACAGTGCATTAATCTAACCCTGCTCGGGGAAACAAAGTGAGGCTCGCTGATACAGAATAACAATAGTGCAAGAATGGAAACATGGGGCTGCCACATGTGATTATGTTATTACCCCTGCTCAACACTGCTGTCAACACAGGAAATGTATGTGACTTAGTCTGGAATATCCGTACATGACATTTCTATTTCTTTCATTCTTTCTGTCCAAAGGTACAGACAACCCGACCACACGGATATCTACATTCACTTTCTTTCTGGTGGTTAGATGAAAGGATTAATGCCACTCTCATTAGTGTGCACTAAATATGAAACTGGAGCCAGGAGCTTGTTTAGTTTAATTTAAAGGCTGTAAGTGGAGGGAAATGGCGAACCTGCCTCAGTCCAAAGGTTAAAAAAATCTCTGCTACTGCAAATAGCTAAATGAGTAAAACGTGACCTATTTCCAAACAGCATGAAGTTAATAATGACACATTTTTTCAATGTATCAAGTGAAATTACTTTTTATTTCCAAACTTTATCGTTTTAAAATGACTGAAGAGGAAAAGGGACAGAAGCAAAACTTTGGTCACCCTGCATGGTCAGTGCTTTGTAACACCTTTGTAACGTAGATTTGGGATGATGTTTAGGTCGGGGGCTTGTGAGGGCCACGGCAAAACCTCCAGCTTGAGCCTCTTGAGGTTGTGCATTGTGGATTTTGAGGTGTGTTTAGGATCATTACTCTGTTGTAGAAGCCCTCCTCATTTCAGCCTCCAGACTTTGCTGGTATTTAATTGAATCCACTCTTCCCTCTACCAGTGAAATGTTCCCTGTGCCACTGGCTGCAGCACAACCCCAAAGCATAATTGATCCAACCCCATACTTGACAGTCGAGGTGTTCTTTTCATGAAATTCTGCACCCTGTTTTCTTCAAATATACCTTTGACAAAAAGTTCTATTTTAACTTCACCAGTCCACAGAACTTGTTTCCAAAATGCACCAGGCTTGTTTAGGTGTTGCTTTGTAAATTTTTAATGCAGAATTTTGTGGTGAGGACGCAGGAGAGATTTTCTTCTGATGACTTTTCAATGAAGGTCATGTTTGTGCAGCCACTCCTGTGCACCACCACTCCAGAGTCTGCAGAATCTCCCTGAAGGTCTTTTACAGTCAAGTAGGGGTTTGATTTGACTTTGAGGATCCCCTGGCTGCTGATTGTTGGGACAAGGAGTCACAGTATTTCTAAAGCTTTGAAATATGTATCACCTGGCCTGTATCGCCAAGGACTGTGATCAAGCCATAGTGCTATCAAGCTTTTTAAGGTCTGAGACCTTTGTGAAACTTATGTGAGCGCTCAAATCTCTTGCCAAAACTTTTATATGGTGTTTCTTTCCTTTTTTTCCTTCAAAAATTGTACAATACAAAAATAATGAACCAACTCTTGCTTGAAATGTTGGAGAGAATGTTCCATCTTTAACTTTATGCCTGACGGAGATTAGTCCATCTCCTACTCACTTAACTATTCACAATAACATACATTTTGACCAGGGAGGGCAAAACATTTTCATGCAGCTCTAAGTCTTGGAAAGACATATGGATATTTTCATTCTTGACAAGAAATACCTCAAATGTACACTTTTCAATCATATGGTAGAATAGCTTGCCATTATATGGGGGCTGATTAGGATGGAGACACAGCTGGATTTAAAGATTGAAACTGAACTGTATTACAGCCAAGCCAAGGTTCTAAACGCATAAATGATCAAAAAGTAACCATGGCGAGCCCATACTGTACATGCTGATAAGCAGTTAGTCAGGATGTATTTGCACATTTTCTACGTGTCTGTGATTTATCCACAAACGTGAACATTTTAACATATGATGAGCTAAACTGAATCCTCATATTTGCCAAAGCTAACTGAGAGACTCTGAGCCACTGTGCTTTCTGGAAATCACATCACTAACACACCATGCTCTCCTCATTTCCCTGCCCCGAGGGACAGCCCCGTGAAACCAACACAGACTTCATTTTCACCCGCACAGGGTTCCTGTAGACCTTCATATCCTCTATCCAAAAATTACATGTGTGTGATAAACGTGTGTGCATACCACATCCTTACTTCCTCCAAAGCAGTGGGGGTTGAGAGGATGCTTCTATTATGGACTTTTGTGTGGTAGGTGTGTGGGTTGTGGGGTTGGGAGTATGAAGTGTATTAAGAGCCATGTAAATAAATGTCAATTGGAAAGTCAGTGAAACAGTTGGGAGAGAATGCAGCAGCCCAGATCTGTGCGCTGTGTTAATATTGTCAGCACTGTGGCTGATTGAGGAGAAGAAGTGATGGAGCCCAGCTTGTGGGCAGCCACCCGGATCATATTAGTGGCGGAGTGTACCCAGAATCAATTTCAACATGCTTTTACTCTCTACAACCCCAGCTGCCTGACTGCTTCCATGCTCGCAAATAATACGTGCCAAGGCGAGCATGTGGTCAATCATGATCTATGAACCAATCTGAATGCTTAATAGAATCATGTCATGGGATTAATGACATTGATTAAGCTCTATATCTTAATCAATTATTAGTTCTACTTGCTTTTTTTTAAAAAAGATTTTTTCTAAAAATATAACCATGATTACTTCTGGTTGCTCTTTCTGGGTGTGTGTATTCCAACAGTGCAAACACCGACGGTCCTGTTGACCAGATAGTGAGTCACAGCACATCTGAGATGTGTACAGTTAAAAGTAATGAATAGGTCATTATATCACTGGTCATGAGCTGAGTTAGGGAGGTGTGCACACTCCTTTACAAAATGTATGACTCTAAACAACTGAAGTGTTCATTGAGCTTCAGCTACATAAAAAACCCTTTGTCTGTTTGGGAGAACTCATAAATCATTAGTCATCAAACAGCTCGTCTGCGGGGTCTGACTGACACCAGGCACATGCCGCTGCAAAGACAATCTGCAGTCATTTCTTCCAATGTTTCACTGTGATGTCAATGTGCTAATATGCAATACTCGATTAGGTGTAACTTCCTGTTTTGTATGTATGCATTTGTGTGTGGCGGCTGATGTGGCTGCATGCAGGTGTGCCTGAGTACTCTTGTCAGCAAAGGCTATTTTTCAGCTTCCTCCTTCTGCAGAGATGTAACCATATTTTGGCTCTCTCACAGTGACAGCTTGTGGGAATGCACATTGTAATAAAGCAATTTCCTGTATGCAAATGTCCTGTTTACACATTCCTGCTCCAGTCATTGTCACTTGACAGATTGCTTGAATATGAGGAAAGCGGCTATACAATGAGAAATGAGAATAGTAAGACTTCAATAAAAAAAATCCATTGTGCCTACTCTCAGCTCGAGACATGTTTGAAACTGATGTCACAGGGAAGATCCCGAGTTTCACACAACTACATGCACGCACACATACAATTTATAGAAAGATCAAGGCCACTATTCACAATAGCTCTATAACAGCTTGCTGATGGAGGAGGCGGTGGAGAAGCTGCTCCTTGATATATCATAAGGAAGTAGAAAAGCAAGTGAAGGGATGAGGCATTGGCAAGTAGCATGGGAACGAGGAGAGTTGCAAGTGAGAATTAGTGAGGAGGAGTGGGAGAGAGAATAGGGAGAGTCGACGTGACAGAGGGTTATTGAAAGCGAGAGGATGTTGCAGGAGACAGAATGGTCTCAGGCCTCTGTGTGATGCATTCAGTGTTGCCGCAAGATCTACCTGACTGTCTGTCTCTAGCAGAGAGGATGATGGGATGTTCTGAAAGCGCTCCAGCACACCTGCAGAGCTAATTCACAGCCTCTGATTCACTACCGCCATTCTGCGCAGGCTAAATGCACGTCTTTTCACACTACGGGGTTATGCATTCCCTACATGGTGCAATCATGCCAATCAGCATTTCTTTCTTTAAAGCACATTTATTAACTACTGTTAAACACATCTACATGGTGCAGCCCGGCGGGACAAAACATTTGAATTCACTCCCTTACATGAATGTCTAGTCTACGATCACAGCACCAGTAATTATGTTATCTTTGAGTTCCTCCAGGCGGAACATCTTATAAGAGGTGCTGTTTTCATGGAGAGCGTGGTGAAAGCTTTGAACACACACATGGGTTGAAAGGCTGGTGCAGGTGTAGGCGAGCGTTCAAAAAAAAACCAAAACAAAACAAATGTGTCTGCCTCACTTCAGACAATAACCCTGTGTGGGAATGTCACACTTATTTAGCCACTTGGTCTATAATGGAATTAGTATCCGCTCGAGCCCACACATACACAAACAGCAGGGATAAAGTTGGCTCTGACCTCAGATGTCAAAGGGCACTCGACAGACGAGACGCTGTGATGAGGAGAAGCACCTGGGCGTCACATCCCGGGGTGTGCTGTGGTAGCCTTCTGGAACAACCCCGCGTTCGAATCAAGACTGACCTCTTTTCCTCTAATAATGCAGCTCTCAAAACTTTTCTGATTACACTTCGTGACATGCACAGAGCCCGTTGTTTAGTTTCCTCCCTGTTCCCAGCCATGGACAGATATAGGGCATTTATCCACTGACAGCACTTGTAAACGGCGAGAGTGATAACTGGAGAACAACAGCTCCAGATTCTCATCTCAGAGCGCTAATATGATGAGACGGGTGCTCGGTGCATGGGGGCAGGCAATATAATTAAGGTCTCTCCCCAGAATGTAATCTTTCAGGGAAGAGCCTGGGCGGGGAGCGGGACAGATGACGGGAGCGCAGGGGGAACAAAACACTCTCCATCAGGGAGCAGCGAGATGAAGGCCTGAGAGCCGGTATTCCATTGGGGAGGTGGGGAGGGAAAAGTGAGGTAAAAGGGAGGTAATGCTAGGCTGGTGAAGCCAGCCAGCCTCTTTCAGCTCCCCAGCTATTAAACTCAATCCTCCGTGGAGGCCCCATCAGAGCTGGTGACTGCTCCTGGCCCCCAAAAAAAGATGATGGCGCGAAAGGGGTGGGGGAATTGAAAGAGAGACAGAAAAGAGAGTGGGAGCAGAAGATAATGGATGTTTGTTTATTTCACATACAGAATTGAGGAGCAGTAACCAAGGACGATCAGTGGTTGCTATGCATCCCTGAATCTTTTAGTTCTTGCGGGAGACATTCACTGCCGAGGACTGTTATTACAGTCAATCAAATCTGACATTAAAGTCTCATCAGAATATCAACAATTATGTAAAATATCAGCCTGCTGGTTCACTGACAAGAAGGCTAACTATTCAAATCCTATTAAGGCAATCCATAGAGAACCTGACACTTGTTTTACGAACTGTCAGGATAAATTCTCACTCTTAATCTCCCAAAAGGCCGAGCGGGTGCATTGAATCTGTTTACATTTGTAGGTGTCACCCAAGCCTGACAGGTCCTCACACTTATAGTGCTTCAGGAACAACATATCTCTTGCTGTGGATGTTTCCACAGATACCCAAGGTACCAAAGCTGTCTTGGTCTGCACAGATGGTCAGTTAGGTAGGTGGTGACATCCCATATTATACAGAACACAGCATATTAATCATTCATCAATCCAGTAGCTAGTTCAGCTCAAAACAGCAATGGTCAACACATGAAATGCAACGATATCGTGTCAATGATATGCAGTCCGGTCGATTTGAAGTAAACACACATACCTTGAAATATGACAGTCATTTTCTTCTTGTAGATGGCAAAGTCAGTCTCGAGGAAGACGCAGAAAATGATCCGTTTGATCTGCACGGAAAGAAAAACAGATGAAAGAGTAAGAAGTGTACAACCTCACTGCAACAAAAAAAAGGTCCCACTGGTAAATTAAGATGACAACTAGACAAGTTTAGATCTGACGATAGCAGTCTGCATCAGCAGGAGGCAATCAGAGCCATTGAGAAATCTAATTAGTTACCCTCAGAATCAAGACCACCCAAAGTAGACCCTCTGAGACAGCGTTTAGAGAATATTACAGCACATTACATCAGAATAAGCATTATTGAATGGGTGCATTGGTTAGAGTGGAGCAATACGCCTCAGTATCACACAAAGTGCAACGACATGAAATTGGAACATCAAAGATGAACAATGGAGACTACTTTCAGCCAAACTGAAAATTACTAGAGAAAGTGGCACATAAAATATTTTACTCTACTTCTCAGGATCACAAAGCCATAATTAAATGTTGAAAAGAAGAACGATGAGTACGTTTCATATTGAAACCTCAAACAAAAGTCATGAAAAGACAAAAGACAGTTGAAAACCATTAAAAGAAAACAAGAAATTGTTATTGTAATTACTCGACTGTGGTTCACAAAATGTGAACAACACAGAAACACTGGTTTAACGGTAGGTCAGTGGCAGCTTGGGAACAGTTCAGGGGTTGACATGAAACAACAGTCACGTGTTGTGTGTGTTGATAACAGACAGACGTTGATCGACGGAGGATTCACTTCTTAACAGTGTTGAGAAAAGAAATCTCTGAGCTGTGTACGATGGCTGCTGAAGATAAAATAAAAGTCTGTCTGCAACAGTATGTTTGTAATAAAAGGTCTATAAAATTCAATAAAGGTGAAATCAGTGATATTTAAGAGGCTCGAACAACATAACCTTAACAGCTCAGTGGGTGGAACAGTGTGAACAGCGGTTATTCCTCTGTTGCCTCAATGCCTATTGAGATTTCAAACTTTCTCATCACTATGGACGACCTGGCTTTGTGTATTTGCTCTTGATGCTCCCAGACCCCCTAAACGACCAGCTGTGCACTCCACACTGAGTTTCTTCAAAACCAGAGGAATCATTCGTGCTTTATGTGAAAGCTGTAGCTTCATGACTTTAAAACACTGTTGCAGTGTTGGCATTATATTCTTGGTGCAGATCAACAACCTTGGATGTGGGTAGCATTAACCACAAAGTTATCTTGGGTTTGCTGTTGATGCAGCACAGCACTGGCTGCCATAAGATGATAAACATCTGAATTTTACTGATAATTACCCCTTCCACAAGCATTGTCAAGGGGAACAAATGAGAAAGCAGAGAGGTCCCTCTCAGTAATGCAGAACAAAGCTCTGAACATACTCAGTGGCTCTTAGACCTGACAAGGAGTTTATACTGACAAATCATTACATATTAATTAACTCAAATACGAGTTATGTTAGTTCTATTTGTTGGCTCAGTTGATATATGATTTGTTTTTTTATAATAAATCCTGACTTGAATGATAAAGTTGAAGTACATCATGCTCTCTGGTACTTTCAAAAGCCCATGAAATATTCCAAATAAGTGAATAATGTACAAACATGGCACTTATTCAATCAACAATTTGGCAAATTTAGCACAATGTGCAGAGAGCATTCATGAAACCATGATTTTCTATAACTGTGTGTTATAATTCTTGCTCCAAACAGTGGGACATCTTTTGGTTTAAAAACACTGACATGAAGCCATCCACAGGCCATATATACTTTCCACACTCTGATAATGTGCGTGTGTCAAGTCATATACGTGGCTGTTAAAAGATTGCAGAGAAAGAGGTCACCTCTTTCACTTTCACCTTTCTCCAGTGTAGTCTCAGATGTGCAGGCATCAGTCACAGTCACAGAGATGCATCGCAGCAGATAATCGCTTGACTGAATAATCGCAATTTAACACAACAGTCACGATGGTGGCCATCCATCCGCTACCCTCCTCCATGAAGGATAGCGATGTTATGAGGAAGTAAAGGGAGCTCACCAGCTTTAGCCCCATTCCTGACCCTGCTCAGCACAAGGATCCCATTCAAAGAGGCACCCTTCTGGTGCTCATACAGACATACATCTATTAATAGTTTATGATCCGTGCTTTGGAGTAAATGTTAGGAGCTGCATCCAGGATGGTAACATTTTATTTTGCTAGATGTCTTGGGGGTGCTTTGTTCATAAAATGTAGACTCACTCTCTCAACCCCTCAACCCCGCCAGAAAATGAAAGAAAGCTTTAAGTCCTTTGAAGTTGTAGGCTCGCTGACAAACAGATTGTGCAAAAGTGATAATACGCCAAGATAGTGCATGCCACTGGGTGCTGGAAGGCCACAGCAGCTCCCCAGGAATTTCCATTACTCTTTTATGGAGCTCCATTCTAAAGCTGAGTGCCCACTGTGAAACAGGATGAATCATGAATTCATGCATTGAGACACACAGACATGCCGGTGTACGCACATGTGAACACACACAGACACACACACACGGACACACACACAGACACCATAGATGTTGATACATTGCTCCTATGTTGTGTTTGATATGATAAAGGAAAGGAGAAATTTTACTCCGAGCCGTGCTGAAACGAAACCAAAAATGGAAAATCTTAACATCCGTGTCAGTGTTTCCCAGACTTTTTACAGTCATGTAGCCCTTAAGAGATTCAACCTCGGGCTACGTACATCCACCCCCTCCCCTGCCGCATCCTTATATGATTTTTTTCCCCCCCAAATCCACTTGAAACTGTGAAATACTCACCATAGTGTTAATGAGAACGGTGTGTTTGAGAGGATGCACATAACTCTGCAATGTTTGGCTGAATCTGAGAAAGTCTGAGTCTCTGAGAATCGTTTTGCATGTCTGTGCCTGAATTTTGTTTTCATGCTTGTCAGAGCCAAGAACCCACTCTCACATAAGTAGGCCTGCGTGGTGGCAAAGGGCATCAATGTCTTGACAGCACGATTGGCCAGTGCAGGGTACTCTGCACAGTCCTATCCAGAAATCTGGCACATTAATTCAATTTTCATGGATCCACTTGTTGCAACATCAATGAGGCTCTCCTGTTCAGATGCAGTTAAGGCAGCAGGCACAGCAGAAAAGGGATAACGAATCCAACTGTCGGACTTGTCAGTTTCAGGGTTGAACCTGCGCAGTTGTGCAGCCAGCTCATTGAGGTGCACTTACATAGTGCTTGACATTGTCTGCCACATTGCGCTGAGTTGCAAAAATAATAAAATAAACTAATAATCATGCAACAACAGAAAGCCTCCTGTTTTGTATCTGTTCACACAGTCTGAGCAGAGCTTCAACTTCTTTATGAAAGCTTCCATTTTATCTCATACATTGAATATGGTCACAGAGAGTCCTTGCAATCTGAGATTAACTTCATTTAGGCAAGAGGAAATATCACTCAGATAACATAGTTACGTAAGAAAGTCTTCATCATGCAAATGGTCGCTGCCTATTTCATGTTAGAAGGTGTCCAGCATTCTGTTGTCCTCGTCTCTAGCGGTTTACAGACGAGCATGCCCTCCCTGATTGACCTTTCATGAATGTGCGAGCTGTGCCAGGCTGGCTACATTTTTAGACTCATCCAACTACTGTGCATACAATTGACTGTATGCAAAGCAGTAGCTGCTTCAAAACCTTCCATGTCACTGATGCGCAGTGAAAGAGTGTTATTTGATGAACACATTTGACGGTCTGCACAGTTTGGGTAGCTAATTTGGGTTGCTTTTCCTGGCAGGTGTGTGACTGGGCTATTCAGACTATTTAAGATTGCATGTCCTTTTTCGGTTTCAAAAGTTAATCCGACCGTTTGTCTTAAAAATGCAAATTTCTTTTTTCTTTTTTCTTTTTTTTTTTTCAATGGCCCGCTCATCACTTCTCAGACCCCATTTTTGGAAACAGTGATCCATGTCATGTCGACTCTTGTCTCTGGCTCCCTCTCTGTCAGTTTCTTTGTGCAGTCTCTGTAACAGCATGTCCACTTTCTGCAGAAGTTCTTTTATTGTACAGATCAGAAACACATCATATGGTCTTTGACACTTATCAGCCAGACCAGGTTGACAAGTAAAAACCAGACACGCGGGTGTAGCACACTGACATTCTGCCTGTATCCAAACAAACACCACTGGCCAAGGCTTCTTAACAGTATAAAATGAATCAAACACAACAGAGAAGATGATCTGTGACTTTTTCTTTGCAAAAGTAAATTCCATCAGTCTTTACTTAAAACAGCTTGTTTGATCAAAGTCAACCAGAGATGGTTTATCTCCTGCATGCGCACACACAGTACTGAATAGTCATGGAAGAAGAATGCATGAATAGTTGGAGACCATTTGCTTAATAGCAGCCTGAACCAAAATCACATGCACCAGTTTTTAATCATACACACTTTAAAACAGCCATTTCTTCTCATGAGGATTGATGATGACAGACAAAATCGCCATCTTTAATACCCACTTTGTATTGATGTCTTTTTGCATAATTACACACACAAAACAAGAGCAAATATGATACACAAGGTGGCATTATACTGTATGAGTGTACTTACATTTCAAGGCCAATTAGGATGAAAGTAAGCATGATTTAATGAGCACTGCAGACTTGAAAATGTTTTTAAATACTTAATTTTAGATGTTAGATTTTGGAGAAGAGGCCCAATATTTTGGTCTGTATGTCTGTGCGTGCGTGTGTGTGTGTGTGTGTTTAGTGTGCACCCTGCCGCCGCCAAGGTTGAAAAAGTTAATGGAAGACTAATTAGAAAGCTGGGATCACGGCATGCTGGCCTGCCTAGTCATTACTCATCCCTGATTGGAGGGCCTTTGCCAAAGGGTGAGCACAATATGATTGGGTCCCCTGGTTGCATATGGGAGGGATGGTCCTCTTGACAGAAATATGTTCTGCACAATAAGGTGCGAGACTGTGTAGTTGGCTTGACCTCTCACTCTTTGAGCGGTATTTAGTGAAGATGCAGCCAACTCGGGCAAAGTAATCAATGGATTCAAAGGTTTTAGATAAAAACAAGTTTCTACAAAAACAGGAACATCAGAATGTATAAAAAACGTTTCTTCAGACATTTATTTAATCAACTCCAAATAAAAGGGATTTTTTGAAACATTTCCACTTAACTGTTTCATCCCTGATGAGTCCTAGATAACAGTGAGAGGGAGATAAGTCACTGGGCTGAGTTTCAACACAGTGGCGAGGGCATACTTTATTTTCTATTGCACCACAAAGTCATTTATGGTGCAGACACTGTCAGTGCTAATGCTGCACTGTAAAGTACTGAATGATGCAGGTTAATGATCTCAGAACACTTCGGTCATCTAACCAAATCAATTCAAAACCAGTGTCTCTTCGTTGTAATTGACTTCTGAATATGTGATCAGTTGCCAGTAATTAAAATGATACTGCCAGCGGTGTAACCTACACCTTTTGGTCCGTGAAATGCAGCGAAACAAGATTTTGAAGTGGCCAGCTCTGTCAGTGTGTGGCAGATGCATGTGCCTCAGTGTAAATGAGAGACGTGGAGCAATATGAAAGTGTCATTTATGTACTTAAATCTCGTTTCATGAAATACTGTATGAGATTTTTAATTTGTGTGTATCGGCTCATCATTCTGGTGCCGGCCTCACCAGGTGCCCCAGACTCCTACTGGCTGGCTAACAGATGAGCTGTCATGGCTGGCCACCCATGCCCATAATTACATTGGGGGCACTGCCAGCAGAATCTGACGTGCAGGCACAACGCACGCACTTTTGCTACTTGCTTTTCCTTCTTGATTCTGTCACAAACAATAATAGGGACAGGTTGCCCTGGCATGTCTGCTCCAGATGGAGCCCAGACCCAAGGGAGATCTGTGTCTATGTGTCCTGTGCTGCCTCGTTACTGAGGCACTGGTTCATGCAGGATCCTGAATGGTTGGATCCAGATGGACAACAGCGACAGGAGACTGATATACATTATTAACACCAGCTGAAATAATTCATTCAGTGGCTTTATTTGCTTACATTCAAGGTCATAGTGATTCAGAACTGGCAGGTCACCAATCCATCATGGTGGCTGGGTTTGATGAACTATATATATATATATAGTAAATACACAGTAAATACATATGTTTGTTTTGTTTATGATTTATTGATCTCTGACATGACATATGAATGTTGTATGTGTGATCATACATGCCATTGTCGGAGAGATTGAATAATTCCAGCAAATTATTCCCGAGCCAGAAATATCCCCCCATAAAACACAGCCTTCTAGCTGCATCATCAAAGCCATAATCAGTGAGCGCTTGTCTCCTTTGTTGTCAGCAGCGCTGGATTGGATAGAGGGTTCACTTTGAGGCAGGTGGACCATATCCAGGCCTTATTACTGATGTAATTACACACACCTGCGTCCCCCTTACCGCGGGTACAGCCTGCAGCTTGAGGAGGCATAGAAAAACTCAGCTTGGATAATGACAGGCATCTATAGTCAGAGCTGTGTAAACACAAATACACATAAACATTCCTAGATCCTTCACGATCATGACAGCACAACTGCTCGGTCCACGCTGCTGCTTAAAATCTGCTCGTCACAGAGACATCCCTTGTGTCCACCCCCTTTAACAGTGGAAGGGATTATGTTGGTGGCAGGGCTGACAGCGGCAGCCAAGCACTGGCACCGGCTACTCGTGCGAAGCTGAGAGCAGCTCCTCCATTTGACTTTGATTGACCCTGTCTGCCGAGAGAGTTGCAGCTCCACCTGCAGCAAGCTGGTGAATTATCATTTCAAAGAAGTGCCCAGAAAAGGTTATCCCTTTGAACAAAACGCCTCCATCCACACATCAAAGGAGGAGCCTGACATCGGGCTTTGCGAAGCCACGGTTACGACCAAAGCCTGGAAGAAAGTGCTGAGCTCAAATTCTTACTTTCCAAAGCCGGTCGACATTAGACCCCCGCTATATCATGATAAGGGCAATGGGGTAGTCAATGGAGTTAGCTTAATATTGCTAAACAGACGACAGATTTTGGTAAATGCTTATGTACACAATTATACATGAGTGCTCAGCACAGTGTGACTAATTAGAAGTGATAACATTCTGGTAAGCTGCCTTGTTATTTCATCAGTGTAAAACATCACCATGCCACTTCTAAGGCCATGTGCAGGCCAGAATATAAATCATTTTGATGGGAAAATGCTGCCTTGCTAGATTTGAAAAAATCTGTGAGATAATTTATCAGCAATTTGTATGTTAATTCAACACATGCTGTGTGTGCCTCACTTTTTTTTTTTTTTCCTTTTGCACATTAGAGTTGAACAAATAGTTCTTACTGTATTATTCAGGCTTCATTGCTGCATGGCACTGTAGACAAAAAAATTGGAGTACAGCATGCTTGAGGCATCTAGCATTTTAGCTCACATTTTCAAAAATTGTTCTCTCAAAGTGAAAGAGACAGCATTTGACTTTCACAGGCTTTGAGCTGTTCCTGCCAGCTCCCACTGCCAGCAGCAGACTCACTGTGCTATCTGATTAAAAAAAAAAGAGAGAGAGAGAGAGAGAGAAAGACAGACACAATTTCAGCAGGAAAAAACGCACAATTCATCCTTTGTATTTCATTTTACATTATTTTCATATTTAATCTTTCTGAAAGAGGAGGCCAGGCTTTATGGATTTTAAATTCTCCAGTAAATTTTGCCAACAAGAACACCAAACACAGAGGCTGAAAATATTCTACAGTGGCTGTTTTACCTCCCCACAGGAAGAGTAACTGACATCACCTGACTGCAACTAAATGTTTGCACCTTACCAATGACAGTAATGAAAATCCTTTCCCACCAACAACAAGACTTCTATCTTCCCTAAGAAGAGATCTATGGGAAACGTCAGCACCACCAGTGCCTCCAGAGATTTGAGGTTCACAATATTAGAGCACCTTTTTGGCATGTGACCAATGGTGCAATCCACTCTACTAGCAAATTTGTCAATTAATATGGATGGTCAAATAATTATAATGATGGAATACACGTGCAGAGTCCACAGGGAAAAGTGTGAGTGTGAAGGATTGGGTCATTTTCTAGTCATAAAGATGAGAGGTAGTGCAGCTGCGGACGAGGTCAGAGGGGAATGATGAAGGAAGGACTAATATGAGGGCTGTATCTATGATCCATGGCTGCATTGGTAATGATCTGACCTCTGGACAGCAAGTGGCCTACAACAACCTCTCCTGATGAGGAGTATGTGTGTGTGTATGTGGAGGTGAGGGGAGGGACGTTCCTGTGATAACTTGTTCAAAAGTATATGAAATGTATGAGGTCCAAACTGACTGTTGGGCTTGAGAATGGAAATATAATATTTTACTTCAGCCTCAGAGTCAGATAAAGTCATACATGCCATTATGTCTCTCTGAGTATTTTAAAAGCATGTTGAATGCTGATCTTTCAACTGCTCAGTTAATGGATGTCTGTAGAATGACGAGCAAATCCTGGAAAAGTTCCAGAAATAGCAGACATCAATTTGAAGAGAAATGCAATGACGTGTTTTCCTTACCTTGAACTTGCTATGTGATTAAATTGCCCAGTACCTGACGTTTGCTATTGTTGGCTTGCGTGTTCTCATGCACTTGCTGGTAAAACTTGAGATACAAGCAACATGGGGACCCTCTCATCAAGACATTGCTCCACAGTGCTTGCTTGTCTCTAAAAAATCTCTCAAAAAATTTCTCAGGAGCTGAAGTCTGGAAACTGAAATGTGTCTCTGCACAAGTTCCTCCCTCCCGTTGAGCTCCTTTAAAGCATCAGCTGACCTTTGACACCTTTGCTGTGCTCCCCATTCCTATATTGACCAACAATAGGCAGTATTACATGTCAAGTTGAAGGATTGGTGCTTTGTGCGGATGTGTCAGGCTCTGTGTCCGCTCATCTGCTCGCCAGGATCATGCAGGGGTTATCCTGCTTGGTTGTCAAATCCACTAATATTTTCATTTTTCCTGTCTCTATTTAGTCAATACCTGCTCAGTCTCTGGGAGGAGGCCAATAAGAGCCAACTCAGCCCTGGCTGACAGAGGATGGTGTGTGCAGCCAGGTATAGACATCCTCTAAGCTGAACCCGTTACGCCCAGCTCGTGTCGATGAAGTCATTACACAATGTGTGTTTCTCGCCAGATGGAAACAGTTTTCACACAACAAGAGCAAACCCTTTAAGGTCCAGCAGGAGAGACTGTATGGGGAAAACACCGTCTCAGACAAATGAAATCCACTGATGTGCACTAAGGAAAATAAAACAATACAAATGTCTCCTTTCTATTTCTCGGATAAATCATTTTTGATGTTTCCCTCTCGTGTATGCAGGGTTTGGAGTAGTCAGTGTGTGTCTCTGTGTGCTTGTTTGGCACGTCGGGCTTCTCCTTTTCAGCTGCATGTTTGCCGTGTCTGGGCCTGACTGGTTCTGAGGGGGTTTCCTGGGAGGAAATGTGTGGTGTGATTCAGCCAGGTCCTCTTCAGTTTGAGTATTACACAAAAGCTGCCAGACGAATGGGAATCCAATCACAGCTCCCTATGGCAAAATTGCCTGAACTGCACACAAGTCTGGATCTGGAGAGGCGCAGAGGAGGCACCGGTGACCTGTGATTTATCTAACAAACATGTCCACGTTTCTTCAGCAAAAACACATGTGATACAGCCGCTAGCAGTCAAGCCGTGTCTTCGTCCTGTGCATTTCTATTAATAATGCCCGCCTGCATTGTACCCCAGTCAGTGCTTGAGCATGATAATGCAGACGATGTGAGAGAGTGTGTGTGGGCTGTGCCATCCCTTGCTACACAGAAATGCTAATAACGTTGCCTGTTCTCTGAGGTTTAACCCTCATGTGGTGTTTTATTTTTTTTCCTGTGGAGGTTAATGCCATAAGGTCAGGAGGAACACTCATTAGAAAGTACTTTGCTTCACATACACTTTCTTCTAGCGGGAGTTATTACTCCTTTGCTACTTTTATAACAGAGCCCATCCATGATGCCAACACAATGTTCGGGCAGAGGTATGATATTTTTTACTTTTATTCCTGCTCATCCACCATCTGCATTGGAGCTGGCACCGAACCCTCGCAGACACGGTTCATTAAAGCCCTTTTTTGCTTTCAAATCCAAACAGCCACACAATCATCTGAATGGCTCTCATTATCTCAAGTTTAGAGATAGACTTTTTTTTTTTTCTGTGTACCGTTTGCACCCCTACAGAGACACACTGAAGAACTAGATCTTCTCATTATATTCCTAAAACCACCCTGTGATAACATGAATAGTTACTGGAGGTTTTAAGTGTGTCTATAGACATCTTACAAGGCAATAAAGAAGGATAAAGAAACACCCCCAAAAAGGAAAAGAAAAGCAGAAGTGAACACGTGTTACAACGAAAAGGTGATCCTTTTCACATTAAAATGCCACGACAGCCACTGTGAGGTTACGGCAGATTTACACACTGCTGAACAGAACACAGGATGAGTGTAAAGGCAGGAAATAAAAAACAGAAAAACTGATCCTAAGAGCGATACCATATGGCTATGTGGGCGACATCAAACAGGAAAGCGAGCCTCAAAGCAGAGGTGCTGTTTGACATAACTTACAAAGTGGAATGAAGATCTGATCTGGACTTTGTCAGATGCGTCAAGCAAATTTACAGCCTCTCATTGAATGTGAATTGTACAGAGTCTCAGGGCTATTTATTCGCAATGACAGATGGGCAGAAGGTAAAATGCTTTGGGGCGGGGGGGGGGCAGTGGATTAGGATTACAATGAGAGTAGAGAAAACATTTAAACATTACAAGACACATAAATCATTCACAAAGACAGGCAACATTGCAGAATATTTGCTGGAAACCATTTCATGTTACAGTATCACTACTCATCTGCAACGTAAAGACTGGAAAACAATCTAAAAAACAATGTCACAAGCCAAAGCAGACAGGCGCAGATGTTGATTTCTAACTGGGTTATAAATAAAATACAGTTCTCACAGAGAGTACCCAAATCAGAGTCTTTGGATGCAGTGATTAAGAAAATTGTCTGGTTCTGATTTCCTCTATGTTGCTGTAACTGGCAGCAGCAGACTGATATGAGGTGCCTGAAGGTGTTTGCTCCGAAGATGGGAGGCTGATTAGGTATTGTACACGTAAGTGTCTCATAAGGTTTATAGAAGGTTAATCAACTAAAGGAGAGTTAAAGCATGGAGATTTGTGGAAATGAGTGTCACCCGCTGCAGTCTGTACTTGTTTTTGATGACAAACAGCTGTGTAATAGCAGGTCACTCACGGGCTGTTATATTATCTTGACACAATGGTTACCTTTACAGCTGGCCTCCACATGCTCATCTCACATCTGGATATCTAGACTCCATTTATAGTACATCTGAAATAAAAATTTTATTCCAGCATACACACCAAAATCTGATACATCTTTCCCTTAACAAAACATAGATTACTGAAGGCAGATTTTCTCTGGTAATATTTATTCCTCATGTCCTTTTTTGCTTCCTCCCTATCTCTATGTATCCCTTACAATCTCTCTGTGGCAACACTACTATCCAAATTCCTGCTTCCTGCTTGATTTGCATGCAAAAGCATGATTGTGTTTATGTGCTATTAAATGTACTTTGGAGATTCTTGTCATTTTCTAATGTAACCAAATGTGTCACTGGCAGCCTCTAAAACAACCATCAGCTCATTCACAATCGGATTTGCGGCGTCTCTGCTCCATCCAAAAATAATCTGATCACCCTTTTTGGTGTTGATGCCAGGTGCAACGAGGATCAAAATTTGAGCATGGGGAAGATCAGAAAATCAGGATTAGGGTTTGTAGTGGGAGGAAGAAGACTTCTAATTAGCAAAGCCCTGCAATGCGAGCAGTTTTGTTATACGCTGAGAGAAGACCAGAGTGCTGTCAAGCTGAATTCCTAACGAGTTATAAAAGAAAACCGTAGAACTGAAAAAGCTTTTGGTTTGGTTGAACTAATGTGAACAAAACACCTCACTGAACTACATGGCCTTAGATTTGGAAGTTTAACACAAAGTTCAGTGTAAAGAAAGTCTCTCAGAAATAATCTTTGACTAAATCTGCCAGGAAGCCAAATGAAGGCAAAATGTTGTCATCATCTACAGTTTAGCACGGTCGTATCAGTGCAGCCGGGGATAGGGAGAAAGCTAATTCTCCCCAGTCTCCCTGATTTGCATGATTCCTCTCAGAGAGACTGCAATATATCTACATTAGTGTCAGTGTCCTTACGCATGTTTGCCGTGCTGCACCACGTGCTGCCACGCTAACGCACAGGCCACCCAAAAACAAGGAGGGATCCCATTGACACTAAAGACACAATTCAGTCTGACTGATCAGAGAGCTCATAGGAGTGTTACTAAAATATTCAGCACTGCGCTTTTCAAACACCGATCCACGAGTAAAAAAAAAAAAGCATTCAAAAGATCCCCCGAGTAACAATAAAATAGCTAAAGTGTGTCTAATTAGCATGATTAGTGGAAGAAAGCTCTGTGCTCAACTCTTGAATATGAATCAAACAGTTTCACTTGTTGGCAGATCAAATAAAATCATCTAAATGCACTACAGTATAGTGAGGTACTTTTATTGGAAGGAAACGAGCTGTTGAGCAGAAGACGGTTTATTTCCGTGCAGCAACCACATTAGCTCAGGGTGCTGAGGTAGCCCGTGGCACGCATGATGGACGGTCCTACCGCAGAGCTCCACGGACTAATGTGTCCCAGCCTCCGTACTCTCCTCCAGCTCTCCATAACTATGCCAAGGAAGTCTCCAATCAATACAGTATTGGTTTCAGTCTAGCTGTCGCTTAGAAAAATCAATGACCAACCCATTTCTAGCACTGTTCTCCACACTATCTCTTGTAAGCTTCCTTAAAACTGACTGGAACCAAAGCAGCCAGTTATCTCCCCGCCTCGTACGTCTGTGAGTGTTCGCAAGAGCCGGGTGACACTTTGTTAATGCGACAACTGTGTAACAAGGTGGACAGAGTGCTTCCGTAATTAATAATGCTAATCCAACATCACTTTATATGTGCACTTAGAAAAAGACAAACAAGGATAAGTAGGAGAAGAAAACACACTGCAGAAAGGGTATGATGAATGAGCAGGCTCACTAAGTGACTAATACCAGGGGATAAGAGAGAGTATTTCCCCCCTGTTGTTAATACTTTAATAAACAAGGACATCCACTATTTTCAAAGCAATATATCCAGTCTAGGTACTAATTAATGTTCCTGATAAATACGGGCCGTTAAAGATGTGTCGAGGGACTAATTAGATCAGTGGAAGAAGAGTCACTAAGCATGCAGTCATATCACATGGGACTGTGGAGTAAAGAGGGAGAGCGCCCACTCTGTCATGTGGCGGAGATCCAGCCGGCTCAGTCTTAAGGAAATCCCGCCTGCTCCATCAAGAGGAAACCACGGGCTAATATAATACCTCGAGATCCATAAGTAACAACCAGCCGATAAACCACTGGCAAAGTAATGAAATGTGACTCATCTTTACGTGGCAAATGGCCACTTAAAACAGCATCTGAGCTGAGTCTTTAAGGGAGTGAAAAAAACATCAGGCAAGGCGCAGCCCTCAGTAGGCCTGCTGTAACCACACCTCTAACCAGGTCCAGGTGGACAATCCAGATCCCAAGAAGTGGGTCAACCCCGCACCATAGAGGAAACGCTTAAGGAGATACAGAATTGAATGCAATCGACTAAGATGCTGTGCAACACATCACTGGCAAACACGGCTAAGATGAATCTTTGAAGTCTTAACATACTGCGTAAAGCATCTCTGCAGGAGGAGAGGAACATGGAGGAATAAAGCCCACACTGACCCTGTGACCCCTTGAAGCGCACTCCTATATTACTATTCTGCATGCCTGTGCTTTGACCTTTTCAAATCCCTCTTTAAAGGTTGCGTGTTCCTGTGTCTGTGGGCTGCGCGGGCTCTGCAGGAGCAGCCGGCTGAGTGAGCGCACCTCGGCTCTCCACAGGGTGACCTACAAAGCTATTGTATTAAAAGAACTGTATTTATCACTGCTCTCCACACCAATCTGTTCTACCTGCTGCACGGAGAACATAACCCTTCCTCAAACTCAAGTGCTCTTCCACTCAGCACTTTGAAAAGCCTTTTAGGCACGACTGGTTAGTGGGGTCTCTGAAAAGGAAGCCCATCGCTTGGCTGCTTTGAGAGGTGAAAATGGTATTCAGGAGCCACTGAAAGTTTAATCAGTCTGTGATATGTCTGCGCTGGGCCATTTGAAACACAGGCCTGAGCTAGCACCGGCACTGCTCACTGATTACAATGGGATAGTGTCCATTTTTTGGATCCTTCCTTCTTTGCATCTGCAAAACGGATACCTATTTCTGACAGATCTCTTACTTTAAGACTTTAACCTGAGTGTCTGCACCAGGTGCACGGCCTCTCAGCCTTCATTTTTTTCATCTTTTCAGATTATGACAGGCATATGATGAGGCTCTTGCAGGGGCTCCAGAGGAGGTTGTACCACAGAACGCAAAAAGGAATTGTTAGGCATGCTAAAGACACCTCCTGTGAAATGTATAATAATTATCCCAAGTAGCACCTCTCCTGTCAGCCCCCAGCCCAATATCCCAGTGTGCTGTGAACAAATGCGATTTTCACTTTTGGATCTAGTGCAATACAGCCTCAGCATACATGTTCTGGATAACTTCCTTCAAAGTGAATAGCACTTTCATAAAAGCAAATAAAGTTAAAACAGAAGAGATTTTTTTGGTTTTTCAAGCTACAGTTGACCATGGAAGAGACTTTATCATATCAGGCAGCTCTGATTTAGCAACAAAACAAACCAATTAGATGGAAAGACTCTGTGACCAGGAGTAAAGAAGCCCAAGGCTAACAGAGCCACAAGTTCCTCATAATTCCTCCAGTAATCTAATTAAGATACTTACTGGAACCATGGCAAGCTAATGAGAGGGCTATGACACATTTGTGCTCTAAACACTGAAGCGCTTTATCTGGCTGGGAAAATGGAATTATTTCCACAACTGCATCTCAAAGTCTGATATCCTTTCTCTCCTGGAATGGTTTTGTTTTGCCTGGCCTATCTCATCTGTTCATCTCCTCTCCAATCTTATAGTTAATTCTTCCAAGACAGGGACACAATGCAATTTCGTTTTAATGATTAAAAATGGAGCTTTCGAGAAAACGTAAGTAGGTTAAATAAACAGTGGAACTCCGACGGGCATAACATGACGGCGGTGCAGCTCTTTATCAGATATTTATAGCTCACAGTAACAGTGGTGTGCTGTGATATGTTTCTCTCCACAGGGATGTGGCTGTGCCTGTGTTCTGACATACAGTGTATCAGTGTCCTACTGTCTCTGCGACCTAGACATACAGAAGCACATGTTGACAGTGGTGCGCACACAGCGCTAACATGCTGTCCTGTGTCCTGCGACTGAATCTTTAATTCATGCGCTGTGTCTGAGCCGGGTCCTCGCCTTGTTTTGGCCGACGGCTGCCTGTCTGACAGGGAGTTGGAGGGGTTGGAGTGTTGATATGGAGGTGTAAGATGGTTGGGTGGGGTTAGGTGCATTTACAAATCGAGGCAGATGGCAGGATGTGAGAATTGCCAATAGACATTTTGCTTCCTGCTTTGCGGGGCCCGCAGGTCGGCGGGGTCAACGGCCAGCTTTGCCGTCGCAGCCCATGCTGCGCACACAGGAAGAGAGCGGGTCACTCTTTTATCACCAAGGCATATTGAACAAGCAGCTGAGAAAAGATCACAGCAGCACAGGGGGAACGCAGACCCGAGAGGTATATCTCTCCTGCTTTCACGCACTCAGATAAGGCACTGAGTCTGACAGCACTTTCATTTCTGCCACTTGCTTATTTCATATGATTAAGCTTTAATGGGTTTTTGTGGATAACATCCCTTTGTTTTCCTCTGTATTTCTCCTAATTAAGATTCAGTATGACATGTTGAAGTCCTCTTGCTTTTGCAGCACCGGTCTATTGGAAAATGAAACTGAGCTTTCGTGAGCGGGAGGGTAACCATCAGGAAGCAATTTAGCTTCTCGCTGATCTTTAAAACTACAAACACAAAGTTTCACTTCTTCCTCTGTGCCGCTCAGCAGAGATCCAAAAATCCTCGCTGTCCTTAGAATATTCACTTTGAAGAAGTAAAACGCATATGAGGCACACAAAGCTGAGGGAGAAGTGGGTGAGGTGGTGTTTGTAAAAGCAGTGGGAAAAGGATGAATAATCTCTAGCATGTTATATACAGTAGACGCTGTGGGGGGCTGTGTGTGTAATCTGAACACTGAACATGTCATTAACATGAAAATGCACCACCACCAAATACCTAGAATGATAAAACAGATTTACATTTTTTTCACTTATTGAAATTCATCTTTCCTCACTCGCATGCTATAATTGACACAGTTTAGTAATCTGTGGCAACTGCATGAATATGAATGAATGAAGCTACTTTGGATATACTATATTTCAAATTAGCAGGCACATCTATCTTTTTGCATGCCCCAATTAAATTTGACATTCTGTATGAGGCAGCGTTGAGCAGTCAGTGGTGTGTGTTTATGAATATGTATTCCTTTTACGGTGTCAATTAAGCATTGGATAAACGTCCATGATATGCTTTTCACGAGCTTAAGTGTAGTCAAACTAATTCTAATTAGCTGGTTTATATGAGAGGCTCAGATTAAGAGTAAAGAGCTGTGGATGTCCCATCGGCGCAAAGCTACGAGCCCATATGTGAGGCTGTGTGTGTTTTGTAGGAATAATAAATCGTCTCACATGTTTTACACTTCAGAGTTGTTCAGCCTTGGCGCTTAGTGGATTTGCTTGAAAATATTCCAGAGGAAAAAAAAAACACACATCTGTAAGACATTTTCAAAGTCGATGGCTGATGTGCTTTGGACAGTGTCATTAAAACATCCCGGGTTATGGCCCGTTATAAAAATGCCCAGCTATCCAGGTGTCAGGAGACATTTATTGGACTCCCAGAGGCTTTGGGAGGGAAAAGAGGATTTGGAAGTTTCATGAAAAGACAAGAAAACGTGCATGAAAACCTCTTCACCTAAAACTGCAGGAAAGCTTCCAGAATGAGGATTAAGGTTCAACTTCCATCTGTGTGACGGACAGACGAGTACTTAGCAGACAATTATAATCCGTTAAAAGCTAATAAAAGCACCATCATGCTGTTTCAGCATGAGGTGAGCCAGGCTCGGGGCTGATGCCGGCTCTTTCCCTCTGATTGGCTGTTCGCTGATGAGAGGTAGACATCCTATCTACAGCCCCAGTCCCCACAACAGCCTCAGGCTTAAGGGGTCAGAGGTGAGACCCGGGATCACATCAATCACACATCCACTGTGAACGCTACATGAGTTAATTTGGTAACTAATTTATCTGAGATGGGCTCCTATCTGCCTCATATCAGTTTAAATGCCTCATGGATGGAGCACAGGTCTTTATTGCTCTGTTGAGGAGAGAGCAACTCCCATGTGCCTGCTTCAGCGACTCGCTGCAGTAGGCATGAGATCAAAATGGGGCTACTTTTTGATGTTTCTCTACAATCTGAGAAAAAAATACTAATAAGCTGCACATCCCTCAGCATGAAGAGAAGTGAAAAATTCTGCCAGTCTGAATTTGGGTGTGTGCCACTGCAGGACAACCTGAGGTGTCACCACTTTCATCTGCTTGGACTCAAGTACATCAGGGAACTCATTAGTACGACAGTCTTTCAAACCAAAAACTCTTCATCCCTGTTATCCAGTCAGGGAAACATCTGTGTGATACTCATCCCCCCAGCACCACCCGTGCCCCTACCTCTACCCCTAACCCTAACAAACCAGGTTACTAGGTTAATTGGTAACCATGACACTCTAATCACATGTGCTTGAGACATTTGATGTAATGAATTGATTTATTGACTTAAGTGGTTCTGTAATATCCTGTGCCCGGTGTAAATTAAGCAAACAGCAGCTATGTGTGTGCACAATTCAAAAGATAATAGCAGAAATACAGTATTTACCACATAACGTTAATTTCTTCGATCAAAGCATGCAGCTCTGAAGCTTATAGCACAGACATATTGAGGATGCACTGGAAACAAAACTACAAAACACCTCCATAACCATGAATAATTTTGAAAGGTAAAAGGAAATGAGACATCTTATCGCTATTCTCCAGTGAGGGCGGTAGGGAGAGGGTGAGTCAAAGGTTCAAGATGCATTCAGAACGGACCAAATACAAGTTTGTTTCATTATCAGTTTTGGTCTGAAGCTATATAAACCTATCACAAATGTTCTGCCTTTATCTCCACTGTTTGGATATACAGGGGATGAAAATATTTATTCCCTTGCTAGCAGTGGATAATAGGTTGTAGCCTTAAGCCAATGCGCTTTCAGGAGGAGTACAAAGACACAGATTGGAGATGAATCAATGGTGATGATAACATGAGCTGGATGCAGTGAATCAGCCTGGGTCTGGGCTTTGTGACCGGTCTCATTCAGACATAAACCAGTGGCTCCAAAGATTAAGGGGAGATTCTGTCTCTGCCTCTGTTCTCGGCCTGTAACTGAAATGTTTTGGTTGTCCTTTAGATCCCTCCTGTATGCCACCAATCACAAACCAGTTCCTTGAGAGATGGCCGCGAGCACAGTCCTTAGAAGTGGATTGCGGGGAAACCTGATGTAAATATGTGCAGCTGGCAGCGCATGTGGTTTTATTCATTCTGCTCGTGAGTCCTGTGCTGAGAGGTACAGTATGGATTTCTATGAAAATAACTTCGCCTTACAGTTTTTTTAAACTCAGTTTGAAAGTTAACCTCTTGAAAAGTGCATGCGCCATCTGAAAAACATTTAAATAAGTGCTCTCTGTATGAACTCTCACAAGTGCTCTTTGACAAAATGAAGTGACTGAAATGGTGCAGGGTGTCACTGCATACGACTTGAATAATTACAACCTGTGTTTGGTGTCTGAACGTAGCAGTTAATCCCGTGTGACGGGTCTATCTGACAATCTCGACTGCTTGAACACTGATTGACACCCTTCACTTCACATAATCTGCCAACATTTACAAAGACGGTAGGGTACAAAAAAAGGCTGCTGCAATAGAAAAGAATAAAAGCCTTTCTTCATGGAAACTGAATCCATGGTCTCTCCAGGTTAAAGCAACTGTGCCAATTTAAAAATAACAAATACAGACACAGAGCCTACAGGGACCCAAAGCTTTTACTGTAAACTGTAGCAGCCATAGCAGGGATATCACACAGTTGATAGATACTTCCAAATAAGCTATGAGACATGGGCTCTCTTGTGTGTTACCTCATAACCTTTCAATTATATATCCTGATAACATTTCGACTTTTATTGTCAGACATGATGTTGATAAGTGTCAAATAAACTGCAAGGAACATAATGCAGTCACTCGGGCCCTCCTGCAACAACAGAACATCCCGACATGACGAGATGGTGCCAGAGCACAAGTTAACTGAAGTACTCCTACATGCATTTTTACAATCCACAGTTTAAATCCATATATTTTTAATGACCGCATCACTGTTTCTATGAATATAAATTATGCATGGGGCAAATGCTATCTAGCTCACAGTACTTTTGACTCTTTCACTGCCTGCTCTCCATCAGATTCCAGTCTGGGATAGTCGGCGCAGAGATGAATTCTAATGAAAAAGACACACTTACATCCCGGCTAGTCCATCCACTTTATGCTTTTGAAATGACATTAACCTTTTTAGACACAATTTTCGGAGGATTTCGAAGGCGGATAAGTATTGCATCGCTAATTGACTGCTTAGTAGAGGAAATGTGGTGGAAAATGACAAGATTATTAGATACAGAGCGAGAATGTAATGGAGTGCCAAAGAAAGGGCTTGCTGATAACACCTTCAAAAATGCCAACAAATAACAGGAACGCTGCACTGGAGAGGGCCTCTGTGTGAGGGGGAAAAGCTAACTTCCCTAACATATGCTTACACACATTCATACAAGGTCAAAGTCATAAATGCACGCCCACACGAGGTAAGTCAGTTTTGCATGAAAATGTGAACAAAGATGACTATCACCTACATCCACACTCACGCAGGCCGTTCATGTTGCCCCTACCATAAACATGTTAAATTCAATAAAAGCTTGATACTATTTTAATAAGAGGAAAGGCTTGCGGCTTAAATAACTTTGTTTTTCTTCCACAGAGCTCCCCATATCACATTTCTCAATTTCAGGCTTTTTCTAATATCCCCCCCATCCCCTGCAGGAACACTTGTGTGTTTCAGTCAGTGTTCAGTAGGCTGCATGAGTTCACTCCTCTAACTCTTACCACATGTGCACTGACTGGGGTCACACTGCACGCCAGATAAAGCCTCAGAAAAACACAGCCGTCCTTATCTCGCCATTCAATTCTCCCAATTATTATTAAATAAAAGATCAATCCAAAAAAGTATTACTGACATGCAGTTTGACAAGCTTGACACAACACACTCTCATGACTTTAAAGAAAAATCTAAATCAATTTAGATGAAGTATTGATAAGGATTGGGTTGAGGAGGAAAGGAGGTGACTGATACACAGAGGGCATAAGAAAGTATCCCAGTAGATGATGAAGAGGAGATGCTTTTCATCTTCCAACACAAAGAAATCTATGAAAGTCTGCTATGTCAGATCTAAACGCTGCATATGAATTCTTCATGAGGAAATTAATTGTTTTTGTCTGTGGGATCTGGGTGTGCTACATAGCCACCCATTCCTTTCTATACTCTGCTATTATCTTTTACTATAAATCATAATTTGAACAGCATTTAGTGGCCACATCCTGACTTATAGACTCTTGATAATTTCTACTTTATTCTCATTAAATTCAGGCTCATTTCCTCTGATAGAATATTACCGAAGCTACCCAAATGTTGCACAATAAAACAACGAGGAATGAGTGTAATTACAACTGCTCACAGCTCCAGCCTTAATGTTTTACATGGTACACTGCACAAAAACACAACGCTTATTACACAGTACAAACACTGCTGCAAGTGGAGATTGGCTCAAACATATAAAGATGCACTCATTCTGAAATGGGCCATGAAATACAGAGGACTGTGGATTATTGCTGGTCACAGAGAGGAGCTAATCAGCTCGCCAAATGAATGATGAGGAGAGCTGAAGAGAGGACTCTCTCTCGCTCTCCCCATTATCTGGAGACGTGCTGAGAGGCTACCTGGTGTGAACACACAGACTTCCTGCCTATGCAGTGGGCAGAGGCTCACGCTGGGCGTCCCGCACGCATCAGATAATTGGTAGAGCACCGCCACGTGAAGCGCCGTGCCAAGGGGATGGCGTGCAGAGAAAAACACACAACTTCAGCAGATGGTTTGTCTGATGAACAAACAGCATGCGGACAGAGACGGAGAGGGAGGAAGAATCGAGAGCATCCTGAAAATGTAAGAATAGTGGCAGAGTCAGAGGGGGGAAGAGCAAATTTGTGTTTGTGTGTCGACATACATCCTGACTGACATACAATGCGACAACAGTGGAAAGATCTAACGGTGACTGACAGCTGATTCGTTCATTATCACACAACACTGGTTTCTATCAGTATTTCCTGACAATCCCAGGTGTCAGAAAATCAAAAGGCAGTTGAGCAGCCATGCAGGGAGCAGAAAATCAAATATGTCACAGTAATAACAAAACACCAAATATTGGGCTTTTGATGACACAATAAACAAGCACACTGAGCAAAAGAGAGTATAGACACTGCAACAATAGCAAAAAGGATATCATTACAGCACGTCAGTGGCTTTATTCCACAGTATGGGTCAGAAGAAACAAGCTAACAGAGCTGAATCGATGTGACAGGGTTAATGACTGTTTCTTCTCTTCTAAACTCCGGCTGTGGAGCAGCTGGGCCTCAGGGAGCCCAGGTGACAGTTAGACTTTCTGTCATATCCGCCCAGTCACACTCCATTTCTTCACCTCACTTCTCCAACATGATGCCACGACACTTCCTCCCCCGACACCGGCACTCAACCACATCCTCACCTGCGGGCCTCGCAGGACCTCAGCATGCTTAAATCAAAGCAGCGTGATTATTTACACCAACATTACTTTGTTAATGGAGTGACAATCAGGCTCAGGTAAAATAGCACTCACAATTTTTTGCTTTGTTTAACCCTAATTATATGCCAGATGGGCGACGCTTGACACACAGCACGACAACACAGACTCGGAGAAACTTTTGACTCAAAATTCACGTGTGTGTTTTGAAAGAACATGTGGTAGTTCACACATTATCTGTCGCTACCGGCATCCACATCCTGTGGTAAAGCTACGGGTTGAAATAAATTAGACAAAAGACCCTATTATTTGACCCAATTAAGAAAAAGGGTATGGCATGTCAGCACAACATGCAGCACAAAAGCATGTAAATTCATAAAAGGCTAGCATGTACTTGCTTTTCCCTGTAATAAAAATAAGCACTTTACCAGAGTGATACATTACATATATTTAGAATTTTCTCTTATCTAATTATAATCATTGTACATTAGCCTTTTAGCACATGTTCTTGATCAATCCACCCTCACATTTCACCGGGCATCTAAAAATGTAACAAAGAAATCCTTGAATCTTCATCTTCTTTTTTATCTGAATCATGATGTTTTAATACTCTTACTGATTTCACTATCATGCACAACCTACAATCATGTCTTTATTTGGCTGACAGGCATAAACTACAAAATAATAATTTAATGGAGAAAACATTAGAAGATCTATCTGTGGCCGTAGCTGGAATGAAATGAAGGATTTTGTTCAGATTCATCCAACAACAGCTAAAACATGAATTATTCCTCATATTCCTGAAAAATGAATTTTCAACTAAAAGCAAATCTGACTTATGATGTCGATATGCATAATTCATTAATTTTCATTTGTTTTCTCTCAGCAATTTTTAAATCTCAGTCATCTTACTTTGAAATTAAACTCTCCAATAAAGACTGTCGGTGGTTGTGATGACATAATCGTGATGAGGTTCGGAAAGCCAAAGGGTGTATTTCTGTCCGTGAGTGTGTGTGCGCCGTGTCAGGGGCTCTCGATGTATGCTCATGGCTGTACATAATGTTGGGGGAACAAAGTGGAAATGGGTTAGTGTGTGAATCAACTCCATATGTGAGTGTTTGACCACACTTTGGAAAAGTTGCTGATTTAGAGCAAAAGGCCATCTGTGCCATTTTCCCTGACCTTCACGGGGCTGTGACTGTGACAGCGAGCAATTCCCTCTCTGCGGGATGACTGTTTTTATATAGGTGTGTGTGTGTGTGTGTGTGTGTGTGATTGTGCGCACATATATTTGTGTGTATGTGAAAGACACAAAGGATCAAAACTTTTTGGAGTATACACACTTTACACTCTTATTGTAGATTGGTTGATTTTCTATTTGTCTGTGGGCTGTGATCTTTTCTCCGCTTTGTACAAGAGGCCAAGCACAGCAGCTACCACCAATAAATCGACTATATCAAGAAAATTATGGCTGAATTGAACATGCTCACAAAACAGGCTCTCTGGAGTGCGTTCCCACTCCCCACTAGGCAGTGGCCTAGTATCTCTCTCACAGTCAGGGTGACCTCCTGATTTACTCCTTTTTGCCCTGGTCACAGCACTTTGTCAATACAGTGTCCACCATTCAGGAACACATCAGCACCCAAGGACAGTCCACAGGCCTGGCTGGTCAGCCTGAACAAAATCCAAACAAATAACCTTCCCTGCTGTCACAGATTTACAACCCTCTGATAGGACCGCCCGCCATTAGACGACAACAACACGGCACACCAGGGATGAATCATCCCTGCCTTTTCCCCCTCACCTCCTCATCAGAGACATGGTGATGAGAGCGTCGTGGTTTCACAGAGCTTGAGCTTCACAATTTGCTACAGAATACCTGCCATTTCCTTCTTTTGGTTATTGTTACGGAGCTGCACTGCAGGAGAGGATAAACATGAGACATCAGCAGGCAGAGTGAGTCTTGCAGATGTGACCACGCTGCCCCACTTTCTTACACATGCTCGTCAGAGCTTACCCTGCCTGAGGAGCCTCTTTTTTCTCTCTCCTTCCCTTCTGAGGGTGAGGCCAGTGCCAGCCACTAGTATGGGCTGTCCAGGGGACAGCGTTCCCAGCTGGGCTGCTGCTGCTGAAGGGGCAGTCATCACTGCCGCGTCGCCCTGGGCAAGGCGGCAGTACCGAGTTGCTGGTCTCTTGATCACTGTGGTAGCAACTCATCTGTAACTGCGCTGGGGCCAAAGAGGCCACTCATGCCTAAACACTAATGTGGAAGCAGGCCAGAGAAGACAAGTTGTATCTCTGACGTTAGCCAGTAAAAAGAAAGAGAATATTTAAACATGTGCGGCTCCTGTATAACTCAACTTTAAACAGGAGCCTACAGCATGGCTTGTGTATTCAGTCAGCTTACAGCGTCTGGTTGCATATAAAGCTGTGATCATTAAGGCAGCAAAAATGTTTTTGAAGATTTGAAGCTTATATGAACGAAAACCGCAAAATCTGCCTTAGTTGAGTATTTCATTAGGACTGAAACAGCTAAATAAACATTCCTACTAACCGACAGCACTTTACAGCATGCACACAGCGCTCAGTAGAATATTAGGTTTGAACTGGAGACACTGTTTGCTTGTAAATGTCTTGTAGCTGAGGAGGTTAGAGAATTACTGCTCTGGGTCAGCTGCAATGATGCTGAAATGCTGTTAAGAGTTACATAACTGCTCTCAGTTAAAAGCTTATTCTCTCCTTCGGTGTTTCTTGTATCTCTGTGCTTTATGTAACTAGAACAAACTCTTAACAATGCTCATACATTATGTTCCATGCAGTCAGTTAAAGCAGGTCTGTTTTATGCCGCGTTTGTACATAGATTGCAAAGAAAAATTACACAGTAAAAAAATTTGTGATTTTTGTCTCTAGAGATCTCTTCCCCTTTTTCTCTGTAAGAAAAACTCAAAGACAACAAATTCAAAGACTTACAAATACACTAAAAATTCTCAGATGCCTCCTCCAGTGATATTATCTGGTCATGGCGTGCCTCTACGTTTAACAATGGCTATTTCAACCGGAAGAAGCATCTTAAGGCACTGGGTTTTCCTAGGATGCACTCGGAGAAAAAACAGCGCTCTTCTACACTGTCATCAAGAAAAAAGCAGTTTAGTGGATGTTTTTGGCAGTTATGATTTCATGTATCTCGACGGAAAAGGAAAAACAACTGTATCCTCTCAGCCACAGCAGATGAGACTCGTCTATATCATGCTTTTTGTAGCTGTAAAGGGGGGCAGTGAAAGATGTCGTCTGGCACTCTATCTCTGATATTGCCGTGATTAAGCAGTTCTTGTGGCCGTGATACAGTTATCAGCAGTAATGCTGGAAGCTGACTGAACAGACTCTCCAGCTCAGGGAGGACTGCACTGGCTGATGGAGTGGCTCAGCTCCCAAGGCAGTTGAACTGACATTACATTAACTGTCTGAGCCACAGAGAGTGGCAGAGAGGAAACACTGCAAAATGTGTCGCTTTGGTCAAGTCGCACTAGGCAAAAGGCAAACTTAGGGAATAAAATGACATTCACAGGAAAAAGCGTTTACGGTGATGAAAGCGAGAGATGATATTTCAAATCACATTTGTCACTCTTGACATTTAACTCAGTGATTGCCTTTTATAAGTTTTCCATTTTGCCCAATTTGCCTGTTAAATGAAGCAAAGGTGGAATGAACACCAGGCTGGCTTTTTTATCAAAGCAGCAGTGTAAAATGACATCATTATAGACACATGGCCACAGGTATGTTCTGTTCCTACTCAAAGTGCTGCAGACACTGCATTTACAGCTTCCATTATGGGCTCCAGAAAACACGATATGCACCACAAAAACAAGCACTATTGCACATTTAAGAACTTTGTGAATATGTATCAAATTGTTTTGTTCTATGGAAACTTATTTCAAAAAATAAATACTGCCAACATTTGTCAGCTTCTGCTTTTATCTTTGTTGTAGACTCATTATACTCTCTGACCTTGTATTTCAAGCAGTGAATCTAATTGATTTCGCTCTATTCCTCATTAAGGCTTATTCTGTAACTTTAGATGTAGACAAAAGATTCATAACAATCAAAGACAAATCTTTTTTTTTTCTTCTTGGATACCAGGTCTATTATTTTCAAGTCATTCATTATCCTTGAGTATAGCGTACTAGTTCTTAATCTCTATAGCCAATAACACTATGGTTGTGAGGCTGTTTTGGATGAAGCACCAAGGCTGAGATGAGGAGGATGCACGGTGAATTGATGCAAAAAAAAAAAAAAAAGGTGAAAGATTTGTATTCTGCATAGTTTCAGCTTGCTGTTCCAGGTGTGTTCTATGTACTGTGTAAACTACCAGAATTCAGGCATAATCATTCTGTACTCTGGGCTGGAGACAGTATGAGTAACAGTAAAGGACAGGACAGGAGCAGGCCTGCAGGTCCTGCTGTCATGGCAGCCATCCTCTCTTTATCTCAGTCTCACCTGTGTCCTGGACAATTTAATCCATCCAGCTCCTTGTGGCTTTCCAGAGTGACATTCGATTAGTGGCCCAATTAGAAATAGCATTGCTTCAAGGCCTCTTTTTCCCCCCTTGTGTCAGGCTGAGAGACTAAGATGTAGTCTGAGGAAGTTCAAGGCTAGTGAAAATGCAACAAGCAACCCACGATGCCAATACCAGGCTGGGAAGTAAATTAATTCTGCATAGGCGTGCACACAGACATGCTCTGTGCTCTTAGAGACACACATGGGTATGACCTTGGTCAGCTCTTAATGTTCCATCTACCTACACAACAAGAGCAATCATGGGATATTTCACACCAAACACTAGTTCAAAACAATTGGTAAATGAGTCATTAGCAGCTGCTGTTAAGTCCTTGGAGAGTCTATACACAGATGCTTCTGCTAATACGCAGAGAACAAAAAAAAAGCTGATGCCACACTATTGATGAAAGACACGTTTGCCTTAACCCATTTCCTCTGATAGTTATATGGATTTTCTTCAAAGAGGGGTTAATGCCTATGTTGACTGGATCCTTGCCTTTTAACAATGCAATTAGCGAGGCAAAGGTAGCAACAAATCACTTTCATTTGCGTTAATTGATTTCTAGTTGTTGTAATTATGACTATCAATTGTGAGTCACATCAAGGAAGGCGCTGCGCCCTGGCTTCAGTTTTAATTTAGTCACGCTAAGTGGGTAAGCATCATGGTGGAAAAGGGACAAATCCAAGCTCCCACTCACATGTACACACACATACATATATACACACAAACACACACACACACACACCCACACACACACACACACACACACGCCTCCTAAGTGGTTCAGTTTCTCACCAAATTTGCAAGGATGTGATTTGGCATATGTTCCTGTTATGGCCAGGCGTGTGAACAGGTGGACCAGAGGCTGGTGTGAATGACTCGATGTGCAGCAAAGCAGAGTAAGCACCTTCTGTCACAATCTTGGGACTAACTGGGGTCTAAGCAGCCCCAGGGCCACCGCTGACTTCTGGGCCTTATTGATGGGAAGCTGGGATTGGCTAACGGTGCAGGCTTCCCCTGGCAGCTTTCGGCAGCTCCACCGACTCTTTCTTCTAACTAAGCTTTGTCTTTGACGTGAAGAATAGCTGAGCACTGAGGGCTGTGAGTGTCATGCTAATGCAGTGATTCAATTGGAAAAGACAGACTGGTTGATGCCAGCGCAGTGCCTTTCCCATGACTTTTCTCTTCTGGATGAAAGATTTAATTGTAAAATGACTACCCTTTGCAGTTAGTGTCACTTCCAATATTAAATAAACCCTAAATAAGCAGATGGAAATCACTTCCTAGGATGAGGGAAAACAGACATTAAAGCAGCCCTGAGGGGAGGATTCACCTGTGAGTATCGTCCTTTCAGCACTGTGGTGAAGGACCTGCAAGAAGTGGGGGAATTGATCTTTTCCTTCCATGAGCAAGAGTACCCATCTCTAATTGTCTACCGCAGCAGAGAGGGCCTTGGTGGAGGCTCTGCACAGGGAGCCTCCTGTGCACGGTGGGAGAGCACCTTGGGCCCTCATGGAGTGACAGGAGCTAACACACACTTATGCAGCACGCTCTGAATAATGCAAATCATGTCAGCCCTCACACAACTCTACCTAACAAGACTCTGGTGGTTTCACACACCATCATCTGTAACAGTGACAAATCCCAGCATGATGCAAATTAAAACAGTGTACGAGATTATTTTCACTATAGTGACTGAATTATGGACCAATAAATTTAGCTCAACAGAAATGACTCGGAGCCAGTGTACTCATAGATGCTCGGTGAGACGCCTGCTAATAAGATTGTTGGTCCACACATTGTCTGGCACTCCATCACACATAAGTGACATCCTGATTTGAATTTCCAGATGCACACTCGCACACGTGCATTTCAGACATTTTCAGGCCGGTCCCAGTATCCCAGCAGCAGGTCCAGAGCAAAGTCTCTGGTCTCGGTCACTACTGAGGTCTGGGGCCCACAGGCCTCATTCATCACAGCTGCTTCTGTCGGGAGCTCTGGATCACTGCAGGCCTTCTTTTCTGCAGACTCTGCATTTTAAGTTGCCCGTGGGGAGGGGGAGGCGATGATGGACGCACCAGTCAGGGCATCTGCGGCAAACACACTGCAAGCAATCCAGTCAGGGTTAGTCTCCCTGACAGCACCACTCTGACACAGAAACTCTGACGAACACATAGTGCCCATCTGGCCGTAGTCAGCGGCACAGAGAGCAACGCCAGAGGGGCCAGCCACACTCTTATCCTGAGACTGATGTATGTGTACCACTGGTATTGTTCTTGCTAGAGAAAAGATTGGCTTGGCCAAAGACTGTCAAATAAATATCGAGGTGTAATTTCATCTCGTACAGCTACCTTTAAAAGAACTCCTTGCCATAAATTCTTTGCGGTGACAGATATGTCCAAGAAAATCCCATTATACTCCTGAATGTGAGGCTGGCTTGTCCCTAAACCGTGCGCAATGGTTGTGGCTGATAGGTAAACATAACAAGATGATGTATTGTGTTGGACAGTAATTCTAGTTCCTCTCCATCTCCCCTGGGGCAAATGGGAAGTCTCAGCCTCACTGCTGTGACTCAGCCGACACCTTGGCCTGATGAGACAAACCATGCATGATAATTATGTGTGACTCAACAAGCTGCAGGGGCAATGTTAAGTAAGAACGGCGCTTCTGCGTGCATGCTGGAGCATCTATGTTGATGCGTCTGTCATTACTCAATTCCCATTTAGCTGCCCATTGACATATTTGACCCCTGAAATAAGCATAGCAATGACAAACTGGGTGGCAGTGCTAGTAATAAAGTATGAAAAGGCAGCGTTTGAATCTAATTATTAGTCTAATGCATTAGATGTGATCACACATGCTCTTCAGTGATGAGGAAATCATCTCCCATAAGACTCCACACTGATAATTACAATAACATTAACCTTTGCCTTGTTAATTTAGGCCCTCATAGCAATTCATCTCAGGTCTGAGACCTCTGAGAACATTTCTTTACACTACTTTTGAAGGGTGGTGAATAAGTTGATGTGGTGTGGACAGAAATCAACCTGTAACAAGCGCACAGTGTTTCTCTAAAATGAATAAATGAAGAGTGCTGTATTTGCTGCCTGCTGGAGCATATTTTCTTGTAAGCCTGTCAACTGTGGATGAGTGCATGCACATGTGTCATAACCCGGCCCGTGGGCCATGACAAAATTGGGAAACAGAAGCGCAAATGCTGACGAAAAAAGTTATTTATTGTACAACTGTAGTAAAGAAAGTAAAAATGTAACAGAAGCCAAGCAAAAGCAGAAGGGGCTGCAGGCGCTGGCAGGGAGGAGAGAGTGCCCTGGCTGGCCACTGCAATCCAGCACCGCTCGCATCTCAAAGACAACATCGGAAAATATAGTAACTGACACCGCTCTCACAGATAAAAGCAGGGGCTCTGAGAGCGGACGCATTTCCAACCAACACCATGATCAGAGTACCATAATGGCAAGAAAATGACTCATTAATGCGTTCGTGTCTCACCCTGAACGTCTTTTCTGTGCCCATGTTAGCTGCTTCTAATGATGTGTGTTTTGTGCAGACAGAGCCGTCTCTCCTGCTGCACACTCAATCTCAAATGAGCTTCAATAACATCTACCAAAAATTAATATGGAGAAAGCAGACAGTAAACACCTGATAAGGCAGACACGCAAATAAATACAGAAAAGACGCATACCCACACCCACACACACACACGGGAAGATACAGATCACACAATAAACTCTCTTATTCAGGTAACATAGCGACTGTATTTGACTGCGAACACTGGAGAGGTCTCAGAGGGTCCAGCTGTGTGTTCCCCTGACTGCATTATTAGACCATGGGTAAGAAAATCAATTATTTTTCTCTTCATTACAAGATTAGCTTTCACATAAAAATATGAAAGTATCTAATTAAAGTTTTAAAATATCAGAAGTGGCCTCTTAACTTTTCTCTGATGCGAGTGTTGCAGGTTTGTGTTGTTCAGTATTGCTGTCAGTGGTCTTCCACTTCACAAGGCGTAACGTAACTGAAAAGGCACATGTTCTTACGGAACATATACCGTGGCGCAAGTGCCTTATGATCCATTAGGCAGGCAGAAAACTCTCAGCGTGAAACAGTGAGAAAAGATGCACTTGTCAAAATAATCATTCACATTTTGGATTGACACAACGGCATGCTTTAACACGGGAGGTTATTACTTGCCAATCACACTTGGCTGCTCGGTGGGTTTTGTTCATTCTTCAGTGCGCTGCACCATCTTGACTGTCTGAAACAATGATGTGAGCTCTACTGCCAGCGAGAACACAGTTTGTGTCTTTAAAGAAATCAAAATCATCTCCATGTCTGTTCATACATACACCTGCTGTATTGGAGCTTTTCCATAGCTGTTTAAAAGTTGGCTGAAGCTGATATCGCAGCTCCTTTTGAAAGTTATTCAATGAAAGTCCTACATTTATGAGCATACAAGACATATGCAAACAAAAATTGAACTTTGAAGCCACTAGTTATTAAATGTTGTATCAAGATTGCCTTTTTTTTCTGAAAGAAACAGCATGTAAGTGTTGTTAGTTTACTATATATGTGTGTGTGTGTGTGTGTGTGTGTGTGTGTGTGTGTGTGTGTATGTATACAGTTGAATTTCAGTTGATGAGGTAAAATCATTGCGATTACCAGAAGCCAGAGTGAGACAAAACATACTTAACACTGATAATATTTGCAATTATGGAGCCGTGGGTTGAGAAACAGGTAAACCCCTGGAAAATTACAGTCAGGGTGTTTAAATGAACACTACTTAACATGGAAATGGGAAAGAAAAATAGAACATTAGCATAAAAAAATGATCATTAACATTTGCAATTTACATTAAGTCTTAATCAGCACTGTGATTGTCTGATCTCTTGACATATGAGTGTGTATGTGAGCATGTGTATGTTTTATTACATTGTGTCTGCAACAAACTAAAAAAATAAAAATGATGCATCCCTGGCTGGTAAGATATGCATATAGCACAATATACCCTCTGACTTTCCCTGATTTGCATCTAGATAGCTTTAATTATGACTAAAAGTCAAGTTGCCCAATTGGATGGGATAGTGGAGAATCGATTGGGAAGCGTGAACAATGACAAAAGGCACAGCTTCACGTCTTATCACAGCTTGAAAACCATCTCAATATATGACACAGCAGATAACCACTCCTTTGCCCCTCATGCTGGAGCACTGTACGAGCCATTATTTTTTAACATTTGCTGCAGTTTAACGGCCCCGTCGAACCCACGTGATCAGAGATCGTTTTCGAATCTACAAATAATCTCCGATGTGATGTGGACTCAAGTCATTTCACTCAAGAGGAAAGGAGGTGTTCAAGTGGAACAGTAATTATGAGTACACTTCAAAACTGAGAGGATAAAATCTAGGTTACTCAAAGTCCAGTCATTTCTCACTTACATCGTGTGGATATTTTCCATCAGCTCCTCAAAATTACTGCTGCCCTAGTTTTTCCATTTAGCAAAGAAATCTCAACTTCTATACCAGCTCCTCTGCTCAGTGTCAAATGCAAAGTAAATATTTGTAGCGCTCAGAACACCCACAGTGTGAGCGTACCCACTACAGTTAAAGAAGGGCTGTTTGAAAGCAAAGTGGGATTAGAATATTATAATAACAATAGTGAAAATACTGCTGATATTTTAATAATGTTGATGTATGAGCACATTTCTTAGGTTACTCAGCCTCTCAAAAGGTACGTTTTCTACATGCTGGCTTGCAGCGGAAATGTAAATTTAAGTGGACAAAGACAAATGATTTATTTTGTATGAAGTCAGTTGCAGAACAGTACTTGATTATTTTGTTTCCACTCACTCTGGCTGAATTAATATGAAAATCCTCATTACAGTGAAACAGCAAAAGAGGTTAAATGTGGGTCCACAGAACATATTTAACCAACTACTAAGTGTTGCACTTAAGAGACTTCAACACAGTTGACGTGCCAGTGAAAATAAATTCTTCCGACAGCCTTGACCAGAACGTCTTAATTAACATTTTCTGTGATGCACTATTTATTATCTCATGATTTAAAACAAAATGGAACAAGGGTCAGACGGCTTCCTTTTGGACTCACATACACAATTAAAGCAGCCCTCAGCAGAAGAGCTGTAATATATGAATATGTTATAAGGGTTACATAGTGTGCATGCATGCACATACACACTCTGTTATTAAAAGAGCTGCAGAATGTTCATGAGGTGAGAATATTTGCTTTGAGTCATCACACAGACTGCTTTATCTTTTCCTGTGTGACCTGAATAAAACACAGCCTTTATTTTCATTAAACAGCTCCTTAATTATTGAGCCCTAAAACCAAAAAGCAGCCGCTGTGTGTCCTAGCTCGTGCTGGCAAGACTGCATGCATCATCTAAAGCCTTTTGAAGTTTGCCATACTTATCTATTGAAATCAGAGGCGGGAATCAAACATGTTGAATGCACATCCAAACCTCAACATGCAACAAAGAAAATTCAGACACAGGCTGTCTGCGGAGACACGAGCTGCATGAATAAAACAAAGAATGTATTTAGCTTGTTACTGCAGGCGGTGAGGCTGGAGTGTGCTGGCCCACACAGCAGCACAGAGCTCCAGATCAGAACATGAGAGCAGACCATGCACAGAGGTGGGGATGCAGAAAATGAGTGGTACAGTGAACAGACAGAGGATGGAGTGTTTGATGTCATCGCGAAACATATCCCTGAATTTCAGCACTTATCTAACCGCATACACAAATTTCTTACCCATCGGCTCTTTTATCTACCTCTGTTCTGTTCGTATCTATATGACACACTAAACTATTGTTATACAGTTAGTGGTGGTTTTCCACTGAACATTACATTTAACTGGAGTTTCTTCGCTCATGCAGATGATTCACCAGTGCCTCTCTAGCACTGACAATCTTCCAGTGACAACATTGTAATGATGCAAACAGCTTGATGCAGACGACTCTGAGGCCGTGCCTCCTCTCACAGGCACAGAGACTCAACAGTTTCTTAGTACAGCATTTATTTTTCTGTCCTGGCTGCAGGCTCTTTGACCCCCCAAAAGCCACATTGGGCATTTTGTGAGCAATTTTTCTCCGTCTCTAACTGGGCTGTGGCATGATCACGAAGGCCTGATTGTACTTTGATTGTTTCCAGCCCACTTCATGAGTGTATGGTGCGCCTGCCAGTCCTGGTGGACTGAATCACGACATAATGGGTTCATTAAAAATCGCCAAGACTGCTGGCATTGGGAGGAATGATTAGTGAGATAAGCAGGGGATATGAGCTTAATGGAACAAGAGGTGGCTCACCAAGATTAAAAGCCTTTTCCACATCACTGCCATTTTCCCTCCAATTCAGCAAATCACTTAATTGAAATTCTTTTAATTTTCTTTTTAATTTTCTCCTCAGACCCCTCCTGGAATTGCAACCCCAAGATGAATGGTAGACTGAGGTATGACTGTCAGACAAATTCAGCATGTCATCTTAGAGCCATTTTGTGACATGATTAGTAGTAGACTGTGCAGCAGCTTTAGCAGATCCAGGGTTTTGTCTGAAATATTATCGTTTGATACCCATATCAGGCAATACTTACTGCATCTACAAAAATAGAATCACACCTTGTGATCGTGAAATACTCTGACGCAACAAGATTGCAATGTTAAGGCTACAGGAAAACATTAGAAGACAACTAAAATTACAATCAAATTAGAGAGAAGCATCCCCTGCATAGACCATGACTAAATTCACAGGGCACAGACGGGAACATTAGTCCCCACTAGTTGCAGACTCATAATAAACCATAAAGTCTTAACATCAAACATGTCAAGAACCTGCTAAAAGCCAGATTCTATGGTGGCAGGAACACGGAAGTCGGAGGTTGGCTCCTGCCAGTCAAAAATTGAGAGTGAGGGCTTTGTAGTGTGATACCCCGTCAAGAGCTGTGGAGTCTCTGTGGTTTGTAGCACGGGCCTTCAGAGAAGCTGCGCAGAGGATGAGAGACATAAATAAGTCTACTCTGTCAGAGGCAACCGCAAAGCTGTCAGATGACGGAGCCCTCTCAGGCCTACAACAAAACACCCAGCATGCACCAAACCCCCCGCCCAAAAAAACAGACTACTTGTATGACTCAAGTTGACGCTACGCTATCTTGAGCCAATTTAGAATCGATTGCAAATGGAGATTAATAAATGCTATGTAATGTCATACAGCAGTATCAGGCTGCGCTGTACACAAACAACGATAGGCGCACACACATGCACATACACACACACACGTACTGCACATGCAGGCACAGGCTATACTTAGACCTAACCTTGAAAGATGTCTTTGTTAGCTCCATTAAGAAATCATCTCCCTTGCTAAAGCCAGACCACAAGCTGCCACTGAGCACTCTGTCAGCGGCATGTTTAGACAATAGCACGACTGAAGACTCAGTGATGATGTGACAGGCTGAGCTTGGTTACGGTCCAACCCCTGGCTGGCTGATGAAGGGAGAGGGGATGAATGGGGTCTTATCATGTCGTGTTGAGAGAACTCAAATGGCAAAAAAAGCTCAAAGCCTTCCAGAGATCCTCTCTCAATCTGTCTGTCAGAAGAGGATGAAAAGTGCCTGTGCTGAAGCTACCCACTGCTCATGCTTTAATGCCATTCAGTTTGCATTGACAGCGGCAGACAAAAAGTGGGTAATTATTTAGCATTGTAGTTTTTTTTAAACAAGGCTTGTGTAAATTGTTCCTCTGCAGTCTGGAGCCGGCGTTACATAAACAACGTGCTATGAAAACATCTGAGCACACCAGACGCAAAGAGGATGTGTCAGAGACGGAGAGAAGAACTCTTCTAAACACAGTGTTTGGAGAGTGAAGCCAGCTCAAGTGTACTCTGTGTGTTGTGAAGGTCATGGCTCAGACAGTCTGTCTATCTTCATTACATCCCGTCTTGCTTTATGATATACAGGACAACATTTCAGACCAAGAGCTTGGCTGCGAGCGTGAGAGCCGAGCTGACAGCATATTTAATGACTGTTGCGCTTTGAACCACAGCACAGGCTGCAGCAGCCTCCCTGCCAGAAGCCAGACAAAGCTAAACCTCATGCAGTATTTCATAAGTTTGCACTAAGAAGCCATTAGACTGGGATGCTCACAAACAACAGCGCAGGTGTTGACATAGATCTTCACTATACTGGGCATATGGCTGATTACACCCCTCTACACCGATATCAGTGACATAATAATGCAGCACTGATAACTGCTGGTATTATTGTATCAACACACCATCTTGACAATAGCTTTTTACCTGCTGACTAATGAAATAATAATTTCAATCTTCAGAATCAGTATGATTACCAGTGTAGATAACTCATTATCCCATTTGGCTCAGAGGAGTCCTTTTTTTTTTTTTTTTCTTTGTTCGTCATGATGAACCTGCTTTATGTAAAGCTTGTTATTCCGTTCCCGCAGTGCAGTACAATCCTGTCTCCTCACAGACAATTTATATTAAAACAATGACGACGGAATATGTAACTTTCTACCTTACTTCTTTGACTACTCTTAAAAAAGTGAAAAAAAAAGAAAGAAGTATAGTTATGATCATAATTAAAAATAAACTCACAAGGCACAATACATGCTAAGTGTCTTCATTAATTCTGATGGGATGTATGTAAGTGAATACACATTCAAACCTCATTAAAAGCTTCCCTGATGCAATTAATAGAATATATTTTCTTCAAAGACTGCCATTTTCACAAAGCTCGTGATTTCTCATATTTTAAGGGCCTTTTTATTCTCTTTAACGCAGCTGAGGGGAATTAATCTCATTTACATCTTATTTTTGTGACATTTCAAAAATTTATTAGACAGTTGGATAAAAAATATGGCTATGTGCCATCCTGCGTTAATGGCCTCCGGCAATAAGGGAAAGGCATCGACATTCAACTTTCAACATGAATTTTGTGGGTTTTACAAGTAAGGACAAACTCCGTAAACTCTGGCATGAAAGTGCTAAAAACTCCCACAGCTAGACAGACATGCGAGATAATCAATAGTTCCCATTGGAGAATGAATGTCTGCAGTATAACCTCATTCTTTGAGAAAATCCTGTCTGCTCAGTTTGAGGTTTGCCCTCTCCAGATGAGAAGGCAGAATTACTGTGCATCAAAGGCAGAAAATCATACCAGATTTGCCAGAATACTTTGGCTCTGTATCCTTCAGATTAGATTTGATGTCCATCAAAGCTTTTATGAAAAACTCTATATGCGGTGTTCACATTACAGAGCCAGAGTGCTTTTTATCCCATAACTGTGAACAAATCTAATCCAATGACTTCATGATGGCGTACATTTTCATTTCAGCACTCAGGAGAGACTGTTAACAGTGATTAAAAAAGAGGCACAAATCCCATTGATTTGTTTCAGTTGAGGAAACAATCTGGCACCGGATATCAGATTTAAATATTGTCTGAGCTTAGAAAAGGAACTGGGGGAAAGTTGAGGGTGTGTCAAAAAAATAGCTATTTTTTTGGTGTTCATTGTGTAGTTTCTGCAGCCAGCCGCCTCTGATAAGCATTGCCTTCATACACTTTACCCCACTTCACTCTGCTCCATCTTTTGCAGTTACAAAAGCAGAAGAAGACAAATACAACTTCATAGCAACACTGCTTTAGCTATGCTGGTTGAGCAGGGACAGACTCTGGTGTACTGTCAAAGTTCAGCACATAAATAGTAATTCAGTGCTCCAGGCGAGGAGAACACGGGAGCGTACTGGGGACCACTCAACAAGACGACAGGTTCTTAACGGCTTCCACTGAATAAAAAATAGGAAACACAGAGAATACAGAGTGATGGAAGAGCCTGGGCGCATCAGATGCTCTCTTTAATATGTCTGGGATAAGGAGGAAGAAACCTTTGTCAGCCTATTAAATGAGAAACAGCAGTTTGGGCAGTTACAGACTGAAGAATCTTGAGCCCTGCACTGCAGTGTGCCTGTAATGAGAAAGCAGGTGAGTACAGGATTTATGTAGACCTGTTTATCGATTTAAAATTGAAATACAGTTTATTACCCCCATTGAAATATTTCACACTGAAATATAGTCTTACAATAAATACATAGCACAGGTAGGGCTCACAGTTATTTAGAAAAAGCCAGCTGAGCGGTTCCACAGTCTTCAATACATTACTGACATAGTAATGCCCAAATTCGGTTAGGTTCACACTGATTAAGGTCCAGAGAGGGAAACCCTGCAATATGGAATCCACCAGTGCAAACAACTGAAATAAACAGCATTACGGAGGAGCAGAGAGGCAATATCAGAGATTGCCCTGAGAGACTGTAATGGAAAAGGACTTGTTCTGTCACAGCCTCTCATGGTGATAGAATGCCACATGCTCCCTTCTGACAGTGTGATATTGGCTTGGCATGAGCTTGATGAATGTATCAGCCATAAGTCAGACAAAAGCCTGCCCTTCCTGGAACAGCACCCTCTAAGATGTTTATACCGGGGCATAGAGACGGACGTTGTGTAATAGGAATGGGACCATTGTCTGAAATAGGTTTATGGAAAGCGGGCAGGCCCAATTCCAATGCAAGCTATTATTTCAAATAGAATGTTATTACTCTTTGAGGTTAGATGCATTGCTGTTTGGAAAATAAGACGGGCATTTGGCTGAGGTGACTTTGCAGCACCCCTTGAGAGAGTGGGCCGTAACTTCCTGGTGCTTGGTTGTGGCAGGAGGTGAAGGGAAAGAAAGGTGGGGAGGATGGACGATGAGAGGATGAGGGGTGACCTTTCCCCGGGTAGGTGATGACCCATCCCAGACCACCTGGCTTCCTGCCAGGGTCAAGCAATTAATGCTGCCCTCCTTTGATTACTTCAGACAGCCTGGGGATACAGCAGGCCAGCAGATAGTGTCCAGTCCGGGAGCGTTGCACAAGGCAAGGAGGAGACAGCTCTGACGAAGGTTCAAGCTGGGGTCACACTGTTAACATACACAGCCACTATAAACAGCGGAAAAAGTAAGCCGCTTTGCTTAATTATTTTTGCATTTGCATAGCAAATGCGGCGTAAACACACTTGGTTGTCTCTAGGCCTTGTCACTCCGGCCTACAGCTTCAGCAACCTGAGCTCGTCTATACAGTTAATATTACAGCTCACAAAGATGAAAAGGGTCTTAAAAACTTTTCATACAGCAGGGCATAAGCCGGCCTGTAAGGATGTAGTTTCTTTTTTAACTAAGCAAATACAAGGGGAGACTAGACAAGAGGGAGTAAAGCTGTAATAGACAAAAGCATCTGCCATCCAAATTCAAGCCCTATAGCCTTCTCACAGTGAGGGCCTCCAGCCCCGTACCGTGCAGCTGACCTCAGTGCCCAGCATTATCTCTGAAGCCCCGTTTAGTTACAACATGTACCACTCCTACTGTACTAGCCTTTCTGGCCGTGTCCCACAGAGAGCTTGTCAATCAGCACTGTGAAGATGATTTATCAGTAAAGGTTAAGAGTCAAACAATGACATCATATGAAGGCATAGGGGTGGTAAAGTAAATCACACCTGGTAATGACGAACACTGGCTCACGGCTTTACACATCTCTCTTCCTGCAGCTCAATTCGAAAAAGGCAAACTGCATGGGGGATTAGCTCCTCAGAACTCAGCATGACTCGGACTGAACCACAGCTTCAACCTTTAACACAACTTTGAAGAGCATTTATACCCTTTCATGGTTCACCGAGTCAATCGGGCACCACTGGAGATATGAGCATCTTCATCTCATCTTGAATAGCTTTCAGTATACGGCTGGTTTGTACAAAGCTAGCGAATCATATGGTTTCATGTAGATATACGAGTGGAATTCGTAGGTAGGTAGGTGAGTGACTAAGAGCACGTGAAAAATGTTGGTATCGGTGATTCTGGCCAATTTTTAAAATTCACACAGAAATAAAAAAAAAAAAAATGATTTGATCGGGACATGTGTGGCATGACATGCAAAACACTAGAGCCTCTTTCACTCTTTTAACTGTGGCAACCCTTATTTCTGAATACAACCTTGGGCAAAAAAAAAAAAAAAAAAAAAATGCCCTGATCAAGTAATTTATGCTTAGAAATAAAACATTGACTTTCAAATGCGCCACCGCCTGAAGCCAGGCTTTGAGGCTGATTTGATCCCCCTTTGAGATGGTGAGAGATACGGCCCATTCCCCCTAATCACATGCCAGAGACCGTGCAATCACACAGCAACAGCTAAAGTAATCACTGCGGTGGTCTCCACCCCTCCTCCCTGAACTGAGCCTCAACCCTTCAGCATCTGTAGCGTCGGGAAGTCCTGCATATGTGCTCCACATACAGAAACACTGTAGCCCAATATTCACACTGTAAGCAAGTTTGTCGATGGGGTGGCTGATAATGACCACCTGTGAATGGTGGAAGGCTGCGACGGCATGAGCAGTGGCCTCATGCAGCTATGTTTGAACAGGATGGTGGAGGATTTGTTGCTGCTTAGGTACTGCTGTTTCATTACGTTACAGTACATCGCCCCATACAGTACGTCGCCCAAATGGTGGATGCAACCAATCTTCAGCTTTATTTTAGAAATATTTCTTCCTGTGAGTTTTAGAATAAATAAAAATACTGTTGGAAGTTAGAATGCTGGGAACGTATGCAACCTCTCATTCATTCTGCAGGTGTCAGGGAGAGCTTTTGTTTGTGGAAAACAACACAATGGCGGGGAAACCAGAAAGCATGGGACTCTGATGCCTGTAACAAGTTAAGCTGCAGCAAACTTTTTAATTAACAAGCTTGTTGACCATATTTTTCTAAGCTGTACATTAAATGGACTTCTCGTGACTTGGTTATCATGTGGCCGACTGTGTGAACGTAAGGTAAACACCTGCATAATTCATAAGACAGAAGTATTCAGAATTTATACATTTTGTTGCTTAAAACGATGAAAAACTAAGCTTACATTTATTCAAAGGCTTCAAAAAGGATTGTGATTTAAATGACTGGACTCCATACTGGTTTCAGATGTGACAAAACATAACTGTACATATTCAGCTGTGAAGGTTTTTCTTTTGCTGTACCCTTCAATAAACACTTCATCACACTGGTGATGCTAACCAAGGTTATTTGCAGGTCCCAGACTTTATGGGTTGATATCACCACAAGTGATTGAGAGGAGAGTGGAGTGGTCATAATGTTTTTCATCCACTGTGTTTCTGCAGGCTGTAGATAGACTACGCAGTTAATGGCTTTGATGAGCGTTCTCATGACAACATGGCAGCGGGGTTTTTTTGTTCTGTTGTCGGAACTTGCGGCAGTGTTCAAATTAGCTTACTGGGTCATGTACCGTACTTAGAAGAGCATACACTAAACAGTCGGAACACACACATACACACACGCGACACCTCCACAGTTAAGGTCTCCATGCTTCAGCGTGGCGTACTGCAGTGTAAAATTGTGTTCAAATAGAGTGAATGAGCTAGTTGGAGTTTGATGAGTCTCCTGTCCTCTTCTGAACCAATAGCTCGACCCACTCTTGCTTTATCTCGGTGTGCCAGCCAACCGCTATCTGTGCTACACTAAATCAATTAGCATGTCATTAAGATAGCTTGCTCCAGCACAGTAAGCATGGAGGTGGGAATACAGTATCTGCACCAACGGAGAGAGCTGAACTCAGAGGGCATCATATCTCAGTGTTCATGTGTTAGCGTGAAGTGGGCTGTATTTATTGGTGGGCTCCGTGCATGTATACAAGACATATCAGTCTCTAACAACTAAACATCACCACAAAAAAAAACAGTTTTACTTTGTCCCAAATAAGCACCAGTGCTCAATAAGGAGAAAATATGCATAGCTGATGTGTTTAGGGTGCTGTTAGTTGGCTCTTAAGGCTTCAATAACAACCATAGCGATTTGCCTTCTTATCACATACAGCTTTTCAATTACTTACTTATATCTGAGGGAAACATGTTATCAGTCCTGTGAGCTTTAGCTGTGAGTTTTATTTATTCCTTTATTAATTCTTGTCATTCTAAGTAGGGACAGAGCATTAAGAGAATATTCAATTCAGGCTCAAAGTCACCTTACATCAGAGAACAAGGTGATCATTCTGCAAATTACCATGAGTAAAGCAACACCTTGGTCTTTGGACACGATAGAGAGATGATAGGCTTAATCCCCATTCGCGCAGAGAGGATTTCTCTCTGAAGGCAAGAGCTCAATCAAACCGTTCAGATAAACACTGGAAATACTGTAGCATTTGCTGCTCATGATAAACTTTTCTTTATCTTTGACAGCACGAGCGCTTAATCAAAACCGCCTTTCCCTCCGCAGATAACATAAAGTGCGAAAAGTGAAACATTTAAAAAATAACTTTCACTCACGTCAATTCAGAAATTGGATCCATATCATCTTAAATCTATTTAAATACTGAAACTAGTAGTATTTAACGACACCAACCTGAGGTCAGGGGAATCAAAGAGCACACATCGTATTATCCAGAGTGGGCCAGATAATAAAATCCTCAGATCATAAAAGCCATAAAATCCCCATTCTACTGCCTTGGGCCAAATGGCTGCCACTAATGTATTAGACTACATGGCATGCATTAACACTGGTGCCAGGAAAGTAATTCTCTGACAGGGAAAACTAATAAGGCATTCACACACTATTTCTGTAGCTCAATCTGCAGGTATTTGACAGCAAGGCTTAAGAGAGAATACAGTTCTCTCAGGTCAAACTGTGCGTCTCCATCCACACAAGACAGTGTGGAGGCAGAGTCGAGTGTTTAGTCATGCTCTCAGCTCCTGATCAGGCCATATCTCCCTGATGCTCTCAGTCACAGCAAACGATTCAAAAGGGGCTAGACACTGACTTCAAAAGCCCTGTGCTGGCTTTGAACACCATGCCAGTTGCACAAACCATCAGCAGCACATCAGCATCCTTGAGGCACGCATGGAGCAAATTCGTGCCTCCCTCGGCTACAGATGCAACGTTTGGCAAAATCTTCTCACTGGATACTAGACAATAAAAACACCATGAAGGGGTAATGCAGCAACACAGAGCATAAGTACAGCCCCACTTAGTGTTAGCTTCTGTTCCAGTGGCTTTCAGGTCTCACAGTGTTTTCTGAGAGCGCTGCTCATGACTCTAAACTGAACTTACTGAGTTTTTCAGTCCATACTTTAACCTAAATGGGCATCTACCACTGTACTGGACAGTGACATTTAAAAAGCAATGTTTTCGGTTAGCTTTTTTCATCACTATTTTTGTTGAACTTCTTTGACACAACAGAGGAAATATATAAATGTATACAAAAAAAAAAAAAACACTATTAAAAAAATAACACTATTAACAATAAATCAAAGGAAGAAGCTTCTCGTTTGAACAGATTGAATAACAGTTACAGGACTCATTTATCTCTAAGCACATATACAGTATGTACTTAATGTCCACAGAAGTGAAATAATTAATTTATTAATCAACGACTATTCTGATTATTACAGATGGATCCTTTCTTTAAGCACAAATGCCAAAAATTTACTCTTTCTTGCTTCTCCAAATGTGAATATTTGCTGGTCTGATCACAAATTACTGCAATTGGAATACTCAAGTAATCAAGACAATTATTGCTAGATTAATCTATAATGAGAATAATCCTTCTAGTTGCAGCCGTATGGTTCCCACAGTTTAACCAAGAACACACACCAGAGTGATTTCTATAGAAGTGTTTCACAGGCCATATTGCTCAGAATGAAAATCAGTCTTTATGCCTTCTCAGTGCACATGTAGTTTAAACTCTGGTCCTAGCTTTTGCTCCAAAAAAATAAAGGGTTGTCCTTGAGAGGTTACGTTTCAATAGCAAGTGGTTATAGTTTGCTGCCATTCATTCAAGAAGAGTGTTTGTTGCACTGCAGTATGCAGTAAATCTGTGGTATGTCACAATTAATGTGTAGCACATGTCTTCATGCCAAGATCACAGGACGTGCTAAAACAGAAGTTTGCTGCTCACATGCATCTTTCCAGTCTGCTATACTGTACTACCCAACTTCCATGTTGCTATCAAAACCTCAAGAGAGATGTTGTTGAATACTAACAAAACAGTCGCTTTTATTTCTAACATGCATTATCATGTTTTACCTTTTTAGAGAGACTGCTGAAAAAAAAACAAAAAAAAAACGCCTATTGAAAAAACACTGTCTGGATGACGCTAATGGAACCGAGGCTAGCAGGAAAAAATGGGATGCGACTTTCACTTTCTCTTTGTGCTCTCTGAGGCAATTCATCATCATTTTAACCACCATGTATAGTAGGTGATAAACAAGCAAAGCGAGCACATACATATGTGGTTTACCGTGCGCTCACCATGCCTGTTTGATAAAGCTGGTCACAATACTCAAAAATGTAATTCACATTTTCTAAAGGTGAACCTGCACAATACAGCCATGATAACAGCGGCCATCCATCTTATTCAGCTGAATGACAATGAATGCCTCAATATTGTCATGCTATAGCCCCATCTGCCAAAGCCTAGACAGCCTTGCATTCACATAGAAAAACACAATCATACAAAGCATACACCATACTGTATTTATTCCTAATAGCCACTTGACATTTGTCACAAGTCACTGTTCAATCTCCAGCCAGGGCTTGAAATGGAATTTATTATCAGGTGTCTTAAATGACAAATGCTGCTAAGGTAAACAGATCATTCACAGAAAAGGGAAAAGAGACGTAAACACCTGTTTTGGGAGCGTCATCGGCACATTGCAGTGCTTACTACTAAAGCCCAAGACAGAGTGATGTTGAAAGGTGAAATCTCTACACATAAGTTTTATCCTGAGCGGCACAGCGCAGCAGAGCTTATTACAGACTACCAATCAGTCTCAAGTGTTCAGACTGTGTCAGTAATGCTGGACTGCTGGGCCCTTGAAAAGCTTCATTAAAAAGCTTGGCCATCCAGAGCACATCCGTGGCAGCCAAATAAAGTGTCACACCACATTTTTCATCTGCAGATTAAACCTATGTAAGCCTGAATTAAACCAAATTAGATCTGAAAATGAGAAATAAACCAAAGCCAGATGAGCGGAGGGGCCAGTGTGCTGTGAGTGGGAGGAAGCTGTTCTGATACCATATGGAGAACTGGTTGTGTTGGGTTGTCACCGCAAGCCTTTATGCATTTTTGGAGAGATTAGAGGCTCCTGGTCTGTTTTCTACACATACCCACATATTCTATTTCATTTATTCGTGTGGATACAGGGAAGCAGATTCTGACCTCCCTTATTCTTTCATCTATTGTGATCTGAAGGATCATTCCTGCACTCAAGTCTCTCTAGATTAAAGGATGCGCTTTTCCTGACCATGGCGAGGCTGTTTATTCGACCACAATGGAAGTCTAGGTGCTTTTAAGAGTGAATTTCACACTGGCATTGGGGCTCTTTGTGTGCTGGTGAGTGCATCAGGGCTACAGTGTGCTGGCCTGGGAGATAGACTCACTGCTAATCAATCACGCAGTGTCCTTTTTTTGTGTGTGTGTGTCCTCTCTCTCTGTCTTGCACACATACACACACTGCATGCACACAAAGGCCCTTGCTGTTCGATGTAACAGTGTCTTCAGACCTCAGACCCTCTTGTGCCCACATTTCAATCAGCGGCCAATTACAGTCCAGTCTCAGATCTTGTACTAAAGTGAAAGTAACAGTGTCACAGTGTAGACATCCGCTGTTACAGGTAAGAGTCCTGCATTCAAAATGTTCCTTGAATAACAGTACAAAAGTATAAGCATCAAAATATACTTGAAGTACAGACAGTAAAAGTACTCATTATGCAGAATGGCCCATTGCAGAATAGCGTATATGAGCCGAGTGGCCAGCACCAAGCAGCTGACAGATCTGGTGTGGACCAGGGGAATCCTACTGTTTAATTAAAGCAAAGCCCATATAATTACTGGTGCATTATTGTATATATCACTTTAATGTTGCAGCTGGTAAAGGTATGGCTAATTTTAACTACCTTATAGTGTATACCGATGAGTAGCTCGTGATTTCTGCACTGAGAATCAATAAATTCTTATCTTAACCTATAATAATACATCATATTTAGTTTTAATTATATTATGCATTATTAATCTGAATCTGCAAAGTAACCAGTTACTAAAGTTATCAAATACATATAGTGGAGTAAAAAGCCTCCATTTGCCTCTGCAGTGTAGTTCAGTTGAAGTGTAAAGTAGCAGAAAGTAGAGCACCTCAAACCTGTACTTAAGTGCAGTACTTGAGTTAATGTACTTTCCACCGCTGTGGGTAACACATGCACACACACATAAACAGCTGGACAAGCACAGACAATGCTATCAGGTCAGAATATGTGTGTCCGTGGAGGGGGTGGGGAGGAGGTCTGTGGCCTGTACTCTGCCACCCCAGTGTGTTAGATCCTCAGCCAGCCCATTGTACTGAATTCAGCCACAATAGCGCTGTATCTTCCCCATAGCAGAGCCCTTATCATGGCCCTGAAATGACTCGTCTCTGTGGATGCCACAACACAGGCTCCTCAGCGCTGAGCACACCGAGCTGGAGGTGAGCGAGCGGAGCGATCTAGTCCTATTGTTCCATGCATGATAAACTGGGATTCAAACCTTTCATTGTCGCTCTATCTTTGGAAAGCTGTGATATGAGCTACTGTCGCAAAGCTGAACTTCTGCAAGCCTTCTGATGGTATGGCATACAACTTCTCATCACTTGGAAACATTGTTTGAGGGGAGATTGAGAAAACAAATTAAACAACAATGTGCACAACAATGTGCACAACAATGTGCGCCATACTGTAAAGTACATTCAAGAGCTGTCACAATGTCTTTATTGACTGTAAGCTCTATAAAAGGCATGCGGTAAACAACTGTCAGCGCATTATTTTCTTATGTTGACACAAATCCTGAAACAGAATCACGTCAGTTATCAATCAGGTTGACACTGGGTGTGTCAGTTGAGAAAATGCTGCGGTGATAAAATGCATTTCTGCATACATGAGACAAAGCAGGAGACATTCATGTTGTTATTTAATGTTGAACAAAACCCGAACATAGCTAACGGGAAAGACTTGCTGCTCCTTCAGGAAGGTTCAGATTCCATTAGACATTAATTTGAACTCTGCTTAGTTTCTCAATTTCTGTCGGGGAAAAACTAATTTGACATAATTACTTTAAAAAAATCTATATACATATATATATATATATATATATTTTATTTTATTTTTTTTTAAATCTGTTTTGGGATGCACCAAGAGTAACTAAGCACCAAGCAGTGGTGACTGAATTGAAATTGGAGGGAAGACCTCCTGCTTCAGTGCATGTTGTTCTGTGGTTTGATTGGAAGACTTTGAATGTAAGGGAAGCACTGCTGTGCTTCTGGGTAAAATGCATCACTTTATTCTCTCTGATCTCGTTAAAAGCTTACTCACTCTTGGTCTAGTTAGAGTTGAAGATCCACGGCTTGTGCTCGTGGAGCTTTGCCAAACAGTGTTCAGGGAAGCCTCTGTAGACATCTACCCCTCTCTCCATGAATTGTAATATTTTCCACTTGATCTACCCACACCAGAGATAGCTATCAGTCAATGCATCACAAAATTGCCTCTTATGTGCAACAGTGCAGTCTCCGTATGGCAAGTAGCAATCCTGGATGTGGAACAACACAACCACAAAAGTCAGCTTTTGCACATTAGCTTGTTATTTACAGTCAGCAATAAGCTATATAAAACCTTCTTTACGCCAGAGTGTTGATGGATTCCCCAAGTACATGTTAGAGCAATCATCAGGCAGAGAATAAGTGCCGCAAACATAGCACATCAACTGCAAAGTAATCCAGCAGCTCAGAATCATTTGACTGCCTGTTCACAACATCCATAACACCGTCTGAGGCATGTTGTGGCACATCAAGCTGTGAGCTTTATAAAACACCTCAATCCACAGTGACAGACATACACATTGTCACAGTAAACAGAGATGACCCCCGACTGACTCTGATAAACGCTCTGTACGGCCTTAAACAGCCTCCGGAGAAATGAACACAATTCTGTGATCACGAACTTTCAATGAAAATACATCATGGTGAGAAATACCCATTTTAATGCATGTCACATATAATAATGCTGCTGTAAAAAAAGCCTTGAGCAACAAGCTTAGAACTGCTTGTACAACCCTGATTCCAAAAAAGTCAGAAAGTTGTGTACAGAATGCAATAATTGGAAATGGCTTTACAAAGTGTTCCTGAGGCAAAGCAGTACTATCTTTTATCCAATCATGTGTTCACAGAGTGGTTAACCTCGCTCATCCTTGCTTATGAACAACTGAGCCTTTCCAGGATGCCCCTTTCATACCCAATCATGATACTCTCACCTGTTACCAATGAACCTGGAATGTTCCAAACAGGTGTTTTTGGAGCATTCCACAACTTTTAAAGTTAGTCCCAGCTTCAGTTTGGTCATTTTGTAATAAGGTTGAGTTGACATGGTTAATTGGTGCTGACACATTCCGAGTCACATACGAAAGTGGGTGAAGCGCGAACAAGGCCGTTTAGAAATCAGTAGTAGCTTTGTAAACTAGCAAACTAGCACACAAGTATTTGTTTTTCTCACTGTGTTGTCTTCTCTGTGGTAATCCTTACAGATCCTTATAGCAGCATGCAGCTCAATCTTCAGCTAAAGTGGTTTTGAAATTGAAATGTCCACATCCATTTCAGTTCCCCACAGGGAAGATGGATATATTATGTCTCTTTGTGGTGGTCATTTCAAATGATGACTATTTTGCTTCTCACCTAATAACTAAAATTGAAGATGATCATCTGTTTGTCAGATTATATCATTCCTTGTGCTTTCAAAATGACGGTGTTTATGCGTTTTCTACCAGCTACATTGTGGTGTTCTGAAGAATCAGATCATGAATGATATTTCCGGTCTGTTTGAGCCTTCAGTCCTTGGAAGGCATAATTATAATATAACCAATACAAAAACCAATTTCAGATTATTTCATTTGATGTGTTTATGTTCTTCTGGGTTTAATAGCTCTCCCTAGCATAGACCAATTAAACAGTCAACAGACCATTTAAGGCCTGATTAGTCTCAGACTGGCTTTTAATTTGATATGCACGCAGACCACAAACTAAATGGTTGATCAAGCAAGGAAGGTGGAAAAGATGTCTGTCTGATACAGAGAGGCATGAGAATTAGTGTTCTGTGTTTCTGCAGTGGACCAATCATCTCCACTCACAGCAAATCAACAAAAGCATGAAATAGGCAGTGCCTGCATAAATGGGTATTTGGCTTCACATTGACAGTTGTTTGATTTGGATATGCATTACCCTGGCATGTCCTACCATATTAGTATTCTCTTCGATCCAGCTCTTTACTGTGTTCAGAGCAATGTCAGCTGCAGGCTCGTTGGGAAAACCTAGGAGAGGAAAAAAACAACAGCGTCAATACCAGTTGTATCCAACATGCACATGGAAGAAGGATACAGAAACAGACAGGCGAACAGACAGACAAGCCGATATCTCCACAGGTAACAGCATTTTTTCTAAACCAATGGAAAGCACAAGCTGCTCGTCTCTGGTAGATGAGGCCAGCTGTCTGATAAACTGCTGTAGACTTGAGTTACCAGATGCACAGTGTTGCAAAAACACGTACACATACAGACATATTTCGTGGGTACAAAGTGTATATACTCGCATCTGTAACTACACCCTCACTCATTGCCACCTCGAGCAGAATTGATTAATATTTTGTCTTTATGGGGAAAATTACACCTAGATGTGTGATCATTAACACCACCCTATTTTATCAGTTTGCAGGAACAAACATGTAGCAAAGCAAGTGTGGCTAAGAAGCAGTGTGGCTAACTACCATATTAATCACAACAGATGTGCCTGCTCGGGAACCCTAGCACTGCGTTAACAAAACATATCAATCACAAACACACAGATTGCATTTTCACTGATTTTTAATAAGGCCAGCTCGGGGAAGTCTCTGCTGGATGCTGATTTCAAAATCATTTGCTGTCATTGTAAAGAACTTCCCAAGACCCAACATTTAGAGTGAGCTATTGACTATAAAAGCCCTTGGGCCAGCCTCGCTCGAGCTGAAGTGTAAAAATGCCATTACTAAAAGCACGGACAATCTGCTACTCTGTCTCAGAGTGGTGTTTCAGTTGTCTTCATTTCAGAGTAATTAGATTTGAGTTTGGTCTTCTGGGCTTTTCACAAAACTTGACTAAAGTATTTTACTCTAAAGCCTCTGTACAAATCCCTGAGCTAGTCTGATGTTACCTTGCAAATACAACCCGAACATTGTGTGCCTACACAAAGTTAAGACCAGAAGCCAACAAACAAACATGGCCCATTTCTTCAGTCCTCAGTGACCCAGCTCAGGATTTAAAACTAGACGCTCTTCCATATTATAACCCCTCACCTCCATAAGGGACCACAGGTTGCAGCAGGCACTGTCTTTCTCTAACGACAGAGGTCAAGACCTCAATTTCAACCCACATCACCTGATACAGTTGTAACCTGTTGGGTATTGCATGGGTCACATTCTCAAATATTTTTCTTTTCCTGGGTCATTGCCATGACTATAACATTCTATGACCTATGAAACAGGCTTACAAGTACTGCAGCCACCTCTACCCTTTAAGGCGAATGTAAAGGAAAATGAAAAGCCAAAAAGATCCAGCTTTAGATTTCCTGAATTCTCTCACCTCCCGCTCAGACGGCCTACTGTCAAAGCCTCTCAATAACTATTCTGTAAATGCTCTAAATCAACTGCCTTGACTGCCAAGATATTTACTGTATGCATTATCCCAACCACTCTCACCTATCTGACTACTGCTGATGTCTCTCTCTTTCGCTCTGTTTTTCTTCTTCTCCTCCTCTCTCTCAGCCTGACAGGGGTGGCTGACTTACACTGAGGAGAGGAGAGGGGCTGAAGTGCTGCTGAGCCCTAGCTGAGATCCTGTTCAAGCTCTGGGTGAAGCAAGATGTGAGCTGCATACCAGCCAGCAGTGACAGCCAGACTGCTCCTGTGGCTCTGTTAGGCACTGTCTGCAGACAGTGCATGGCCCGTTCACAGCTCCTGCCCTTCAAAACTTGCCCCCAGAGCTGTGTGCTCAGAACCTAATCCAGCATGCCAAATCAGTTTGCAGGTCACCTGACTCTCTCCCAAACACACTTAACCTTTTCAGTGATATCACTTTGTCTGGTGATGTTTCCTTTTTGAAATCCGTTTCCACACATATGCAGGTGCACCGACACTTCCGCTCACACATCAAGTAACATAGGCAAACAGATGTGCGGAAGATGAGAAAGCTGCGAAAAATAGATCCGCAGAGGTAGGACCAGCTGTTTACCAAGAGCGCACACAGCGGGAGAGGTGTCAGGGAAGTAAGCACATAAGCAAAATAAATTAGTAAATTATTACAAGAAGTATGGCCCCGCCTTACTATGTCACCTCAAGTGAGATTAAGAGAGGCCCGAACTGAAAACAGATCTTAATCATAATAACAGAACATTGTGGTCATTCTGGTCACCAGCAGTGGGTGGATGGCATTCAGTACATTTAATCTATTCAGTCTGAAGTTTCTACAAATGCTCTATTGATTTGAGAGCTATGCCTATTAATCAGAGCAGAGCTGAAGAGGGGAGAGAGAGAGAGAGAGAGAGAGGTGAAAAAAGGTGAGTTATAGAACCAGTGAGAAAGATAACAGGAAAGTGGAATGATGTAAACAAACGGTGGGAAAGAGATGACAGAAAGAGCACCAGATCGAAGGCTGGAAAAAAGGGGTCAGTGCAGCTGGGGGCAGTCTGCCAGAAGAAACCTGCTCAGCAGCAACATCGACGGCCCAAGGTGAACAGCAACAGTTCGAGTGCTCTGGCAGCCCTCTCTCATCATTTGTCTCCTTCGCACTATCCGCTACGTTTACCTCTCCTCACCTCTCCTCTCTTTGCCTCTCTGTCCCTGTCAGCTTAGTCAAGGATGTTTATATGCTGAAAATCAGATATCATAAAGCAGCCTGAATCATTCCCTCCGTCACCTCTCTTGGCCACAGTCACGGGGTAGTGCAGGTGACAAAATCTGCTTGCAGGTGTTCAAAAAATGATGTTTTGGTAAAGGATTGAGTGAGCTGACTCTTTTATATGCTCAAGTGCACACAAAATGAAAAAGTTCAGTGTTTTACTTCTACACCCTCTCTACTCAACACCTCCTTCTCATTCTCTTTTGCTCCATTTGCTGTGTGGAGGGTTCAGTGAAAGCTAATCTGTCAGGAGGTGGAGAGCTGGCGTCAGGCGCAGTGATGGTGGGCCCTCCAGGGTCCCTGCGCTGCTTGGCTTGGCTCGTCTCTCCCCTATGCTGGGAATATGGCCGGCTCAGGGAGATTTGTCTTAGTGAGGCGCACTGATGGGATATGTGCAGCGCAGTGCCGCTGATGAGGACTCAGGTGGTGCAGTGTTATTTCTGCTGAAGGCTCCTCTACTTCATCACCAGGCAGAGCACAGCATCCAGACAGAGAGGGGGAGGCACGTGCCATGTGAACAAAGAGTTACGGTGGCACCGCGTGCTTGCATAACATTTGCATAGCACTTCCGGTGGATTTTTGACCAGGGAGAATGAAGTTAGATCATAACTGAACCTGACCTGAGAGCAAGGCGAGGCAGGACTTTTCAGTCGGCATTCTTCCAAACATTTCATCCCTGTGACTAATTTCAAGCAACAATTAAAAAGCATGATCAAGCTATGTGAGAGAAATGATTTGGTGTAACTTTTAAGTGGAAGGCACATTTTCATCCATGTTTCCACGTCAGCCCGCTGTGTTACACCACAGGGAAGATTCATCTTAAAACAGAATTCACATATTTTATTCCTATGATCTTCAGCATGCAGGACCTTTGTTAATATGAAGAAAAAGAGGGCCTGCTCTAATCTCTGATGCAACCAAGAGACAGAGTCTCTGGCCCCTCTCTTAAGCATATGTAAAACACCTTTATGAACTCTTATACAGGACCCTGGGTGACTCTTAAGGAATACTGTTTTATGTCATACAAGACTAGAAACCAAAGGAGAGCCACAGCTTTGGCTGTTAAAGCTCAAAAAAAACACCCTCTGACTCAGTTGATGGAAACAGCTCTCAGCTTACATCACAGACAACTCAGTCTTGACTCTGACAGCTGGAATGAAAAGTTCATGTTCAAAAATATCCACTGAGCTGCAACGTATAGTGAAAATAATACAAATGTGCATTCTGCCATTGGGGGAATTTCTGCTTTATGAACAACCGAGCCATTGCTCTTTCTTTTGCCAGCATGGCAACTCTTTCATATCCTAAATTTTCAGAGTTAACTTTCACAACAAACTTGTATAGCTAAGGTGTTTTTCTCTGGTGAGAGTGAGAGTGAGAAGTAGCTGCATCACCTGATAAAGCGAGCAGAGGTAAGTTGAATGCACTGTCTGTGCTATGATACATTCCCAGTCTTTGTTTGCAAATATATGGGCAAGCACATACTGCAGACCACACCAGTTTTGTTTCTCCTGAGTGAGCTTATAGTGTAGCAAGGATACCACAACCTGCTGTTATTTCAGGGCTATAGAATTTCTAGTGTTGTTTTTTTTTTTTTTTTTTTTTTTGTGAGGACATAATGCTTTTTTGGACTGGTATGTGGCCTCGGTTTGCAAAACATATGCTGACTGAATTCTTGAAAAATATAAAGTGCAGCTTTTCTCCCCTTGAGGCAAGAATCACATTGTTGGTCCCACTCTGCCTTCCCTCAGTTGCAGTTGGTCAAGATCACGTCTCAACACTCGTCATTCATTTTGATGAGCTGTCTACCTTGAAGCAGCATAGAGCCTGAGGCTGGGGTATCTGGCCCTCGTAAATTCACCACAGGTGTTGAAAATGTGGTAAACATCGGAAATCTGCTGCAGACAAAAAAAAATACAATACACAAACAACTAAAATACAAATGTTTAACTGAGGCTTTAACAAAGACGCAGCCTCTTTTTAAATACATAGACTGCCTTTTTAGAATTGTTGCTTAGAAACATCTCTTCAAAAATCTTTTATAAAGAAATGTTTCATATGTGGTACTCTTCTTAATAAATAAAATAGGGCACAGAGAATCTGACTGCAGCCTCCAAAAACCCTCGTTATAACAGACAAGCAGGGTGGGATCATTTAAGCACAATATAAAACAAAGTAGATTAGTGATGGTGGTTCAGGGAGAAGGAGGAAATCATTAAGTGCGGCACAGCTGAGGGCTGCTCTAGTTGAGAGCAGCAGTCCTGTGTGATCATCTGGAAAGGGAGGGGAGAAGAGGGTTGTCACCCCATCAGGGCCCAGAGGAGAGGTGAGGTGACCTGGGGTGGAGGACAGAGTAGCGCCCCAGGACTCTGGACGCCAAATTGTGGGTGTCAAATGGCTCGGAGCTCCTCTCTACACTAACACTGGGACACGGCAGGGCTGTGACCATGACCGACTTTGCAGCCCACAGAAGGAGACAGAGACAAAGAGGGATGGGAGGGTGCTATGTGAGGAAGACAGGCAGAAAAAGAGGTAGAAGAAAGAGAGCAGCCTCCGTGGCACAACAGATGATGACCTTCCTTGGAAACATTCCATTTAGGTGATGCCATGCTTTGTCCTACATGCTAAAAATAACACCTGACATTTTGCTTTTCAAAAACAGTCTGAAGAGTGTATGATATGCAGAAGTTTAATGCTCAACCAAGTTTCTCAAAGGCCTAAATCTATTGTCCTGTGGGTGGGAAGTATTTTTACATTTGGCTTATCATCCATGAAAATGGTAGAGCAAGGCTAGTGTTGAGTACAATGCACACTGTGTGACTCTGTGAGTTAAATGGGCTCCGAAGCTCCTGTTCCCTCTGAGCGCACACTCTGCTACCCACTGATACAGCATGTTGCTCCTATGTACCTTGAAATTCCCAACCCAGCTTGGCTAAGCTCCCTGTAGTAAACCTCGGGTTTTAAGAGAACGGGGAACTCGCTCAGGCCATCTCTGGCAAGCTAGCAGCAAGCCGTCACTGGTGAGAGATAAGGCATCATGAATGTCTCCAACCTTCCTAATCCTAGACAGGGATGAAGAGAGCCCGAGCACGATGCTGGCTGGGGGAAAAAATTCTTAGCTGCTTGACACCTTTGATCTGGACAGTACAGTAGAATGGCAGCGTGGACATACCAGTAGAGCTTGGGTGGATTACATCCGCATATCTCCCACAGCCACCAGTCAGAGCTAAAACTCCTCTGTCAACAATCCTCAGATCAGTCACAGAGACAGATGAGCCAAAGGTGGAGGGTGAGCAGTAAACAGGGAGATATTTACCCTCAGAAGAGGGCCTGTGATTGTTTTGATAGGGTTATAAATGCATTTGTGCGATGGCATCTGTCAGGTTAGTAGTAGACTTAATGTTCATGTCCTTGCTTTCGCATTGTGCCAGTGAGCCCTCCGCTGTGTGCTAAGATTGATCTTAGCAGGTGCCTCCTAAACTGTACAGCGCATTACAAGGCTGTTGGAGAGTGCTCTTTCAGCGAAGATGTGATCTCCACAAGGCTAAATTGTCCACAATGCATCTCGGAATGGGAATTTTATGCATGTGGCTTTGCATGAGCAAGTATGTCCGCCTGTGTGCGAGCAAGCATCTTCGTGTCTATGTGTAAGAATGTTGTGGGAGGGAGAAAAAGGACTATGAGAGAATGCATCGGAGGGAAGACGAGAGAAAGAGATAAAAAAAGAGAGAATGACCTCTCTAAGTCGAGGTAGTTGGACTCTTGGCACTGATCTTGTGAGACATTGAGAGGTGTCTTCTCCTTGGAAGGAATAATCCATTTAAACCCAGGTCGCATGGCTGTGATTGATGTGCAAACAGGAGCAGCACTTAATAACCTCTATCATGCTGGGTGACCTCGTGGCCCACGGTGGGCACCAGTTTGTTTATGGGTGGTACCTCCGACACACTATCCGTGCAGAAATTCTGTTGTGGCTAATGGGCCGGACTGAGGGATTGGACTGTCAGCGCAGTGTGAGCCCTCATTTTTCTTTCCAAGCGTCTAAGGTACCCCCTGCGCACCCCTGCTACACCCAACCTCCCTGTTCTGCCATCATCTGTCAATGGTGACTGAGTCTCATGGAATATGGAGGCGTGAAACAGAGTGTCAATTAGCATTAGCTTTCCTGACAAATCTGTTTTTCTCACCACAAAGGCCTTGGATAACTTATTCCTGATTCCTCTCTGTCACAGTGTTGGCGGCACGGGATTTGTTTTTCTACTACAATTCAAGTGTAAAAATGGGTCAAGCACATGTGCATATGTTTAGTACCTAGGTGCATGACAATGTGCACATACAATTGTTCAGAAAAAAAGTATGGCTATATCTGTGTATATTCTACAGAGACAGAGAGAGATAGAAGGAGATGCACAGAGAAAGACAGGCTGAGAGAGATTGGGAAGATGTGCCTTTCACACTAAAAAAGCCTTTGTTTACATTGCTGGAATGGAAGTTGACCTTAAGGGTTATCTAAAATGTACAGAAAGTGTCAAAACGGCAGACAAGTGAGCAGAGCCTCTTTCTGAACATGGCAGTACTCAGGGGGCGCAGGGAGGAGTCCTACAGAATAACATCACAGCGCTGTACTATACTGTAGTTCCTTTGAAAGTCCCTCCTCTATTTGCCCTCTGCTGTGTGAAGATCTTCAGTCTTAATCAGCGGTATTGTTCTATGGAGATGCAGTTATGGGAAGCACTAAGCTGTTTATTTATTGAATAGGCTGTTTAATTCCCCCCTCTGCGGCATGCTTGGCTCTGCGCAGCCTATACCCCTTTGATGTGAGGGGCTGCTGGTGGAGCGCTATGATGGGTTCCTACTGGCAATGCAGCACATGACACCACAGTGAAAAGCAATAAGCTGTGCCCTCGTCAGCAGCGTACAGTACAAACAGTGACCCTCTGCCCCCTGCATGCATTCGGCCTGCCTTTGTGTCACTACAATAGACCTGCTTTACTCCAAAATGTCACATATCCATTTTGAAAGTAGACTCTGATGTATCCATTTCCTGACTTCCATTTCATTGCTTTAACTGAACCTGTGAAAAGTGTTAGCACTGTGTCAAACTCAAATTTACTTTTTCAGTCAGACACTAATGCTTAAGGACTAACAAGTTTACTGAGGATTTGCGGCAGTTTTTTCTTCGGCACTAACGACTAACCAACATGTTCACATAATTACTTTGGGGCCACACCAAAGCCTTGTATTAGAAAAATAACAGAAAACTGTTAATGCAACATAATTCACGTTCAGATGCAGAATGTGCCACAGGAATTTAGTATGCAAGACAAGAAAATACGAGGGAATGCATTTTGCAAAAACGACTGCTGAACTTATCGTTAATGACTGTAAAATTTGTAATGAAATAACCAGGGAGGGAGAGGAAGAGAGGGAGAGAGAATGAGAGAAAAGAAGTGAGACAAAAATTACAACTTCAGACCTTCTTATCATTAACCCCTCAGTAATAATCATTTTTGAGATGCACGTATAGACAGGTGGCAAAAAAAAAAACAAACAATACTGCGCAGAGGGATGGTGAGAGGATAAGGAATTGCTTTGCAGTAAGCTGTGTGAATCAGAGAAGTGATGAGTGGAAAATGTTCAATGTCCCAAGAGGGAGGGGTCCTATCCAGCACAAAGCATGATTATAAACATCCAGTGCTTCGTATGCACAGTACACACACTGGGCCTCACCAACAAGTGTACGTGATGTTCTATGCTTGATGCTTGACCCCTTGGACTGTCTTATACCCATTCACATGCATGACTGTTTAACTACACATCTACATGCAGCTGTACGATTTCCACTTGCTGTCGAACAAACAGGCAGCTCATTGAATTGAATTCAGTGAGTGCATCTCAGCTATGTCTTAAATTGCAATCAAATTAGATCAGATTAGCGGCCTGGATTTCAGTAATGTGGAAGATTATTTTTGCGCAGAAACTGGTTAAAGGAAGTCACTCTGTTACTGCGTGTTTGTGGCTGGTTTAATGAGCACAGCAACAGTTTGTCAGGCTCTATAATCAGTGATTTGCGCTCAGCGTTTGGATGTTTAGTATCGCCGTGTGCAACTTGGTGACAGCTGCTAGTTAGAGTACAGGGTTGATAAAGGAGGAAGAGCGATGGCTTTGGATGGAAATTGCATCAGTTTGGAAAAACAGATGTGCGCAAATTAGGTTTTCCCATGGCTGATAAATTATTGTACTTCTTAATTTCTGTATACACAGTATACACAAATGAGTAAAACTTGCATTTATACACATAACAGGCGTCCAATATGAAGACATGTGGATTATCTATTTTCATATGTGCCAAAGCTCAAAGCACCTTGTTTAAATAGACTGCATTTTCACAGCGCTTTTCTATCTTGACGAGCAAAGCGCTGTAAAAACAATTGACTCATTCCCACTAAGATTCACGCACTGATGACAGCAGAGCTGCCATGCAAGGTGTTGCCCCTCTGGAGCGACGTGGGGTTCAGTGTCTCGCTCAAGGACACTTCAACAGACAGACAGGAGCCGGAGATCAAACTGCCAACCCTGTGGCTCTACCTCCTGAGCCACAGCTACAGCCGTTTAACATCTTAGAGGAGCGCATATTTGCATTTCCAAAATACATTATTGGTTTCTTAAACCCACACATAATGTGCAGCAGTAGAGTACCTACAGTTTTTTTGTGCTCTGAGCGAGACACATACTTCAGCAAGATATTTCCAGCATGTGTGATATTTGTGGAAAATCTAATGAAAATCAATGACAGGTGACGCTTCACTCGCATTCTGCAATTCAGCTGCAAATGTCTGCATGTACATTTAAACAGCCCAGCATCAGGTCTTAATTAGTGGCAGTGCATTCAAGTAACTCAGCTGTGGCTGTGCTCATTACACAATCAGAGATAGAAAGTACCCCGCTAAATGAAAACATGCAGTGATGCAAAAATCTGCAGCCGTGACAGTAATTTGCGGCAGGTTTTGTAAATTAACCCCGAGGAATTACATTTTTGAAAAGGTTGCCAACTTTGTTTACCGCAGCAGGAAAACGCAAGTTGAGGATATCACAAAAGATTGTGTCTGACGTATCTGCAGCACAGAAAATATAGCTACAAGCAACAAACACAGCGTGGACAAAAGAAGAAGAAGAAACACTTAAAAGTACATGAATTGCCCAGCATCTGAACAGACAGAGAGGCATATTTTTTCTTCTTTCTTCTTCCTCCTTGATTTTCTGTCCTTACATGGTTTTAGATGTCGATTGCATTATTCTGTCTGGAGGAAAGCCTCCAGCTCTTTCGGTGATGACGGAGATGTAAACCCGTAAAGATTAATGTTTAATTCTGACGACTGGAGAGGCCATGGACGGGTTACGAGTTCACTTTGGTATTTCAGAAATTGCTTTTGAATTTACTTTACACTGGGCCCAGAGGCATTACCATCGCTGTACGTACATATGGGAGCATCTTGTGGGATCAGTATTTGCACCACAGGGAGCACCTGGTTTGTAAAATGGTCTTTCCTTGGCTGTTATGTGATCATAAAGAGTGATCACAGCACATAACGTCTCTCACGAGATAACTGCCTAAACAATTACAGATCGCTGATCACGTCTAACAGTTACTGGCTCATACTGCTCTTCATTTACACGGCAAAAGCACTGAGGCACACAAAATAGGCATCTAGGTAATATGAAATGATTGTTGTTCAGTTGTGACTGTTTTTCTGAAACCACATTTCTGATGACTTGTCGTTAACGACAACAAATGGAAAAAAGCATGTTAGTTAAATTACATTTGGCGCTGGGATTATTAGAACCTTTGTGCAAATTCAGTGGATGACATACACGGTGTGCAGTATGTCAGAACTGTGCGACAATAATTATTTCTCCTCAGCAGAGCGAATGTACGTCATTGCACTATATAAACTCACATCTAACATATTCTGCCATCATAACTTCAAAGCCTGTTTGCATCAACAAGTTTGGCATGTTTTCAATGTGACTTTGTTTAAGTCTAATGAGCACACTCGCTCCTTGCCAGAGATGCTTTGCTGCATATCAGGCCTGGTCTCAGGAGGGAGCACAATCATTGTTCAGGGTCTACATTTTGTTCACCTTATACTAGGTTGTGTCTCTATGCAACATGGTGTGAGGTGAACTTGTTGGTATGTTTCAGCCGTGTTCTTCGTCAAGGACAAAGCCTTATATAGTCGTATAGTGTTAATATAGGAATGACATAACAAGATGAGGCAGGTACACAGTGTTAACGTGTGAAAAAAAGAAAGTCAATTTATGAAAATAAGAGAGATTAATCTTACCATAGATGCCTGTGGATATGCATGGGAAGGCCTGTGCAGACAGAGAAGAACAAGAGAAATAAAAGTCAAAACACGCTCACATACATCCAAATCCAATTAGTTTTTTCTCTGCCTTTTATTATTATTATTATTATTACTATATAATTACTGCCCATTATTACTTCATTTATTATTGCTTCATTTCCTTTCATGCTAAAACACACTGAACTTTTCTATTCAACAAGCTATCATAAATGACAGCACAGGAGTGAATACATAAGCACATTAAAGTAAATACTGCATGTTTGTATTGTTGTTGTTTACCTGTACTGTTTCACTTGTTCATTCTGAAGAGGAGCAATTTATAGTACCATTTGCCAAAGTCCCTGCAATGTTAATGCAGAACTGCATTGTAAACCGTACTCCAGCTCCCATGGACAAAGCACAACAAGCACACACACACACACACACACACACACACACACACACACACACACAGACACACGCGCACACACACACACACACACACACACACACACACACACACACACACACACACACACACACACACTCATATAGTGTACTTTTCTCTTGGCCTCCAAAAACAGGCACATTAATTTCTCCTTGACTTGAACACCCCTGTTTACACATACATATATTAGATGGATTATCACGATCATGCTGCTGTGCTACAGAGGCAATATTCTATCATGCACTGCTGCACCAATGATGGTGACAGCCTATCAGTACTCAATGCCCATACTTAATGTCCATAACAGCTGTAGTTTGCATATGTTGCCTGAGGTAATGGTGGATCAGACTCATGTGAATTCACAGGTACAGGTAGAGCTTAACAATCATCAGCACATGAACATCCATCCTGTCACCTGCAGCCCAAACTCACACACACAGTCCTTCTCTTCAACAAACCTTCATGAAACTTACCCTAGAACTGAGGCTGCTTCACATCCACAACTTTGTTCCAGCCCATTGATACATGTCTTTAATTTAACAAATTTAAACGGCTAGATATTTAATTCCGTGTAACGTCGATGCAAACTGCCAACAGTGACCCAGCTGTGTCTCAATAACAACAAGCACATCACAGCAGGCGGCTTTTCAGCGCATTTGATTCAAATAATAAGAAAACTAAAAGCTAAATCACAAAGTCATTGTAGCCACGTTTGGATCAATAGGAGGAATCAATAACATCCCACCAACCACTAAAGCGTTGGAACAAAACAAAACAGACATGCCGAGAATCAGAATACACATTATGAATATTTTCATGAGATAAAGAGCAAAAACCTGCATATATTTATGGCTGTCTTTTCCAAAAAGATTATAAAAAGTAACCACCTTGTAATAGTTCTTGCTTTGTAGCACTTTGCAGCAGACATATTATTCAAGCATGGCTTTATAGCTGAAAATAGTTTCATTTTTCTTTACTTCTGTGAGCAAATATATTATGATACATAGGCCTTGCTGTAAGCTTCCGCATTTCACATTCATCTTTTTAAGTATATTAATAAACAGTAAAGAGAAAGGATTTTTTCAAAGGTCCCATTTGTCCTCAAAAGCCGCTGAATACGTGCTTTAGTTCCTGCATTCATCAAAAGGCGTGGCCACAACATTAATATAATAAGATGACAAATGAAAAAAAAAAAAAAAAAAAAAAAAGAAAGAAAAGAAAAGGAAAACGTTTCCACCAGCAGTTCACAACTGGATGAATATAGAACAACAAAACACGACACAGATTCATCAAAGACTAACGCCCATATGTCAAATTCTCCCAGTGCCAAAAACTAAACCCAACAGTTTGTTTTGCCACACTGACCCTGTCAAGTTGTATTTAGAAACACATTGTTGCTAGCAGCCGTGCCAAGATCACTTCATTTCAGAGCTAAAAACACAATTAATAGATCTGAAGGAGAAAGATAGCAAATAAATGTCTCCTCGTATGACGTTTATACAAACAAGTAGTCGCGGCTCTAATGTCGTGAGTCCTTTCAACAGAGAGAGGAATCGACATAATTCATATACTGACAAAAGCAACTAATTGAATAAAAGTCAGCTTTTTTCTCTGAAGCATCACAACCTATGACACCCGCTTTGAAATGCAACGGTCCATTTGGCCTTGCTTTAAGCCAAGAGGAATGAGTCTGTGTTTGTATTCTTATTTTCCAGTTTTCAGGTTCCGCCTGTCAAGGTGAATCTTTCTTCTGTGGGGTGATTTAAATCTTTTAGCGAAGCGCTGACCTTTCCAGATGACTGTCTGGGTCTGACACAAACCTCAGATGATGAAGAGTGGAAAAGCATGGCCATTTTTAGCCCTGTGCCAAGCTCTGCCCATGGCATATATGTACAGAGGCATATTGAGATTGAGGACAGCAAAATGGTCAAATATCCAAAACAGACATGACATTAGAATGAAATAATGACTGTGTGCAAATTGGATGTCAGATTCATACAAATGTTTGAAGCCCCTGAAGGACGTCTAAACAACTGCACAAATGAAATGCAGTGCTTCATATCATGCACTTGTAATGCACTCATTGGCAGAGTCTTGGCATTCAGACCAGTGAGAATCTCAATACTTTTAGCTACTCTGTAAATTATGCCAGTTTTACATTTGGCAACAGTCAATACAAACAGGAATTGAAATGTACTTCTGCAGGAGGAATCTATTTGAGACCATGTGATAATAAGGAGAAAGTGAAATGAATTTAATCTTCAGACAAGATGAACATTTCTTCCTGTCAATGCCTCCAGCGAGTCTTGGCTGCCAAACTGATCCTGAGCCAGACGCCTTGTTATCCTCTGTCAGCTGAAGGGCCGCGACGTCAGTCTCTTTAACTTGAGCTTGCGCTCCGACGGCAGCTAAACCTTGACACATCACAGGCTGTAGCAAAGACGTGCCATCAGCATAATCAATTAAAATCTTTTTTATTTGTTCCCTGGCTGATCCATTAAAGGGTATTGATCTTCATGGTGTGAAAATGCTTCAGGTAATCACTTAACGGGATGCTGTAAAAGATCTGACACCTTTGTGGCACATGCAGACATCACTGACTTGTTTAAAGGACGGTTATTGCAAAAAGTAGGAGAAGTATATATGCAATAAAACTGTAAAGCCTCGAGAGCATTTTGGCAGACGCATCTCATTTTCATCCATAAATCAGCTGCACAGCAAGCAATGAATTACACTAAGGTGCGCACAAATGATAAATCTTACTGATAATCAATATCTGCAAATGCCAACAAGCTCAATATTGCTCATGAGCTTTAAGTTTTGTTAAAATCGTTAAAAGCTTTAACTGTCAAACGAAACTTTCTGCAGATAAAGATGATCTTATCCCCTTGCTCTCCTCACTGCAGCAGTGCCTGGTTTTTCATTTTGAGTCACATGCAGAGCAGATGAGTGGTGGCAGTCAGTCCTAATTGAATTGTTCATTATCAAATAGACCTTAAGCTTAATACTACAACTGAATGCAACAAACCACTACAGTAGATTTCAGAAGCAGCCACAGCGCTGCTCCTATTCTTCTTTCTCCTTCCCATTAACAACGGGCCACTACAGAAGCTATTTTGATAGTTGTGTTAACACACATGCCTTTACATCTGCTTACATTGCATCAGGTCCAGTGTTAATTAGGACAGTCAGTGGCATATAAGCAGTCATGACCTATGATTCCTGGTTTAGGTTATTATTTCTATCGCCGACTGCTCATTAGAAGTATGAGTCAGCATGCTCGCCTGCACCCTGGCATGAGGCCGTGCCTGACATGTTGGCTTGTTGCTGATTTTCTTTGCTTAGGGAGTGTTCAAAAATTGGTCACCAGGGAAATTATTCTGTTGCTGGGGCTCCTCCCTAATCTATCACATCACTTTAAAGTGGAGCACCTTTCCTCTCAGCATGTCTGCACACTTATTCAGCTCACAGTATATTAAGAACAGCACAGAGTGGCTGCAGTGATTATTGTTGGCAAAACTATACTTGTCTTACATTAATGTTAATTATAGTGCACATGCACTTAATGAAATACTTACTGTACGTAAGGAATTGGATTTTAATTTTTAAAATGAACACAACCACAGCTTATTAAAACAATGATTCATTAACTTCAAAGTGTGACTAGAGTTTTGCAAAGACAGCACTCATAAAACTAAGTCACAGTTATTCCACCGAGAGCATGATAGCCTGCAGCTTTCAGTCATTTGTTAAGCAGCAGGAAATGACATGTAAAGATGGCTCAACCTGTGGCAAAATGCGGCTGCCCTGCTGTAGCTGTCACCTCCCCATGCTGCAGGCACCACAGAGTAGCCACGAGCAGACAGGTAAAGGTAAGAAAACCATGCACAAGCGCAGTGACTGCAGGATGCTGCCGGGGGAGCACCCCGTCTCGGCTGGCTGAGTAAATAGCACTGGACCCAGGGTGATGCCCCTGTAGCTTGAAGCCTCCTAGCCTGTTTGCAGATGGAAGCTATGCTTATAAATCACAGCGGTAAGGGGAGACCTTGTGCAAATGCGACCACAAGTATGTTATTATTCACCACTGTTGCCACAGTGTGGGCTTACATCGGAGTATCAGAACATGAATCCAAGAGAATCCTCTTTGTTGACTGCTGTAATTCTTTAAGCATATAGGTCATGCCTGGTCTCTCTGAATCAGCTTCTGCTGGGAAGAGCATGTCACGGTTACAGATCAGGATATTCAAATATGACACATTAACACCCTTTTATTCTGCATAATACCACACTCCATATTCTAATGCTATCGCTGATTGTTTGAGTGTCATTATGCTAAATGGAGGATGGAGAAATGCAGAGGGTGAGAAACCTGGAACTTAATGGCCCGAGTCCCACCACCCGTTTTTATATCTGCTGTGATCAAGTGTAACTATTATCACAATAATATCTGAGTGTCCATTAAGGACTCGGCGTCACTGACAATGTTTACATGCAGGGAGTAACTTACTGGCCATGACACTCTGGAAAACAGCTTATTAAGGATAAGCTGTTTGCATGCACCGTCGCTATCTAGAGATGGAGAATTTGTGTTGTTATGAATAAACCAGAACAGAACATTCCTGTCGTCCTCTAGGGTCCTGCCAGCAATAAAGTATGAAAATATGCCACCACCAAGTAAATCCTTTCCCTAAGCAGCAGCAGGTAATGTCTGATACAGAGGAAAGAAATGACAAACCAGACTACAGAAATTGTAAATAGTGCTTCCCACAATGGTTTTGTTGACATCAACGTGCATCTATCGTGATGTGCGAGTGCAGTCTGTAGCAGCAATGTAAACAAACAGTGAAAGTGGTATGAGGTTCCCACCTGACAACAAAATATTCAATACTGAAACATACCAACAATCTTAACCTCTTCTTTAGTAATTAAACTGGGACGTTTACTGGGTTCCTCTAATCCAAACATGAGGTTTAATATGAATCATTTTCAAGTAAGATTACTTAAATAAGGATTATCAGACCTCTTTGTGCATGTTAACAGATGCTGCCATTTATATTGGCAATGTGCACACTTTGACAAATAAGAAACATTTTTATTGAAAGAAGTGTGATGGATGTGTTAAAGACACAGTAGTGTGTAGTGTTTCTGTCTCGCTGGCTCTGGCCTCCCACTGTCCTCCCTATTTTCCACTTTATATTACAAACTACAGGTTATTCAGTAAATGGATGCATTTATATAACGTTTTTATCCAAAGGGCTTCACACACTACCACACAGATGACAGCGAGCTACCATGCAAGCTAGCTGCAATCCACATGTCGACAATTTGACATATGGACAGGAGGAGCTGGGGATCGAACCACCAAACTTGTGATCAGTGGACCTCCTGAGCCACAGCCAGACAAGCAGCCTGTAGGACTCCAGACATGAGGAAGTTGTGCATAAAGGAGTCAAAAGGTTCACTCCTTAACACTTACCACCTCCACAGTAGGACAGCCCTGAGATCTTGCTGACTTATCAGAAATGGAAATTTGTGGGTCCACAAGGGAAGACACTGGGGTTGGACGAAGGATAGATATAGCAGCTGGACTGTCATTGGCCATAATGAAGCTCAGGGTGTTCTATGATCGCGTTCATCGCACTCAGTTCCGCAGCGCTGATCTAATCTGCACATGCGATGGATGCAGTGTTGCAGGGGGAAGAGAGACAGGCTGCAGCATGTCTGCCAGCCAAACACATGACAGAGGTGAGATGAATGGCCAAAAAAACAGGGTGTAAATGCTGCGCCCTGTGGATAGGGCAGAGCAGTGGACCAAATACAAGCAGATACCGAACTGATGACTGCTTGACTCATTGGTCCATGACCAGCAGTATGCTTGATCAAGCACAATTCACATTGAAGCCCTAAGCTACAGTGCACAGGTACACTGAGAAGCTTTTTAAAAATACAATATGGACATTACATTAGGAACTCAAAAGCTACTTTAAAAAAAAAACTGTAAAGTGCCTGCAAAACTTTAACATATACAGCATGCTATATTGCATACCAGTACATCGAATGGACAAATACTGTGCAGTTCTGGGAGGAAATCATTCTCTTTTATAATTCATATCTCCTACAGTGGTCCGCTCGTGACACTGATTCTCTCAGTGTTAAAGAGGGAGCATTTAGAGTGGCATAAAAATGATACTACTGTGAACTGAGGGCACAAGCAACCAGACGTCTGCTCATATTTATGTATGAGGACTCCTGCTCAGTATCAGTTGGAATTCTATCACTGACCACTGAGCACTGGAGAGACAAAGACAAAAGAAAGGAATTCATGTCAGTGAGACAAACTGACTGACCTTCACGTGACCCTTACATGATTGACAGAACTCAAATGAGTAGGCGAGGAACATGTCAGGTAAACTCAATGGCAAAATGTATTCCTTCTATTCCACTGTACCAGTGCTCTGTACAGCTGCAGGCATGCTTCTTGTCGTTATTTTCTCTTTTTGAAAACATAACTTGTTGATTAGATTTGCATGCTTGTAGTGGGTGAAATCAAGACATGTCTGCAGGCTTATCTGACACGCTGTGGACTGAAGAGAGCTTCAGACTGACATTTGGGGTAATAGACCTGTGGCTTTGTTATCTGAGGAGAAATCATCATGAAATGCCGCAAAATCTAAATAACAGTGGCCAGGGTCTTTATTTACCACAACTGAAGGGAGAACCAGGACTTAATTTGAGACAAGCTGTTATTAGAGACAGACCTTTATGTATAATTGTGGTCATATTTTAGTGAGAAGCCTCTCTGTTGTTGACCTGTCTCCTGCTTGATGTGGCAATTTGCAGTAAATGGAAACTAAACTTTGTATCTATGGATCAAGAACAGAACTGTTAAAAACTGTAAAATTGTATATTTTCACGGGTTCAGCATGTGAGCCATTATAGCGTATGTCATGTCCTCTTTTTTCCTTTATTGGTGACCAGACTTAATTTGTTCCAACAGGCCGCAGCCTCAGCTATTTGATCAGCTTTTATTTCACAATTTACGCTCATACATCCGCTTCCTTTAAAGCCTTGAACTTTACTTTGATTAAGATCTTCACCCTGACATGATTATAATGGTGTTATGAAATTTTTATTGTATTTATCACAAGAGACCTGACATTATAAACTGTAGGAGGCATTCTGATTGAATCCTGAGACAGAGGGAAAGAAAGCAGTAAATGAAGGAAAACTGTATCTGTGGTAATTCTGAGCAAAATGTTGGATTTGAATATTTGAACCTCAACTCTCAGTGTAAAAGACATCATTCAATATGCCTCAGGGCCTCTAAAGCCTGTGATTATTCCAATGAGTGCTTAAGATATGTAGATCATGGTGTGCATGGTGTGGAGCATTAGAAGTCATTTGCATTTTGGAGGCCTCAATTACAGGTGGGCATAAAGAAAATGATCAAAGCAGGGACTAGGAGGATTCTGTCTGAATCTATCAAACCGCTGTTTTATAACATATCTCAAAGTGAGAAAGCCTCTGAAATGCTCAAGATAAAATGGAGCAAAAGAGACAAGCCAAAGCACATATCCCTCTATGAAAGGTAAAACCAGGGCATGTGTGGATTCTCAAATATCCATAACTCATGTCATACTGTCTCAGTAGAGATTAGCTGCATATGGGGCTTGGAGGTCAGAATTATCAGTAATCCTAAAATATAGCTGGTGATTTGTAACTCAAGAGCAGATGATTCCCAAGTGGTTGATGTAAATGAATGGTAAAATAATAATTAGGGGGCATTTTTCATGAGACATTTCTTTAATTTCCATTCATAAATCAACTTCAACCGCACATTTAATCAGAGAAGAGGGAAAAAAAAGGGGTTTCTGGTCTTGCAATGTGAAAGCCAGCCTATGGTACCCTTCCATCATAAGGCTACTAATTAAACATTTTTTCCTTTCAAGGCGTCCTTCAACATTTCAAAAAGCACCATATCAAAGGGGCTTCAAAGTCAAAAGGCCCACTCTGAATTTCGAGGTGACAGAACAGCATACATATGAAGACAAGTGACCTGCTGCATGGCCCCTGTCTTTGTGGCAGGACCAGTGTGAAACAAAAATCAGGTCTGCTGCATATTGCATACTAATTGATGCCACCTAAAAACCGAATAAAGACTAAAGGCCTGGCTTTACTCAGGCTGTACTGAGGGACAAAAGCCTTGCTAGATTTCCGGAATTGGCCAAACTGGTTTGAACCGAGCTACTAAGCCTTTCCCTGCATTATTTATAACATTATAGGTTTATCGGTGAGCTACAGTGTGATTAGGGGTATGGTATCATTTTGGCACTACATGTATGAAGTCAAGGTTATTGTGCAGGGGTTATAGAGGAGTCAGTGTAACAAGGTAAAACAGAGAAAGGGCAATACAGTGCCATGCAATCAGCAGGGTGGCTAGAATTAATACGGTTGATTTGAAACTAGAGATTATTCTTAGTTGCAGTCCAGTGATCACCCAGAATAAAGGACATGCACAAATCCCAATAGAAATTAACTCCCTAAAGCCTCCAGGCCATTGGCTGTATGCAGCCTTTGAAGGTTGACTGATTGCACAGTGACAAAGTCAAGTTGTCAGCACAACAGCCACATACAAGATGGCAACACAGATTTCCTGCAGATAATAAGATAATGTTTGTTTATATAAAAATGATCTTCAGGAAATACAGCAAACGAAGGCTCCGTAGCTTATTTTTGGTGGACTCTTTAGCGTCTAACTGTATAAAATGGAAAGGATAAGTTCCATTTTACCCAAATGAATGTAAATGGGAGATCTGCAAGAATCATAACGAATGATAAAATAGGCCATAACCACATTTCCCAAAGCACTACATACAAAATAAAAACTAGCATTCGTTAGAGACCCAACCTCATTAACTGCAAATCGAATTGAGCTCTCTGTACTGGTGTAGCAGTGACCCTTTGGAAGTATGGTAAGTACATAATTATTATTGAATCATATGAACACATTTTCCAATTAGAAGAGTGAATGTTTGTCTTTTTCCTGTATAGTCAAAGGCAAAACATACAGTATACCACTGGGTAAGTCTGTTTCTTCTGATTTCTTCATCGGCCTTGTGCTTTAGGAATAATTACTCCAAGACTTGAAGCCTGGGATGTTTTTGTCAACTGGGAATTCAATGCACTTAATGAACTCTTTGTTAACGGAAGCTCAGGGTGCTCTGTGATTGCCTTCATCGCACTCAGTTCCGCAACACTGATGATAGCTCATCCCATTTGCGCAACTCCAGTGATACATAGCCTGTGTAAACTCCTGTGATGCAATGTTGTGGGGGAATAAAAGGCAGGCTGCAGCATGTTTATGAGCCCAGGTAGACTGGGGGAGATGAATGGGCACGAGTAAGAAATGGTGCAGCTACTGAAGGCAGACAGATAACCCTGGGTACCTGGATGGCTTTTTCTTCTGTTGGAGGCTGGCTATTTCCCTCTGCTGCCAATGTTTGTGCGAGGGTAGGCTAAACACTAGACTGATCTATCTCTGTACTGAAAGTCCAGGGATGAAATTGATATTGATTTTCTTATGTAATGCTCGATAAGTCAGCAAATAATCCCAAGATGTCCAAGAATCCCTTTAATGTTTGAATGAATCATTCTATAGATTACACTGTATAAGGCCTTAGATTGCAAAATCGTAGGTAGATTTCAGTGTGACACAGCATTAACATATGCAGTTAAGGAATCTATATGTTTCCCGTAGATTTGACGCAGAGTATGAAAGCCTGTTTATCCATGTAGTTCGTGGGCAGGCTGGGCCCCTGCAGAACACTTTCTCTTTAAAGCTCCTCACAACATAAAGCCATAAATCTGAGCTTGCCCAGAGGTAAGAGCAACCAACACTAATTAACAGTAGCGGGATGAGAGGTCAAGGCCTGTGTCGTATTAGCGTGAGAAAACACTATTTTTCAATTTACAGCATATACTGGTCCGGTGCGCTTTAAGTAATAAAAATTTAAGCTTGCGGTACCGTGGGCATGAATACCAATATATCTACTGTACACACAATAATGCATGTTTCTGGCTTTGGTTTATTCCAGCTGTATGAACATAAGAGCCTTCAAATGAGATGACTAAATTGTCTTTATACAACTGACACTTTAGATACGATGACTGCCTCAGGGAATGTCCACAAAGCAAGATCAGTGATCCAAAGTAAAGCTCAATTTGGGCACACTGCACAGAATCGGTTTTCAATGATTATGTCTAGCCCTTAAAAGGACTTTGGTCCAAGGACATAGTAAGCTCTGAGGAGGTCAGCTCTCCCTCTGTGCAGACCTGTGGGCCATTCTCTCACACCTTGATCTTAGCTCTGATGATGATGTGGCAGGCACAGGCTCAGGAGTGGAAGGATTAGGGACAGGAGGGACGCGGGGAGTGACAGCTTCCTTTGTATTCATTTCATCCTCATTTTGGGCATGACGGTAAACAGCATGCAAACTGGTGTCTGCTCTAAGGTGTTTCTTTCTTCAGGAGTAACATACTCAACTCTTAAAATAGAGATCAAAGGCAAAGCAGGCTCATTGATAACTGTATAATGGCTCACTTAAAGAGAACAGGCATTTTGCTGAGATGGGCGCCTGGTTCAAACTGCAAGCTATTAGTCATGCTGTCGGCTCATTTCCATATGTGTTTTATTGTCTCATGGGCAAAGGCTACTGAACCTACTCGCATTTATTGCACTCATGGTAGATCTAATGATATTCACACCTACGGCAAAAATAAAGGGCCTTGTATCACTTTGTCTCTATATAAAAAGGTTCTTGAAAGGTGACAGTGTGAATGCACATTTCAGTTTTCTGTGCCTTTCTTTGACAATGTTTCAGCCTTGCTTGTCTGAAACCATATGAAGGCACACAAAAGCACAGTCGTCGCACAAATCAGAATTAGTACAGACTGAATATGAATTCTGTGATGCGACACTTTTATGTAAGGTGAAAGGGAATGTCACTAAAACAAATAAAAAAAAGGGATGCCCGTTTGGGTGCTTTTTTAAGTCTAAATAATACTGTTCTCAGCACCATTGACGTGAATTATTAAACTAATCCTTAAAATTCTATAGCCTTAGTTTCGAGTGGATGGTTGACCAGTGCCGGAGGATTAATGTTACATACGTGGGCTTTGCCTTCATGAATTCATCAACTTGACATGACCGTGGATTTTTCTGGCTAAAATTACTCTTGCTAGCAGGTTTTAACATCGTAGCTAGCTAATGTGAGCTAATGCTAATGCTTAAACTCTGTGACAGCTGAGAAGTCTGTCTGCTTCTGTATCTTAAGTTTTTTAAAAGACTACAAAAAAGACACCACTCTCCAAACTCTTGCGAGTATCGCTCCTCTTAGAGCCTCATGCACTCCACATGAACATGCAGAGAAAAGCTTGACAGGCCTGCTGGTGCCTGGTTACAGTCACAAAGCTATGATTGGTCAGTTGCTTAGCGAAAGCGTGGTTTAGTGAAAGGTCAATTAAGAATGAGCACAGTTTGGTTTCTGACATTTAGCTTCTCCATCTGATCACTGCTAATGGAAAACAAGAGTGACAACGCCAATTTATGATCCACATTCAGCTTATGTAGAAAATTCAAAATCTTGAAAATTGTAGATATTTGATTTTCAGAAGACAGTGAGCAAATGTGTGTTTGATATAAAGATATAAAGCCAAAACAATTTGTGCACACCTGATTCCACAGAACACAGTCGTTTATATGTGTGTTTAGGCTGCAGTTCATATGAATTCCCTGTTACTGTGTGTCTGAATTGAATTATGTATGAGGATGCACTGAATTTCATTGGTTGTGGTACCCACATTCAAATTTCTGGGACTGCAACATCACAAAGGTGGCAGTGTTGCCCTGTTCACCCCTGTTCCTAACCCAACCTGTTTGAGAATCAGGAGGACACAGACTCCGGTGGTCACCGAATGTAAACACTGCATGGAGGTAATTACGATGGGATGAACTGCGGTGAAGACGCCCTGGGAGACCTAATCTCATCCCCTGTCCCCACATTTACACTCATCTGAAGACGTACCAACACCGAGCCCAGCAGCTGCCATCTGAACCTCATGGTCTCTTCTTGCTAAACTCAAGGAGAGAGTGCATAATACACTTGCCTTGTCACGTAGCAAACTTCCCTTATTCATAGCAGGTACAGGGATATGGAGGATCAACAGATGTGAAAGTGGTAGCAGGAGTGCTCCCCAAGGCTTGTTGCCATCTTCCAGTAGCCCTGTCACTTTTACACCACAGTGCAGGATATAGATATAAAGTATGAGGCTGTAAAAGCAGTGTTTTGAAACACTGGGGCGTTAGTGGATTTATTGAGTTTAAAAGCCTTCTGAAGGATTGCCAGTTCAAACTATACACCTTTAAATCCCAAAGGAGATTTATTTCACCAAGTGTCCAGGCCTAATCAAAATCTCCCCTCAGACACGAGCTGGATGACTGGACTAGCTGAAGTTAGGCTCCTTTCTGCAAGGATGGAGGCACAGAAAAAAAACATACTCATACATACACTCCCATACATTCATCATTTAAAATATACACAGAGATATAAAGATATAAAGGAGTAAGGGTCTGCTGTGTGAGTGCATGAGGCTGTGGTCATCATTAAAGTGCTTAATAGACCATGTCGCCTGTAGGACCTGACAGGCACACTGGGCAGAGTGGAGGGTGCAGGGAGAGGGTCACCTTCATGTAGAGACAGCTCTGTCACACTGGGGCTGTGAAGGAAGCCACTCTGCCACCCTGGCCTGGCCCAGACAATACATGTCTATGGCCAACCAAGCAGAACAACAAGTCGCCACTTTCTCTAGACTTCAACAACAAACAAAAAAAGAGACTCAAGGGAGGAGGCACTAGATAGAAATGGTACTTCCAAGCTGCTTTGTGAAGCAACTCTATAATTGCTTATCTGGCTGCAAAATTACCATTACTATTATGAATATGAAGGCTCATACTTGCTTCAACACAATTATGTGTCCTGATTTCTTCATGTGCAAAAAACAAAAACAAACAACAGAAGCAGTAACCAAAAACTAAGAAACTGGGGATATCTCCAAAGAATGCAAATGGAATCTTTTCAATCTTTTGCTTTTACTCAGATGAAGAGGTCATTTGAACAACCACAGAAAATGGTAGATAAACATGGTGAATATATGCAACAGAAGGCAGAAGAAACAAAAACAGCATGCAGGGCCTTCCTGCCACAATCTGGGTGTATGAGATTTTTATTAAATTCAGTCAAATTCCAGGAGCTGCATTGCAAAGTGGTGTTATCTTGGTCTGAGCACAGGTGCATCTCTAAATGAGGAGGAATGAGGAGGGACGCAAAAGCCCACCGACATCCCAAACGAAAGAGAGGGGACGTGCCACTCAAGGTCATGGTGAATTGCAGGAGCAGTGGCACCGCAGATTGATTGGGCGTACAGGGAGCAGCTGGCTGAGAGGAAACAGGAAGGTGACTGAGGGAATCACCAGGTGGCTCCAGTGAATTATGACACCATCCATCGGCTCTTTCTAACTCCCATGCAGACTAAGCGCTGGTCTGAAGTGGTCCTGTCATGTGCTGCTTGCCACCCGACTGATATCTGATATTTGAGCAAGGTAATATGTCACTGCAACGCATACCATTTGGTCAGAAACTGGAGTTGTTGCTGTGGTTTGGTTTGAACTATAGGGATAACTTTTTCACAAATGGCCAGAGGATAATACAGCTAATTACAGTTTTCTAAATGTGGAGTTCATCATGAATATTGATAAAGCATTAATTAGTTACTAAAACTGGAAAACCATTTTCTCTGCACCAAATACATCACATGTTTTTAGAGCAAAAATGTACTGAATCACTTTATGGGACTGAGGATTCATATTCTACTGCAATAAATAATGTAGCCAAACAATTCTGTCAGTCGGGAAATGCTTTTGAGAAAAAAAAATGAATACACTGGGGCAGGCTATACTATGTTTTTCTATAACATCTCTTTATCAATAATGTAAAACGAGGACAAAACAACCCGGAGAAGCCTGATTAGTATTTACTGTGGATCACAATTATGCTTGGATAAGAGATCATCATGTAGGTCATCATCGTTATGCCCGATGGAGCTCTATGTGAAGCACATACACATTTCCTTATGACTCAGCCTCTTTCTGGAAAAGTCAAGGACTCTTGCAGGACTGCGCTCAGGCGGGGAGCCAATAAATTCTCTCGTTAGAAATCTGGAGCCGTGATGGCCTTGATTGAGCCAAAGTGATCTGATGTGTGTATTTATCTCAAATCACTTCTCTCCATTTTCATAATAGAGCCCCTTCACTGCATCACTGAATGGGAAACTGTAGAGTGCGTTCTGTTTTAATTGCTCCAAAAGAATACACGACAAAAGCCAAAAATACATGCTGTTGGCATTCTACTACATATATGAAAATGAGTGTTAACACACTTATTTTGTTGCATAGTTTTGATCTAATGTCCTTTTCTCTCCTTTGAGGGGGCTAACATCAACAATAAAGAGCCCCAGATGTCACTCCATGCATACTGTCATTACCAGGGGTTTATGAATGTGACATTAGATATTAAGAGGAGTGAGATTTGGAGGTTATCTGGCATTCCAAGCTGTGCGCAAAAAGTCATGAAACAAGATACACCCCTGTGTTCGCTCCGGCAGGCACTTCATTCAGCACGCGGCCTGCTGACTAAACCTTTGGGTTTTCTAAATTCATCTCTATGTGAAATGAAAAAGGTGGATACAGGTACAGTAATAGCAGATTTAAATTTAAATCTGCTCTATGGGCCTGACAGTACCGGCATCATTCATAAAAGGAAAGTATGACATTTACGATATCAAGGTCACTGGTTGACAATGAAAGAAATGTTTAATCTGCTAAATTACCCCATGAAATGATTACTTCAGTAGGCCTACTTCATAATGATTTAATGCTAACATGTCGTATAATTTTTAATTAACTTGGAACAGGAGAGAATGTGGAAGGTGGGGGTGTAACTCAAGGACTAGCTGCACATTTGCAATCAGGTGTCTGATATTCAGCTGCTATGTGCTTTCTCTATCCCAAATTTAATCACTGATATAATAATAATAATATACATGCCCACAGAGAACGGCCTGTTTCTAGCTCACTGCAGAACATTCAGCTAAATGTTAAGCACAGGGTCAACAACACATTTTTAAATACTATTAACCATTAAAATGTTCTCGGAAAGTAAATTTGAGTCCTCAGTCAGAACACAAATATCAGGGTCAGTAGACGGGATAAAATGGGTCAGAAATGCACAACTTCCACCTCTGTGGCAATCTCCAACATCAAAGACAATCCTGCAGCGTTAGAGCGAATATACTTCTCTCATAAACCTGTGCAAGGTGCCGCATTGCCTGCTGAATTGCTGAGTAGGCCTAGATTGAGCCAGTTTAAAACTGTGAGTCAATCAGCTCAGGCCAGGCGCAGTGTGTCAGCCCTCGTTAGCTGTGACCTTGGGAGATAATAATGGCACTAAACTGGGTGTATGTGTGGGGTAATAGCACCGTGATTAAAGAATTATGTAGGAGTGCATAAACATTGGCGTGTCTGCCAATACACACAACCACTCACCTGAGCCTGCGGGGAAGACTGCTGTGGTTTTGATAACAAAATGATGAGAGTGCAAGACTTGAGACTTTGGTTCATCTGTGGATACGACTTAAGTCTTAAGAACTTTGCATTGAGTCTTTCCTGATGTTCTCATACACAGACATAAATATGGGCTGGCCAATCGGTCAACAAAACATGCACTGCTCCCAGTTTGCTGCCATCAAACCAAACAACGCTGATCATAAATATGTTCCAAGCAGATGGAGACTAATTTAAATATTCCTTTCTGACTTTATGCATATCCTGGATGTAGACATGCAGTTGTGCACTTCTGAACCACACAAAGAACTACAAACATTCCCAAGGCTCCCAATAGCTGTCAGCTCGCCGCCTTATGCATTCTGTTTGATAAAACACACGGGAACCAATGCATTAACAAAACACAGGAAAGAGTTGTGCGCAGTATGTTTTAAGGTTCAGAGAAGGCTTGCTATGAAAAATCTGAAGACAACCTGCGGTGAAAAACTGTAAATAATCTCAGAGCAGGGACAACAACTAGCTGTGTGGCATTAGGATTCAAGTCCCAGTTTGTGCTCAGCGAGAAAAAACTTGAAAAAAGGAAAAAAAAAAAAAAATGGGTTAGAAAGAACACAATGTCAACTACAAGATTAAGTTTAAAAAGATTACAATTTATTTGAGGTGAAATGATTTAAAAGAAATATTAACTTCTCTCCCCTTTTTAAATTAAATCACTCTCTCATCACTAACTAAACATCACTCATTTCACAGTCTGTATTTATTCACCAGCTCTGTCGTGTCCAGTTTTTAAAAAATGTATGAAAGCAACAACTACCTTGCATTAATTACAAGGTAGCATTTAATATCAGTGCATATAATTAAGAGCTGATCTCACAGCTGTTGCATAAACAAAAACATTAGGAGAAAAAGCAACCTAAGAAACAGTGGATCAGTTAGCACCTCCTTTAGCAGCCTGACAGAATACTAATTTGTCTGTCTAAAGGTGTTGATGTAATATACTCTGCTGAATCTTCCTGCCTGATGCCTTGATCATAATTGCTGTTTATTAAGCGTAAAAGCTACAAATAACTAAATAAATAATTCCTCGGTGACCTTCATCTTTATCTGAGATGCGATGTGATTTTTTTTCCTTTGAAAACATTTCATGTGTGCAGCCAGAGCAAGAGAGAATGTCCCCTGTGTGTCAACCACGATAGAGAGACCTTGTACTTCGACCAAACACATCTGTAAGACTGGGGACTATGATTGAAGGATAATTGGGTGCGAGCTTGTTGAAATGGAACCCTGCGATAGACCAGGAAATTTCAGTTTCATGGACATGGCCCTGGCAAGGTCAACACTGGGTTCAACACCTGGCTTCATAAAAGCCACAAATGAAAGACTGCTAGAAAGATGCTTTGAGGCCAAGGAACTAGATTCAACACTGGTGTAAAACTAAGACTCACATCTGCGGTGGAGCTACTAACCCCATTAACGCTAATTCATCACATGCTCACGCACGCTCGCTTTATCGTGTTGTTTCTTTCTCGATACATAACCGTCCAAGAAGCTTATTTTCTGATGCAGAGTCGTGTTAAACGTCTCGCCTTGTAACTTTAATTAAATGCATTAAAAGGAACGCACAGATTCAGCGTATTACTAGTCACTCAATAATAATTAAAATATTCATCTGCGAGTGTTAAATTGAAAACGTCGCCATGCGTATCACAATTGCAGCATAACGTGTCACCAAGATTTGTGGACCAGTTGGAAGTAGAAGCTGACTGGGTGATCTGTACATGAGTAGATACAAAGGGTTCCCTGGATATTCATTTACATATGCTGTTGGGGTAGTCCCAGCCACTGGCATAGACTCAAAGGATCATGAGCAAACACAGCAGAGCAGCAAGAGGCGTTACCTTAGGATGGTGCTGCATTAGTAATGAGATGACTGGGAGTGTGACAGCACTGTCCAGCTTTACTGACACACGCGCAAACACACACACATGCAGTACAGACGCTGTTGGCTGCGCTGATTCTGCATGGTAATTAACCATAATGATGTAAACAAGAACTCATCCCACCAAGGTCCGCTGCCGATGAACAGCAATCTGTTACAGTATCTGCGAGATTGCTGAGATTTACTCGGTTGAGGAGCAACTGTCAGGCTACGAGAGGGGCCTGCTTTGCATGTCGTGTATTCCACATCCTCCTTTCCCGCTCAGCTCCTTTGATCAAAGGAGAAGCATTTATCAAGTGGTGGAGGAACTGTTTGATGACACTAGTGTCTCAGACTCAAGCACAGCTCTAAACAGATGGGAGCCTGCAGCAGGAAAAAAAAAAAAAAACAATATTTCAGGTGTACAGCAAGGACTCGGCTGTTTTTTGTTGAGATTTTGTACGTATTGGTTTAGCTGAGGAAGCATCAAAGCAAACAAGACGCCACTGTCCATGTGCTGTCTCCGCTTGAGTTTTCTTCTTGTCGGAAACAATGTGAGTAAAAGTGGCCTTCCTCAGGCGAAAGATTTGAGACCTGCTTTGAAGATCAGCATTGTTGCGACTGACAGCACTGCAGTTTATCTGAGTGAGATGTTGCTAATCAGAATTAACTACAGTATTCTTTCCATGGGTGGATCCCTGAGCTTTTCTCCTGTTTGTATTCTCTGTACGTCAAACCAGGGGTAAGGAAGGAGTCGCCTTGTCGTTCCTGTTGTGAAGCACAGACAAAGACAGACAGAAATTCTTTTTCTTCTCCTGCATTGCCCACATTCTTCAAGTACGTTCCATCAATGCATGCTCACTGTGGTGTTCTTGTATCATGGCGTATGGCAGGAACGGCAACTGTTTAATCAACAACTTCCTCCGACAGTCCCTCAGTTGGGTACGAGCTGTCGCCTCTATTCTCTGATGGTACCGCAGAGGGATATGAGCCTCATAGAAATTCAAGAGACTGTCTCTAGGAGCTCCTCACAGCCAGGTACGACAGCAGAGGAAAACATTAAGTGAACCCAGCCTGAGTCTGAGCCTTATACTGCTTGACTGTGCTTTAGCACTTAAATTATTTGAAGAACCTTTATTATTGTCAGAGCGCATTAATCTAGAACAGTGCCGCTGCCGTTTCCCTCACAGAAGATCTAGGTGGAGTAGCCTTTGTAGGAGACAAGGTTTTGTCTTTCCAATGATTACTGTTGGCTTCCTGTGCTTGTAATCAAGACGCTACCATGCTCACATCAGCTCCCTCCACATAGACACTCCGGAGATTACCTCTTCAATCCCCATCAACTGTGATTACCCCTCTCGAGATGTGTGGAAATGTCACATTTTACATATCCTAATATTCCACCTCACATAAAGTTGCAGTCTTCCCTGGAGTGAAGGGAATGTCAAGGGAAGATGATGAAACAGGGCTGTTCCCTTTACCCAGACCTGGAGCTCCTCCTGCTGTCGTTGCCTCCTTCTGAATCAGGATGTTGGGGTAATTGGGGCTCCAATGGACATTAACTTAGACTAGGTGGCAGATAACCACAACCACTATTAGTGTAATTGGATCTAATTGGCCCATTGTTGCCAATAATTTGGATCAGACAAATAGCAATGGCTAATTTAAATGGCGGCGTGACCTTTTGAACAATTCAGTCTAATTAACCTTTGGGACGCACGCAGGTACTCTATGTGGAGGTGGGCTACGAGCAAGGACTGGCTGACTGGCCGCAGAGAGGGCTGGGCTATAATCTCATATTGTAGCTAATTGCTGATGAGGGGACACTCTCTGAAATCCACTGTGGCACATACTGCGCTTTTTTTTCGCCTCCATTCAAGCTCGGTGTCTGTTTCTACTCTAGATCTTCAGCTGGATTAACACTCAACATGATGAACAACGCAAGAATGCTGACATTTTGACAAAAGGAACCAACAACAAACGAAAGGAGTAAAGCATGACATCTGTCTCACAAATCTTGACTGGTAAAGCTCAATTCCAAAAACAAATAAGCTATGTCTGCTGGTTTGGAGAAAAGTGAAACAAAATGTTCTGCTGATATGCTGATTTTTACTGTGGGGGTGGGGGGGACGTGTTCATCTGATGTTAGAAGCAAATCGTTTTAGCATTTTGCTTCTTTCTTTCATTGTATTTAGCCTTCATACTCTTATATGAACTATAGATGTGGCCTGTGGGGAGAAAACTGCGCTACATAAGGGGAGTTGGCTGTGAAGGTCTACAGTACATTTGCAAATTAAATTTCTCAAATATTATCATAAAGAAAATGGGCTTCAGCTCTATTGTGGAGGAATTCAAAGTATGAACTAAATGCAAAACTGGCTGATAGACACAAAGACCAACTGCTTTCTGTAAGCAGATCAGCAGTAAACCTCTCATTCTTCTATCCCAATTAATGGCACAGTTTACTTTGCTATGGTCAGAAGCCAAGTATGTGCGCAATCAAGCCTCTACACTTCTATCAGCCATTATATGATTAAATCTAGAGTCGCTTGCACTCGTGAACAATAATTTACGAGAAAGGGTAGAGAAGCGGATAGAGGAAAAGTTTGTGCGCGATCTGTTCAGTGCATAAATGAAAATTAATTAATCGCTTGGGGAGTCGGCACACCAAAATGGAATAGGGTGGAGTACAGAGTCGTTAAGTTTGATATGGTAGTATTTGGAAACATAAATAATGACAAAGACCCTCCAGTGCACTTAAATACAGCAGTAAAAAACACATTTTCAAATATCACCAGTGACCTACATTAATAAAGGTGGAACAGTAAAAGTTATTTACAGCATATTTCACATTATTCCTGCGAACAGAGGAGATGCTTTTAAACCTCGTCGTCCACAACAGAATCTACAATGAGGTTAAAGTCAATTTGCCCTCCAAACCCTCGTGTGTTGTCTATCTCAAAGACACCTTGGGGGCATGGTCACTTATCCCATTGATGCAGTGTTTGTTTGTTCTTCCCTTGCTGTCCCTGTCATGTGAAACAGATTATCTAGTAGGGGCTATCAGCTGTCATCTTCAAGCAGGCTGCGCATGCTAATGTGTCACTTTAAGATATCGTTTGCAGGAATGCATTTTGGTTAAAATGAATGGAAGCTAATGTTGCCTTGGAATGAGTCCACAGAGAAGGGTGGCTAATCCTATCATTCTACACGATTCATCTCCAATCCACTTGGCTTTCAGCATTTTTCTCAACGGGCAATTTGTGGCTTCCCTGCTGGATCTCCTCGAAGCCAGTGTGTTATGACTGCAAAACACTTCCAGGGCCGCCTGGGAGTCAGAGAGGAGGCCACTAAATGCAGTCTGCGACCCTGTCAATGTCCACAGTGACAGCTGCTAGCCCACTGCACGCAGCCAGAAATAGCTTAATGACATATACTTTTGGAAAACATCAAATTGTGGCCTGTCAGCGTCAAATTAGGAACAAAAAGGAGACTCAGTTCGCCACGAGATCATTAGTCAACAACTAAAATGCTCGCTGTATCTTTATGCTGCATACCCTCAAGACTTAAATCACATTTATTCTGTCGCAACAGAACACTCCCCAAAGACTCAAACGGAAAGCTAAATTAAATGAAAAAATAATGATGTTTTGGGTAAACACGGCTATTCTTTTATTCTAAAGGTCACAGTCTAAGGGGTGTTTAATATGGCTCCAAAATGAAACAGAGTCTAAGGCTGAATGGCTTCCAGATGGTGGCGTCCCCCTCCACACAGTCTGTCTGTTTCTGCCTGACAGATGCTACGCTTGCTTCCAGGGAAGAATCTGAGCAGCCTTCCATGACTAACCAAGACAGGGGACCTGCATTAACCGTCTCCTCAGTTGCATGTTCTGTATGGCTTTTTCTAGCTCTTTGGAGAGGAGGTCCCCCAGGGTCTGACTGTACACAGATACAATGCACACACACCCACGAGTGCATTGTTAAAATGCGCATACACACAGGTGAATGATTTCACCGCCTGATATAAAAACCTAATCTTGATTGCAAGAAATTTTTCTTCCAGTTAGAAGATGAAGTGATTGGCAGGTCTCAGTCAGCGGTTGAAAATCTGCATGTCTTGCGCACTGCATGGCATCTAAACACACAAACAAATTATAGAAAATCTTTTTTCCGTCTGTTGTCTTCTGAAAATTATGTTGAATGCAATAATGTGGTACTGCTGAGTAGCGAGTTTCCCCAACAATTTCAGCTGTTTCCAAATAGACCATAATAACAAGGCATGCTCCGTATATCAGAGCAACCATGATGAGACCTATTTAATATGTCCCAGCTCAAGCAAATATTGATAGCCTGCTACAGCATCTTAACACCTATCGACCTGCGAGGCGGTGTTATTATCACAATTCATGTCTAGAATCAATCCACCAAAAATCCATATTTCTGGCTATATTTCCTCTCTGGCTCCTCACCTGAGCCTCCTTTGGAAGCGAACAGCACAATGTAGTGTAACAAGCACTGAGCAGAGGAGGGGGCTGTTTCACAATGTGCTGCTCATAGGCCCTGAGCTGCAGCTCTGCTCACAGGCTGCACAGCTCCCACGACTCCCCTGTGTGATGTTGCAGAGCCCAGCCGGGAATGCTGGCATCCTGACTGTGGGCTGTGGTCAGTCAGAGCCCAGGGAGCTGTGACAGCCTGCTGCTCTTTCAGCCGCAGCAAAAAAGGAAATTTAAAAAAAAAAAAGCACTGAAGCATAAGAGCATAAGAGTCTTCGAGGCAAAAAAGGAATGAGTAAAGAACATTGCAACGACACAGACACACGCACATAAAGCCCGGTAAGATGCACATGACGGACATGGTGTTCGTATGCACATGGGTTCCAGGATGCGCAGCAGCCAAATGATTTGACAAACACAACTCAATAAGTCATCCAGCCATCAGATATTTATCCAGAGACTAAGACAGAGTGAGGTTGTGAAAAAGTGCACAGATAGCTTTCAACTTCAGTGCGGAGGTTAAATGGTGGGTTTCTTGGCTCCGGCTCATTTTTCATCTGAAGGCCATCAGTAAAGCTTAGAACTGCATCCTTTATTTACAGTTTGTCCTTTGGTCAGGGTTAGTCATAGAAATAACACGAGCACACCTGCCTTTACATTTCATCCAATATGGACAAAATATCCAGCCTGAGTTTTAAGCCTTTAGATAAAAAGACACTGCAGTATCAGTCTAGAGGTGATTGTTTTAGCTTATGCAGCACTTAATTACCAACACCTAAAGTGTTATCAAAAGAATAAAATCAAAAATGTGTTTCTCTGGCCTGGAATATTTTACATAACTCTGCAAATTTACACAATTGCCTCCTAAAACTAAAACAAAGACACAAGCATCTAATTTTAATGCCCTCATGAGCCACTTTCTAAGCTGCCCCACAAGGAAGACTTGAGGAATTTCTGCACTCTCTATTCATTCAGACTGTTACTTCCACATTAGTTTTTTTTTTTTTCCATAGTAATGGTAAGAATACAACAGAGAAACTCAGAAGCCTCTAAACTCAGTCAGGAATTGCCTTAGGATGCCTACAAGTCACATTTTCCATCTTTCCCAGTTCCGTCCCAGCAGAACTGGAAATCAGGGACATTAGGGACATTAAAAGCTCTTCTATCTAGTTTCTGACTTGTGTCTGGGGATAATACTGTAATAAATGTTCACTGATACACTGAGCTGCCCTAAGGTAAAGAAAATGCATTTCCAGCCCTAAAAGTCAGTGGTATTCCCTATAAACTCCCTGTCTTGACATGCTACAGTCACAAAAAGATTTTGACATGTGACAACTGTGGTAGCTGTACTGTTTTGTAGCCTAAAGGTTGGCTTTGAGCTCCAAGAAACAGGGATTAACTACCAAGCTCTGCTTCTTTTTAATCTGTCATGCTTAAGTTTATTTTGTGTAAGGCTTTGTTTTGACTCCTATTCCTTTGTAATGCTCTGGAATCCCCATTAGGGAGCCAGCCGTCTAGGATTCCCAAATGTAGCCCCCCTCTCTTGCCCACTTTGTAGACCCACTTGGCGGGGTGCCCGTCTTCGGTGGGATCTCTTGTTTCTCTCACACAGCAAAGCTCATAGTGAGACCCTTTCAGATGAGTCAAAATGAGCTTAGTGCTGATCAGCTAACCAAAAACTTGGACTCCTTGTGCTCGGCACCAGGCAAGACCGTCTGTTAACAAAGAATTAGGAACAGAGAACCCTTGGAGCCTCTCTTCAAGTAAGTCTTGCATATCAAGGCGGGCTGGAGTAAAGCTAAATCAAGGCCACATCCTTGCTTGAAGAAACAGCCATTTCCCTTTTGCTTTTGGTGAAAAGGCTTTCTGTTGTCCTTGCAGCAAGGAGAGTCGAAATGGACTGCGGCTAAGATAATGTAATGGCCAGGCTCATCCTACAAGGCCAGTCAATCACAGAGCACCACTGTTTTCACTGAAGGCCTGTTCAACGCGGAGCAGCTGTCTAAATACATTAGACAGGACCCAGAAAACAACAGAAACTCTGTTTCTTATAAATAGATGGATTATTAGATAAATAAATCAAGAGATAGGACTAAACTAAATAAATCTTTGGAATGTGCCGGAAACAAAGCAAAGACTGGAACATTTGTGGATGAAAATAGAAAGCTGGCTGGAGCGTGCCGTGCTCTGAAGCCTCGAGCCCACCAGAGCAAAGAATGCTGTTGTGTAAATGACTTTCTAACATAATGTCATGCTTGTGGCTCATCATATCTTCGTGGATGCAACTCTTATTAGAGAAGTTTACAGATAATCAGCCATGATGCTGATTTTGATAGAACTTCAAAACACTTACCACAACAACATCAGTAATTTGGCTTCACAATCCATTTAATTGCTACCTAGAGGTGTCGGTCGCACGCACAATAAGTCATCAACAGAGCAGGAATTTGTCACAATCATCTTAATGAAACTGGTACTCATCTATGTCTCCTCTCTCTGCTGGTAACCACTTCCATTGATTGGCCTCTGATGAGGCTGCAGGGCAGTAGGTTGGTGCAGAAAATGTGATTTGTGGCTATTTGGTGTGATACTGATTTGTTTACCCTCTGTGGGCAGGGCAAATCCATATATCACATGGACCAGACCGAAACATACGGTCCAGAACAGACTAGAAGCTGTGTGAATGATCGGCCGCTGCCAGCTGTGGATTGTGTGGGCACTGTCTCATCTAAAGCCCCTACGATTAAGCCATGTTCAGCACACTAAACCTTGTGCTTTTCCGGTGTTTTAAAGAAGACAATGCTTCTTGGAGAGGTGGCACAGACATCTGAAATTACTCTTTGGGCATTTGGACATTCAGTTGCTTGGAAACAAAAGATCATAAATCACATATCTATGTCAAAACCATGAGGAGAATTTAAGAAAGGTTTTCTGGCCTAAAAGTGACTTCCCAAAAAGTGACTAAGGAGAAACTGTGCAGTTATTCGCAGTGGCAATGGAGAGGTGGATACAAAGGCCTGCTTTTCATTTAATCACAAGCCAAAGTAGTACACATGAAAAGCCTTCATTTTACAAACATGAAACATTACCATTTTGTTGTGTTCTCTGTTGCTTTTGTTTATATAAAGAAGATTAAGGCTTTTCAGAACTGTATCAAAAATGAAAGATGCTAAATCCTTTTGTTCTTGTACCTTTTCCAAATTTCCTAAAATTTTCAAACACAGCTGTTCTCACTGAAGGCTTACCCACTGTCAAACAAAAACACAGAAGCATATAATTCATTTATTTCAAGCTGCTCGGGACGGAGACAAATTTCTGCTCAGATGAGTGTGAGCGTGGTAGCATACTGTACTCACCACAGTGCTCAAGCCATGCTCCTTCATCAGCCTGAGGGAGTTCTGGTAGCAGGATGTGAGGTCATTGGTCTCTGTAGGTCCCACATGACCTCTGGCCACTGGGCCCACGGTGTGGATCACATCTGTCGGACGGGGACAACACACAAAGCTCATTTCAGCACAGCCTACTTTTAGCAAGGTTACATGGTTGGCAGTGTTTCTAGTCATCCCATGTAGTGCAAGGATAAGGACAATGCTGTAAAACCTTTTAGTTGTCTGCCATGCAGCCGAGCAGTCGAGCAAAAGGTTTTAGAATCTGCAAAATCACCATCAAATACAAAATACGATAACGTTTGTCTTCACAATGAGACAATGGGGACGGTATGAACAACCCACTGCCTGAAATGAATGCATTTATTCAGTAAATGAAACGACAGCTTAGATAGAAAATCAATTACAAGATTCTTTTATGCCATCTACTCAAATATTCATATCTCTCCCTGTACTCTCTTTCCCTTCGCATAGTAATGTCTTTACCTGTCAATCACTGGTCTCCTTGTCTGGCCTGGCCAGACTGCGGAATGCAGCTTCTTAATTGAATCATAGGAGTGATGACAGGAAAATAAGAGATTCTAAGCAGTGACTTGACAGAAACACAATCTCCAGCATTCTGCCTGGCTACCCTTGGCCTTCTCAATGTTGGACAGGACAGGTCAACATCAATATACAAGAAGTAACTCTGCATCACCCACAGAGCATTCCAGAGAGATGCATCACCAACGTGAAACATTATATATCTAATAATTCCTCAAAAAGGTCATTAAGGTTTAAATTCCTGAAAGCATGACCAATGAGTGCTGTTCTGTTTATTCAACAACAGACTGTTGCAGCATGCCAAAGAGCGGCTCTCTACTCTATTCAGCAGTATTGGCTGGTAAATCTCAGTTCATGGCCCATTAAATATGGATCAACTATGACTCATACATTTGCAATTTAACGCATCAAGTCCCCATTTCTGTGCACTAAAATATTAAACCCTGCTTAAGTATGAATACTGAGAATCCAGACCTGGTTCAGGTGAGGGCATGCAAGGAAACCACTGCAGCAGCAGCAGCCTGTGTTTTAAAATGCAGTCACCTCATGTGTTTTCTTGCACCTAACCTCACCGTTTACGTTTATATTAAACATTTAGCCTCACTTTCTCACTGAATAAATGTAAGCTATATTACTACTCTACTTGACCATAAATCATTTATAGATTAAATTTAGTTCTCAGTTGCATGTCTGGTTGTTTAATAGGTCAGGATGATAAAATGCATGGGGAACCGTTATAATCAAGTGGCTTTCGCTGGTGTTGCTTAAGAGGTGGGATTTTGTGTTCGCGAGAGGTAAGAAACAAGGGCTTTGGTTGATCCCCAGCTAAGCTGAGTTTGGGCTGTAATGAGAATGGAGCTGTCTCAAGCACTGTCTTTTCTCCAGAATAGCAGGCCAAAAATTGCATAGCACAATGTGGTTATAATGGGACACGTGGTGAGTTGTTTTTCGTACATAATTCATGAAGTTCCTCACTACAAGAACAGGAACATGCCAATTAGAGTGTGGGTAAGCGCCAAAAACCAGACTAGTGGTGAATTCATGAAAATTTAAACATTTCTTATCTCACCAGTACCGATGTCTCAACACTTCCGCATCAAACCAATATTTATACAGCTGTGTTTCTGTAGGTGGAAGACATATTTCACTTCGTAACTAATGAGGGATATTACAGCAAGGACAGTGAGTTACTGTAGAGCTCTAAAACACTCTGCAGCTGCTTCAGTATCTCTGTAAACACAAATGACCTCTCTACCCTTGGTCTTGGAGGAACTGAGGTTATTTGTTTTGTTTAAAGGAAAAAGACACAGTCATCCTCTAAATCCAACAAAATCCGGTGGTTTTGACTCCAGTGAGGTGTTACAGCCCATTAGGTTGCTGTTAAATCACGGTGACTTTATTGAATCATAATTTTCTGAAGACTTGTGAGCTTGGATAGGGGAAAAAAAAGCCTAGTCTTCTGCATGCACACTGAAAGACAATAAGAATTAGCATGAGTTCAGTAATATTAATAAATAGAGGCATGTCAATGTACTGCATTAGCTGAGGGCAATTTCACTGTGAAGATTCTCTTGTCTAAAGGTTAAGACTCCCTCTAAGCTCTGAGCTTGAATATGACTGCAGTGTTTTTTAATACATAAATTATACCAAGATGCTCTTTGCAATAAGGGTTTGAGAAGCTCTGGCGGACAGTCCATCGAACATGAGTATTTATCATCACTGTTGTTTGTCTCCTGGTAGAACCGTCAGCTTTTGTCATTATTTGTGTCCATTAGCTGAAAGACACACTTCAGTGTATACATACCAACACATGTATGCCATTATCTGTTGAAAACCTTCTTACAAGAGGCACATAAATCTCTATCTGAGGGTTGAAAAGATTATTCATAGTTGGGGGGCTCATTGCAGGGGTTTCATAATGGATGCAGAAAGCATCAAGAGAAATGTCCTGATGAAATACATTCAAGGGATGCTCTTTTTTTTTTTTTTTTACTGTGCTGAAGAGAAATTAATCAGCCAATATCGGAAAATTTCAATTCCTCACACCAAAAGTAAAACTCTGCCGCCCTGACCAGTTTAAAAAGATGATTTCACTGTAATAAAAAGCCAGCCCTTTCAAACTGTACCTGTAAAGAAAGAGAATGGAAGCACAGAGGCTAAATTACTAGAAACAGCCGAGCATAGTTCGCTCCGAGCATACAAAATAAGTCATTAAGGAATTTAACTGCACTCTTCCTTATCACACACACCACAAAATCCCCACTGCACACACCTTCTTCTAGACCCTCGCCTTGCCAATTCCACAAGTAGTTAATGAGCTTCCCTTCCCAGCTATGTTTTTCTAGCAGTTTTTTCCTCACAATATCTCGACTGGAATTGTTCATTGTGGTCTGTTGCTTGGGGCTACAAGGTTGGTAACACAATTGAACCAGCGAAGACTGATGATTGCCATTCAAACCGTGCTTTCTGTCCACATGAGCCCACAGTCTCTGCAAAGAAACCCAAAAAGAACAACAGAAGAAAAACAATCCCACAGGTTCACTCTTGTTTTATGAGTCAAAGGATAATTGTGCTAACCACCAAATTAATTAGCACCAAATTAAATATTATAACAAGACTGATATTGACTGATTGTGCGGTGATGATGCTCTATAAGGCACTTTGTATTCTATTCTACACCCCTCAACACAAACCACAAGTGAAACATCAACAATTGATTTCCCTCAGCATGTGTCTGAATGTTTATCCTCTGTGTTACTGTGACCACTCAGCATGGCCAACTTTGCTACTAACTACAAACTACTCTAACAGGGATTCAGTGGAGTCTTTAAAATCGTTGACAATCTGGTTAGTCGTTTTCATCCTAAATGGAGGAAATGTGCCACAGCGCATGCATTATGGCTGCCTGCTGTAGACTTCTAATGTGCCATGATTAGCACACATTTCTCCCATCAATTCTTGCAAGTCAATAAAAAAGCACTGAAATGGAGAAACATGTAACAAGCTGCAGAGTCAACAGAGCAATGCTGTTTTTGTCTTTCTTTTTTTTTTTTTTGTTCAGGACTATTGTGCCACCAAATAATTTGGTAACATTTACTGAAATCCTATTCAAACAAAAAACAGATTCATACATATGCATGGGAGTTATGTATGGAGACCACTGCTGGTGTTTCTACTGTTGTTCAGAAATCACAACAAAAATGCATTATTGGATACAATTATACAGAAGAGAATTTAAAATGCACTTTGTCTGAATACCCTCAGCACAAGAGTGTGTGACTTATCCTTTCCTTTAGCTTGTTGGGGAGAGTGTCCTATTCCTGCAACAGCAGAGACCCTGGAGACTAATGGAACCAGTATAAAGGCAAGAATGCTCTTATATGTTTTCCCATCAGATACAGAGAGCAATAATAACAAGTGCAAGACATAATTCTCACGTGTGCTTCTCACATCAGACTGAGCTCAATTTTTATTTAAACCAGAAAGAATCTGAATCCAGGAAGTAACAGTGTTGTTCTCCAAACTTTAATGTAAACTACTGCACTGTATCACACATTGGTGACAGTAATATTTAAACAGCAACGTTTCACATCATTGCACAATTTTAACATATTACTCAATACCATGTGACAAAACATTTGGTTTAAAAAGGTTTCACAGCTTCTACTTCAGTGACTTTTTGCAGGATTGTGCATCTCGAGGTTTCATTGACTGGTTTGAAATTGCACTTAAAATAAACAATTTGTTTGTGATGGAGATGGAAAGAGGTCATCAGATTCCCGTCCAGACAATATAGAATATCAGTTAGAACAAGAAGAATACCAAACACAGCAGGGAAGCCATTCAAAGAAAACTGAGACGTTGGATACATTTTCTTCTTGCAGATCTATTCAAATGTCAAACATATCTTGACATATCCCTCTAAATTGCATGGATTTACTTGCTGTGCACTGTGCAGCTGCATTATGTACGAAGATATAAATATGAGATGGGGACTCAATATTGGCACATTCTTAATAGTTAAAAGCTCTGCTCAAGAGAAAATAATAAAAACGAAATAAAATAAATAAATCCTGATGGAGACATTCCTCGTGGTGAGGTTTATTTGGTAAGCCTGCTCTGTTCAGGATGGACTGGACACGAAATGGCCCCTGAACACACTAATTGTGGAGAATGTGTGTGAACATCTTAAGACAAGCCTACTAAAATATTCCTCAGCTGAATCACTACCAAGGGGACACGCTCACTTCAAAGACGCCACTTTCTTAGCAGCTAAAAAATCTTTTGAAATATCTAGACTTCATTTAGAAGAGAAGTGCTGTGCTATTTCAGAGGGGAACCGGCACTTCACAGCCTAATCAATCTTTCATTTTTACTTGTCTGTACCGACTTTTGAGGCTGCTTTACCATTCAACATAATAACAATTCCAAAAGGCTGAAAATGAAAAATTTAAAATGATAAAATAATAATAACAATAAAAAACATGTTTACTGTGGTGTCACTGTTCCTGAATGGTCCAAAACTTGTCAACAACCATTGCAATTGTTCGTATCAAAGAGATGGATATGAGAATCTAATTTAGATCTATTATAATTCACAAGAGCCAGCAGACAATAATCAAAGCGTGTCCACGCTGCCCATGGCAATTATCTTTCACACTTAAGAATCAACAAAGCACATAATGACTTACAGTCCATTAAGAAATTCAGCCAAAAATGAATTTAAATGCAGTCACTATTTTTAAGAGTTAAGCCAGATTTTGTACGGAGAATGGACGTACTAGTTGGTGAGAGCCTCGCTGGTGGAACTAAAGCTGCATTTTATGTACAGCACTCTTAATTTCGCTTTGGTGACTGAGCTGTTTTCAAATGATCTTCAGTGACAGTCTGACTCTCATTGTTAAGGACGGATCAGCACAATGAAAATGCTGAAGTAATTCCAATTTATTGTAACCTACAGTTTTCTAATTAAGAAAAAAAAGGTCTTTGCATAATAATAATATCAGTAAAAGCACCATCACAAAGAGCGTTGGTTCTATTATGAAAACCGTTCCCGAGGAGAGTGAACGGCAGCTCGCTATGGCGTGAGACCATGTGATGTCTGAGATCTAGGAGAAGACGCTCGGTGTTGTGCAGCGACTGCCTGTCTTGTGTTATAAGACTTGTTTTAGGAAAACTTTACAGTGAAATACATCAGAGCAAATTGAAGAAAGAAAATCAATAAAGAAACACACTGAAATCTCTTGTCTGCTTGCCATGAATATTAAATTTCCTTTGCTGTTGCCCCCCCCCAACCCAACCCAAAAAATCACAACTGAGTATTATAAGCAGTTTTCTGTCAGTTTACATAAGGAAAATAACACAGAGTTTAATGCATGACTATTATTATTATCATTAGTAGTTGTATTTTGATGAGTAGTAGCAGTATTAGGGTATTAAGTTACTTTACTAATACCATATATGACAGTAAACTCAGCGTTCTCTAAATCCATACTCTTGTTAAACATTGCTTAGCATTGCCAACCAGTCCAAAGAGCGCATCAATCCTTTAACGTCCCCATGCCTGCAGCTTTGAATTAACGATGCTTCCACACATCTTAACATGACAGCAAATAAGTGCCAGTCATTGTGAGCTGAGAGCACAAGTCTATCCTTTGTCAATCATCAAGCCGTCTCTTCATGAGGCATTCAATGGCCCATGACAAAAAAAAAAAAATGAGAACGATGGCATGCCGCTTGAAAAGGCTCTCCCGCGTTTCCCATGCCTTCATCCCCGCATGTAACTCACTGTCAGTGTGTCATAATGGCACACGGCACGTTACAGAGCTTGGCAGGTGAGGATCCACCTGCGTAAACACAGGAGCTCCAACCTCGGTGTGGATTAACAGAGCAATTCTGCGCCCGGTTTAAGTTTCTCTTCGCCTGCTGTGCAACTTAAAAACACAAGACAGTTTGAACAGCCAGAGACAGAAAGGGCAGGGTTAATGAGCACTAACATGTTCTTCTATTTAATGACGTGAATTACCTTTTAACCACTGAAACAATTGAGCCAGGTTTACAAAGATAAACAGGACATCGGCGCACTAAAATGTTAGCAAAAAGATAAGACGGGGGGGAGATGGCTGGGTCTTACTGTGAAGAGTGTGGGTGCACCACTTACTTCCCAGTGAAATTGTATGTACTGTATACAGACGTGAGCCACTGCCACTTGTATAATACCCACAAGAGTGTCCATTTCCAGTAATTAAGTGTATTTTGGCGTGATTGCGAGACGGACCCTCTCAGCATGCACACAGCTGTTCCCATGTTGGTGGCTGAGGATTACTAAATGAAGTGTGTACACCCACTTGGACATGGAACTGGCGTTGTCATGGTGACAGAGAGTGCAGAGTGATCCCCGATCGCTCGCTCGCTGGAGCTCCAGTCTGAAAGAGGGGGCTTTTTGCAGACCTGGAATCATCTGCCGCATGCCGAGCAGATACAGTTGTGAGTGCATTAATATTCCCTTCTTTAAAAATGGATTAAGGGTGTCTTAGTGATTATTCATATACTTGGCTTTCAAAGAGCTTTTCCATTGTGAGTGTCACTGAGATTCTGTCACACTTAAACAGACTGAGGGGTAAAGAGCAAGAGACGAGCGGTTACAAAGGATGATGACAGAGCGTCGCGCACACGTGCAATATCACACGGATGTTTTTGCTGAATAATTACTTAATGTGTTCATGCGGACACGAATAGCTCAAATTTCACTGATGTGTTTTTTGCGTCGATCTTACTGCACGTTACATAAATGCAGCACTTATGGCGCACAAGATGCTGAGGCCCTTTCAGTGCCATTTCTCACTGTGACAGACGGTGACCCTTTGTGTTACTCAGAGGCATGACATTTTCATGAAGCACTAATCAGTGCCTCTCCACGCTGCCAATCACTACACCTTCCAGTAAGCTGCAAAGGAATTTTTCGGACTACAGGCACACACATCCACACATGCATGAAGTACAGTAAAATACAGGAAATGGTGCCTTCAAATGTCAGGGAGCTCTTCGAGTGAAAAAAAAAAAAAGAAAAGAAAAAAAAGCCCACTTAATTGAAAAGACATCTCTCAGCCTGCTGGCTCACGTTTTTACTGCTTTACTGTACTGAACAGAAGGTGACATGCGTGTGCGTGTGTGTGAGTATGCATTGGCCTGATGCTGAAGGACAAGAACATTGGGGATGTGATGATTATTTTGCTGTACACACGCTGCAAGAATGGCCCTGGTAGTGTCTACAGGGACGACGAGCCCAGAGTAAAGACAGAGGGAGAAAGTCACTGAGCAGCTCTGCCTGCTGTTTCCACTGCTCTGGGCTTTCTATAACATTCCTCTAAGCATGAATGAGCTGCCAGGTGACACTGCTCTCAACAGGCGCTCGCTAGTTCTGCTGCTTGCTCTTTTCCCCGGTTTTTCAAAGCACTTTCTGAACGTTTTGAATAAAATGTGAATATGAGAGTAGTTTTGTTATGCATGAGGCGAGACCGAGGGTGTGCAAAATGAGTCACGCACCAACATTTTGTAGACTTAAAGACTTTGCCAGCTAGACAACACCATTTGACAGGTAGCAATGTACTCAGGTGAATGTGCATTATACTGCAGGAACATGTGAATGTGAAAGAACATGCAGACACGCATGCTGTGTTTTAAAGGAAACGTCCACACGCTAAACACATGAATGAAAGATTATTTAAATCCCTGTTGTCCGACACAGGGAAGGGTGAATGCATATGCATCGTTTGAATTGACATTTTTCCTTGTGTTTGCTGTGTGCTTCCATTGCTTTATATGTATTGTAATGTTGTTTTATATGTATTGTAAGCAGAGCGTCCACAGGACGACAGCTGCCTCTCAATGGACTCAATGGATAAAAGTTCTAATAAAAAACACATAATCATCTCTTCTGTCGAGCTAATTGAGAGTCCATTTTAGCTTGCTGTCCCATCAGCAACAACCATAGCGCCTCCCTTACTGAGCATCCACAGTTCTCGATTTGTTTGTAGTGTCTCTGCAGGCGTGACACGGCTGTGTGGTGATGTAGCTCAGACCCAGCATGCACTGGAGCTGTTGTGTGTAAGAGGAAACAGGCCTGCTGGGGAACATCAACCGCATTCATGTTGTGAGGAAAATACAATTTTGATTTTCTCGTACGACATGGACCCCCTCAGAAAGATGGGTCGTTGATGGTTCTGATGGGGCTGGCATACAAGCCGGTCACCCAAATTTGTGAATTCAATGGGCAGATGTAATCTAATCACGTACGGTGGGGATCTGCAATATTTATTGTTCACTAGCCGGGTCCCCTGCAGCAAGGTGCCCTGTTATGACAGAGCTTTAAAAGCAACCTGCTTTTACAGTTCTGTTTGTTCGGTATTAAACCTACAAAACAAACCCAGTACAGCTGCAGCACAGCCTTTCATCTCTGCCAGCGATGCTGTTACCTGCCTTCAACCGCATCTCATCATTTCTCTGATTAGGGCACCAAACAGCCGGGCCACTACATCATAATTCTACGTCAGGTCTGTGCAAGCAGGTCCTTGAGCTGGTGAGTTGAGCTTCATGAATCTTTCAAATGTCAGTGAGGTTTACATAAACACATACACACAACTGCACACACGTGTGCACATAGTTATGGAGGCACAGCTGCAGGGAGAATGAAAGTGATGTGGCCTTCACAGATGCTATTACCGTCATTTCAATTAAGACATATGAGCCCAACGTGGGTTTGATGGAGAAAGACAGTGTGGCTGGAGAGATTAAGCACGCTCTCATTTCAGCAACATGTGCCACACGCTCTCCAGATTATCCTAATGACATTAATTACACAGCCACATTCGAGTGTGTGTTTGGGTAAGTAAGGGTTAGGAAATGGGAACAAATAGTAGTATGTGGCGCTACTGTATTTCACCCAGCAGACGTCGGACCAGCAAACAATCGAGACGACAGCTTTGTTGATACATTTAAGAGTCTTGCCCTGTTTTGCCATGTAGTCACAGTTACTGTCTCTATGGATTAATGAGCAGTATATAGATTTTTCCATTCAAAACCAAGTGCTGATGAAATGTAATGTGCTGAAACAAACCTGAGCCAAAGCAGAATTACTCTCTAGGCTGGTGTGTTTAGTGAGAAACTCGAATGACTCACTGTATTTTTCACAGATAAACAACATGGCTGAATGTATCAAAATGATCAACTAGCTTTTGCCGTCTTTATCGTGTTTTCAACTTTGTCTGCCTCCGTGCACCCGTTTGCTTCTAAAGGACTTGCGAATGTGAGTTGCTTGATATTGTAGCCTGCAGCAAAATAAATATTTTTGTTAATCAGATAATAACTTTTGGCCTTCTGCTCCTTCAAATGAATGATGAACTCTGCAATCTTGGCAAGTGTAGACGTAAGTGTGGCCCCGAAGCACTGAGAAGGAGGACTTTTTTTTTTTTTTTTTTTTGTTCGCTCTTATTTTTGGAGTTCAAAGTAATATGATAATGCCACAAGGCCTTTGAAAATCTTGTTACTACATATCAAAAAATTGTCAGACAGTTGCTAACATGCTGACATTCACAAGGCTGCAATAAGAAGAAAACTGCAGGGGGCTGCATCATGTCAGGCTGAAAGAGCTGCTCTCTCCCTCAGGCTGGACTGAGGCCTGTCTTCATGTGAGTGTGAAATGGTTATTTAATCCGGCCATATTCCGGGAACCACTTGTGCATCTTCTCTGTATAAATAACAATGCTTTTTATATTTAGTACTAGTTTTGTGTGAATCAGCAGAGAAAGGAGAGGGAGGAAAGGCCTTAGTAATGTACTGATAGATACTGGAGCCATGAAAGTCTTTTCCACGACGAAGCAACACAGGTTGACAAAAGAGAGGTCGTGGGCAGCGACTTTCAAGAGCAACTTCTGAGTCAAAACAAGGTGGGTCAGCCCTTCTCCTGTTCCCTGCACTCTGTTTGGCAGAACGGGTGACGCTTAGGTTCATCTGAGTCCACTTATCAACTCCTTTCACATCCCAGTTGCCACTCATTACTCATGTATTCATAGCCTGTGCAGTTTAATTACAAGACTAATCACAACAAACTATCTCCACTACTGAACCAGCTGCCTGGGGAATGTGGGCCTGAGGGATTCAATGTAGCTGATCAGTTCAATGTTAGTGGTTTTCTTCAAGATTATCGCTGCAGCGACATAGTATTTTGTGTGCGTTATCTAATTTTGAGTGAAACCATTCACGTATTATCAGAAAGAAAATGTGCATATGTTGCTAAAAAGAAGAAGAAACCTGTGCAAACACAGGTGTGACAACACTGCAGATCTAATAGATCTGGGGATCAAGCCTGCAGCATAGCAAGCCATCAAACCACCATTCCAGCCCAGCACAATAGCAGCATTTTGAAAATTCTTATATCTGTGTCACCTTTGGGCACATTGCTAGTTCAGTGTTCGGCCTCCCTGAAATGACAGAAGAATGACTATGTGGAGAGACTATTTTTCCCAGAGACTTGAGACAGTGGAACTGGGGTATGGCCCCATTACAGCTGCATCCGCGAGGGCCACCGGAGCAGGCTCTTATCTGTGCCTGTTTCAGGTACCTCCACTGAAAAAGCTGTGACAAGGACCCATCCAGCCAGTGCAGTCTCCCAGGACCTGGATCCTAAGATACCCTCCGCCATGCACTCACACACATACAAAGACAGATTATCTACAACAGCGTCGAAACTTCCCCATCAGTGTGAGGCAGCGCCGATACGTTCTGTGTGAGGGCCCCGTCGAAATCGAGGTCATTCTCACACTCCTCTCTTCTCTCAACCCACAGAGACAGATTCAGGGCCCCATGTGGATGAAGAAGAACTGTGACCAAAACCCCTCCAGGGAGGGAGACTCGGCAAAAAGGAGGCACCTACCGAGCAGTGGTACACCTGCCACATAATACTTCAAAAGGACAGAGAACACACATACGCACATATGTGTGCTGAATGCCTGCCTGTGCGATGCGACCAAAAGCTATAAGAAACATGCTCTCATGGGAATAGATTGCTCATCGTATAACATATGGCCACAAGGCTCGGCGCAGTTCAAACATGTTGGAATACTGTGGAAGTTCCCATACAGCGAGTACTGTACACGTGTACTGGGAGCTGCTGCTGCTGCTGTGGATTGATGGAATGGTTAAAATCTCATTAGGTGCTGTGTTGTCTCTGTTTCAATTCTCCTTCCTTTTTGTCTCTGTCAACCTCTCAATTCTTCCTGTATCTCTCTGTCTGTCTGTCTCTCAGCGGTGTTGTAAATGAAATCTGTTTAACTGCTGAATTTGGCAAAGGTTTATGTCTAGAAAACACAAGGTCACGCGTAGCATCGGTCGGCTCCCCACCTGCTTTACTGCAATTTGTTTGCCATGTGTATTTATCACAGATGCAGCCGTTTCTGCAGTGAGGGCTGTAACACGCTATGCATACGCTCACTTTGTTACCCCCGAAGGAAATGCCTCACCAGGGAGAAGCCTTTAGTAGAGCACATATAAACTCTAGCATTTTACTGGCATGGGAAATGCTGAAACTCATGCATTTATGGGGTCTGTTTCTGAGCGCTGTACTAAACCTCAGAGTTTGACCTTGCCACTGTTTTTGCACAGGCTTTAAAAAAAATGCTGAAGTGAGTGTTTTAAACAATGGATAATTAATGTTCTTTTTCCTATTCCTAGGAGTGGTTTAGATATCTGGTCATGCCATCAGACATTAACAGATGTGAAAAGAACCCAGAGAGGGAGTCTGGATTGGAAGCCTGATGTAAAATGGAAACATTTGCTGGAGTGCTCTCATCTTTGTTGAAGAGAAGCGGAGCAGCAACTTGTTGGCCTTCCAGCAGCACCGGTCAGAGTCATCAGATAATGAAAGCAAACAGGAGATAACAGAGTGCCGCTGGATCTCTCAGCGGGCCTGCATTAATGCTACTAATGGCACACTGCACTTTATGGTGAGCTTTTGATGACACAGGCTGATGTTTCCATATGTTCAACAAACACAGGAGGCCCCGTACGGATGGGTCAAACACAAGTGCTGTGAGTCGTGTTGGCCCGAGTGCAGCGGCATGATGGACGTGGGGCTATCCCTGTTCCCTCCCCCAGACCCCATAATTCATAGCAGTCCAGCCGTCTGCACAACAGTCTCTTGTTCTTCAGAGCATGTTGGCAATCAGAGCCACATGCTGCACGAACATTTATCTTACTTTCACAAAAATGTGGGCTTAATGAGATAATTTGGGGTAGTATGCCAGATTGATGTGGCTGAAGAGCTTCAGTGTGTGGTCTCTGCACAAGCGGAGTCCAGGTCAGGGGTATGAGAACTTCTTAGTTGTGCGCAATAAATGGCACAGGCAGGCTCTTTTAGCTGACACATACACTGGAGAGCAAGAGAAATTACTGTGGGACCTCAGTGCTGGATGGGAGACTCAGTGCGACTAAGGAGAAATGTTTCTTACCTCCACATTGCACAAGGTGAGCTGAGCAATCAGCCATCAGTTTCGCCCCAGCTAAGAGAAATCATTTAGCCCAGAGCCTGGAAGCACACACGCAGGTCTCCCTTTCTGCCAGATCCAGCAGATGCCTGCTACTACCACAGTGACCTTTAAAATATGCCTCACCATCTGATTTCAGTTTTAAGGAGCCACCAGTAGAGAAAAGTACAGAGACGCAGGAGAAAATCCAGGTTATACAGGCATACATAGCAGTCACTGCTTTTCTTATCCAGGGAGAATCAATTGAAATTCATGCTATCAAAAACTTTTCCTTCCAAACAGTGCCATAGAAGTTTATAAAAATCACTATTTTGTTTCAGGTATCAAAGAACAGTCGAACAAACACTGTTTTCCATTCAGGTACGTCTGGGCAGTCAGACCGTGTGGAACAGAAGGCTTGTAAAAGCTGAGAGGATTCTCTTTTAGCAGAGAGACAAAAAAAAATAAATAAATAAATAAATAAAAACAACCTCTTAAATCCACCCCAAAGCAGCCAAAAACACACAGACACATCAGCCAGATAGCGCTTCTTCAAAGCAAACCCGCTCAGGATATGAAATGAAATGATGAAGAGCAGGTGAAAAACATTGCACACATCAGTGCTGCCGCTCAGACAGAGCTGAAAATAGTTCTCCACACCTGACTGGAGAGACAGAGAGAATCTAAAGGATGGACAGCAATTCGAGGCTGCTGTCGGTCTGCCACTACACTTCAGGATAAATGATAGAAACAGATGAGTTTTACACTCCAAAGCCCCGCAGCTGACAATTATATAACTCGGTAAGGTGAGGTAGAGATGATGCAAGGAGAAAGATGTGGATACATTTATAACTTCATTAAACTCTAAGAGTTACTGGCAGTGCAAATTGTCTGTGGGATATCAGAAACATATCAGGCTGTCGAAGCATCTGTCTACCTATGAGGAATGCTGTGGGTTTTCTGCCACATGCCACATTTACTTACTGTTTTTGCTCCGTTGTGTTTTATTGATCTGTCGGTGGAACAGCACAAATTACACACTCTCGTTGTCATGAGTGAACTCAGCGTTTGCCACTGATAATGACAGAATGTTTATTTGTATATGGATAAGTATGTAACATAAACTGATGCCACACAACACAGCATTTAGAGCCTGAGCTAACGCAATGCCTGTGACTAGATGGACCTATGAAATACATAAGAGACTGTACAAAACACAAACTAATAATAATAATAAGCTCTTTCTATGCAGCTCATTTCAAGACAAAATTGCAAAGTACTTATAGTAAAAACAAAGACTAAAAGTTAACAAAATCCAAGGCATAAAATATTATACAAGATATTATTTAAACAATGACAGCAAATGCCATCAGTTCACAAACAGGAATCTTGAGACAGCGAGTGTCATGGCTGAGGGGCCTGGTCGCCCTTAGCCAGGGTTAAGGAGCCTGACCCTGCAGAAACTTTAAAAACAAGTAGTCAAATTTTAAGATCAATTCCAAAACTCACAAGCAACCAGTGAATGGCCGTAAGGATTGCCGTGGTGTCTCACTCAGTACGTGTTAGGTACGTTGCAGTGTTGGGACGTTTCACCTGCTTGCACCAGAATAAAGTGTGTTGCAGCGGTCAAGTCTGGAGGAGGTAAAAGCATGGATGACCTTAAGGATCTCATAAGAGACATGCAGATGGTGTTTAAAAGATCCTCTTCCATATGCATCATTGAAGTTCTGTGGAAGTTGGCCTCAGGCACTTTTGGTGATGACATGGAATATGTACAACACTGCACTGCTTTTAAAAAATGCAACAAAAACGATGAAGAAAAAAGCCGCAAACACCCTTTACTGTTCAGCGCAGAAGCAGCTGCAGTGGCTGTTTGCAGTTTCCTTTGCGTCCATTATTCATCTCACCCATCGAACCAATCGCCGTTAATAATGCTGATACTCGCATCAAGAAAAATAGTTCATGTCAATGTACTGTACACCTGCTTAGCACTAAATTGCATGATCTATCTTGCACTGATTACCATGTTGTCATAGAAACAGTGGCCACAGAAAACACACTCTGCATACGGCTAAGAATGGGATTCATATATCTCGTGTGCGTTGCTGCACAATCTAGCGTAATCATTCATTTACAATTGCATGTAGCTGCAAAGATGAAACATGCATACATGTTATCATGCATATTGTACATTAATACAGCACGAATTGCACTGAATGTTCAGCACTTGCAGGTTGAGCAAGTATGAACATAATTTTTATTATTATTCAGAGCCTGATAAAGTACACAATAACAAATGAGGAATTACGGCCCGATGTAGATCTAATCTTATTGGTTGTTTACAAAGCACTGCTCCTCTGAGACACATGATCAAAGACCACTTCTTCTGCACTGGCAGTGACATCATGTGTAAACAGTGAGTGCTGCAGTGGGTGTGTGGGGGTGTTTGTGCATGAGCGTGTGAGAAAAGACTGGAGGCAGGGGCCTTTCTCCCATGTTGAGACTTGGATGAAAATTTTGTGCAAATACAGCAAAAAGCCTGTGACAGCGTGCTTAATTATTTTTGGCTGTAGCAGGCCCTGCCACTGCCTGGTTTTGCCCAGCCGTGCCTGCCTCTCAGGGGGGCAGAGATGTGCCGCCATCTGTGGGTGTGCCTACCCCGGCCTTGTTAGCATAAACCTAGCTACAGATTCATGAAAATTACCACTGAGACGTCTTCCAAATACACACAGATCTGTGGTTAAGGTAAATACACTGCCTTTACTGCAGTACTCATAAATAAACAGATAACATACCATTTTCACCTTGCGGTATCTGCAGTGGAGAAGAAAATGGAAAGGTAACCTCAGTGGACATGAAAATGAAATATGAGAGTGTAAAATGGGGGTAAATGCGCTTCCTGGTGTTTTCTTTAAGCATCTGCTAAGGCGGGGTGTGACATTGCTGAGGTAGGCTACTGGAAGGGCACAATGTCTCCCAGGTGACTTGAGGAGGAAGTTTCTCTCACTTGCACATTGCTCTCCACACGCTTGGAAAACAGCAGTGGGAAACGATATATCTCCTAGAACTTTCAACCCCTTTCAAAATGCACCTCAAGACGAAGAATTGTTTTCCTAAGTCTGCCCTCACTGGAAGCCGCAGCCCCAAATGAGCAAACAAAGGCTACTGCTTTAGGTTTTCTTGTCATACATTAAGTAAACCCTTTCCTCCCACTCTCTCCTGCCGGCCTCCCACTGTGCCAAGAGAAGAAGCAGGTTGCCTGATGATGGCAGGCACCCACCACTGACCTGGGAAATAAATCCTTTAACAGGTGGCTAGCATGGAGGGGAAGGGCTAAATCAGCAGCACACCTTCCTGCTGCCGGGGAAGCTGGCTGTTTTATGTGCCTTAATTACACAGTCCTCCAAAACCTTCACCCACTGCCCTTGATTCACCCTCCGACTCCAAGGAGCAACACACATGCACCAACGCAATCAAGCACATGCTAGCTTTCCACCACCTATGTAATCATTTCACACTTAAATGTCAGTTGTTGGGTTAATACCTAGTAACATGGAGGTGTGCTGGCATATCAGCTGCAGAGCACATCCAACGTGATGTTTGCAATATCCACACTGAAATCTCACAGACAGCTTGAGCGCGGCGTGTTGTGACATCGATTACTCTGCGCTTCTATTCATTGATCCAGTTTCTGAATGATACCAGTGGTTTTTGGCCCTTGACTCTGTGGGGAGATCAGCCATGTGTAGTTTTGTCAGTCTCTGTAGCTAAGCAACTGAACATTACAGTGAAAGAGACCAGCGCTTGCGGCGGTTGCTAGGGAACTGCTAGAAAGTGTTACCACTTGTGAACGGCGCTCCGATTGATCAGCCTCTAATGGTTCAGGTCTGATGGAGCTTCGCCTAGAAGGAGATGAGGGATCGGCACGCAGGCAGCACGCTCCATCTCACCAGCTATGCCATATGTCACAGCCGACAAGTCTCTGGAGTCCCACGCATCAGCACACATAACAACCAGATGAAAATGATGGCAGGTTTTTCCTCAATAGGAAACCATTTGCATAGAAGTGGAGTCTGAATAATTGAGAGGTGTGGGAGAGAGCAGGGTGGCTGAATTGGGATGAGGGGATGTATGCCTGCCAGCCAAATCCATTAGCCAGGCCTTGCTTGGCTGAGGCAGGCAGCTGATGGGAAGGCTCTGTTATCGGACACTAAAGGACACTAGGGCTGGCCATCACCACGCCTGCCCTCTGTACTCTTTGCCGCAGGGGGAGAGAGAGAGAAAGACAGAGAGGGAAAGGAAGTAAATGACAGAGACAAAAAGAGAAAGTGAGGGAGAGAACAGAGGGGTTCAATAACAGAAAGACTGAGGAGGTGTTGCTCTGTTACAGCTTTATAATTGGCCTGCAAGGGCGGTCAAATGAGAGGCTACTTAGCAGTTCCACAAGAATACTTGTCCATCTCTATAGCCGGAGCCCATTTAAAAGAGCATTAGGATAAATGAAGCGTTGAAAAAGAGGACACCATCTCTCTATTTAAGCCAGGATAAAAAAAAAAAAAAAAAAAAAAGTAGAAGTGTTAGACAATTGTATCCCATGCAAAAAAAAAAAAAAAAAAAAGCTCTGTTGGGAGCCTAATTACCCAGGAGAATATCCCTGGTGGGCAAGCCCAGCGTAGCCTTCACAGAGGACATCTCTGCAAGACAAAATCCGCTATAGACACTGTAGCACACACAATGCAGGGTTTAAAGAGAGGGTGGCATATACTATAGAGACTGTAAAGCCCTTTATGACAAATTTGTCATTTTGGCCTCTGTAAAATACATTTACTGGACTACAGTGAAAAAAGCCAAAGTCAAAGTCCAACAGCAAAAAAAAAATGTTGTCTGACATCGATAAATCAGCTCAGAGTAAGGCTCAGTAAATAATCACTTGCTATCGTAACATTTGAACTCTAAATTTGTGGTGTCGACACTGAATGTTTGCTTATAATTCAGTTTAAGAATCAATGAGCCAATCTCTATATTAAGCTTCATTCATTCATTTTTTCCATTTTAACATCCAATATCTGGCCTCTGTGAATGGAGCAACTGTTTTTGAAGAATCTATCACTACCATCTCTTTGCATCTCGTTCCTCATATTTGCCATTTCAGTGTGTTTCTGTTAGCAGTTAACACTTAGTATCTCAGCGTGGAAGAAAAACACATTGCCGCAGTGATGCATTGCCAATCAGATTTATGCTGCACAGTCTGGTGATCCTGGAGAGGGAGACATCCAAACAAAGAGGAAGAGACAGAGGCGAGCGCTACCCTCAGACTTCCTGTACAGAATCCAGTACAGCATGACAAAGTCCTGCTGCTGAATAAACACAGACAGAACTAAAAATAATGAGCATCAAACAATAACCATTGACCGCGCATTTCAATGTAAGACATTGGTTTGTGGGTCCTGGGTTATTCTTTGCTCCATCAGCACAAAGAATTTAAGGAGAAAGAAAATCTAAACAAAACAGAAACCAAAAACAGACACTTATCATGCTCGGCAACGATCGCAATGATGGTGTATAAAGGATGTTTCCCCCTCATCCAAACAAAACACAGTAAACAGGAAAGAGACACAGAATGAGAGGGCACGAGGGAGAGGAAAGCGTGGAACATAACTAATAACTGCTGCTGGAGCCCTGAGTTTCATTGCCCCCTATCATGACAGAAGTACATGATAGCTTACACACAGAGAAGAAGAGGGGACAGCCACAGGGCCTGCTTTAAGAGGATGCAGCTGTATGTGTTTACAAAGCTCGCGTCTCCCGAAGCTCTCGCTCTCCCGCTCCTTCTCTCTTTCTCTCAAACACACATCGAAAATCAAGCATGAACAGATATGCACAATTAAATTAGCTCCGAGCTCTGTTTAACCGCATCTGCCAAATAAAGGGCATTACAGAACATAGCCCATAAAATTTCAACTTCACATCTTGCTGTCCCCAAAAGATCACTCAATAAAACTCTGGTATTACTTTTTATTAAGGTACACATATTCACCATTAACTAGTTGCTTTACAGCATGCAAATTAGTAGCATAATGGCTCTTTATTAATCATTACAAAGCACTTCCTAATGCTTTAGTCTGCATGGCCACAACTACTAGGCCCTTAACTAAGAGTTTCCCCAAAATAAACTCCTAATTACAACTTATTTATAGTGACTAGGGAAGTTATTGCACATGAATTACAATTTATGCAGCAATATGCTACTAATATGCATGCTAACAAGAAGCTACAGTGAATATGTGTACCTTAATACAAAAAATAAAACATGCTGTTCTTTAATGTTAACAAGTTCATCTGTGGGAAAGTCTACATTGTCAGTACAAGTGATCTCATGCAATTTGGAGGTTGGCCTCTTCTAATGCGCTTTATTACACTGTCAGTGCATAAACACATAGTGTTAACACAATGCTCTATCCGTTCAGCTACAGTATGCAGCGTAGATGAGACGCATGCTGCCACTCCCACCACAGCAAACTTTGTTTCTCTGAACTCTAACAAACCTCATAAGATTTCAAAAGTGCAATTTAAACCTTCTTATGCTTTAACACCATTTTGTGGCCTCACAATAAGCAGGTCTGGAGGTCTCACTACATATCAAAATAGACATTTTTGCAAGAATAAATAGCAGCCATCATGTACTAGTGGCGCTGCATCTCAATGAGCTTGTTATTGCAGTGCTACAGGAAGTCCATTCCTGCAAAGCACTGAAGCCTCATTTGCATGTTTCCATACTTAATTCTGGACAGCAGAGACAGGTCTTGATGTGGCCTAATGTGATGCCTGACATTGCCTAAGCCCTGTAATTATTTCTCTGACCTGCCCAACAATCATCTTTCCTCCAGTTAATTGCTAACATAAACAAATCCTCAGGTGGTCCAAGGAGTGTTCTGCATGCGTAACAGCTCATAGCAAAGACTACAGTTCTCCCAAGACTCATCACAACTCATTCCATTGCTGCTTTGTGAAATACTAAATTACAGTTTCTCTGATAGATCGTGATTGAAAGACTGATTACTCATGATGATTGTTGGCAACACCATGGTAAATGTAAGATAATTCCCAAGTAGAGACTGAGAAAGTATTCTGAAAGAAAAATTAACCAATAAGTTCAGAATGAATAATTAATATACTTCTGACTAGCATTATCAAGCGTAGTGAGCTATAGAAGCCACTGTTGCTGACTGTTCAATATTTCAGAAGGCATGGGGACGAGGTAAATGTCTTTTTCCTTGGATATGGCTTTGTGTTCTGTTTAGATATCTGCACAGTGGCACTTTTATTGTGGTCCTTTTGTGTCTTGTCTGTGTGTGCTTAATGTTTGGTGTGTTGTCGCTGTGAGTGAATATTTAATGAATCCGTGGCAAGCTCTCCACTGCTGTTCATCTGGGCATCGAGTCAGCGGAAAAACTCGCTCTCTGGTTCTGCCATCTGTTGGAATCAATAAGGGGGGCTTGAAACCTCCAGCCACCGTTCAGGGCTCCAGCATGTTGACGATTAAAGCTAACCCCTCTCTCTGTTCCTGCAAGTCCTGCTCACCACCAGCAAGGTTAAATGGCAGGTGCTGAAAGAAGTATATTATACCCAGCACAGTAATGCTAATCCCTCAATTAAATCATACCCCCTAAGCAGACAGGCCTTTCCTGGTGCTGCGGCTCCGAAAGCAAAGCTCTGCGACATGTTTGCACACCACAGTCCGCACTTCTTTGGATGGATTTATGAACGGACTGATACTCCGCAGAAAGACAACAGTACACAATGTGTTTGTGCAGCATAACTAGACGTTAAAAGCTCCGGGATGTGTTTGTTTAGAAGCATTACGGAGCCTTCAAACAACAGGAACACTCAAAAATCCTCTTTGTCCTGTTTGTCTTCGTCTGATGTTTACAGTATGCGGCTGTCATGAGTGCACAGCAATAATGTCTGTCTGCAGCAGATGGGAAAAGACTGAAGCAATGTCCTTCTTCTTCAGCCCAGAGGGGTGCTCCGCCTCTAATGGGGAAAAATAAGGTTGTTTAATTGTAGTTTATTTCAGAGCCTGATTGCTTTTATTGAGCTCCATTATTCTTGTTAATGAGCCTGTAATGTGAAGGCTGATAATGTGAGCGCAAGTCTTTTCCTCACAATGTGAAATTCTAGTGTTTTCTGGTCACTAAATCCTTGGCTACTTTTCTTGACCTAGCATCTGTTTGCTGCTCCCTGCATCGTTGCCATTGACCCAGCAATCAGTCAGGAGTGAAACTTTATGTCCCATGGTTAACATTTATTACTCGGGAAGTGCCCCTGATGGACTGAAAAGCACTGATGTCGGTAGCCTGACTCACATCAAGGAATGAATAAAGATAAATTAAATTGGACACTCTCAAAAGATGTGCCACCGAAATTCAAATGAGGATAGCGCACAGTGACAGATGTTTCTTTCCCTCAGAGAGTTTCTCAAGGAATGTTTATGGATAGTTTCTCGAAAGCTTTTGGTGTTTGTCTCCCAGACACACACACACAGAAAAAAAGAGCACACACACACACGCACGTAAGAATTAATGTCATGAACAACAATCTCTGTTGCGAGAGAGCAACAGCATTCTGACTGTCACTGAATGTTGGGCAAGTAGACTGGCGTTAAACCGGGTTATTGCACTGACAAGTGTGCTAAGACGTCATTGGCATTTGGAACAGGGAGAAGGCATTAGCATTACACAAAGAGTGCATTATGAGTGAATAATGCACTGTGCTACCAGTTTGGACGTGCAGCAAAGTGAATGTCAAAACTCATTCAAACACACATTCTTCAGCCCTTGGAGCTGCATATCATGCTTAAACAAGGATACAAGGAATCCTATCTCCTGCTCATTCCTTCATTATGATAACCACAGAAAAGGAGACAGAGGAGGCAGATGCCAATGCCAGAAATGCAGATATAGATGATAGTACGGAGTCAAGATGGCAGCGACTCGCTCATCACGGGTCATAGGAGGACTAGAGTCTACCTCTAAATGGATTACAACCCTGATTTCAAAAAACACTGTGCAAAACACAAGTGAAACAGATTTGCTAATCCTTTATACTCAATTGAAAACAGTACAAAGACGATATATTTAATGTTTCACCGCATCAGCTTCATTGATTTTTGTAAATATCCGCTTATTCTGAATTTGATGCAGCAACGTATTTCAAACAAGCTGGGACAGGAGCAACTAAAGACTGGGAAAGATGTGGAACGCTCCAAAAACACCTGAGTGGAACATTCCACAGGTAAACTGGTTCACTGGTAACAGGTGAGAGTATCATGATTGGGTATGAAAGGGTCATTCTTGAACGCCTCAGTTGCTCACGAGCAAGGATGGAGCGAGGTTCACCACTTTGTGAACACATGATTGCGTAAAGGCTATTACTGCATAGACTCAGGAACACTTTGAAAAACTTTCTTCAGAAACCACAGTTTGTTTGCAAATTACTACATTCAGTTTTTATTTATGTTTTGCATAGCGTCCCAACTCTTTTTGATTCAGGGTTGGAGGTGAAAGGCAGGACAGCACCCGGTGACAAGCACACAAAGAAACATACGGAAAAAGACAGAAAGTTCCACATCAAAAGGACCACGACCAAAACCCAAAACAAAATCCAGGACTTCCTTGCTGCGATTGCCAATATACACAAAGACCCTGAGACACACCATGCGAGTTTTTCTGTTTACACTCGATGTCACTACTTCCAGTATACAGAGGCTTTCACTGATCCAGTTACTGCAAACGGAAAAGTGCTTTGAGGATAACTAATGACATCAAACCCTTATGACATTAATTTCTGCTGACAATACTTGATCCTTGCAACACTGGTCTGAGGAGAATGTAGCAGTCATCTATACAGTTGGGTGATGTAATGTTTGCCGCACTTATTCCACACGGGGTTGCGCTCAGTGTAAAGCAGGGCAACACAGTGGATCATATCATTGGACAGTTGCTTAGGAAACCTGCCAACTGATAATGGCTTGGTAATGTAATTACAGTCCTATCAGGGCAGTTATTTCACAGATGTATGAGAACATATTTTGCTTCAAAAGGATCCTGTTCCATTCTCTGAATAAGCCATTAAACAGGCTTCAGACTGTCAGGCCCATCAAGCTTAAATCCTCAAAATTATGATGATTAACTTGTCCTCGCAAACTATCAGAGAACACATAACACTAAACCTACACTGATACATTTGGAGTGAAGGAGGATAAATGAAAGACACAGAAAAATGCTATTAACAAACTACAAGAATTACTAAACTATTTTAAATCCTGTCACTTTCCGACAAACCAAATCATTTTATGCCGCTTTCCCGTTTGCTATTACCGCTGCTGTGAAGACGGAGACTGCACAATAACGCCCTTACAGATACACTCACAGCCTGCAAAAAGGAGCCACTCTTCTTTGTGCAGAGGTCTCTATGACTTCTGAGAAAATGTAATAGCTGATATTATCTCACGTTGCCTCTATAGCGAGAAATAATGGGGTCCTCTCCATTAAAGACCACGTCCACATGCTTCAGCATTTCTTGTTAATGTATGTTTTAGAAACACATGAGAGGAGAAAAGCAATCAGTGCCACCACATGAAAACGCTCTAAATCTGAGACTTTTCTTCTCTGATCTTGCCTCCACCACATTATCTGCTTTCCCTGTGAAGTGGACCGTATTCGTTTTCACAGAGGGTTTATCAGTGATGACATGCTGTGTACTCGTGTTGGCAGAACGCAGAATTGTTGCTCTGCATGAGCCCAACAGGGTACGGCCATGCCCAGACTGGCTGCTTCTAAGCCCAGGAGAGAAAAAAAACTTTTCTTTCCCCTTTTCTTATTCCTTTCTTCACTCTCAACTGTACATGTTTAATGAGCTGGCATCTTTTCCTACAGTTTTTATCCCCCTCCCTCTCACCCTTCCCACCCCCCACCCCGCCATCACTTCCCTTCCATGCCTGCTCTCGCTTTTTCTTACGTCTCTTATTCTTCTCCATCCAATGTTCTTCCTGCTGGCATTTACAATGTTCCAGAAGGGACTGAGGAAAAGTACCATCCTTTGCTACCAAGAAACATTTTCTACTTCGCATTCTTGGTGCTCACATTCCCTGTCCCATATTCCATGCCAAGGGTATGAGATATGCAAGAAAAAAAATACATTGTCGCGGGAGTAACAATGGAGTGAATGAAAGAAGCTTGTCTAAGCTGCGGTTCATAGACCTGTGCACATGTAAAAATGATAATCCCATAAAACAGCATATCTTGCATTTCAATTTAAGCACAAGAATAGTTTTAATCAGGGCCCATCGTCACTTAGAATGAATTCTTTGTGTTGAAGAATTGTAAGGCAGATGGAGAGAAAGCCATTAATAAAAAATCCTATCTTTCCTGGACGATTGCATTTTTCCATTTTGCTACTTCTCGTCAAAAGCATCACTTCATAAAACAGGACAAATGAGATTCCATGAATAGATGAATGGCTTCTTCATACATGTTCAATCTAAATCAATCATTAATGAGTTAATTTGTCGAGGGGATAGGATAACGCTTCATCACGTGGACCACAATGACTCCATTTCTTTGACAGGGACGGCAGACTTCGGGGACGGATGGCTGACTACCTCTTCATGAGTGTAAGAGGGTTCGGCAGCTTCAGCGTCTCAGAACTGCATGTGTAGCACTCCAAGAGACATGCTGACACTAGGACTGAGAGCCTCGGTCAGTAATTAACTGCAGCCTGCTTTCCTTGCTCCAGCCTTGCTTCCTTGGCCAAAGCAGAGATGCTGGAGATGCTTCATATTCCCATTTGTGGCCTTCGTGGTCTGTGTGCAAAAATAAGCCAATCACCACGTAGAAATGCTCAACTTCAGAACAGATTTGATTGAGCGTAAAGTCACAGGGTATTCTTTTAATGAATGCGTTATCTAAAAAGACCACCCATTGACTCCACCAACACAATAACTAATGATATTATCTGCAAGCCAGAGTGGAGAGCAAGAACATAAAAAACACACTTTTTAAGAAGTGGACTTCAATCACCATGGGAAAATTAAATTCTGCCAGTTGAAAGAGATGAGGAGAGCTAAACAGGAGGACAGGAAAAGGAATGAAAGTTGTTGCAGAGAGGGATCTGATTTATCTGCAGTGGTTCATATATGAGGAGGAGGCCAGAGCATTCCAACAGGCTGGGGCTGTCTGAGGAGGCCTTGGACAGTGATTTATGGGTCAGCGGTGGATGTGTTAATGGACTGGGCCTATGGAGCACATCCAGCCAAGGTATGGAGCCCATACGTAGGCTGGATGTGCTCCATAGCAGCACAACACATCATAACAGTGACTGACAGCATTTTCGGATGTATATAAACACAGGGCCTCAAGTCAGCTTCTGTTGAAAGATGAATAGCACATCATCGCAAACGCACACATTAACGCAGCACAACACAACGCAAGGATCAAGACAGGTGAGGAAGGTTAAGAATTTTCCTCCCAAAACAGACTCTGACAAAATGATTAATAGTGCAACATTTCACTGAAATTAAAAAAAAAAAAGCTGGCAGGATTGATGAATATGAATATCATTTAGATTCTTCTATTGTGTTACTACTAACACTCAACGCCCCCAACCCCCACCTGGACAGAGTAAACGAGGAGAGTTGCAAAACTGGGAGGACTGAAATATTATATTCCATCAGAAGTGATCTGTATGACATGCTGGACAGCCAGGTGTCATTCAGGTAAAACGCACAGTGACTTGGACAATATGAGTAGCTGGACAGAGAGGAAATAACATCACATTAAACAAAGCCTGAAGGCACAAAGACACCTGGCCTGATTTTAAAGCAGGATTGTTCTGCCTGACCAAATCAGGAGCACTTCAAAGGATATTTGGGTCATCTGTGGGCAGGTGTGTGACAAAATATTGGTTGTGCCATATTTGCAGAGCTCTTAAACATTTTAGCAGTGTTCTCCGTGGTTTTTACATGTTGGCCACTCAGGGAGAACCACGGGGACTGAAATCGAAATCTAAGATGAAATATCTTAAATTAAAGCAGTATTTGCTTTTTTTGTCCTTGAGTATCTTAATAAGACGGAAGAAGAAGAAGGATGTTATTAGTGATTCTGAGTAATTTATTGTTTGAAACTAGAAATTCCAGAATCATAAAGCTGTTTGATCGACACGGACAAGTTCAAAATTGCTTCGTCAAAGTCAGATTTTTTTTTTTTTTATGCAGACAAATCTGCTTGTTTGTAGCCTGGTTACACTATGTTTTAAGACAACCACGCCTTGGTAAGTAAAATGTTCTTGTTTTGTTGGCAGATTTTTCTGATTTTTGAAATGTGAGTTTTGCAGTGATGACATGATCTTTAAATTTAGGCCAAACTGTCTCACATCAAATTAGTAGATCTCCTTACAGTTAAACAAACCTTATTTGGACTTCCATAGCATGCCCTTGAAATGTTGGTCTTCAACAAACAAGCCAAAATAGCAAGGATACTCTTGCGTGGTGTAAGTGAGCTAACCAGTAACTGAAGCTATGACAGCGTTATCTGTGCATGCCTGCTGCCTCGGTGCCTGCTGCACAGCTTTTCTCTGCCTTGAGTAAACACACAATCAATAAATGAAATGAAGAATAAAATACTACAACCTCTCATTGGTCACCCAATGTGGCTCTTCTCTGACGAGTCACGGAGGCTGTAAAAAAAAATGGCTCCAGCCACCACTGCCACCAGAACGGAAACATACAAAAAAAAACAAACTTAATTGCTTATAATTGCTCCCTTACAAATACAACACACATGACGCAGTGTGGTATTCCAAGGGGAGACTGAAACCTTTTCGCCGTCAGTTTATGAAGCACGTCTCCATGGAGCACAAATGAGAAGAGACTGTGGAAGAACATATTGAAACTCATCACACCCCCCACCTTACCACACCACAGCGTCCTCACTGCTCCATCTTGGCTGCAAACTCCCTCAAACTGCGCAATATGTGAATAATTGCTATGTTTTATCAAGGCATAAAACAGATTTGAAAGAAAGTTGAGTGCCAGACTGCAAAGGCTCAGCAGCACTGGTCGGGACATCTCTGACAGAATGCTTGCATTAATCCAAACCTTGTAAACACCATTAAAACATCAGGGCCTATAAAACACTTTTATGAAGTAAAGAGGCAACTTTACAGGTTTTGTACTACGGCTCCTAAAACTTATGCTGCCACCTGCAGAAGAATAACTGGAAGACCTTCAGCCACAGAAGATGGCTGGTTGTCATGGAAAATGGTTTTGGAAACAAGTCTGGATATTAATACTAATTAATGATAACATGCCCATAAATCCATGTGATAATGTGAAAATGTTCACCTGTGTACAGTAATGTCCCTGCAAGTCAACAAGAGCCTCTCTGCATTCGCTTACCATTCTGTTCATTGTGAGCTGCAGCACTTTAACACAGAGTTTCCATACTCTGCATTTTCCATGTAATAACTCTGGAGGAGTTTGCCAGGTGGCGCAGAGGGTCACTGTTTACACTTTACCATTGCTGTTAGAGGCACTCTGATGGAAGCCAATATCCATTTGTGAAAGACCTATCACATGGGGTGAGTGTCCTTCGCTGCAGCTTTCTCTCCTACTCTCCTTCCCCCATACGGAAGCCTCCTAATCAGATGGGTCAAAAATGGCCCCAATTTCACCGAATATATTAATAAATAAAGCGGAGGAAATCACTTATACTGTATTTTGGAGCCAACATTCATCATTGTCAGCAAGCATATACAGTTCATATGCCCCTAACACGTCCCATTTCCCCACCAGAAGCAATCCTGCCGTTTGATAGGACAGCACACTCGCTCATTTATAGAAGCGCCTGTCAGTTTTGTGCTATTTACTAATGTAAATGTCCCCTGGATGAAGCCGTTGTCAGGCATACCCTTGCTGTGACAGGAAAACAGGTGAGCCATTTTGAGTCATATTTGTGTCCATGCTGCATAGATTTGAATACCTACTTTGCAAAAGTAGTTGAAGGTCAAGGCGACCTGCAGACAATATTACAGCGCTTACCTAACATCATGAGAAATACCCTACCGCAAAGTTCAGGAGGAGCAGCGCAGAGACAGGCTTAATGGCAGATAAGTTGTCCAGAGGCAGAGTAGCCTTCCTCCAGACTGTGAGAGCAGTCACTGAAAAGTCTTACATTTCATTCATGCCTAATCTAATAAGCTTAGTTAGGGGACTTGTTCTGGCTTACAAGTTTTAGAGTCCGCAGACTGTATACACAAGCTGCAAAAACATTAGCTCAACAACAACAGTCTAATGGTTTACATACATAAACAGAATACCTTTCCAGGAGCGAAAACCATGCAGAAAAAGAACTGACTCTTGATCCAAGCAGCTGAGGTTACTACCCAGATCCCCACAGAGAGAAGACTTTCCTTCTGTTTACAATGGAAATTCTCTAAAAGCCATCATATCTGCTGTGTTTCTATTGAGTTACAGGACAAATGAATTACTGGGCATTTAGTGTGGCAAACAGCAGCGTCTCTTAAAGCCGGGGGGGATCTCAGGACTGAGCCGGAGAGAAATGCCACTGCTGAGATCCATTTCCAGCTACGTAGGAGGGGAACTAAACAGTCCTCTTCCCCTCTCTACAGCTTTTTCAATTTATTCTCTGTTTGAATGTTCACTGTGGTCTGCCCACTTGTTTCTGAAGCTGATAATCGGCTCAGGAAAATTAGCTTATCTACATTTAAGCATTCAGGAAGACAGAGGAGTCTCATAAACAAAGATAAATAAAATATTGCACTGTACAATACTCTGTGTGTTTGTGTTTAGATGTGTTTGTGTGTCGGAGACAGACAGAGATAGCGTGCTTTTGCGTGCTCACATTACAGCAAACAGGAAGGGGCTCTCCAAAAGCATTTTTTAATGGTGGAGATTTTTAAATTGTTTGATTGACAGTCATTCCTCTATATGTAGAAACAACCCATATCCTGGGGGCAGGAAAGCCCTGTATGCTTTCGAGTGTTTGGTAAACTGTGCCTGTTTGCTCTGGCTATCCCTCCACATCACTGCATCTCCCTGTCAGTCAAACTTCTGACACCATGAATGAAGGAGTCAGCTCTCTGCTGGACCTCTGCAGGTGAATTACAGGGAGGGCAGGGTGCTAGCTGGCCTTGCACCCACTTATAAAAGCCTGTTATTAGTGACCCTTGCAGTTGAAGCGCCAAGCACTATTTAGGAACATGTTTCCTTCAGTTTGATTGACAGGGTGCGAGAAGACGCCACAGGCGTATACAATAAAACCTATTTCACTATTACAGCCTTCAACAGCATCTGACTTGTGGCAGAAAACAGTCTGAGCCACACTTGCACCATTCTGGATAATGTGCAGGAGGGCAAGCGTCAGGCCTTTTCTTTGTAGTTGTTGTTGTTGTTGTTGTTTCTAGAGCTCATCCATTAGTTCTGGCCACCCGGAGAGCAGGGAGCTCACATGCCTTCATATTAGGTTCCTCACTAGAAAGTGAATGTCACATAACATTCAGGAATGGACAGACATCTAGCAAAGAGGCCAGTGGTGCTACAATTAAGAAAAGCATGGGCAGTCAGCAGACACTGTAACCTCCCAGGGCCAAATCACCGTCACATATATAGACAGACCCAAGCTGTCACAACTAATAAGATGCTTTCATGACAACAAACAGTGTCAGCCCATCCCTGTGTGTGAAAAGGCAACAAGACTGCTTAGATGCAAAGATGACAGGGGAGATAAGGGAGTATGGATAAGTGAGGGATTTCTTTGCTAACTGTTATCTAGACTCTTGCAGGCAGAGTTACCCTTTGGTTAAAATTAAGTTGGCTATACCTATGAAATACCAACTACATAAATCCCTCATGATGGCTAATGCACAAAATCCATTTAGGCAATTTAAACACCAGGCTGATGATTTCCACTGACATAATAACAGCCAATAATCCCTGATGAGCTCTTAAACAAACACAGTTTTATTTTGCCAGGCAAATTGCCACCTCTGCAAAGGGCTTACTGACATCACTGAGCTGCGTCAATGCACTGAATATGTGAGTGAAATTAATTCTGTCTTCTAGGTACAGGAGCAGTCATTAATGCACTTAACTTTTACTCCACACCTTTATGCCTGCAATGTCCACCTAAAAAGGACAACCACAGTGAGGTCAAGACACTACAAAATAATGGCTCCAATGAAGGAAAACTTCATAGGTGTTTTATGAATCTTGTCCGGAAGTGCTATTAAAGCCACGGGCTTGACAGCAGGAAGGTTTAAGAGGGGAGCCTTGAGGGGCTATTACCTCACCTGGGGGTGAAATCACAATAAGACGCCTGTCCTACTCAATAGAGAAGGGTACATCCGTGTCTTGACCTATCCAGCTTCTTGACATGGATTAAGACTTGTGCAGTGAATCAAAACAGCCTCTCCAGGTAATTTTCATAAAAGAGATCAAGGAGAGGACACACTGTACCGTATCCCACACGTCTCAGGGACGGGTGCGGAATGAGCCACGCTGTGGGTACAAAGGCTGCTTTTCTGTGAATGCCTTTAATTATAATGATATAGTGACTAATGGGAAAATCATCTGTCAAAATTACAAATGATGTCAGAGGGTCTTAAAAAATTTCATAATCACAGTTTTAAACAGAGTGCCACATCTGTAATACCTTCAGCTCCGGCAGAGGCTGTCAGAGGTGAATTACTCTAATGGTTAAATATTGTTATCTACAGTACTGATGTGCTGATGGAGGGGCACATGGAAAACAGATCCTGTCAGTGTACGGAGCTGATTGAAATTATACACTGCGAGCCATCCGATACCTCCAGATTGAACAAATACACAATCACACCCTCTGGACACAATTATATCTCTAGCTGATACTAAATCCTTTTACAGGTGATGGATATTTGTGAGAATCCTTCTGTGGTAAAGTGGCTGAGACTTCGCTTCAGAATTTGATTTTAAAATATAAGAGGCCACAAAAAGCCCCAGAAAACGAATAACTTCACATTTTACCAAAAATCATGCTTTAATAAAAATGCACTTCACTTGCTTTTAGCCGTGGTTATGCTAGTTTTTTCCATCGGAATGTGCCACTCGCTGTGGTTTTTGGATCTGAAAATATGTCTCCGCTCGCAGTAACTGTACATATCTTCTTCTGATTAAAACATCTTACTGTAGATTGTGTGACAATGCTAAATTGGCCACCCTCACTTTTCTTTAGTTAGTCGAAATGGAATTTTTGGGTGCTTCACATTCTAATACCACTTGAAAGTGGGATTTTTCAGATGTAGACATATTGAATGGCACCTTTTTTTAATGTAGTCTCCATGGGAGTTTTTTAGTACCGTCTAGTCTGGCAATGTCCTGATACAACCCTGATTCCAGAAAAGTTTGGACGCTGTGTAGAATGTGATTGTATAAAGGATACTGCTACATGGGCTCAGGATCGCTTCATAAAACCGTTGTCGATAAATACAGTTTGTAAATGACTGCGTTCTGTTTTCATTTACATTTTACACAGCGCCCCAACTTTTTTTTGAATCTGGGCTGTACAGGCACAGTATAATCCTGCATCAATAGCCACAGTCACGATACAAGTCTCATGAATTACAGTGCATTCAGTACACAGAAAATCAGAGATTAAATTACATATTATACCACTCGGGGCTGAGAATGAATAGACATACTTATATGGGATCAGAATTTTATAATATACAAATATATACAAAATTCAAATCCTTTGAATTCATAGGAATGTGTTTCCACTAAATTGGTTTAAAAGGAGAGGCAGGTGTAAAGACAATATGAACGAGGGGGAAGATGTACTGGCAGGGTTAATGCGAGGTTGATCTGCGTTAAGACAGACACGAGATACACAAGCTCCACTCTTGGCATCTCTGATCCTTCACCTTGGACCGCAGCTTTACACCCCAGTGTGGTCAGATAGATTGTGACTCAGTTCACCGTTTCAGTGCTTTTCTCACTCCAGGACACTACTGTGCCCAAACGCTTGCATAACCAGTCCTTGACTGGGATTCAACAATGATGACAATGAGAGCATCCCCGCACATTCAGCAGATGGCTGCTTCATTCACACACGCCAAAACTACCACCGCAAGAGAGTCGAGGAAGGTAATGCAAACGATAACCACAGCTCAACAAAAAATCCAAATTTTACACTTGATAATATTTTGGGCCACATGAGCAGAGCTAGAGTCGTGTGTGTAGCATTTTCAACTATCACTGGAGCAGCATCACATTTCTTCATTCTTACTTGTGTTTGAAAATGGACAAGCCCTTAAATTAATTAAGTGTCTTATTTGGAATGAATCATTTAAATGCTCTTAACCAAGCATCGTGCAGATAACTTGTTGTCAACGGATTCGTCTCCTGCTGAATAGTTTTTGTGGAACTCGCTGAACTTCTTCAGCGAAATGGTAGTAAAAATGAAAGCACAAGTCCATTTAAATAAACAGGCAGTGTGAGAGCAATTTATGCAATCTTTAGTGGTTCATCTGCACAACCCAATTATAGCAAGATGTGTGTTACAGTCATGGAATGAAAACTCCTTTCTGGCATCACAATAAATTGTGCTTCAAAATAGACCCACTTAAGTGTAGTAAAATGTTGATTTCCTTGTTTCTGAGACCACTTGGGTAGTTACTAGGAAGCATCTGACAGTCGGTTACGAAGCTGACAATCAAAAGAGCCACATGAGGTGATGGGTGCTGATGTGTCTTAGAGACATAATGCTGACGAGGGGCCAGAGCATTTTCACCCATTGCATTCTATCATTTAAGGAGATCTGGAAACTGATGACAATACATATGATATAGAGCAGGTGGTGCTGTATAACATAGGCATATTTTGGTCAGAAAACAACCCATCAAAGTAATCCTCCAGTGTGCCTGCCATGCAGGAGTAACAGTGGGAACCAGATGAGTCCCAAAAGGGGGAAAAAAAATCCAGTCCCTTGTTGGATTCTTAACAGAAACTGTTCTAATCAGTGGCAGGGCTGCTCCCAGGGAGCTGATGAGAAGTATTTGTGCTTGATTATTTTGGCATGAAAATAAATGGTAAGGAATAAAACAAAAAGGGTGAATACGGTTTGGAAATCAAGCAGGACAGTGCCACTTGGACTAGTGGCAGAGTTTTTGAGGCTACCTCTCAAGGTCCTCTCACTCTTTCTGTTATGCTTGTGTTGCTTTTGGAATGACTTCTGGTTTCTCAGGCCAAACTAGTACAGCACCTAGCAGAGAAGAGAGCAAACAGTTGCTAGTTCCAACTAAGCAATTCTTCCCTTCCTTGCCTCCAAATCCAAAAGTTGTGGGAAGAAAAAAAAGACGAGATTATTTTTTTTTTGCATCTCTTTAAAACCATTCTAAGACGCTGTCAGATTGAATATCATTAAACCTTTTTATTTCTTTTCATTACTCTTTTCTTCTGTCGACAGCTAGTTGTCATAAACCACCACCAAACCCCCACGAGGCCCCCTAGTGCAGTCAGATGGAGTACAAAGCAATCATATCTGCTGATTAAAGCTCTAATGCATTCAGCTGCGTGGGGATGGGCCCTGCATCATTAATGAAGAGCAGATATTATATCCTGTTTACAGGGAGAAGGAAGGCAGCTCATATTAAGCATTAGCACTCCCCTTGCACTACTTCCACCCACACGCTGAGAGGGCAGCATGCCCCTGGCTCAGCATCGACCTGCAGACTTTGGCTAACAGTAGGCTGCGGTAGGTGGAACAAGAATGACGCATACTAGGGATGCTGTATGTCAGAGGATGCATCATGACATCAGTGAGTGAATGCTGCAGGGAAAAATCTGAAGCTTGTTTGACTGAATATGTGTGTCTGTGGGTGCATGCCTCTGCATATTTCTGCAGGTATAGACAGTTAGAGAGATCACTCACAAAGTTATATGACTTATCTGTGAGCAGAGGTCGCCTCTCATCTTCCTTCCCCATTATTTGCCCCTTGCTCCCTCTTCCCCTGTCTCTCCTGGCATTAGCCCAGTGGATGTAGGGCCAAGTGGTCAGTCTCTGAGGAGGGACACCCGCTCGGCATGGTGTTCGGGACAAACACTGCAGCAGCATTTCCTCTGCTCTACCCATCTGTTGGTTTTGGCCCACTCCTCTGGACCACAGCACAGATCTGGCCAGCCTTTAGCAAACACGCTTGTACAGCAGCCAGAGCACTTTACACAGGACTTTTCTGTAAGTACTGTCAGCAGCAATTAAATGTGGGAATGGAATAGGAACTGGAGGCTGTGGATGGTGGGATGCTTAAAACATTGAGATCATTCCCACGATATTCACATACTTCCCATAAGTTCTATTTCTGACCGTCCCCTGGAGAACTGTGCATCTGATGGCTCTTCTAAAATAATATGACATGAGCATGGATGGACAAGTAAGGACATTTAGTCGAGTATACATGAAACGAAGAGAAGTTGACTCATAGTTCTCGAAATGAGAGTTGCACAACCCTTCATATCTCAGTGATGTGTTACGAGTCCCACTGGCAATCAGTCTAAGAAATGGAGTGCCATTGTGTCAGCAACTGATTAATATACAGTGAGTTAATCATTATTGGATAGTCTAATTGGATTATCTTCCAAGAACACAAAAAGGACTAATTATTCATCAGGAGCACTCTCGTGTAAACACTATTTATTTTTCTCTGATTTGCACTTCCCCTAAGCTTTTCTTACCTCCTGAGCCACAACACTGTCACATCAACATCGTCAAAGTCAAGTAAACAGTGACAATGAAATCATGACACAAATCATTTGAGTCATCTGAATATAAAACAGTAGCAAGCCCAAGAGCAGTCTGTGCTATGACAATCTAATTACGAAACTTCACTGGAGCAGAAAAGAGGACAGGAGAGGAAAGAAAAGAAAAGAAAAGTAGAGGACTCTTTCAGATTCCGAGCAGCTCTTTTTCCCCTGCAATTGCATTACTTTAAAAAGCCTGGCCTTTAATTTATCTGTATCTTCTAGCACAGGTAATTTCTGAGTGCAGAGCAGGGAATCATAGACGCTCAATCGATAAAAAGGAGCCACAAGGAGGCAACACAAGTGATTGCTTCAACCTACTAAAAGACAGCTAGAGGATATGAGCTGTTGCTCAGATCATTTTCATGTGAAATTAAAAACACAGTAACAGACAGAAACCTGCAGCTAGTGTGTGACTTACCTGTATAGTGTTAACCATACACAGTTGATTGGACCAAATGGATGACAGCATGAAAAAGAGAAAAGGAGAAGACAGACATTAGTGACACTGAGGAAGAATGTGGAGGAGGGTGTTTTTCTCCTGATATGGTTCTTTGTTGTCTCTGTAATTACTATAAAACAAGGGACTGTGTGTTGTGAGTGGTTATTAGGAGAATGTGTGAACTGCACTGAACATTGCAGCAAGGTTTTAAAAACAAGTTCAGGAGGGAAAATATTTCACCATTTACTGTACAGGTTGTTTTTTTTAGGACATGACTGGCCAGATAAGTGCACTAAATGATGATCCACATTCCAGCCACAATTTGGTCCAAACCCCTCAGAAAATTGGCACCAGATGCCCGAGGGAGGAAAAACAAATCCCCAAAATGAGCCTATCTGATTGAGTACCATCTATCCCAAAATATCTGGCCTGCACAGACACTGAGATCAACGTCCACTGTGATAAGCGTTAAATTCGACACAGATGGAGGAATAATCAGACCTTAATTTCCGATAGTTTCCTGTCACGTGACACCAGGCTTGGTTTTAAATAGGGACTGGGGACACAGAGTTTGTTGGCATCAACATTCAATAGCAAACATCAATAAGTTGAGGAGTGATCAATGAGAACAGCAACAAACAGTTTAAAAATAGAGGACCAGTATCATTACGCTACAGTACAGTCGCTATTACATATTTACTTTGTGCTGCATAATTCACTCAACATATGTTGCTCTGTATTTTGTGAAAACTGATCTGTGGCAATGCTGATGTATTGAAGGAATTTAATTTCTGAAACGAAAAGGGACGACAAGACTGAGCAGACGGCATTTACAAAAATCCATTGCTGAGTCATGTCAGCCTTGAAGATATACACCTACACTGGTGGTCAGCCACACCAGATTTTACTGGAGAAGCAGATTAATGTGGAAAAACTCTCATATATGTTTAACACTTACATCACATTGCTTCATTTCCTGTTGAAGGTTATCAAAAACTATTGCAGAAAAAATAGCATTTCACTTATGAAGCCTTCCTAAAATAATCATTTGTTTCTATGGTTCTCACAGGGACGACTACAGGCAGATTCAAGGAGAAATGGCAAGTATTTTGTCTATTTATCTCTGCCTTTTGGAAACGTGCAAGAAAAAGGTCCATACAATGAAGACAGGTGTGAGGTACCCCTCAGCTCTGGCCAAGGGCAGGTTTTGTTTTCCGAGGATGTAGTGGTTACGCTTTGGAACGGATTAGAACAACGTGATCCGAGAATACAGTGGGGCTCCAAGGTATTTTTTCTCAAGAGTGTGGTCTCACAGCCTGAGGAGAGCTAGATACTGTTGCCTGTGATAAAGTACGGTTGGTGCGCACATTGTAACTGGATTAGGCCCTCTGGCCACATGGTATTCTCTGGAGGTCAGCATGCAGAGAATTCGTTGCCACAGAAATATGAGTCAAAGCTGTGAAACACTGGCATGATACTGCCAAGGATGGTTTACACCTTTAACAAAAACTTCTGAGGGTGGCGATTAGAGAGTTTAAATATTTGAAGTCAGATGGTCCTGTTCTTGGCACACCAGATGAGAAACAGATGCAGATGCCTCAACCACCAATTAACACACTCTGCTTTACAGTCTTGGCTTTCTCGAACAATGTGTGCTATTAACAGCTACTGGCAATTTACATCCACTTGATGGCAACACATACTAAAAGAGGTATAAACTGTGGGATGTTTATGTCCAAATTATAGTCATATGGTAGTTGTGTTCAAACAGTCCAGAAGAGTTTTACTTTTCCTTGTTGGTTTTAGATGGAAGAGAGCATTGCTGTTTAGGAAACATGGAGGAAATTCTGGTTCCATTTGGTCGAGCAGCAGGAGAGATGAAGTAGCATTACAGCTTCGGACATAGCGGAACAATTGCATAGGAGGACTTAACTTAGCTCCGATGGACAATACAGAAGCCTACTGCTGCTGTTTCCACTCATTGTACAGTGCAGAGGATGACTTCTTAACACCATTCTTCTGGTGAGTCCCATACAATTGTTATCTTAATTGGATATCAAGCGTTTGATAGAGCATCCATTTAATAAATGTGAGGGATGTTGATAAGAGATGGACTAATTGTCATGCCTGGCACTAAAATCCTGAAACTGAGGGATAATGTGGAGACATTCTCTGACAGAATGACTTCACTTAACTCGCAAGTGTATTATTATCATGTTTAAAAAAAAAAAAAATCTGAAATGTGGAAGACAAATCAGAAAAAAAGAAACAATCATTAGGGATGTCTTTTTATTCACTTTCACACTGCTCACCTTAGGACTGACATTTGCCTTAATCCTGCCAGCCAACAGGAAAAACAGCACATGTGCTACCAGTTGGTTGGTCTAAGTCTATTCTCTCTAATGACCACGCAGGCAGCAGCTCAAGAGATGCGAGCCCTGTCCATTCCTGGGAGAGATAGTGAAACGCCAGAGGTAATTAACAGCAGCTGAGGGTGCTGAAGGTCTGCATGACATCCAGCACCAGATAGCATGTTCCTCTCCTCTGTCTTTTGTTAATTAGTAGCATTAAACTAATCCTAGCCTCATCCTTTCTTTTCCACCATCAAAGTACACCAGGGTAATGCAATGGCACAGTGAAGCAGAGCAGACTAAAATGAGGAACTGTAACAATACCAATTTGCCACAGCTCTGAACACTGCAGCATTTTCCTAAATATATGTGCTTGCGCTCGTCTCTTTTTTTGTGGCTGATGCTTTGATAGTGTCCTCTGTGTAAGCCTGAGTGCTGCAGGGTAGAGGTTTGGAGTGAAATGAAACAGATCATAGGGAGCTGGGACTTGCTACATAGGTGTGTCTGTATCAACACTGGTGTTGTTATACCCGCGCCTGTGGCACGATGCTGTAGACTGCCATGTGATTTATTAGCCTGCACAGATAGTACCAAGCATGGGAATAGCAGATGCCACTAATGCAGACTATACAGTAGATGTCTAATAATAGCCCTCAAAAGGCTGTCTGCAACGGTCTAACAGTATGTTTATTAAATCTGTATATCTAAAATCACTCAGATAATGGAGACAGCAGCAGTTTTGCATCATTAAGAAAATGCTGAACATCATTTAGTTTGTACGAGTTTTTCATGACACTTCTGCGCTGCATCAGTGCGCTCGAAGATCCAAACTTAAATGCGAATAAGTGGAATTTAAATCTTACTTCAACCTGGCCAACATGATCGATTAATTCAGTCATTAACTGGATAATCTAGAGACTCCACTGGGACTATGAGAAAACAAAAACCCAAATCTGTGCATGAGTTTGTGCTGTGAAAGTAACTGTAAGTCTGGAAGTGTCTCAGACAAGCATAGAAGTATGCAGGCTACATGCAGCCCCAACAATGCCTTCAGAATCTTCCAGTATATGCAGGAGCCATGACCCTTTACTCCCTGACTAGTTAAATTATTTACTGGTGCTCTCCTCCTGACAAACCTCTTATTGTCCACACCTTCTGACACAGAGGCACTCAGCCCCTCAGCTGAATATAAACCACCACCTTGCGAGTGCTAGATGGTCAGGCAGAATTGAAGCTGAACAATGTGTTAAAGCCAGTGAGTAGCTCTCATATTTATTGCACTTGATTCTGGGAAAAAAGTAAGTCATTTATTCAAATAAGCACAATTTTGTTAACAGTTACCAAACCGTGAATCGAATGCACATTATGCCGCTGGTAAAAATCCATATTTTTTGCACTGGCAGATGAGAAAGGCAAGAGTGGCTTTGTGATGAAAAGGGAACTTGCGCTGACCACAAAGAGAAAGGATGGTTGAAAAAAAAAAAAAAAAAAATAGGGGAAATCACTCCCTTATCTTTTCCCAACCTCTGTGTTTTATGCTTTGAATCTGACTTCAAAGCAACATGGGGCTGAAAGTCACCCTGTAGTGTGGGTGGGAAGGTTCTACTTTCTTTGTTGGTAATACTGCAGTGCACTGCACACCTGTTAGAACAAGACAAAAATGCTAATCAGGCAGCGTTTTAGTTCTTAGTGTGTAATTGTGAAAACAAGCTGGCAGGAGTACAAACATCTGTAAATACATATAAACATGGTGGGCATGAATGGCATGGAAAATATGACACGACCTGCATGTTGGCAGCATGGACATGAAGCATAATGTAATTGTCAACGTGTCATTGTTCTTGTCATGCATTGCAGTTGCAGAGATAGTGTTTTTTAAGGTAGTGTGTTACTTTTATTACATCTGAAATTCAATCAATCTCTATTTGACGCAGATGTCATTGATTATCTGTGACTGTGATTGGCCAAACAACATTCCTTCTTCCCAAAAAGCAAATAAGAAAACAGCTACTTTATCAACCAAAGCTCTTCTGACAACTGGCACTTTTACGGACGTGCATGAGTTCGGGTGTTTCATGTCACTGTCAAACCACAACGTTTTCTTTATTGATTTTCCTGTCTGATCTCATCACTGCCAGAGAGGAAGGGAGGCAGGGCGGACACATTAGAAAGAAAACATCAGAAAAAGTGTAATGTAATACTGGAATGGTGAAGCTCAACCAAGCAACTCTGTTAGCGTCTAGAGTGGGATGATTGCTTTATAAAATTCTCTTATCCTTGTCAGGTCTGTCAGTATGTTAATAAAGGTGCTGCAGCAGTAGGAGGCAGCGTTGACTAGCATCTTGCGGGGAAGAAGCCTCTCTCTGGGGGCTCACATCCCTCTACCAGGACGTGTGGTAGAGAGATGGGAGGGGGGCCTGTTTGTGAGCTCCAGTGGGTGCCAGAAAGATCACAGCGACCTGCTCCAGGAACGTGCATCCCACTGACACAAGTCCTGAAGCCAAAATAGACTCTTCAATCAGCGTCTGCAGCGGACTGCGGGCGATGTCATTACTATCACCAGTCTTGTATTTTTCTCAAAAGAAAACCACATCAAAAGTGCATCTTGTATGTGCCTTGCAGGAAGCACACGAGCCCTCTGATGAAACATACCTCTATTAGGCTGACTGAGTGCAGACTGCTACAGATACTGACCTTCAGAACATAAAAAGGTTCCCTTTCAGTCGATTCGCACGGTACAACACAAAGTATTATACGGGATACCACGCAACCCCCCCCCCACCTCTTTTCATACCTTTAAGGCAAATGATCTGCGATGACGTATGAGGCCACATATACATACGTGTGAGGCCACGCACATAAACATCTGTCGCCATGGTCATCTGTAAGTTCTAACGCTCTTCACCTCTGCCAAGTCAGGCTAACTACCTAAAGCTATTTAGCTTTGTTTCTTCAATAGGCTGCTGCCAGCTTCATGTGCCACTTGTTCTTAGCCACAGCTGCCTAAGTTGGTGAGCATGGCCACTTGTAGAGCTCTAATTTTGAGGTGGTTTTGTCCATAAGTATTGTGCTTCAGTATCTTCTGAGGATTTGTTTGGGCAATCACTCAGTGCCATCCAGGCGAAGTTTGAGCTGAGGAAAAAGCAGACAGAAGCTCTGCACAGCATCATTCCCAGACGTGATGAGAAACCAAAGCCGCCTGCGAGCGCCCAGAAGTCTCCAATACCACCTTGTCACCCTAAGAGGGCAGTACAGCCAGTGATGCCGCAACCACATTGACAAACTTCATGCCACTCAGCTTGCCACTCAGGGCCTACCACCAGGCCAGAGGGGTTCAATGCCTCGGAGAAAGAAATCACACGACCTCCCACCTCTGGGACAGAGTGCTGAGGGGCTCAACCAGTAGGGAAATACTCCTGCCCCTTATCTATTGCCATCCAAGACGCATCTTTCATGTTCTGTTCAGGGGTCCAGTCCCAAAAGGTACTGCACTCCCCACAGTCTCCCAACCACAAAACAAGCCCCCCCATGCTCACAAATACACTTTTGTTGCCTGAGGTTGTAGCCCCCTGTTTGGGTGCATCAAATGTTTCTCAGGTGACCACAGCAAGTGTTCCCAATATTTGTCACTTTTCCAGTGACCCAATGAAGGTGCCTCAGTTCACTGTGTGAATACTGTAAACGTACATCTATTTAATTCAATAAAAAGTGCATTTTGTGTTCAAAACACTGCAAGTCAAATACATCAGGGCAGACAAGTGATGCTTTCCCCCTCCAGCACACCACAAGGCACACAGCCCTTGCTTGACAGTGATGCAGGTCATTTGGCTTGCAGTTCACCTCCCTCAATGGTGGGCATCTCAGTGGTAAAAAGAACACAGTTGTAGAGGATGAGGCAGCAGAAATACTGAGGGAAGGAATCAACACTCTGTTGAACAAGGGAGCAGAATGATTCCTGTTTTCGAGATAACCTACATTGGTGCAGCCGTTATTACGCTGTTCCGTAGAAAAAGGAAGGTCCTCTCTATTCTTGACCTGCGAACTTGACAGCTGAAACTGCTAACACTCAGAAAGCGACAGATCATGAGAGATTTGTTTGCAACAATCAATCTCACAGATGCTTACTTTCATTTCATGATACACTCTGACCACAGACAGTTTCTAAGGATTGCATTCAAAAGCATTGCCTACAAACACCTGCTGCTGCCGTTCAGCCTGTCACTTGCCCCTCCCCGCACCTTCACCGAATGTTTCGAAGCAGCGTTAGTTCTACTCTGTGAGAGAGAGTTTGCATTTTAGCCTAACTGGACAACTGGGCTATGGAAGCAAGCTCCAGAGAACATGCAGCGGCGTACATTCAGGCTCTGGGCTTTCATCTGCAATATTTTGCATTCAAATGGTGCAATAACGCAAATTACTAAATGTTTTTGTCTTACCACCGCTTATTATGTCAATCAGGATTAAAAACGAATAAAAAAAACATCTTAAAAAGCCACTTAATGCAATATTGTGCCATTAAACTAAACTGTCCTTAAGATAAGAGAAAATACAGTATTTCCAGTGGGTTGAGTTAATTCCACTCATTCCCAGTTTTGCAGGATTAAGGAATTTTTTTTTTTTTAAACAAATGAGAGCCAGTATCTTGAAGCAAGACAAGATAAGGGCCATTGCCCATCAAGAAAATGACATCATTTCATTCAGTAGAATTCTCAAAATGGGTTGATTTGTATTGAAAACAGATACAATTATTGTTTCACACCAGAAGCAGAGAGTTATCTTTGCTAGAGAAAATAATTCTGAAAGTAGTCTAACTGTAAATGACTGGTTAAAATCTCTCTCTCTGTGTGTGTGTGTGTGTGTGTGTGTGTGCGTGTGTGTGTGTATATATATATATATATATATATATATATATATAACGTCCACAATGACTGCATCCCCTGGTATTCAGTATAGCAGCATTGCAAATGCAACCATTTAGTCTGTCTCAGCGAGTGCTTTTTAAGCTTGCTTTGAGAAGTAGTGCATGTCTATTCTCAGACTCTTTTTCAAAGCACAATTTAAACGTGACTGAACAATATGAGGAGCCTCAGGACAGTTTAGTGATTTGAATATTAAAATGGAACTTCATATCTGGACTACAGGGCTCAATTAGTTCACACAGGTTTTTGAGAAGACTTACAATAATTGAAAGCGTTTGATCCTAAAGCCTAAATTGCAAAGGACGGGACTGAAGAACTAATGAAAGACAGTATGGACGCAACAGTATTTTTTGCATTAAGGAACATACTTCAAACACAGTACTGCAGAAAAAGAAAGCAAAAGAGAAAACTGCAAAGGTTTTCCTCTCTAACATATTTTCTTCCCTGCACAGCAGTTCCTTTTTCCATGAGGATATGAGCTTCTTTTCCACCTTACTGCAACTCTATCAAGAAATATGATTAATATGTTGGGCCAGAACCCTGGTCCATGGCACAGGCAGATAATTGAGTTCTAATCTTCACACTGTGGTGATATCATTAACTAACTCACACCTACAGCTCCATAAAGAGGCAGAAACCAATTGACAGTTTGGTGGGCATAGGTACAAAAGCCACATTAAAATGAGACCTGGGAAAAGCAGGTTTTCATACAGCTATTGCCTAAATCGATAAAGGCTATTAGGTCCAAGTCCCAAAGGCACATCTGACAGAACTCAGGGCCAGGCAAGACTAAAGAGGCCGAAAAAAAGGTCCAGATAATTCATTCAGAGTCAACAGTGGATAAAATAATAATGGACACATATTAATCGCCTTGCTGCTGTCATAGTTCTACCAGTTCCCAGCAAAACAGTGTCTGTTTCTGCTGACAGCAGGCAAACGTGTAAATTTGTGCATGGTGTCAAGACATTTTAATATTTTGCAATGAATTGGAACAGAGAGAAAATTATGTTACAGTATGTACACAATAGTTGATTTCAGTCCATCTCCCCCGTTTATAGCAGGACCATAAAAGCCCTTCCATCATTTCATTTCAAACAGACAATGGTGTGCTGTACTGTACCACCGCTCACTACACTATTTATAAATCCTGTCAAATAATGTATTCTGATCACAGGTGTTCCTAATCAGCTGTCTCATCTGTACCTCACTCCTCCGCTGTCTCACCATCACAAGGTGATTTGTTTTGCAGTGGTTTGAGATTGACAACTTCCTAATGTGGACAGCTCATGCCAACAGCATTGGCAGGCTGCGAAACAGGGGCAGCCAGCACTGAAATATCTTCAATGACAATCTTAGCCTATCTACTCCATTCTTTCTTCTTTATTCATCCATTTTTCTACTGTCAAGCAGAGAAGAGCCATTCAGATAGTCAGGACATACATACCAGCACATACAGGATGCAGTGGTATGAAGCAATGAATACAGCACCCAGACTAATTTGACACAACTTGCAAGTTCAGGAAACTGAAATATCTTTTAATTCAAAGGTGCAAATCTGATCTCCAATCTTAAATCAGTCCTCAAGCAACTGATTGCGCCTTAGGCTACTTACTTCAGATAAAACAACACAAGCATAATATGAAGAGAGAGAGGGACACACACACACACACACACACACACACACACACACACACACACACACACACACACACAGGTTTTTTTTTGAAGATTACAACACACATCTTAAATTCAGCTACACGACTTTACCTTGGTTCAGGCAGATTAAGTATGACACATGGTGCTCATAAACATTCATCCGTTATATCTGCTTAAAAAGGGCCAGGTGTTCACTTGTGCAACTTGTCAAACTACCTTTTAAACAGAACAGGAACTTCAATTAAGTGTCCAACACCACTTAATGAAGTGCTGATTGTGAGAACACAACAGTGTCCAGAAACATAATGAAGTCATTAATGCTAATTTATACAAAGTCTAACATTTGAGCCCTTTGTTTATTTGTGAGAAGCCAGAAAACATCCTATGGGTTCATTATGATCTGGAGAGCTTCCGCTAGTTGTGTGTTGGACACGGGGGTCAGGACAGGCATGCAATCAGCCAAGTGCCTCATCTCGTGTATGCAGAACCATTCCTGTTCTATGCTAATGTCATCTCGGTGGGCAGAAATGAGAAAGTAGTGATGCAAGATAATTACCAGGGCACACCAGAGACAGGTGGTGCCCTAACTGTGGTGATTTAGCATTTTGAATTCCTCATTCTCATTAGGCCTCTGCTATTCCTCAGTCAGGAAGTAAACTTTGTGGCACTTGGCACTAAATCTTCACACAGACCCTCTGAGGAATGGCAGATCCCAAATGCATTCGGAACATGTTAATGGTCACGGCCATTACAGAGAGTCACAAACAAACCAGGTGTTTACCTGCAGTCAAGGTCAGTTTGCAGGTTATCAGTGGTTCTGGATGGCAGACTCATTTCTCAGGGCTATCCCTGTACACAGTTTCAAAAGGTCAGTCATTAACCATGCCATAAGAACAGAACACCGCCTAAGTACCCCTTCTACACTGTTGGGTAAAGACCTATTTATGTCACTTCCAGTGGTAACGCTCTTAAAAAGCTAAAGCACACAGTGGAAGCACACTATTAAACAGCCTTCTTAAGGGGTTAATTTTGTACTATCCAGGTTGAACCAGGTCGACATGATGCGACTTCATGATTCATGACCCCGGCTGATGCTTCGTCGAACCACTAATTGTCTGCTTATCACCAGAACTACGTGGAACAATGGGTGGCCGCTGCACCAAGGCACTAACACTCGCTTTGGGTCCAGGTTGAAGTTTCTCTAATGACTCACTATTAGCCGCCCGACTTATACCGTTGAGTTATACCTGTTTAGCTCAATAGGAACTGTCTGGGGCTGCAGACAAAATGGTCTGTCACGGGGCAGAGAGTACTTTGGTTCCTGCCTTGAAACAAATGGATTTCACACTCCACCTGCGGGGATGCTGGGGAAAGGTGTGAATGGGCACTGAAGAACAGCCACAGGACAGGAATCGACAAACTATGGAGCGAGCCAATTAGAAGTGGAGGGAAGCTTGCACTTTCTCCTCTGCACCAGAAAAGCAGCACTGACACCACATGGCATTCCATTTTGTAGACTATATTCAAAATACTATTTCCGTACCATCAGTGAATATTATACACCTGCAGGACCGGGGAAAGAAAGTGAGGCTCTGAGCTTTAAATGATGGACAGGACAGTGTCACCAGCTGAACCATGCTGAGGTGGAAAGAGGGAGCAGTAGAATATTTTCTCACCATTACACATTACCACCTATGGCCATTTGTTTCTGGTGCCAAGCGAATCCTTTTGTGCAAACACAATACTAATAGCCAGAGCGTATATTAAGACTCTAGATAGGCAGGACAGTTTCTGTAAAGACTTTAATCATAATAATGCTTCCACGCCTGCCGTCCTCCAAATCCTGCCTTGTCCCTTCTTGATGACAGTAGAAACTTGAACTCTTTCCAGTGTGCAGTGGGAATTAGATGAAATGACACTAAAACTGCAAATGACTCAACATTTTCTGACATGCCTCATTTTGCCCATCAAATGTCATTAAAGATAATTGATTTTGGAATACAGAAGGCGTAACCATGTAAGAGAAGAAAAGGAAGGGGAAGAGTGAACGGGTAGGCAGGAGAAAATTCCTGTTGTCACACGGCAGCAGAATGGATGAATTTAAGCTGTCAAGAAATGGAGGTATTGTCAGCTAAGATGGTTAAAAGCCAGGGACTCTCGAAATCCTGACACTAAGATGCTGTCAAGTTGCCTGCAGGAATAAGAGTGACAGTAATGTGAAACAAAGATTTCTCACAAGTTCTTGCCCATTAACTAGTACAAACCCACTGCAGAGGAAAAGCAGTGCTTAATTTAATCACCAGAATTTCAGAAGAATTGATAAACATCAGAACTACTTGAATTCAAGTACAACATTTACACAAGATGGATCGTTTTAATTTCCCAACATAAGAGCTCAGTAAAGAAAAGAAAAACCTACATATCCAGCCCACGCATGCCACATAGGTAACATCTAAACCCTGAGAGGGTTTGTGAAATACCCTATAAATTTTATTATATACAATATGAATAGGCCCGGCCTCTTGGCAACACAAGATTACCATAAAAAATACTCATGTTGCTTATATTTCTTTTATTATTATAGTATTCCATAAGAAACCATCTTCAGCCAAAGCTTGACTATCACTTGACTTAATAAATCCTTTCAACACTATAAAGATACCTCGCTACTTTAACATTGAGTCTGTGTCAAAGAGAAGAAACCACAAATGCCCAGAAGCTGACACCATAGAACTGTCTGAATGCTTCCTGTCTTATATTCTAATCACCATCTTCTCCTCAGCTTTGCTTGACGAAGAGAATGCGTCATGAGTGAGACTGCAGCCGCCATGTTGACCTGTATACCGTATCCATGGCTCTGTAGACAGACTTCAGAGACAACTGGGTTGACACTCCAGGGCCTTCCCCACTGTCAGCGTGCTGCGTGTATGTGTGTGTTATGGGGGGGAAAGGGTTGATGCTGCTGGCCACAAATCCCCTCCTCTCATCATTAGGCCTTGCTGCTTGCTTCCCCTCCGGGCCCCAGGTTCCTGACTGAACTCCTTTGTGGAAAAACCAAATCTAAGGGACAGCCTGGGTATGCCTTCAGGCTACAGAAAACAGGGTCACCGGAAGAGGCAAATGACAACACAGTTGTATACCTGACATATAGCTGGCTGAGCACTAAAAACTACACAAACTTCCCTCAAACAAAAGTGTGATTTGCACTAAATGAAGCATGACTCAGTCAACATGCTGCACATACAGCATATCAAATCACCTCTCTAGCTTGCAGCTGGAAGCATCACAGAGTGACGAGCACATACGGCAACGACTCAACCAGAAGGGAAATCTTTTTTCAGGCCACATTGAGTCTGCTTGTTGTGCTGAATTAGGAAATTAAGAAATAACTGTGCTGTTCTGTGCATATGTGAGGAGTCCTGTGTTGCTTCTTTCTCCGTGTAATTGCACAGCTTGAGTCCTCTTGCCCTCCCCCTCTCCAGGATTATTGCTGAATACACACTCAAACCCCTCTCTGCCCATGTATCTTGTTGCAAAGTGTTACGTCCAATTGCAAATGGAATTACCCGGCTCTTTCATTGTGTGCACAGCTTTTCGTTTCTCCTCATGCCGAAACCATATGCTGGTCCAACAGTGCGATTTTGAAAGTGTACCCCTTGGTCCAATGAAGTCCTTGGCCCAGGGGGCACTTAAGTGTATTTACCTTTAATCATGCCTCTGTGAGGAGAAGGACCATGTGAATTGTTGATAATCGAGCTTCTCTGTCAAAGAAGTGGTAGACGCTACAACTATATCAGGGCCATGAAAGAAACTGGTTTAGCTGCATTGATATCTCCATTTCAAAACATACTGTAATCAGTTTTCACCAGGTACCAGGTAACTACTTTTATTAGTTTCTTCCCTGCTTTCTTACAGAATCCCTTTAGGGAAGATGGCAGAGATACTGCAGTGCCACTCAACTGTACTCAGTTTCCTCACATTTAAACATTTAGCCTCTCTGACCTCAACGTAACATGAGGGAGTAAGGATTCAGGTCCCAGGAGACATTCAGCAACAGTGAAATGGTTAGACCAGAGCAGGAATCCAAGAGGAAAATTGCAGGGGGACACACATTCAAATTATTTCTGTGTGCAAAACCAACTTTATATGGCTGGTGCATGACATCGCTGTTGATGTGATTTAGCTCAGCCATGTCCAAATATGCTCTAGGGCTACGACTGTGGAAAGACCTCTAGCAAAATATTCAAGGTCCACCGTGTTTTCATTAACATGTGACTGAGGCCTCAGTGTGTGATTTTCCTTATGGAATCCAATGGTCAATAAAACAAAATGAATGACTTTAAGCCAGCACCCCTCTACTCATTACAGGAGCCGCCAAGATGGATTTGACATTTCCAATACGCTGAGTGAGTCCAGAAAAAGACCTCATTGATTGAGGCCAGGACACTGCACTGAGACAAAATATTAATTTTTTTAATAGCATTGTGTTTTTGCAAGAGCAGGCGAAAGCAGCTTCAAACAAAAAGCCCACATGTATGAATAAGCTAAACATTTCTGTCGCGATTTATCAATATGACATGCTGGAGGCATCATTTTTATTTCAAAGATGGTGTAAACGATAGAGACAAACATCAAAAATGAACACCTCCTTCTCTGTGGCTGGAGAGAGGCCTAATAATACATTTCATCAGATGTCAGCTGCTACAAATAATTTACAAAATGACAGCCCTCTCAAGCTGCAGTCCAAAAGCCCCACTTGCTCTGCTGGCACTGCGAGAGTCAATATCTGCTCATGATGAACAAGCTTCGTGAGAGACCCCATAAATCTGCAAAAGGCGAGAAGGTTCTTTGTTCAAAGGTTGACTCCATACTGCAGACCCTCCCTAAGCTCTGTAACACATAAAAATGTCACGGATACATAAATGTAATCACAGTTAAAAAACAGCTATCTGTATAGTTACTCTGACTGTGAGATGAAAAAAATCAAGCATTTCCATTAAAGCCAGATCCATAAATTGGCAGAGCATTTGATCACACTGCCAGTCTACCCCCTTCCTCTGACAGCATTCAATCAGCCCCACACACACACACACACACCCCACCCCTTCATCCCTTTCACTTAAGAGCATTTTCAGCTTGCCCCGAGGGCCTCTGCAACTGTCACATGACTAGAATGTTGCTTCAGAGGTGCTCTCTGTTGTCCATGTTGATGTCTCTTTTGAGCAAAGGCAGTTGGCATCCATCAGTCACACATATGTTGTTAGTAATGACGTCTTTGTAATGCTGGTTAGTGCTGAGTGCTGTGGTCAGCAGCGTCCCACAGGGTTAGCAATGGGAGGTCGATCATTTCCTGTTCCTGCTGAACTGAGCCAGAGGTAAGTGGGATGTACAAATTAGCGCATGAATGGGAAACACGACCACAGCAGAACTGATCAGACAATGGCTCATCCTTCATCTTCATTGTTTCAAAGGGTCACAAGTGAAACTAACATGAATTGTGAACTTTTTAACTTCCACCTGCTGTTCTCTTTCTTCCCGGTTTGACATTCTGTCATGTGTCCTATTCTGCATGAAACCACACAGATTTAAACTCACCATGTGGAGGAGGGCTGTGGGATTTATGTGCAAGATCACATACAGTAATGTAGTTCAGTTGGAGACACCGCGGGAGGTAAAGCTAAGGCTATGTAGCATGACCAAATGGCCTGACTGTGAGGTGATTGATAAAGGGAAGGAGAGAATGATAAGCCCCCGGGAGAGAGCAGCTGAGGAAGGCGTCCTCTGTCATCAGTTACACTAGATTAGGAAGTTCCATGCCAATGTAGCAACAAAGAACAATCTGTGGATCTCCACCCCATTGGTCCACTATACTGTGCTGAAGGCCCATCTGTTCCAGCAGCCTCACTAATGCCATACATCACCACCTTCCAGGCCCATCACATCGGGATCCAGCACCAGGGTTAAGTGAGGACCAAGAAAAACACATCTGGGTCGACAAAATAAAGTCCAGCTGGATTTTCTGCCCATTTCTGGTTGGAATCATTATTAGACAAAGGAAGTTAATATTCACTGACTGAAAAAAAAAAGATTCTCATAAGTCAGTGGTTGCAGTCATTAAAAAATGTTTTGGATCTAAACTTGTACTTTATCTCTTTCCACATCTCAGCAGCAGTGGACTGTGGGTGTAATAATACACCTGTGCATTAACACCAACATCATACCAATCTATCAATGAGGTGAATCGATGTATATACAGTATAAACTGATGACCATTTCTCCTACATGTTATTATGCACAGGATTATTCTAGCCATTTAATAAGAAGTCAACACTGTTTTACACAGTGTCCCAACTTTTGTGAATCAGGATGGTACAAAATAATACAAATACTGCATGCAAGTCTACAAGCACAGTACAAATCCTGAGGAGCAAAAGCAACAAAAAACTGATTTACACTGCTACATTTTAAGTGTTGCTGTGTTTCATCGCATTTCATTTTTAGAGGCCTTTTTTTCATGGCATCTTTTCTGGGCTAGCTGACAGTGGTGAGGGACAGGAAGTGTGGAGAAAGAGAGAGTGGGATGACATATGCCAAAAGTTCATGGCCTGGTTCAAACTCCCCACCTCACACTGACATGAAATGCACCTCAGACTGCAACGCAAGCAGTGTGTCCCCAGATTCATACCATTTGACAGATGGAGTAAGCCATCCTCTCTGAAAAATACACATATTGCAACTGGCTTTGCTCCATAATGAGGGTATTTCCAACCATGTACACCATGTGCATACTTGTGCCAAGCGTAAAATTATATCAGCCAAAGTCGAATAACATTGCAAAACAGCTCTATACTCTTTTTCTGAATAAACTCCCAATCAAATCAGCATGAAGGATGTGAAGAGGTAGCTGTTTTCTTACCTGTAGTGAGTCAGCGACAATGAAACAAACATACAGTACTTTTCAAATTGTCTGCCATGAGCTATAGAAAATCATGTCTTATTACTGTAATAAATTGTAGTGATTTGTCCTGAATGCAACAATTAAGCCAATTCAATTCATAGTGTGCCCACAGATACGGGAAAATGTACCCAGCTTACTGCTAAATTCCTTCCTTTATGATTACAGTTTGGATTTCAAGTATTACACACTCATGCTTTATCACCCATACCTCACTCAAAATGCCACATAGCAGGTTACTTTAAAAACTATGTTTATTCTTATGTTTATACTTATAAGTCTGAAGGGAAAGAAATGTACAGTTTCAAAACATCCTTGGAGTTTTCCGCCATTTACTTTGTTTCCTCCTTTTCTCCTTTTTCGTTGTTACTAAGGGAGCTCATGTTTGATTCTGTAGACCAGCTGAGCTTTTATTTTCTACTTAGTGAAGGTTTTTTGTTTGCTTATTATTTTGGCCTTGGAGACCCTGACACCATATTTGTTTCCATTTCTGCAATTTTATTCGGTTTATCTCTGTTAATGATTTTCCTGTAAATGAATGTTAGTCATTGTTCTGCTTAAAGTGCTTCAGCAGCCTTTTCCTGTTGTCCTGGTTAACCTTGTTTTGTCACTCCCTCTGTTCCTCAAGACATTAAATAAAGGCCGTAACAGTCAGTCAATGGCATGTGCACAAAAACTGACAGAAGGGATTATTCTATCTGCTGGTCATATCAAGAAAGACTGAAACGTATCTGTTTATAGTGCTTGTAGAGAGTGAAAAGAGTGCCTGTGGGAGCTTAACAGACATGCATGTTATGGCTGATGTAATGAGGCTGTAATGGAGTTTCTTTTGATAACAGAACAATATTCCTCCTGGTAATGTATGCATTATACAGGTGAGTCAGCGTGAGCAGAATCCAAACAAGCCTACGTTTTATCATTTGACAGAAAAAGAGCGTATGTTTCTGTCAGTCGTGGATTTTCAGCAGTTAAATGTCCTCAAACGAACCTGACCGTGGTCCTGTAAGGCAGAGTCGACGAAGTATTGATTAGTTCACCAAGGTAACTTTTCAAATGTAATTTTTGAGAAAAAAAAAAAAAGAAAGAAAAGAAAAGAAAAAAACACAGGATGTGGGTATTTCAGTTCAAACCCCATGAGTCTGAACTCTGTTTATAACATAAGAGCAGACAACCCTGCTAAAGCCTGCCAAGACTGTGAACTAGCTGTCCATTTTATTTCTGTGTAGACATTTGATAGCAGCAAAAGATGAATATTGTTTAGGAGCTTATAACAAGGCAGACACAGAGTTCCAGAGGCTTATTCCATTTATAACACATGAGGATACATTATTCATTGATACCAACACTTTTACAATTGTAAATGCGAGATTATCACTATGGCGCTCTCCATACCTTTAAATGCAGAAACTTTTAATTGCAATTGGAAAAATTCTAAGAGCAATTTTAGCTTTTACCTGCATCTTCATTTATATTTCATGAGCTACTAATTGACTCCTTCATATTATCTGTGTCTTCCGGCATGCTAATCCTTAGGAGAGATCAGCACAGACGCACAGGGGTGGGTATGCATGAATCACCACGGTCTGCTATTGATCCCTGCTTCTCATTGAAAAACAACTTAATGAACATTTGCCAAGGCGTCACACAATGCATCAGCATGTTCCCGCAGATAAGTGTTCTCGTGGATTGACAAGAGGAAAAATAAGAGGCTGGTGGACACCAGAGTCCAGCCAGGGCAGGATCCATAGATTTATTGATCCCATCTCTAGATAAGAGATGTGAGAATAATGATGCTCTGAACGCTTGAGCTGGGATGGTCCAAACCCTGGGAGATTGGGCAGGGAAAGCATTGCAAAAGAGGGAGTTCAGGACTGGGCTGGAAGTGCAAAAGCCAATTTGTGGACTCTTCTCCTGATGCGAGGACGTCATTAGTATTGTACACTGTTGACATCCGCCGAGACCCTATGCAGCCTCTCAAGAAGGGTCTCTGCATCAGGACCACAGATGTGCAAGCTTAAAGCTCTTTCCACAGTGCAAGCATTCATTAACAAGTGAAAGATGAAGCTTAAATTGATGACCTTTGCAACCACACAAATGCAACTCCCCCAAGGAATATCTAAAAATAAAAAAAAAGGATGAAAAAATAAGCATCTTTACCTATTTCAGAGCACTTGGCTCTCCCTAGCTCCAGCCCTAAAGGCCAGGAGAGTTATCCTCTGTTCCCTCTAAAGTACACTTTGTCCCAGTTTCTTTACCAGATGGGCACACTGTTTAACTACTGAGGCTTCTTTGCAATGATTATCATAGGCACAGCAAAAATGAGTACAAAGGAAGTTTGCTGCATCCCCTCTTTATCTGCAAAACGCAGACAGGAAGGCAGGAAAATAGAGAACATGGGGGGTAAGACTGCCACCACTAATTGATGGCAGCAGTTGAAGGGTCAAGGTGGGAGATGGTGGCTACATCGAATCAAACATTATTCACTTATTGGTAAGTTCAAAGGGACCTTGACATGACTGAGATGAGAGCTTTTCAGATCCCACATATCTCGCTGTCGGCACAAGGCTATATTAATCATGATAAGCCAACTGACTTGTCAAATTGTTGGAATTGATCCCCTCATTCTGTAATCCTTGTGAAGGTCACATTCACTGGTGGTCAGTAATCTTCCCACTAAAAATGGACGCGGGAACTGTAACGGCACGATCCACAACCCTGCAGTGATCCATGCTACGCCGTGCACATTTGCAAAGAATCTATATCTCATTTGCTGTGACGTGCCCTTTGTTTTTGTGTGTGCCTGAGTCGCCCAAAGGTCACGTGGCGCGAAGCAGATGGAACACAAGGAAATCATCACTGGTGATCAATACAGTATAACCCCTGTGAGTAACTGGGTGAAATGGTTGTCATATTCAAATCGAAGCAGTTTGCAGACAGCAGTCACAACCCTCCACAACGGGCTTTGAGAGCTCCTGTGGTCTCAATGTGTCTCTGTTTGCCAACTAAGAAGGATTCTGGTACATTAGCTGGCATATCAAATTACTTTTACTCAGAACCATTAATGCACGGTTTAATTTCACAAATTGTCGATTACTTCACATCAGGAACGCAAAATTAAATTGAAAAAAAAAAAAATGCATTTCCTTCTAAATGTTTGTGGAAAACAATGCATAAATAGACACTAATTAAAAACCAAGTGTGAAATGAGGACTTGTGTGTATGTGTGTCTGCTTTCAAAGTTCACTGACCAGCATCCTCGCAGAGCCCTCTGCTAAGGGCTCATCACTTTTCAATTACCAGGGGGTATTACATTGCATTGAATCATTTTATTCTCAGGATGTGCCTGCCTGTGTTTAAAGCCTCCTCTTTAAAGAGAACAAGCAAGTCGACAAAATTTGGAGACATGCTCGAAAAGGGCTAACCACCGTACAGCAGCACACAGAGCCGCTCAATGTGGAGTACGCAGGGGGGCGATATCTGAGCTCAACAGTAAACACCGGCATCTCCCCGCTAAACCGTCAACATCTTCTCCGGTAGGGCAGATCAAAGACGCGTGCACTCACAAACTCTTATCGACACACAAAAGCACTAGTGCTGCACTGTGGAGAACTAGGCTGTAAAGGGGATTGCTGCTTTTCAGAAGCAAGTGTTTCGAGAGAGGAGAAAAAAAAAAAAATCTGAATAATTTTCAATACAAACATGTGGCTGTTAGAGATATCAGAAGACGAGAAAAAGCTCTGCATTACGTTTGCCTTCCCTCTCCTCAGAAATCCGCAAGGGTGAAAGGATACTTTACTTTCTCCACCAAACTCCAGGGCTGAGCACTTGAAGAGCGTGAATGCAGACAGTCGGCGTTAGCGTATAAACAACCTGCTGCAGACACACCTCTGTGTCTTTCTGCAAAAAAACTGAAATCAAGGTAATTAGTCCCCGACAGCTTTGATTTGTGTTTGACCAAATATTAAAGTGCACAATCAGTACCAGCCCTGATCTATGTCTGAACTTGAGCACAGAATTCAATAATATAATTCTGAGACTAATCAGTGTTTACCATGATATAAACAAAAGAAAATTACAATATCATGAAACAAGTGTTTCTTCATCAATCCTCTGGTGGAACATTAGGCGAGGCACAGGCATTAATACAAAATTCTAAGAACAAACATATAAATTTCCCATATTGCAGCAGCTGAGAAAATAGGCTCTTTTCTGTTTAACAGTTTCAAAGAGAGTCCAAGTATCCGTTTTGTTGTTAACTCTGGAGACTGGCTGCTTTTGGCACACAGAGCCTTCATCTGGATAGTGTCGCTCCAAGGATCCCATTCCGATTTTAATTGACTGTCACTCATAGCGTGCGGTCAACAATAACACGAGGATTTTGCAGATTCCTTTATGATATTCTTGACAACAAATCGATAAACAAGAGCCTGAGCAGTAGGAGAGATTTCCCGTCATTAACTGAAGCTGTCAGTCTGTCTCTTCTTAGATCGTGCCCGGTTCACGATTCTTCCTGCTGCTAGTGGCAACAAGTCACATTTTATTGGATAATTTTTCTTTTTACTTGCTGCTTAAACTTTTCAATATGCAACAAATAATGATGAGGACCACTTAAAGTAGTTAAAAGTTTGTTTACTGTCTGTTTTGCACAAATTCCATCCTGCTACATTTATTTTACACTGTTGAACAGACTGTGTTTGAAACAACCATCACAAGGCCAAACCGTTTCTGTTTTCCCGAAAGAAAGAGCAAGACCTCCTTGAATAATCCCAGCCCATGCAGTGCTGACGTCTCGCCCCAGTACTGATGAAACTCAAATTTGCATTGAAAATAAACAACAGCCTCTGGGACAGAAATAACCAGGATCTGGTGTTCAGGAATAATTATATCTAGAACTTAAGAAAGATTGTCAGAAACAGGCCCCATCATCACTTTATGTTCTACTGTAAGTTTCAAACCGCCGTACATGATCTAACATCAGATGGAAATCACATGCATATTCTGAAAAGCCTTGCATCAGGGTGCGTGTCAAGACGCATCGCAACACACAGACACGCTGTACACACTCGTGCGCAACTACACACTGCACAGATTCAGCACATTGTCTTAATATCCGTTTACTCCACAACGTGATGGACAAGAACCGCTCAGATGATCAAATAAATGCCCCCCGGCTATTTTCCTCTAATGACAAGCTGTTACCAATGCTAACTGCGGTTCCTTCCACTTTGTGCAAGGCTGCTGTGTGCAAAGCAGTGGCAGCATAAAGAACATGTCCACAGGCACCCTATGTCAGCCGGCTGACCTACTTTATTCTCTGTAAGGTCTCGCAGCTCCCTCAAGAACCCCTCCACAACAAAGACACCATTTTGTCTTCATTAGATCCAGAAAATGTCATTGCATGCAGTTTGCCTCCAAATGATATTAGCTTTGTTTACAATGTGTTTGCCACCTTAATTCCAAATGAGCTACACAAATAAACAAATGAGGAGTGATGAAACGAGCTTCAGCTAATGAGTACTGCCGTCTTTGAAACAGAGGTAATGCCATGTGCACACCTACCTGCACATATAATTGGAATAGTCTGCTGGTAACAGAGAGGGTGAGCCCTATGAGATGTTTCCACTGACACTCTGTATCCCTCTGTTGGTCCCCATCCCCATTAACATTCACACCACGCAGCTGTGGCTTTTAATCATTAATACATTTCAAATTAAATACAATTACAAACCATGATCAATGATGGAGTTTTAATTACTGCTAATAACTGACCATCTGCCTGGCGGCCGAGGGGCAAGGAAGAGGCGGCAAGATGCACCCCGAAACACCCGCAATGTTACGCAGAGCCATGAAGTGCCTGTGTTAATTAAAAAGTCACATTAAGCTGGCCCACCTATGCCAAGGGGCTCCAGGAGTGTACGAATGGTAATTGTGACCCATAGACTGAAGGATATCTTAGTTTGGTCTGCTGCATGCGCCTCAGCTTCGCCTGCTGAAAAATATAACCACAGCGTAGAACAACTGTGGAACACAACATCAGCTCAATGACTGTACGTGCTCGTATGTTTGTACAGGCGAAACCAAAATGATTTTTTTTTTTCTAATATATTTGTTTTATCTGGTCATTTTTCTTTTCTCACCAGTAATAACTTCTGACAAAGACACCAAAACCCTCTTGCTGTGAGGGCACCGCCTCTGCACTCAAACCTCTCTCAAGATTGTTGTCGTTTTTGTGTAAAGCTGCTGTAGCATTTTCTCTAGTCCCGCTTCTGTCTGGGAAATTTAAAAGCACATATTTCTCTGCGGCTGAAACCGATGCGGACGGGCCCCCTTGTTTGTGTTGTCAGTGTGTATGGATCTGCAGACGTGTGTGGATGAGAAATCACAGATAAGGATGCTACAAAAAACTGGAGCAGCAGAAGACGCAGAGAAGAAGAAATCGTCATGTTTGAGTGCTCGCTGACTACGGCTGTACGCTGAAACATGTTAATTTGTAACCATTGTGCTGTTCAGGCGTTAAACATAATCATAAACTAGAACATGGGTGAATGCCGGCGTCTCCTTGTACCTCTGCCTTCATCAAGGCTGTGCCCTACGTGGGAGACCGCTTGGTTAAGATTGTAGCTGTGCGCCATAATTACCTTGTCTAAACACTACAGCAGCAACCATAACAACCATCTGCACAAACGCTTTGGACCAGTTCACAAGGCCAGAGCCGACAGAGTCGTAATGATGTTGTTTACTTCATCTCTCTGTCTCTGACTGTTGCTCATTTTATGTTTCTCTTCCACTCCTTCTTGCATACACAGTCATTGCCTTTGCATTCCCCCTCCTTATTTCCAAACATTCAAATGGAAGACAGCGGCTACAGCTCCATCAAGATACCAGGGGGCTGAAGCAGCGGGGGAGATGCTAGAGGGTACGTTGCTGAAACATGTCTTTACGACTAAGGCCAGATTGGGCTCAGGGGGGGAAAGGAGATGGTTGCTCTTTGAAAGCCTCCACAGTGTCTGGAGATGTGGTCCTCACGGCTGTGGAGCTTGTTATCCGTGGAAAAAAAAAAAACAACTCAGAGGGGGCTACATGCCTCTTTCGAAACCCACGCACACTTCTGCTTGAATGGGCTCTGTTCATCCTCCCATGTCACTTTCACTGGAAACTTGGGAGGAAATTCACTTTAAAAAATTGCTTGCTATTTATTAATTCATCCTCATTTAAACATGTTTTCTAAAACCGTGCATAATTCTTAGAGCCTTTACGGATCAGAGTTTTATTTCAGAGAGTAACTGATGAATATCTCATTCTTTTAAATAATTTGAAGGATTGACCAAACAGGCAGGCCGCACAAAATGCAAAAATGTATTTATTTTATTCTATGTGAAAGATGGATTTTTTTTGTGTGTGTTGAGGCATCATATAAGCAGCCATTCACTTGAACTCATCCAGTCAAACAGCTTTAATTCCTGAGAGGTTTGGATTAGAGCTTTTCTGTTAATGAATTACAGACGACGCTGGAAAACATCATGAATTTTGGTCGGCTTGTGCGACTTACCCTGCCAAGTTATTAGTCCTTGCGACATAAGTGCATTCAAATATGGCAGGAAAATGGTTTTGTGATGATGATGCTGATGAGGATAATAAATTCTTGAGTGAATACGCAGCGCCTGACATTTAGCTGGGGTGCGTACGCTCCAAAATGATCTTGTGCTTACATATTTAGGACGGCACTTTTTCTGCTGTATTCCACATGACGGGAGACTGATAGTGATTGACGGTGACGATCGTATTACAATGCTGACCTGGCACAAGTGAATTCCGTCTATCAGCGTCAACAGTTTTGACAATTCTCTCACGGATAATTGTCTTTCTGTCCATCAAACAAACAACTGCAGTAGAGTGAGGAATCTGGGGCATCTCGTGGGAAAACCTACAGCTTCTTGCACACAACACACGACACGACAACACGACATTTATCCCTTTGCCACCTTCACATTGAAATATGGCTTCAGAAAGAGATACACATACCTGGAGGTCCCATTGATATGACACAGAAAATCACACATTGCTGGGGTGATATTTTTAGACCCTCTGCTGGGCCAAACACAGAGGGATTTCTGAGTGATTGCCCATCTAAATAATGCAAAGTGTGTTCTCCCGTGCACCCGAGAGGCCCCAGATGCAAAACGACTTGCATGACAGGGAACAGCTGATGAGATGTTTTGCCACAAAAGTCTTTCCGTGTTTCCTTTTCAACATTGTGTTTTAGCGGTCTCCGAGTGAGGTGTCGAGGAGGTCCGTGCTTTCCATAGAAATGAAGGAGAAAAGAGCTGCTTAATGTATAACTGTTCCAAAACAACACTGAATAAAATCAAATGAAACTGCAGGATGTGCAGCTATTGGTCTGCTATACTTTATTTGAGTGTTCTTTTAGCTTTTTACTCCCAGAGTCAGAGAAATGTCCCAGGGAAGGAAGATTTTTTTGTGACCATGGACTTGGATACAAAGTGCATCCATTTCAAGCACATTCTTTTCCAACACAACTATATAAATTAAAGTTTCATTAATTACCCACCATGTGAGAGACAAAAGCAGAAGAAAAGCCGAGTTAATGCTTTGAAAAAGAGGATCAAAAAGCTTTATCTACGCAGAAGGTAAACAGGCTGGAGATTGGTAACACTGCCAGGAAAATAGATAAAAAAAAAAAACCTCTCTGAATCCAAATCCTCATTTGTCTGAATAATGAGAGGATCCTGACTGTAGCTGCTTGCATGAATCAAAAAGAGACTTCTCATCTGTCATTAAAAACAGGAGCTTATGCATGCTTCGAATTTCTAAATAACTTTTGAAGGACATGAGATTATGGAGATGCAACAACAGAGGCGTTTTGTTTCTGAACGCAACTCCTATCAAAGAGATCCTCTTATCAGAATGCGCAGGTATTTGACTGCTCTAGTGCTGTTAGCCAGCAGATTTAAACTATCACAAGGACAAATCCAAAAAAGCACTGAATAATGACTGATTTCAACATTTACATGGTAGATTGAATTCCACGCCATCTGTATGTACAGTGCCAATGATCTTGATGTACAGAATACATTTCGGTTGATTAGCATTTCATCACACTGCCGAGTGCCGTGGATGTGGTTCTCAGTATGATACTGTGCAGGATATATTTCAATCCATGATACTGAGGAACAAAAGAGAATATGAATTCATTTCAGGATGAAGCTGTATTGAGAGACATCAGAGTGCCACTCTAAAATAAGCTGCGAGTTGACAGTAGTTAATGAATCTTTAATGTTTCTGCTTAAGTTGTCAGGGAAAGAGAAAATGGCTTCACTTATACATAGTCCTCATGCTGAATCAGTAACACAAAGAGCTCCTCTCTGCAGGAAGGTGCGCCAAAGGTGCCACAATGATGACCATGGTGGCCATTTGGATCTCCTCACCCTGAGCAGCTACCGAGCGGAGAGTTGCCGAAAATACCTGCAGGAGCACACGACCAGGATGCCTTCTGGCTGAACTGGTCTTTTCTGCTGCTGAAGTCCTTATTAATCATGACTGGGCTGTGCAGAAAATGAAACCTAGCTGGATAGAGTTGCAGTTTAAACAGCACTAAGTTAAATAAAACAAAAGCTAAATTACTTCCATGGGAAAACCTCTATTAGCATTCCCATAATTTCACAGGTCACATGCAAAATAAACAAGGAGGTAAAAACAAGTACAGCAACACAATCAGCTCTGCAGATTGCCGGCTTTCAAGAAACACGCAGCTCCCTGGAAAAACTGAACATCGTCCGGATAGTTTTCCCACAGGAGGCAGCCTGAGCTCGCAGGAGGAACGTTTCACCAAGGCCCGAGGAAAGGATTGAGTTTGGCCATGAGGGAGAGCGAAGAAAGAGTCTGTCTCTGAGCTGCCACAAACAATGTGCTCTGACACGGCAGACCTACGAGTATGCACGACTACCCTGAGTGTCCATTACGTCCACCCACAGGGCTGTCAGGAAATTTGGGATCTAAAAACAAACCATCACATCACCACTGACCGGCAACCTTATCATATTTCTAAACTATGCATATAATTAGATAAACACAGTTTTAAAGGCTTTAACACAGCTCAAGCCACATGCATGGATGAAGTGGAAACATAAAAAGAAAACATTCCTCTATTTCACACAATATGATAGGCTTTCTGAAAGTCAAGCAAATGTGCTCAACTCATAAACGCCACTCACAATTTCCACTCATGATTACTTAATGCCGTCTCATTATATATTATACAGAACTGATTTGCATTCAGTAAAGCAGAGCGGTAGCCTCTCTCTGGGAGACAGTATTTATGTTATCTCTGCAGCTCTGATTTTGAAAACTCAGGATTGATTCATTCTCACTGAGGATTTACAGATGTGGCAGGCCCGAATGCTTCAAAAACATCACAATAATGATGCTAGAAAAACTTCAAACTAAAGTTTACCCAACTGAAATTGACAAAGAATAAAAGCCAGGTGACAAAACATGAAAATCTTCGTGGATTAACTGGAATCAAGTAACTGGAATAAAGTGGTTTCTCATAGGATTGCTTTATGGAGGTGCGGAGCTGGGACTGATGAGCTTCTAAAGTGTTGGTTCAATTATGTTTGTTTTTCACTCATTAGTAAAGTGTAGAGATTGATCACATCAGCACACAGGCAGCCGAGGGGAAAAAAATCATAAATTGGCTTGTTGTGATTACAGTTTGCAGCAATTATTGAAAACACAGAGCTGAATTCAACAAACTGTAAACCGCGCACCCGCAGTTAAGTGAACCAGTCAAAATCTAAAATTAAAGTCTCCTTTTCATATCTTGCCAGTGTTTTGTTTTACTTCTTGTTATAATGTACTTGTTTGTTTAAATGACAGGATTGTTTGTATACATATATACAATGTCTGTAGAATTTTCAACCAACTAATCTAAAGGATGGCAACGACTTTACCGGAACTTTTCCAGTATTTAATCTGCACTGCTGCTGCCTGACATACTGTATCTTCTGCATTTACGCCACAAACCTCTACTGCTGATTTTACCATTACTGCTAAAAGTACTTCACAGTACTGCATTAGTGAGCACTGAACATCTCACTGATGAGTTGATTAAAAACAAGAACTGCTGTCCTTGCCAATATCTCAATCAATCAATTAAGGCAAAAGACAATCCAGCTCATACCATAAACTGGATTTATGCTTGTTTTGACTGGTTGGTGGGTGTAACCAGTTAACACTGTGGTTGGCTCAAGTCTGATCACTCTTTTTATATTCACATTTTAGCCATGAAGCTAATCATCATCGCGTGTAACCATGGTAACGGATGGGAGGCTTCCTGATGTTTCCATGTAACACATAGCAGATTTGCCTCGACACAAGAATATCTGAGGGATCTTCAGTGTAAATGTGAGTTAATGTGTCCCTTGTAAGATCTTTGCATTGTAAAGGAACGACACCCCTTTCCTTTGAGAACATCATCATCTTTATTATGTATTTTTGCTGTTGTTTGTTTCTTCACTCCTCCCTCAGTTCAGGCCTGTGATCAACAACGCAATAATGCTGTGGATATAATTGTGATGCAAATAAAAATGTAATTATGAAAAACAAAAAGACAGCATGGAATCGGGAGCTTTTGTTTCACAACCTACTGAGTTTAAAATGTTGAACAAAAGTAAGTGAAGGTGCTTATTTTTGGCCAAGTGACCGGGGTGTAAGCAGGATAATCCATTGTGAGACACGTGTTAAAGGATTATACAATGCACTCAAAGATGCAATACTGTATAAAACACTGCAGGAAGCACATTCAGCTTCACACTGCACGCTTTTTGCCTGTTTGCATTGTGCATTCAATGTAAACCTTGTTGTGGATTATCCCTTTCTTAAAGCAATAATGCACATCCAAAGTTCCAAGTCAGTCTGACCACAAAAAAAAAAAAAAAAATGGAGAAAATAAATAAAAATATACAGAAAATCAAATGTGCTGCTGCTTCAAACAGTGTCTGCACTTCACCCAACGGCACGCACGGCAGCAGGAGACACAGGAAAGGAAGAAACAGAGAAAATGTCAAAGAGCAAGCCGAGCGCGTTACGTCTACGGTGCGCCGTGCATCGTTCTGTTAGCCAGGTGAACGCAACATGCTAACGCCCCGATGAAAACACCTCGAGAAGGAAACGTGTGGGAGAATGAAACAGTCATTATCTGGGTGCCACTTTGTAAAACAACACAACTGCAAGTGGCCATGGGCACGCTAACACTGAAGAGACATGAAAGCTGAAGCACAAAGTAATTAAAATTCTGTGGAAATATAAATGCTGTCAGAACAGGCTCTGAAGGCTGCCAAGTGAGGGGAAAAAAAAAAGTATAGGGCCATGTTGGCAATAGTTGACAACCCTAGTCGAGCTTCACATTCGGATGTGTGGAAAAGGAGGTGGTAGTGTGTGTATGTGGTTTTTAGTGTAGAGTGGGGGTGCTTTGTGCTGTCAAAGCTGTGGAAGCTTGGGATGAAAAAAAAAAGCATATAACCACTGCCAGCAGATAATGTCACTCAGTCTTTGTGTTTAGGAGCGGCTGTTTCAGCACTGGCTAAAATATATGAATATGGTGCATAAAAGCACTGCAGTGTAGAATGAAGGAGTAGTGTCCATTATGTGTCCTCTCAGAAATAAGCAGCAACAATAAAACCAGTCACTGCTGTGTACTGAAAAGACACTGTCCATTAGAAGCCTCGAAATGTTGTCTGTACCAGACAAAGTCTTTGATTCTCTGATCAGTCCTTTCATCTAAATCAAAGATCTAGATGAAGGACAGTAGATAATACCTCCGAATCCATGATCATCAGTCCTACATTAAACAGACATGAGACATATTACTGTGATGACAGCATTAGGAGAGGCAGTGGCCAGGACCGGGTCTTATCTCACTGTCCTAATTCCTCTGAGAATTTACAATCTGAGACGCAATTTCACAACAAGACCTGGGTCAACCATATCTCTACGCTTTGATCCAGCCTCTGTGGTATTTGACACGGAGGGCAGAACAATACCAACCGACGTGGCAAAGTTTAAAGAAGAGCAATGACATATATGGAAATGAATTTATAGCAGTTGTCTTGAAAGTCCTTACCATCTGATATGATGGATAAATGGCATTACAATTAGCCTGTGCACTAACACACTGACCACATAAATCACCAACTGCCCGTCAGTGGATGAAGATGTTGACGAAGACATGTTATTTGATTTTCACCTGTGAGTGATGTGAAGAACAGATTAGCTGACACTTCCTGTTCATTATCAGCAGAGATCACTGGGACAGAGCAGAAAGAACAAGAGCACCATTTCCTGGTTTCAAGTCTCTGCTGCCATCTTAGTTGCTTTATATAAGGACAAAACAACTAAAGACAACAGAGGACTTGAGCTTTTAGAGGAGTGGGATCTAATAATGAGCCACACAGCAGCTACAGATATATCATATGAAGAGAAGAGAGCTGGTGCTTCATATCAAGTCTCATGTTAAAAAGACAACAGGTGTTAATACATGAAAGCCAAATAACTCGAGCAAAAAGTTTCCTTTTGGACGTGAATCTGATATAAACTGTCGATTGCAATGTTTGTCTTCCTGTATGTTGCTAAAAACAATCGAGTCTCTCATCCAAGCAGCACAAATGAAACACATGCAGCTCATAAATAATTATGCTTATGTATTTAAAAAAAAAACATGGTGGTGTCTTCTCCTGTGTCAGCCTACATCAATAAACATATGGCAGCATATATACATGAGACACCCCGCAGTGCAGCATGTGCATGTGCCTTCCATTCATTATAGATGTATGTATGTGGGCGTGTAACACAATTATCATGTGACACACTAAGGTGCTGAATGACACCAGCGACAGCACAGGTGCTACCACCACTGCAGCCCTCCATGTATTTAACCGCAAGGGGAACTCACAGAGAGGATTCCCATCACCTAAATAAAACAGAAAACGAGTGTTGAGAACGTAATTGAGCTGCCATGTACGCTTATCATCACTGTCAAAACACAACCAGGTGCCCCGAAAACCTAAGAGATGGCCATTTCTTCCCTTCTTTATGAAAATTAATCGTTTCACGGCCACAGTAAATGACATGCCACATTTGTTTATGGGCTTGGAGTGAATTGATAGTGAAGAAAACATGTATGGGGAGGAGGGAATGTGGCTACTGACCCATGCTAGTCTCGCACTGTATTTGCATTCATTAGCTCAATCAGGGAGCCTTCCTAACTCTCTCCATCATAAATGATAGATGACTGAGGAGGCTCAATAGCCACTGAGATCACTGAGACCCACAGAATAGATATATTTTACTGGTATAAATTATTCATGTGACTCTCAAGCTGAAAAACAACATCTGATTGGTTCTTAAGGAGTAGCTGGGATAAAGATTATGCAAATGTTGATCACCCATAATTGAGCATAATTGCATTGCATATGTTTGTGAAGCTCTTAACAGCCATTGCTCCCACATCAAAATCTGCTGCAGCACACAAGAGGGGTGACTCACTCACAGGCACCTGTGTGAGGCACAAGAGGGAGGAGCAGCGTAAATGTAGTGGATGACATCTTTGTCCAGGCGTCTCCTGGAAGCAGCAGCCGGGTTGAACTTACGGGAGAGAAAACACAGCGGAGAGGATGTGAAGTCTCTATTTTATTTTTCCCGGCTTCCCCAGAAAACAACAGGGATCATAAATGTTTCAGATGAGCCTAATTGGTGTTCTTTGATGTGCCGCTGTGGTTTCTCTGTCCTTACTGTCAGCTGTCACCTCCCTGCCCAAGGCTGTCTGACTGAGGCAGACTCCAGTCAGGCCGTGAAGTTCAACATGGGCACAACAGTGTGACAGCAACTCAATTACTATGATACCAGTCATAATCAACCGGGCTGCAGGGAATATCGGCATCTGTTCAGCACAGACGGACAAGGCGTCCCTGTCAATGCGCAATATTCCTTACAGGTTACAGCAGTTACAACCCAAATGCCAAAAGATGCTGTGTACAACATAAACAAAAACAGAATGCAATCATTTGCAAACAAACTGCGTTTACTGACAACGGCTGTACAAAGTGTTCCTGAGCCCATGCAGTAATGTCTTTTATCCAATCATGTGTTCACAAAGTGGTGAACCTCACTCCATCCTCGCTTGTGAACGGCTGAGCCTTTCCAGGATGCCTCTTTCACGACACTATCACCTGTTACCAGTCAACCTGTTCACCTGTGGAATGTTCCAAACAGGTGTTTTTGGTCTTTTGTTGCTCCTGTCTGCATCAAATTCAGAATACGCATATTTTTACAAAAATCAATCAAAGCGATGAGATAAAACATTAAATATATTGTATTTGTACTGCTTTCAATTGAGTATATGTCAAAAAGGATGAGCAAATTATCACATTCGATTTTATTTATGTTTCAAACAGAGTGAAACAGCTTTCTTAGAATCTGATTGCATGCCAAATGTTGAGTTATTTGCCTCATTGATGGTGGTTTGAGAGGGAAAGACTGCAGACAACTGTGTGACATTACTGTATCTTTGTCCACAGTATTGTTACACAAATGTCATTTATAGAAAACTGAAAAAGAAAAGCAACAATAATATCAGCAGTTGGTCACTTGCTTGAGCCTCAGCGCCACAGTTACAGTGTAATCAATAGTCTTAATATAGAACTGAATAATGATACGAAGCCTGGGCCGCTGAATCCCACAGCACAAAGGGAAAGACATGGCCCGGGGTGCTGTAACACTGAATAAAACACAGCACCAATCAATCTCTGAGCTTCCAAATCAGACATGGACGATTATCTCTGCCGCACTAACGCTTGTGCACGAGCAAAAGAACGAGATAAGAGTTAACAAGGTCATATATTTAACACTCTGCAAAGTCACATACAGCACGTGTCTGCCAGCTTCACAAGCGAAACGAAAACACGAGCTTCATGCTGTTAATGTACATAAAAGACAAAAAATTGAATCATCAAATTTTCCACACAATGGAACATTTCTCCCATTAAAAATGCTAATAAGCCGTTCTTTGAAGCGTCCTTATTTGCATTACAAACATTGCTCCCAAACTCGAAAAAAGATTGAGGAAGTGAGAGAAACCCAACCTTCTGTTCTTCATCCGTCAGAGACGCTCAGCAGTCGAGGCTGTGTTTGCCAAGAACTGCCATGCAAGACACCCGCTATAAAAATGCTGCATTACAGTCAGTATTCACCTTTCCATTCAGTGTCACGTTCAGATGCTGGTTCTGATCATGAAAAGACACATCCCCTGAGGAGTGTGTTTCAGTGGTTCTACAAAAGATAAGAGTAATCCCAACTGAACACCATACATATTCAAAAAGTCCTTGTTCTGTGGGCTTTGTCGAGCAGTGTGGTATACCCAGAAGATCTCTCCACCTCACAGAATCACCAGGAGTTCACAAAATAATCACTGTCTTACAATATGTTTAACTCACTGCGAACAAGGAAGTGTTCAGAATAATAGAGACGCGGCACAGTAGGTTGAAGAGGGATGGGTCCCAAGACAAAATGAATTCAAACTGCTGCCTAACTAGGCTATCTACAAGCCTGCGGAGATTTCTGATTTTATCATTAGGGTATGCTGGATACATTTGATATACATAGTCTGTCTGCCGTGGTTCTGATGTGGCAGTGCTTTTGCAGTGAGAGGTAGAGGAGATAAGAATGCAGGCTTCATGCCAAGGTAGATCGCCGTGGTGAAAGGCATCTTAAATACATGCTCAACACTCTTGCTAAGCAGAGCAGTCGTTGCAAACAAAATGACCACACTTGTACATGCGCTCTTGCTATACTAACTTTTGCCCACAACTTTAAATGTTTATTCCAAAGTGACCTCAAAAAAAAAAAAGGAAAATATGTGAGAAAACAGCAAAAGAATGACATTTAATTCATGCAAACATGTCGAATCGGAAAAAAGTGCAGCGTGATGGAGAATGACATTTACAGCCCAGTGGAAAATTTGACCGAGAGTGTGAATTTTTTGCAGCATTGTGTGGATTTTTTGCAACAGTGTGTAATATTGTTGAGGGGGAGGCGCACATTCGAACAACAATGTCTCCTATGTGCCAAAATTAATATGAGAGGTTTGACTGCAAGCCTGCATTTTGATCATTCTCTCTTTCAACATCAATCCTTTGTGCCACAGACAACCTGTTCACTACATACAATGCTCCAGCTGCTTCTGCTGAACGGAAAAAAAAAAAAAAAAAAAAAGATTTATCATGTCCATATGAGTGCTACTTACTCAAGAGTGTCAAGCCATAAAGCAGAAAAATGATCTATACAGAGGGGCTCACGTTCGCTTTCAATCAGGGATGAAGACATAACATCTCTGAGGTAGTGCAGAGAGGTCAACTCTGACCACCTGCTGCAGCCAAGCAAGCAGCTAATAAGTTCAAGCTCACTCACCTCGTGTGTCAGCAAAAAAATGCACGATATCGCCAAAGAGAACGATTTAAACTAAACAACAGACATGTTTCCATCAACATGTTTTTATGTGCATGTTGAAGCATCTCATTAGAGAGGGATGGAAATGGCAAAGTTCTGGTTTTGTTTCTGGTTCGTGACCTCTGCTTCTCCCACTCCTTTACTGCAGCCATGTGTAGCGTAGCCACGTAGCCACGTAGCCATGTAGCGGCCAACTTCTGATAAAACACTTTGCGTAGCCTAGATTATTCGATCCAAACCAGTTGATGGAAACATGCCTAATTGGCTTTTTCTTTTTTTTTTTTTTCCTTTTATCCTTTTTCCTTTTTTGGGACATTTCAAAAGTTCCCTTCAAATTCGCTTCACAATTAGATGGAAACATGGCTAACGACTGTAAGAAACTGAGATCTGATGCAAAAAAGAATACAAAAGACGAATACAATAGAAAAAGAAAGAGGCAGAGAGAGGCGCTGCCAGGCAATGACACTGGAATAATTCCTGTGTGCTGTAGGCTTCATGCTGACAGGAGCTGTCAGATCACTGTGACACAGAAGCACCCTTAAAGCTTGAAGAAGTACACTCTTATTCTTGGCGACAGATTCAGTGGAGTCGTACTTGTTTGGATGTTGAATGTTTTTTTGTTTTTTTTAAAGGCTTTCTCTAAAGTGCTGGTACTGAGGACTTTCTCATGCATTGATAATCCAACGGCCCCTCAATGATTCAGTAAGCAGTGCGGGGAGAGGCAGCCAAGAGCTCAAGCTCTTTGGGCCTTTTTAAAATTTCAATAAACTAAAGCAGGATTGGGAGAAGCGGGACCTTTGCAGCCGCAAACAGTCTTCACCTCCTAAACCTGATCTCCTCGAACGAGTCGCTGCATTCGCAGTCATTCACATTGTGGATAGGGGCGCGATACAAGGACGTCTGGGTGGAACATGAAAGCTTACCAGCTGCTGAGTGTGTGTATGTGTGCAGGCCTGGGCATGTAGGCACAAGGACAAGTCTGGATTTTTTTTTTTTTTTTTTGGCAAAAAGATGGTTACATAACATTTCTCATGAGGCTAAAATCAAAAGATAATTTAATAAATTATGATCCGCACAGTTCTTTGACAGCCAAAGACATCCAGCGTGGTTCATCTTCTGTAAACTGACTCAAAGTTGTTGTGTTTGACTGATATACGAAATAATTACTGTGGACATTTCTGGGTTCAAATATTTCTTCATTCCTTAATTTAGTAGCAAGTGCTGCTTCTGGGAAAAAACACGGCTGGCACAGATTAAAGGACTCCTGATGAATGAACTACAATCAATTGGCTGTTTCCTGAGATTGCCTGTTTTTTTTGTTTTTTTTAAATAGGCTAAGTTTCATCCAGTTTAAAACGACAAGGCTGCTCTTGTAATGTAATTATGTGGCAATAGTTTGAGAGGATTTTCTATTCTCTGAGTGGGATGGAGCAAACTATGACATACTGTTCTTCACAGAGGGGCCACCCTCGTCTGTAGGGGAGTACAGCAGATACAGCGTACAACAAAAAATGAAAACTGATCAGAAACATTGCATTGTAGCACATTTTGCATTCCACTGCTAAAATAATGGAAGCAGAGGGCCAATTAATCAGGCACTTGTTTACCATTCTCAAGGCTCTCCGTGTTCATTAGTCTGCCGGAGTTGCGCTCTATGGGGCTGGAGACAACCACAGGAGAGGAGATCCATCTACACGCCACGGGTGACATCCAGAGATTTACGAGCCAGCGCGTGCCACACGGCACATTTCCCATCCCCATAAGACAATAAACGCTTCATTATCATTTTAAATTGCTCCTTTTGTTTCTGGTAACAAACAGCAGCGGCATAGCTGAAAAGCAAACTGTGGTTCCATAATGCCCTCAACACCACTGTCCAATCAGCAGCTGTGGGGATCTGGCTCTCAGTATGACGGAGAGGATGTATATTCATGTGGAGTTTCTCCTGAAGCTCTGAAGGGAAAAATCCAGCACAGCAACAGAATGCATGATATTACAAGCAAGGATGACTAAAAAATTGATATTTTTTACAGCTGGCAGTATTTATTTATCATTATTACTTATTTTTTTTTTGGCCAGGATTCATTTTAACTATTTATAAATTGTACATTTCTCTGAATAAGATGTGAAGCCTGATGAGCATCGAAGCCTGGAGAGCAAATAAAAAGAAAACGTATAAAGTGACCAAAAATGCAGAAAAAACATCAGCTCTTTATAAATCTAAACAATTGAGAGAGGCATGTAATGAATAAAGAGCGCAATGAATCACACAGGGCTGGAATAGATGTTCCTTTACTTGAGAACAGAAGAGAAAATGCTCCTTTCTTGTCAGTGGGCCAGCTGCATTGATGATTATTTTCCACAGCCCATTTCCCCACTTAGTCATCTGAACAGCACAAAGGAGCAGCAGAAGGTGTGAATTATCAAAGAGAAGTAAAGAAGTGCAGTGAGACAGGGACAGACAAAACTGCTACCACACTCTTAAGTAAGCCTTCCTGTTTGTCTTGCAGAACAGGACATTTTCCTCTGACTAAATAGAGTTCAGTGTGGGCTAAAGTCTGTGTGTGAATGATGAATAATTCAGGTTGGAGGTGAGTGGGATCAGTTCCTAGTATGCAGGGAGAGATTAGCCACTGGTGGCCCCTGACAGATGGAGGCCTTACAGCCCGATGCAACACGCACCCAAGAGAATATCAGGTGTCACCTCATTACACACTTCACAGACTTTCCAACTTCCAATGTTACCCTTCTCTGATTGGAACAACCGGGGCAACTCCAAAAACAATCCAAAAACATTGCTTTTGTAGAATGAAAATTTGATTTTTCTGCCAAAGCATTAGCAGTTTGTTGGGTATGCGTTTATCTCTGCATCAGCTTTCTTTAATAAAAGCCAGTAATTTTATTTTAATGTTTCTCTGGTTTGCTTTCTCTCCAAGGGAACAGTGCGCCCACCCCAAAATAAAGCCTGACTAAAACGATGAAATGCTGTGTTTTTTATTTATTTATTTATTTATTCATGGATATCATCAACAGGGCTCCGCTCAGTTTTCACAGGGCTGCAGTGAATACAAAATCGGTTTGAAGGGCTTGGTTTTATCTGCTATTAAATGGGTTGCCTTTTCCATAAAAACACTTGGTGGAATTGTCTAGTTTAAAAGGGGAGTAATTTGCTCAATATGAAACGTGAAGGGGATTTTACCCAGAGAGAAAGCTGAGATTCTGCCTTTTCATCAGGCTCAGCTAAAATCTCGTGGACAACTGCAGTCGATGAATAGGGTAACTTTCATATTTTCCTCCTTGCCACACAGCAGGGTGATTCCTTCTAACTGAATCAATAAGATTTTGTGTAGGCTCTTAGCTGGAATTTACTCTCATCAAATATGCACTGGTTAATCTGTCATTTTTAAGGAACGGTGATGAGTTGGCAAACTCCCCCTCCCCCTCTCATGCTTTCTCTCTCGGCCTATCATTATCTCCCTCTACATCCTTGCAGAGCTTCAGGCGAGGTTCACTATGGCCTGGTAACCCAGAAAAGAACAAGTCTAAATGTAAAGGATTGACAGATGCCACAGTTTACTTTGTCACAGGTGACTGAAACATTGCAGAGGTTAGTATCTGCGTGCATAAATTCTGCCGCTGACTTCACCGTCGAGCCAGCTGATGAGATGTACATTGACACAGAGGGTGTGTGCTGAAGAGCGGCAGTGGCTGCAGCTCAGCTACAAACACATGGAGCTTTACAATGAGCATATATTATAGAAGCGTGACTAGAAAATCTAGGACAATAAAGCCCACCAACATTTATTCTCAAAAAACTACTTTGTGGCGGGCCTAATTTGGTCTGTATGCAGCTACTTGTACTTAAGAAGTACAATATGTAAGTACTGCAAGATCTCCGCTATTGGTGGAATTCTTTCTTAACATGTTTTGCTTGAAAGTCTCCAGACTGGGATTGTGTTTCTCAGAAAATCCTAAGAAAAAGGTGCAGCAGTCATTGTCTGTTTCACTTTTCTGTCAGGTTTTGAAAAAAAAAAAAAATCAAAGACAGCGCCAGTCAGTCTCGATTCTTGCCTGGTAATTGACGCTGACTGCCATAAATTGGCAGCGGACCAATTAGGTGTCGCTTTAACTTCAACATTAATTGTTTCTGTGGGCTAAGGAATCCTGAGTGATCAGCAGCCAGCGCGAGGGGCTGCCTGCATCAAACCAAGAGACTGACTGCTACGAAGGATTACCTCACTTCCAATAACGTCTCCTGGTGGGACACCCTGGGGTGAAAAGGACATTCTGCTTCATGCAACCACACTGTTTCCCATACGTTGATTTATTTATGGCAGCCAGCCACAATATCAACATTGACCGCCACATATTGATTTCTATCTTTTTTACCATTTAAAATGGGTAAAATCTGATTTCATTGTAGAGCCACGCTCAGCACATTGATTGGCTCAACCCCACCTTGCCCCACTCTCTCTCTCTAACTCTCTCTCTCTCACACACACACACACACACACAAACAAATTGAGAATGGATCTGTCTGCGAGTAGCGCCTCCTCTCCGTGCACGCTGAATCAAAACACGGCTCAGGAATCAATCCAGAGTTCACGAATGGTTAGTGTCACAAACACCTTTGCAAAACTTTGGCATTCAATTTAACTCTGATAAGTTAGTCTAGCTATGATCTCACCACAACACTGTGAATCTCAAAGATCCAAATCTTCAAATAAGTTATTATCAAACGTGTTAGGAGTCTAGCCAGCAAGGATAACTGCAGTCAAGCGAACAGTCATTTGCTAAAAACCCAGTCAAGAAAGCTCCTGCTTGGATTTTGATGTGTATCTATTCACACTGTGATGGCACCGGTGCTTGGAGCAGCCAACAAGGATGAAAGACTCTGATATTTGACACAGAGCGAGGCAGTGGAGCTGTATATATTGTTCAGTTATTTATTTGCCTGAAAGTAGAAAGTATTATGTGCCTCCACATGGACACCCTGTGTGCCCACCCCCACACCATGTTATCAGACACATCTCAATTGTGTATAAGATGCACTAACAGGCTACACTGTCTGATCTGGGAGAAGAGTGTGCCTGATCCTTTAATTGTAGTTTAGTATATATCACCAAAAAAAATCCAGTGGTCATTACAGGCCCAAGTTTAGCTAAATTGATGGCCAGACGACTGGAAACCAGCCCATTATTTTCCAACGTCACGTGGTGCGACTGAGACAAAACAGAAGGCATGTCCCCATGTAGACAAACGCACACGCACATACACAATATGTACACTCACTCAAATTCATGTGCATGCTGTTACGAGGTTTTCTCTCACATGGCGGTTGTTTCTTTCTGGCCACATTGTCACATGAAAAGAGGCTATTAAATCTGTTTTCCAATGCACTAAAAGCTTTATGCAGCATTGGCAACAAGATAACTTAAAATTCAATTTCATGCTTCTATTAATTGCTGGTCCACAGTCTGGCCGTAGCACAGAAAGACTCGTGTAAAATCAGGTCACATGTGCAGCCTCACCTGTCCACACGAGCAGCTGCAACAAGCATCAAGTAATACGAAAGCACACACTAAATGTTAACATAAAGGGCCAGAGGAGACTTATAATAATATATTGGGTACTGCCAGGTCTTAAAATGTGATTAAAATCAAGAAGTATGATCTGGTGTACTTAATACCTGATCCATAAACACATGCACGTACATGTGGGAGGAAAAGAGAGAGGAAACAAGGGAAAACTCCACACAGAGAGGACGAGGAGGCAGGTCCTCTGTAAGAGAACAGTGAACTCTAAGCCTCTCTTGTTAATGAGTGTTACTGTGGATTCCACTGATAGAAAGGCTAAAAGAGACCAGCTACTGTATCAAAGTTCCTCTTAGCAACAGAAATATACACAAATGAGCTACTTAGCTGTTACAAAACACGCTGCTGGCTGCTGATCTACTCCAGTTCCAATGGAAATCAGTCACTTCAACAAGCTTATCAGGCCACCAGCAGCGATTAATTGCTCCAGGTTTGTTTCATCCAGGCCTCTCTTTGTGTTTTTGCCTCTTCTGACTTTGCTCATGGAAATTGAAACAACCCAAATCAATTCACCACCTGGCATGGTTTCAAGCTAGTGGACAAAACAACAAATATATACATATATATACTGAGTGTCTGATGTGTTGCCGCGTTGGTTAGGATAAGAGACATTAAAGCAAAAAAAAAAAAAAAAGCTTGGTCCGAATAGGACTGATGTTAGGACGGAGCTCAGTTGAAATAATTAAGGGCATCATAAGGGCAGAAGACCTCAGATGCACTATGAAATTCATTAAGCCTTCTGCTATCTAAACATGGCATTAATCAGAGCCATATAATAAAACTAATAGAAACCCTTTCAAGAGTCTTATCTTTAGAAAGTTAATGAACGATACGCATGAGAATAGAGGAGGAAAAACTGCATCAATCACCAGGCATCTGCAAACCTTTCTCTGAACCTGATGCTAAACTGTAAATGACCTCAAAATGATGACAGCGGGTAAGCCGAGAACAATATGGCTGCCGTGTTTACCTGCCTGTCAAGCAGTGAGCTGCCACCAGAGGCCTGACTGATAAAGGCCCTGCGGGGGGGGGGGCTAGGCTGAGCGATGGATGCCCTATCCATCATGGCGGCCCTTGGTGGTGGGCTAAGGAGCCGACATGTGGTGGTGAGGGAGTGGTGGTCAGTGAGGAGTCAGCACTCTTTGGCTAGTCCAGATCCATCATCCCGACAAGAGCAGCACAGAATCAGTCTGTGTGGTGACAGCCGGCAGAATGGCTTCTTCCTCTCCGGGCAAAGAGCAATGTGCTGACCAGAAGGAAAAGGTTGTGAAAGGGCCGGTCGGGATGATATCGTTTAGAGGATTTGGGGAATCAACACCAGCAAATAAGAGGGTTTTGGAGCAGGACCCCGTGTTGCCAGATAGTAAGAATAACCAGCTTAGGAGATATGAGTCATGGGTTTATTTGCTATTTGGGGAAGAAAGGAGCATCTATATAACAATGAACTATAAAAGATCTTAAATTGCAGCTCAGAAATGGGAAAAAAGCTCAAATAAAAGCTTAAAAGATGATTTGGTGCTTAAGCAATTGTATCTACTGATGCATATATAGGCAAGAACGTGTACATTAGACTACTTGATAAGATCTTGATGATTCAAGAATGCACAATGCTAACGCTACGCACATGTATGGATGAGCGTGATGGAGCAAGAGAAAGATGGTGCCATACACAGGTTAGGAGAAAGAGATAAATCTAGAGGGATGGATAGAGAGAAGAAAGAGGGGAGAGGGAGGCAGAGGACACATGCGACAAGAGGCTCACATGCATGAGAGAGTTCACAGTGGGTACCAACCTCCTGTAGATCTGAAGAATTAGAGTCATAGGGAAAAATCAGCAGGGGCGCAAATACTGGCCTTGTTGTTTAATACATCACCACTTGGTAAAGGAAAAAAGAAAATGTTTGTTCTGGCCAGTTCAGGTGGAGTGTGAAAACTCAAGTCATGTTGTGCTACAGATCAGTAAAAGAAGTACTGCGCAGGTGAACTCAAAACCCCTGAAGACTCCTCAAAACAGTTGTCTTTCATTGTTTATATCATTACTTATCAGGAGGAATGCCTGTCATCAGATATTTTCAGAGTAATCTGCAAGCGTCTAATCTCTGCACACTGATGTAGTTGGTGACCCTGCAGCGCTCTGACAGAGCACTCTGTCTTTTTAACTGCCTTGGCTTTTTGGCTCTGGAGGTGGATTTGTTCCCCAACATGCAGGGAATGTTAAACACACCAAAACTCTGGGGTCAAGACGCAGCGAAGACCCATTAGGACACGAGCTAGTTAAACTCTGACACTCTGCCCCCTCAGCCCTGACCTCAACTGGCAGGATGCTTCTGATAAGACTAGTTTAAGAGCACTCCACACATTGTTAAGGAAGGAAGCAGGGAAGGGAAGGGAAGAAGAGCTATACTGAGGCTTTAGCGGATTTGATATAGGAGCAGCTGCATAAAGCACACCTATCTGTGGTTCTTGTTATTATCTGTTATCCATCCAACCCAAACATTCACAAACTGTTTAACTATATTTCTACTAAAAGAAATGCAAATAATCTGTTAGTGAGACCTCTGCATTGCTAAAAACATCACCCATCTGAGAGCAACACTGGTGTCAGCTCATTAGACGGAGCGAGCGGCTTGCACAGACAGGTATTTTATAGGCAATCCTCTCCTGCAAAAGAACAGAGACCACAGAGAATACGAACCTAATTGCATCACTCCAACATGACAAGAGGCAGATATAGAAGCCTGCAGTCATACAACTCATCAGAGGAGAAAGAGAGAGGGAAAATGGAGAATGAAATCATTTTCATGCACATGATGCAAGGGGATCTAGCAGTCATGGACAGGGATTACCTTATGCTCTGTCATTGTGGAGTGATAACAGGAGAGATGTGCTTTCGTTTTTCAGAGGAGAGAGCAGGCAGGGATGAGACAACCACTGGGATGCTGCGTGTGTTTTGCAGACACAGATACAGGTCGCACACTACGCCCTTTAACAAAATGAATCAGCGGAAACACCCCCAAAAGCACCTGTACCCAACACAGACAAACATGGCTGGACGCCAGGTTCACAAATCCAGTGTACATAATGCATGTTGTTACACACACACACACACACGCACACACAATTCAAGTGCACTGAGCCTCAGTACCAAAAACACAAAGAACAGGAAGCTTCTAGAAAAGCTAATCGATGAAACAGGATGAGAGCAGGCTGAGGGAATGTCGAGAAGAAAATGTCAGTCATGCTGCACCGTTTCATTTTCACATGAATTACACGGGCGGAGCTGAGTGTGTGTGCTTCAGTGTGTTTGACTGCAAGTGTGTGTGCGTGTGTGTGTGCATGTAATCTGAACCATAGTATTAGTCTAATCTAAATCAACAGATCTAATCATGCTGCAGGTATCATTTAGCAATGAGGGCATTGTGTCTTTGAGATGTGCAATCTTCTGTTGATTGGAGCGCTATGAAAAGCGGGTGCCAAGTTGCTCGCATAAGCTTCAAACCAACTCTCAATACTGCCTAAACTGAAAAGGCACAGATACGCTGCGGCTGTTTTATTTTTTCCAACTTCTGAACAAAAGATTAGTCGCTTTGCACAACAGAGATGAGTCACATCAGACTGCGATGATTATTAACTGAGTGACAATTAAGGCAGAGACTGTCTCTATCACTCATTTCTCAGTACAATGACAAATCAGGATCTTTTTTACTCCATGTCTGCACGTCAGGGGCTGCAGTGACTGTGTTGTATCTGTGGCAAAGTGTTTTCATTGCATTCCAGTTTTATACCATATAACTAATATGAGTTATGTTTTGAGGATGTGCTTGGGCACCAGATAAAGGAGAAGGAAGAAAATGCTAAAATGCCTGTATTTCTACTTGCCAGATAGGGAGAAAAAGAAAAAAAATAGGACAATTCTTTGCAGGACAGATTATTATATGTGGTAATGTTTCAATAAAATCTGTGTTTTCATTGTATTCAGTTCACCAGCACATCATTGCATCATTTCCTGTTGAAAACTGCAGGTTGGATAATAACTGCCAAAACATAGATAAGCCCACAGCATGATGGCACTCTGAAGTATTGGTTTATAACATGCAGTTGGGATACACTCATTGTCTTCTTACACTAGAGTTGTAGCCTTTTGTTCTCTTTTTAATAAGTGACTTGCACAAAGAAAAGAACCTCAGGCTAAACCTGAAAATAAATGAGTTGGCTGCCGCTAATTGAGCAGTAATCGTGATGTGCCGTTTGTTTCTGTTGAAGAAACATCATTTGCTGATAAACATTTTTCTAATCACAGCTGCTGCAGGCACTGCTTCCCTGTTTAGTGCCAAGGTGACCCGAACAAAACACGAAATAATGTGACATGAAATAGGGACGCTGCCAGGAGCAAAATGGCCTGTCACGCTTCTTCAATATGAGGAAATGATGAGTGCTATTTTGCAAATAAATCTGGCGCCACTACTATTAAAAAGGTGGAAAACAATCGATGGCTTTCCTGCGACGCATTTGTGTCACTGCTAACTAGCAACTGGTCTCTGAATAGATGAGTGAGCAGATGCAAACTGTTTCCCGTTGAGGTGATTATGAGGTGAGCACATCTCATAAAACTTGTCTTGACAACCTAATTGATCACAGCAGGAGGCATAATAAATGATTTACACAAAATGAAAAGTATATCAAGGGGCCTTTGCATTGCAGCTTAATTTAATTGCACAAAGCATAATCAAATTAGAGCTGAAAAAGAAACTCGTATTACCACAATGTCTCTCTCCTCTTACTTTTGGAAAAACTCAATGCCAGCACAACGAAGGTGACAACATGGAAAGACAGCTTTATATACTTCTACTGTTGCTCCCTCACAATACCCTTCATGCAATCTGCTGCTCATTGTTTCAGCACGGACCCAGTCTCCACCCATCCACCTGCTGTGTAAACGAGTTTGACTAATGGCTTTATTCACTGTGAGTGAAGGGGAGATTATTGGCCAGATTTCTGTCTATATGAGTGAGAGGAAAAGCTAGTCAGGCCTCAGTCATCAGACGCCTCATTTACGGAAGTGATCTGGGCCTCCAGATCCCCAGGCTCCCAGCAGTCGTGGCTTTGGTAAGAAACCAAATGAGAAATGTCATTAAGTGGGTCTCATCATCAAGTGATGCCGTTCTCTCTCTCTTTTACACACACACATGCACATTCAGAGACATCCATAGACTTTACTGCCCCTAACAGGATGCACTTTGACAGACAGTAATGAAAGTGTCTGGTACGCATTTCCAATCAAAAGCTCATCAATCACACCTTGCATCTAAAAAAGCCTCACGTGCTCCCCGGCGTTGGTGAAAAAGGTGAAAGGAGGGAGCCTTGGCGCAAATTTGAGCTAAATTTAATCATGTGCTATCAAAAATAAACAGGCTGCCAGGATAAAGACAGAGCTCCACAGAACAACTACAGTTGACTAAAGCTCGTCGCGCTCGGTGGAATGAAGCTGCTCAGGTGATGGCAGATTAAGAGATTGGGAATGAGCACATGACTCACTCATTTCTTCAATTCTAGTTTATTTGCAAAGGTAAAGCACTGAAGGAGAAAGAAGAAGAAGCCAAAATGAACACTAAACATGGAAACAATATAGGAGAAAATGTAATATTCAACAAAAATGTTACTGAGACCCATAAAAATGCCTTATTAAAGGTGATAATACAGTCAGGGTAGCAATGCTGTGTAGATGTGGGTGTTTGTGTGTTGCTAGTCACACTCCACTCACTGTTCAACAAGCACATATGCTGCCACATATAACTTTGTGCATACTGACAGCAGCTTTGTTTTGTTTACTTCTTCACACTTCACACCAGTGGGGGTGCATTACGAAGGAGGCAGCCATAACCAACTAGAAATGCCTTTGACTAAAGCAAACAACAATATTGGCTACAACGAATAACAGAAATAGATGGAGGCAATTCAGGATTTAGCAGCCTCTTTACAGATTTCAAAAAAAAAGAAGGCAATGAACCAAAATATGATGGGAGAAGACAAAACAACCAGCTATGTCATAGTTAGCCGGCAACAGTCACACAGTGGCGGCTACTGTGCAAAACAATGTCCTGTAAATGTGTCTTTTTTTCATAAAATAACAGCAGTGATGTCCATTTCGTTGAGTGCTGAGTGCATAAAAGCAACGGGTGGATGGTGTACGAGCCTTTGCAACAAGTTAGTGGCACAACAGGTTATTAAGACATATTCTGGGTCTATTTGAAATAGGCGATGTGCAGCAGTTGGCAATGTGGATTCAATATAGTATTCTGTTTAGTATATCACAGGCAAAATCCTTCTAAGGTTGTACCTTATGCCCACATTATTAGGTACACTTGTACAGTCAAACGCAATGTAGTGCAACTGTTTACACCACCTTTATGATGCCTTTAATGTTCAGTTAATTAAATTATATGTTTAGTGGTGCTGTTGTACTGGACTGCATTAAACTGCGATGCTTTAATTTTTTCTTGCTCTCCTACACACATGATATTGCAATCCAGTAAACAACATGTCTATTAATAATAAACATAAAACTGAATTTAATTTTGATTTTATACACTTCTGAAGACAGACGTTATGGCAGAGCCGCTGCATTGGACTTCATTAGACTGTACAGGTGGGACTGATGAAGGAGCCACTGAATAGACAGCACGTGTGGACGGTGAATTCAGTCTAAAGTTAATTTCACAGAGTGATTCCAAATCATTTTCTACACGTATGAATTCCGCCTTCCATTTCTGTAGAAGATAGCAGAATATTTAGTTAATGAGAAAGCAGTTCGGTACTACTGTTGCTCAAAGTGGCTATTATAACAATTACCATCTCTAAAGCTCCGATCTGAAGGAGATTGGAAGCAAGCCCAGGCAAAGGTCTGCAATAATGGTTTAGACAAGAGCACTGCATGACTGTCTTTCTGCCCCTCTCATATTGTGGGCAGCACTTTGCCTATTTTGATGTCTGTTCTTTTATAATAGAAGTACAAAAAAAAAGACAAGAAAAAGAAAAAAACAGAAAACATTGGACAGCAGAGAGGGAATTGCAAAGTCCACTCACTCTCCAACACTGGGCGATGGAGAAAGGATCACGTGTTTTGCTTTGAAACCTCAGGAGTTGGAAACATGATTCATAAGCAGCACCATTATTCCACACTGTGCCCCAGAACCCTGAAGCCAAGTAAACTCTGCACCGATAAATCCCAGGGTGAAAAAACCTGGCACAAGAACAACCTGTGATGGTAAGGGCCAAAGTTTGTCTAATACATCATGGGCAGCGTTGGACAGTGGACATCAGGCCTCATTGTTAATCAGACCATTGAAACAGGAGGCATGCCGTATCCCATCCAGTGTGAAAATACTTAACTGTAGACTGCTTGTTCGAGGACAATGTAATCTCTGATTAAATGCAATAGTAAAGAACAATACCGTGCTGATGAGAAAACATCCTGCTCAGGTGCAAAGAAACAGAAAAGATAGCAAAATCTGATGAATTTCATTAATATTACAGTTTAAATACGTTTAAAGCTGTGTCCAAATTTCATTAGACAATTGTGAAAATATACTAATAATCTATTGGCAAATGTTTTTACACAAAATTGTGCATACAATATACAATAAAGACACACACTACAGCAAATCATGTTTTATAAAGTTGACTAACGAGCTTTTTGTGTAACCAAATGCTTGCTTTGTCTATTTTTCTATTCTTTGGTCTGATATTACATGATTTTGCCATGATCTTCTCATTTTTACATTACACAAAGCTAACAAGCCCAAATCCTGCATCCTCTGTGTAAGACATACTCAGACTGTGTATAGGAAAGTAACCATATATATGATATAGACTATTTTTTCCACCCCACCTTGCCTTTCAGGGTTTCCTATGCAGGCCTGTTAAGACTGAAAGGTTACTTACTTTGTGAGCTCAAGAATAAAGAAATTGCATTACAGAAGATGCAAAAGGGGAGGAGGACTGTGGGAGGAGGGGAATGGCATCTGGTTCTACACTTGTGAGGGATAAGGTCAGTGGCAGAAATACCCACACTGAGTCTCTAGGGACAACCGCAGAAACATTCAAATCCTCAAATCTCAAATAAACACCTCTCTAGGGGAGCAGAGTATTTTTTCCCCCTTTTTTCCCTCTCATTGCATTCAGTAGGCCTCCACCCATGGTTATTATTCACTGCTCATTATCACTGCTCTGATTAATAAGAGCAATTTCAGGGTCCCCTGGTATTAGAGTGGAAAAAAAAAGGAGTGGTGTGTTTTCTGTTCTAAACACAGTGAGTGTGCTACTTAGAATAGAAAGAAGGAGGGAAAGCAGCAGGTGATATTTGCCTTAGCTCCATCTCTGAGTGCCTGCAGCTTAAGGGGGCAAGGTTTTCTCAATAATTTCTCCATAAATAAGAAAACATATCTGAGTGGCCAAGAACAGGTCAAGACCAACCTGTACTACCTGACAATAACTTTAACCCATTATATGAACTTGCACTCAGGTGTGAGCACTTCACAGAGGAGCTGCATTAATTCACATGGCCCCCAGGTATAACTATTCAATCCTGAGACTATTTTTGGAGATGGCGCACAGGCGCACTCCCAAACATGTCCCAATTTTTATATACTCCCTTAATTTCTAGATTAATCAGCAGAAGAGAAACAGGTGTTTGAGAACAGCATTAATGGCGCCTGCTATCCAGTGCTCTCCGACACTCTCCCTCATGCAGTGACAATAAAATGAACTGTTGACTCTCTTGCAAAAAAAAAGAAAACAAAAGAAACAACTCTCCTGTGCCAAAGCAATCTCAAAATTCTGATGTGCGGTCAGGTCAGCAGATGATGCCATGAAAAAGGCAACGACCACACACTTTTCTCCCCAATGGGAACGGCTCACACAGCTTACCGTATGTGGCTGCAGGTTATATTCTGTTTTAACACTGGTTGTTCTCAGCTTGTCAAAATGAGTGATTTGACCAAACGTGCACACAGAACACCCTTTAGTAGAAGAATCAAGCATATAATATCATACAATGGGCTTGGATTTTAGGCTGCAAGTGGGTCTAATTCACAGCAATGACTCTAACTGTTTGTATTGTAATATTTTTATACTTACAACAGTCACTGAACAGCAGCACAGCTGAGATGAAAAATCCAGTAATGCTCTGGTGTGGTGTTCCTAAATGTAACCTGCCGTACTGAAGCCTTCCTTAGCTTTAGGGGCCATCTTGTACTCGCCTCAGATAAAAATGAGTCACAGATAACCTCACGAAAATCCCAAAGCACAGGCGCAATTTTTAAATGTTGTATCTCTGGATCTTTTCCCGCACCTGGTATCAGGATGAAGATAGCAAAAATTTAAGGTGCTCACAGGATACTGGGATACAAAGATCAAGTGTAATAGTGATGAAAGCATCACAGAGATGCAGAACTCCTCTAGTACATGCCCCTTACAGACCTCTGCGTTTCAAAGCCATCGACGCAATTCTTTTTCTCCACAGCCTCACACTCATAGCTTGATGTAGCAACAAAAGCAGCAATGCTCACTCTGCCCTTGTTTAAGGCATCATTTGATTTTTCTTATAGGCATTTGTGAGGTGTAAAAAGAAAACTTGCTGTGAAGTCACCTTCAAAGAAATGCCCCGGTGCCAAGGAATTACAAAGCTAAAATAGTTTCTCGCAGAGGAGGCAGCGATTCTATTATTCTTTAAAATGCAGCGCAATGGCTTTTATGAGAGTGTGGAAAAGCCATCTGAGAAGCAGGTCAGGGGAGTGAGCGGCTTGGCCCTGAGCACATTGTGTCTTATCCCTCTCCATTTCCACCACCTTGTCCCTGAATAATGGGCAGACCTCGTCGCTGCCCCCGGAGGCTAATGGCTTCTCATGGAGGAGAAATCAACACAGAAATACCTCCACGGGGTAATCCGCCTCTTTAACCAGCAACATTCCACGTGTCCAATCCTACTGTGTTCAAAATAGCATCAGAGAAATAAGTGATTCCATTCCTCTGGGATTCTGCCTTAATATGCTCCATGAGAGCTGCTGATGAAAAATATATAGATCTTCATGGCAATCGACCAGAAATATATCTGAATACCTCTTCCTGGTGATGACACCCGCAGCCTGACAATGATGGACTGTTATGGAAAAGTGATGCAGATGAAAGCTCCAGAATTGAGATTTTCGTTAAAATGCCAGGGCCAGAGAGGAACCAAAAAATAAAAATAGACTCAATCCCAGAGGCAGCAAACTTGAAACTCACTACAGTGACAAATACAAAGTTGGCAAAATGATCCTTTTCATCTTTGTTCACAATGTAAGAAAAGCAACACAAGACGTTCACTCGATATTAGAAAAAATCTTGTACGTATAAACGCAGGGACACATAAATAAAGATAACGTGAACATGAATATTCTTTAAATGAAAATATAATGCTGCTTCAGGCATATTACAGATGCTGAATTACTGAATCACTCATTAACTCAGAACTCAGAAACTCTTGGTGTGTGTGCAGCTCCAAAAAAAAAACAAAAAACCGATAAATAAATAAAAATAAAAATCAGCATTAAAACTACAATGATCTGGTTAAGGCCACTTGAGGTTAAAAAGTTTAATTAATGAAAGGTCAAAACCATCTCATTAAGAGTTGATAAATATCACATGCAATCAACCCAGAAGAAACAGATACACACGTCCGGCGCTCTCCTGTGACTGCACGCACCAACTGTACTGCACAAATTTCACATTAATCCACACGTGCCAGCGGTGCGTTCACAGACTGTACCGTTATCCACTGATTATTCCCTTTCAAGAGCTACTAGTATCATCTAAGAGACGAGAGCGTGTGATAGCAATGCGTGTCAACAACAATAATTAGTAACAACAGGGGTATTTGACTGCAGAGCATTGATCCATCTGACCGGCTTCAAATGCCTGTAAACTGGAGACCTTTTGCGTAGAGAGAAGCAGGCGCAGATGAGACAGTATTCCTTTAATTCCACTTAGAAAGTACTTCAAACGTGTAATCAAGCTATCCACCATCTGTCAGTCCAGATTGAGGCTGTCTACTAATACATGAAAGAAATCCATTTGATGTCAGGTTTGTCTGCGGCGGATAAAGTAGTTCTACCTTGAGCCGGTGCAACAAAACGGGGAGAAAACTAAGGCAACCAGGCCAGGGTCAATAAGCGGCCATTCCTTTTACATGTCTGGTCAGGCACGAACAGGAGTGTTGTACAAGGACGATTCTGCTTCGACATGCTCGTTTCTTTATGGGCCTGCATGGAATTGATTGATTTTCTTTATGAATAAGCATACACCGTGAGAGTGACTGGGCAAATGAATTATTCCTCGCACTTCAAACTCTCCACTCCGACTCTTTCTGGTGGAATTTTAGCAGCTTACAATTGTCTCATTAATGGAGGTGATTGAAAAACAATGCATCAAAGACGAGCCTGGGAAAGAGGAGGGGGAGAAAAAAAAAAATCCAATCCAAAAATAAACCCAAGGAAAAAAAGAGAAGAGAAAGTCTGAAACCCCATCTAACAATAGCAATCCCAAAACAATGATAAGGTAAGGGTAACGTGGATGTGTTGAATCAGAGGCTGAAACAGCTAATTTTGTTGTCCACTATAATACACTGGCTGAAGTTGGCTGACGTGGGTGGCCGCTCCATCTCTCTCGGGGCAAATAATCCACACTGAGTTCCCAGAGGCTGAGGTCAATTTCACACTCATGCCTGCTCTAATGCCTGCTAACACATACAAATATATACGAATGCACGTGCGTACACGGAGAAAGCACACACACGCCGCGCTGCCCGCTGACTCGAGGCGAAACAGGTGGCTTTAATGCCAGAATCTCATCTTTCACAAAGACCGCACAAGGAGTCAGGGAGAGATATTGCTTTGATATAATTCCATCGATAACACAATAAAACTGAACGGAAATGAAATAAAAGTTCTGGAGAAGTGCTTTGACCAGCAATAACGTTGATCTCCATCCACCTGGTTTACTGAAGGGGGTAATGTTGTCAGTGCTAAATATGTGACAAGCTGAGGGCCCGCCAGGAGTATTTCACTTTGGAACGATTGGCTGCCGGCCAGTTCAATGGCACCAAGTATCCACTTGGATGATACCACAAGTGAGAATGGTACCACTTTGCTATTTTATCATCTTTTAAATAAGACGCGTTATGCGGTGCTCTGAGTAAAAACCGGCCTGAAATGACTCATGTTGAATGGAAAAAAATATTGACTTCTTCTCAACAGGCCCTCTCCTGGCACAATGCTGTGAAAATTATACAGCATAATAACAAACAGGCTACATACAATACATCATGATCTCTTTGTTTGAACATTTTTAGCTTTCACAACCTCCAACCTGCAAAGCCTCTTATGTGAGGTCAGTGTTCTTCGTGCTTTCGCTGCGAAAACGGGATCATCGTGATGCATCACAGAACATTTATGACCTGATTTGTTGCATTCGTTTCATCCTCAGGTGCCAGGAAATGAGCACTCCTCACTGTATATACGCATCAATACCGTAAGACTAATTGTGCGCAGCGTGCACATCTATTCTCTCGCTATGACTTACTTCTTCGCTCAGTCAAAAAGAAGCTACGCTCCGGCTGAATGGGGTAGTTACAGAGCCCTGGTGCACTTCACATCAGTAGATTCATTGAAATGACATAGCTAGTCAGAGACCAGACATCATCTAACATCAAAGTGTCTGGTTGCTAAGGGACCATCTGTTTCACAATGTACTCCCTCCACCGAATTGGAAGTCTGTTGCATATGCAACAGTATTATAAAGCTGCCCAAATCTGGGCGCTCAGCTTTAAATATTTCAAGTGTAATCAAAAATAAGGCACTGGGGTTTTGTCAAATGCAAAAATGAAACAAAAATAAGCAAATAGATTGTGAATGCAACAAACCTCCTTCCAACCAGGATGATTATTTTTCTTGTCTGGAACCTTTCCTCCAGCAGATGGTTCACATGCGATGCTTTATAGAGTATGTTACTTCCTTTAAAACAGAACAGAACAAGCTTGGCTGCTGTTTTTCATCCATCTGACATACATTACCTTTGTCTGAATTTTGCACGTGTTCAACTAGACATACTACAAACAAGTGCTGTTGTATAACGAATCAAATGGCTTGGATCAACTTCTGCATTTCCTTCAGACTTCTCTGGAATGTATAGTGCAAACAGCTCTCCTACATGTTCAAGGGAAGAGAATGAAGTGCCTTTATATACTGTAATTTCCATGAGCAGTGTGCATGGCAGAGAGGTTGATGCAAACAAACACACAGAGCCCAGTTCTTATTAAAGTTCTCCTCTTGATCAACAGAAACAGACACGCTGCCCATCCGAAATTCCCTTCACTGTCTCGCAATCAGTCCAAGCAGCCATGCACAATGAGACAGCTCGGTTTACTTTGAAAGAAATCAATATAAATGCCTCTAGGAACTTCTTCAAGTATACATGTCTGACAATAGCTTCAGATCTTTGCATTTAATCTCCCGCTCATCCCTCACACCACAATCAGAACAGCAGGCGTCCGTCTCACCAGCTGCCGCTTTGGTCTTTTCCAATGTGCATTTGTTTTATAGGCCTTTTATATTAAAGAGTATTGAAATATCTTGACTGCATCTTTGATCCCATTACCTGTCCAAACTCTGCACTTTCAGATTCCCCATGAGGGGCATCATGAGGGTTATCGGTGGTGACAACAAATATTATCTTTTTTAAAGGCTGTAAATATAAACTTGCTGATTTTGTCTGAGAGCAGAAACAGTTCGAGGATGAGACGACATTCACCCTGGACAAAAAGAGGCAATCTGAAGGGTTTATGTAGCTTTTCAAGAGTAAACTCAAACAGTATTCAAGCACTTTCCATCTACCTAAACCAAAAATTCCCAGACTCTTGATGCCTTTCATCACATCTAAATTGATACAATTAATGCATAAGTGAAAAATAAAGTTTATAAAATTCCTGAACACCCACAGCAATCAATGTATATTGTCACTTTGTTTAATGTAGCAGCTGTTCATACTAACTTGGAATGCATGTTTTGATCACGATAATCTAATACTTGATCATTTTGACACCGGGACACAAACATATGTGGCAACGGGATTGATTTCATATGGCATACAGTATTTCATATAAAGCTTTTTTTGGGGGGTTACATGAGTTAAAGAGTAGTTGAAACACCAGATTACATTGAGAATCAAGCATTTTTCAAGGAGTATATTTAAAAAAACATAACGGTTAGGGTTAAGACTTTGCACAAACTTTGAATCTGTAAAGAATAATTATGACAGGCGTCCATCATGATGTCGGAATACATGAAAAGAGTCACTGAGACCAACAAGCATATTTCTTGCAGCACTTTCTCAGGATATTTTCTACCTCTATGGTTTACATAACTGAAAGCTGAAATGCATTTCTGTGGTGCATAATATGTATTCTGTGAGCTCTACAGCCAAGAATATGGTAAGATTCTAGACCTAAAATGATGATTAGTGCTTCGTTGGTTGTTCTTGAACCCTGATGTGAGTGCCAATTTAAGCAAGGGTAATTAGTAATAGAGTAATAAGTAATTAGATCCAGCCATCAAACAGGACTTTAGGTCCTTTCTCATGCTGTTTAATTGATATTCATACTCAGTGATACTAAACTGAGCTAATAGTTTATTCAGTGACACTTTACCCATACTGTTCAATCTGAATGTCTACAGTGTTACACATGAGAGTTTGTTTTATGCGTTTGATCCCAGGTTGTATCCACCGCTCTGCTGAAAATGCTAATGGGGTCATTACTTGCAGTCTGACAGAAACAATGTTCCAGGGATGATGAATTAAACAATGTAGCGGGACTTCAATGACCTCTGCAGCATTAGAAACACAGCCATGGGTCAAATGCTCATCTAAGTTCAAATTTATCGTTTTATTTCACAGAGATGGCTGAGAGAACAGTTTAAAGTCCTGTGTCTCAATCTGAATTAAACACGGCGCGGTTTGTGTAGAGTTGTAAAAGTCTTTGTGGTTGATTTTAATTGCGGCTTTTTGAAAGACAACCTGGTCATTATTGGCTTACCGTCATTTCTGAGAGAATTCTCAAAGCTGTGTTTCAAGGATTTATGCTGATTTCTTTTTCTGGTATTCAGTTGATCTTTGAACATCAGTCATTTCATTTTCCGTAATGGCATTTAATCATTATTCATCTCATTCTAAATGAATGTTATTATACAAATCATCATGTTAAAAGCACTCAGATTCCGATGAACAATCCCTCATGGGGAAATTTGTTTGGTCCAGTAAAAAAAAAAAAACACCATGAAATCCACAGTGGATCTGGTTTATATGCCGTCTCCTCTTTGCTTGGTAAAACATCAGCATGTATTTGTGGCTGCAGCAACAAACTGTGTTGACAAATTATGGTTTTTGGAAGCTTTCCTGGGGCCATGCAGTGACATCCACGACAGAATCATGTCTGTTTTCAATGCAGTGCCGTCTGAGGGCCTGGAGATCATGGCCAGCCAATACTGCGCAGAGACTTCTTCAGATTCTCTGAATCTTTTAGTGACAATATGTGAAATCCCTTAAGTCTTTACAATTTTACGTTGAGAACATTATTCTTAAATTGTTGCACTATTTGTCAGCATAGTCTGTCACAGAGTGGTGAACCCCTCCCCGTCTTTACCTCAGAAAGACTATGATTGGAACATTTGATGTTGTCTTTGTACTATTTTCAATTAAATGTGGCCTTTCAATGTTTGGCAAATCATTACATTCTGTGTCTGGATATTGGAAATAAAGTTAATCTATTGAATATCATGACATAGAAAAACTAACTTTAGCCTTGACAAATGACATTATTTATATTTGAGGTCTGTGTCACTATTAGGTCAAAGTCACAGGACATTTCAGTTGCAATCATTGCTCCTGTGCACCAGCTATACGATTTCTATTTTGCATCATTTTCCCGATTGGAAAATTAATTAATAAATAACTGGGGATGCCATTATAAGATTGGCAGAAATGGTAACGGGAGATGAAAAGGTGGCATCAAACCCTCAGCATGACATCCTGTTATGATCAGTGTGTTAATGAATCAATATGAATATGTAAGTAGCAGAAGCTTTGCACAAGAACCTAAATCCCTGCACTGCTTGCATGTAACCCTTCAGTCTTCAAGCCTGTTTACTATAAACAGTTTTATCTGCCACTGCCTACTCTCCATCACCTCCAACATTCGGAGTCACGTCCGTTATTCAGTGCGTGTGTGTGTGTGTTTGTGCTGTGGGGGCTGAGAAGGAGTATCCAATGACAGGTTGGAGGATTCGTGACCCTGCTGCAGCTGTTCACCAACCGTCACCATCAGGTGAGCACACCAGCAGGACTCCAGACACGTGCATGAAAGGCAAAAGAAATACACAGATCCTGAAGAGACAAAAGGCCTGTTCTCTTACTGTACACTTCACTGCGCTTCCAAAACTCCTTCCTAATCCTTCATCCTGCACAAAATGAAGCCATTTAAAAGCTTCCAGCAGTTATGCGAGCGTTCTGCATTTCACTCGGAGTGCTGCTTTTTCCAAAATTTTAAGCCAAATATTGAGTTAAGCTCAGCAAATCAGAAATAATGAAAGAAGTCAGAAAAAAATCAATCCAACCAGCAAAGCAACCAAATGTGTTTTTTTTTCCCCCTGTGGATAATAGTGAGTAAATAAAAATAACAAGACAGTGAGACAGTAGCTCTGTGGTGGCAGTATCGCAGGTCTTTGGATCTCAGCTTGAGGAACCATTATCCATTCCTTGTTCATCCTCTGAGGCTCTGAGGGCCGACCAGGCACACCAGGGTGACAGAATCAGGGGGAAATGAGAAAAATAATTGGAAGGTCAGATTTGATAATGGCCACTCCAGTCAAAAACAAGTTCTTAATTAAAGGGCCATTTGGTGAGTTTTCAAGGTAAAATGTGAAAGCACTCATTATCTTTTCCATCTCGCGGGCCGTGGCAGAGACAGCTTCCGCCGTCGTTCACAGTGTTGAGCCATGACACGAGGCTTCCTGGCTTTTTGTTGGACTCAGGCACCACTCTAATGAGCCATTGAAAAATCTTTACAGCATGTTGGAGGGAAATATTTTAGGTGAAAAGTAAAGATGTGTTTGAGAATTGCAGGTGTCATTCTTTTTTCACTTCTCAAGCAACAAGTCGAAATGTCACCTTGTTGAGTTAACTTTTCTCCTCTTCTCTGTATCTCTCTTGTTAAACTCATCAGGTTGCAGCACGGGTACATGGCTGTACAGCAGGATTGAGCACATGAAGCTCTCTTTCTCTGCCTGTGAATCCCACTAAAGCCCTAGTATCACCTGTGAGAGCTGGGAACTTGGCTTCCGGAGCCGTTGTGAGCGTTGCGTGGCAGAGTGAGTGTCACCCTGCGGGGCGAGTCCTTTCATCAAGCTTCCCTCTTACTCTAACCCTGCCATCTGGGAAAACAGATGATACTAATGAGGGACGGCTCCTTGTCTCCTGGCACCAAACGTGCACACACTGCTCCCATTGTGCTACGCTGTCCCTGCTGCCCCCTGGAAGTCACAGACACCGATCATTATGCAAACATACACACAGTGATGGACAAAGACAGGTACGCAATTACGGCACGGTAAGAGTTTTCGATGCTCCGTCATGAAGCAAGCGGCATCAATAAACTTTTAACTTTCAACAAGTTGTACTGCAGCAGACAACGGCACGGTAGATTTTTCTGTTGTACCCTTTTCTCTTAAAAAAAAAGAAAAACTGACAGTGACGGTGGATGGGTGTTGAGTAGGCGGTGGGGGGTTACTCGGCTTTGGATTGTTTCTGCAGGAACTGGAAAGGAGTGACCTCTCTGAGACACAAGGGTCAGACAGGGCTAATTAGTCTGCAGCGGCCCCTCAAATTTCTTCCCTGGGATATTAATGAAGTGATCCATAGGAAAGCAGCTGCTCACTACGCAAACCCACCACCACCAGCCCCCGCCATACACCATCTCAACAACCCACTGCAACCTCCATCCCCCCGAGCCCCCCTGCCGCTCTGCAACTCTACCAAGGAAGGGCAACGCTGTGCCAAGGAAGAAGCCCATACAACCCCCCGAGCGCGTGACAGCTCCCGATCGATGGCCCTGGAGCAGCAGGCGGATGAGCAGAGGGGTGGGGTGTGCAGCTGTGCGTGTGTCGCCATGCCAGGAGAGGGTGACAACAGCCTGGCTCTATGTCCTAGATCAACAGAAAAATAATGTTTCCACTGGAGAGAGCACAATGGTTTGAAGAATGGTTGTCTTGTCTCCATATTTTAGCTATTTCTGCCGTCCTGTGGTGTGTCTGAGCCTCGCTGTCATGAGTAACTACTGAGGTAAAGCTTATTAAAGTCTTCACTGGCGGATCTACTCAGAAGCTTCCTTCACCAGCATGATGTTTTCCTGTCATTTCTCCCGTGTACACACAGTCCATGCAGTAAATGGCATACTGACTGAAGTATGTGTCTTAACTGGCTGGAGACATTCAAAATATCACAGACATTTTCAGACACGGGGACAGATAAAAATATGCCTCCCTTGTTACAGTTCATACAACATGCTGTCTCAAAGTCAAACCAGACAAACCTTTTGAGTCAGAATAAACAGACTGACAGTCAGTTTCAAATGGAAAATTCACACTTATCAGCTCTTGGCCACATCAAAACTACCACACATCAGTGAGTACAAATTAAAAGACAAAGCTCTGATGTCGAAAGAGGAGAAAGGGATCCTTCTGTTTGGGATGACAGATGTTAAAAATTTCACGCTGTGATGTTTTATAACTAACTGCAACAACTAGTCCTTTTTGAGGCTTTTTGAGTCCAAAATGAACACAAGAGCAAAATGACCACACTTGTCATCTCTTCTTCATAATAACTGAAAAAAGAAAAATGTTTTTGTCCAGCTGTCCACATGCTGAATGTCACCACAAAGACCACAAAGAGAAAGACCTTAGTTCTGTCAGTTGTGCGGCAGCATTAAAGCAAAGCAACAATGACAAGTATTATCTGTCTAACCCATCTCCTTGTCATGGCACCGTTGCAGTCTGAATCCTCTCACTTGTCAAAATAAAGTGTTTGTTGGACAGAACACTACACAGAGCCCCTCTGCCCAGAGTTGAGCCTCTCAGACAGCGCTTGCTCTCGGGCTGAGTGCCGCCTGCACAAGCCAAAAGCTTGGGAGCAAGAGCTGCTGGACAGGTTTAATTCAGGGCAACAAGGCTTCTGACATGCATGGAGAACGGTAGCCACAAAGCCCAATGGGGAAGACGGGCAGCTAGCGTGACAAACAGCAAAAAAAAAAAAACCCTAATGAGATTAAAAACAATTTGCACATTATCCATTTTGAATGAACACATTGCAGCAATACAATTCATTAACCTTATTAATGATATAATTGGTGTCATCTTTGCTCTGCTGTTACAGAAAATAAGAGCTGGCTATTTTTTAAATCTCACAACAATTGTTGTGTCTTTCCAAACAGCAGGAACCTTTTAATATAAGCTGAAATACATTTGCAGTCTTCATTTCTACGACCACTGCTGTCTGTTGATGTCAGCACACTAGAAAATGGAATTTTTCACTTAAACAAATGTCCTTGAATGAGGTGCAAGGGGTTAATATTCCCAGTGTGGAGTTTTCCCCTAAAGGCAGAGGCATCGTTTAGCTCTTACAGGCCGAGGTCTTCGGAGATGCATTTAGCAGAGTGAAATCTCTGTCTTGTTACGGCTGTGACAGCTTATTCTGCGCACATCAAGTGTGACTGCAGGGAGACCTGAGACTGAGTTGAAGGCCAGTACAGTAGGCCAGTGTGAATGAGAGCACCTCTGCAATTGAAGGTGAGTCGCGAGAGGTCACTGTATGCATACTGAATAAGTCACATGGGTCTGCAAGTACTGAATCAATGGTGCAGAAAGCTGTGGCCATGATGAAAAAGACAAACGGATATGCAAACAAACCTCCAATTCAACTGGGAAAAAAACACAAAAATAACAAGCTTAAAATTCTAAGCTGTTAAATAATATTTTAAAAGCAATGCAGATGGTGTTGGTGCTCTTGAGCGCTCATGCCGGCTGCATGAAGATGAATATTTTGTACCTCTCATGTGTCATAACAAATGTCTTGTCAGAAGACCGCGGTGGATAAGCCTGCTACTGTGAGCAATGTGAGGCTCTTTTGATCATCCGCTGAGCTCCAGTCTGTGGGTAAACAATTGCCAATGGCATCTAGTAATGACACATTTTACAGATGTCATGTACTGTCTTCCCAGAAGCACCTCCATCACAGCCGGGTGTCAAAAAATGTGACCCCTTCGCTCTTTCATCATCACACCTCTTAATGAACAGTCACACTCCCTGAACTCTTTCCTGTCTTTTACCTTTGCTCTGGACAGGACCATGATGGAGGCGCTGGTTTTGGGTGCTGAAGTAGAGAGAGTTAACCATTGGTTGGCTCTGATTTCCTTGTGAACAGTGCTGCGTCGTGGTTCATGAGTAATTGAACACTATCGATTCTAAGGTCTGGGGGTGACAATAATGAGGTCACATATCAAGCGACAGCAAACGCAAGCTGTGAGGACAGCTTACTTCTCGATGACACACACACAAAGACATTCTTTTCACCTATCACTCCATGATAGCATCACAATCCACTGTCTTTGGCAGCACTTGCTTCTGCTCTCCTTATCTGCCTTGCTGTCAATACAGACAACCCTCTGCTCCACTGGGGGCATGAGGCAGTATTGACATTCAGCTCAAACCCACAGCTCTGAGTGGAGTCCAGGGTGTTGCACATGAATTATGCATGCCTTGACGCCAGGGTGCTGAGCAACACCAGTGCCATCATAATTGAAACAATTGAAAAGACAATACCAGATGGGTCAATAATTAGACAGCAGGAGGGGGAAACTTGATCCGGACGCTCCCCTGCTTGCCCTGCCAACCTAACCACCACGCTCATGGAGGGGACCTTTACCGACACGTCCTGGTCCCCTACGGTGCACAGCCACGTGCTGTGTAACATGTTGAATTGTGTGTGTGTGTGTATGTGTGCCTGTGTGTGCAATTATTTGAGGAGGAGATTGCAATCTCGCATAGAGAGACTTCTCAGGCAACGCTGCAGTAGCAGTGGCTTGTTCCCAATTAAAAACTCAATATCTTATGGTTTGGACTTTTAAAAAGTTCCTGGATAAGTGAACTTTGTGGATCAGTAACGACTGCCAGAAACAGTCTCTGTGTATTGTTTGTCAAAACCCTGTCGCCTTGGATTAGCTCTCTGATGTTATTCATTGATGTCTCTTGGTCTGTGGAAAACAGAGGCAGGTGACCGATCCCTCGCTCCAGCCCTGCACTTTCATAAATCCACACTGAGGGCTCCCAGCAGATCCATTACACTCACTGGTCTCCTGGCCAGAGAAACGACTCAAGGTGATCACCATAAAACTACTTGCCACAGAGCCATTTCTCACCTTGCAATGCCTTTAAAACAACCTGGGAAACAGAAGCAGCATGACAGCAAGAACACCAGCATGCGGGGCCAACATATGTCATAAAAGCTTATAAGCAAACATGTCCTGGTTTACTACAGTCAATAGTCAGTTGAAAGTGGCTGCAAAATAAATCTTTTAATATATGTGATTAAGTAAAAAACAATTATGCTTAATTGCATAGAAGCAACTTAAGAAATTGACTATTTTGTCTATTTCCCTAGACTGTTTAAAGTGTGTTTAAAGAGCCTTCATATAATGACTTCCTGAAGTTCAGTTAATATTTCTGTATAATCAAATCGAATGTATTTTAAACACTAAACACAAAAGTATGATGTTACACATTTCCACTATACAGTCCTACACTAAATCATCCTCTTCTTATCTGATTGGCTTCCCCGTGCTGTTTTGTGCTAAAGTGCAACGCTAAACTGTCACAGAGGGGAATTACGTAACCAAACTGCTTGAAGACATAAAACTGTACAGATGTAAAATGTTTATTCACTGTAGTGTGAACAATAACAGGGGTCAGGGAAATAAAAAGAAATGAATTACAGGTTAAAAATTCAAACAGCCTCAGGCCATAAAATCTACACCCAGGTATACAAACTTTAATTTCCTGGGAACGTATTGATTGAGACAGACCACGGTACACACAAATCTGGGAACCCCCCCCCCTCCCCTCCCCGACAACACCATAATGTTATCAAAAAGAAGTTTTATTTGCCTTTTTATGGAGACTCATTTCCGTATTTCTCAAAAGCGGTGCCCCTGAAAGCACACATAGGCTCCTGTGTATTGGTCTCATTCCCCATTAGGGTTTATAGAGAGCCATATGCACTTTTATGGGAAGGTTAATGGTTTTTAAGGACCGCGGTGCAGGACTAAATCCACAGCATTAAACCCAAGAATGGCAACCTGGGACATACACACGGGTCACATGACTACATTTAAAAATGAAGTAGCATATATTTCACTAACAGGCTACTAATGTCGCTGTCCCCCATACCTTCAGCAGATGGATTCTGAAGTGATGTGGAAAAACCAAAAAAAAAAAAAAGAAGAAGAAGAAGACAAAACCTGTCAACGTTTACAATCTTAAAAGCCTAATGAGCGGAAGTAACCATAGCAATTTAGTGAAAAGAACATCAAAGACGAGGGAGCAACTATTTAGGCAGGCTGTGTTCATGCATAATTAGCTGTGAAAATGGCACTACAGGAGTCTGTTACTCCCTGTTCTTAATTAGTTTTTATCCTTAGTCTTGTATGAGAGGTAAACAAAGCCATCAGATTAAAACTTTGCTTTCTTCCTGAGACAACACCACTGTCAACAGTGGAGACATGCAAGTGTTGTCCATAAACGCTGCACTATTGTCCCCGGGGAACGAGTGGCAGTGTTCTATATTGGTCTTAGTCACAGTATCAGGAAGCCTGAAGCCCTGCTTAACACCACAATACTGTTGTTGTAGCAAGACGATCAATCTCTAAAATGGAGCATATAATTAAATTTGAATAAAGACAGCTAGATATTTAGGAGAACTGGTGTAAGTGTTCCACAGTTTTAAAAAGAAACCTCCTCACCTAACAAGGACAATAATTCATTTGTTGGTGCACTGTGTGGCCTCTCCCTGCATCCACAGACAGTATACCGAATGTACTGCACAACCACACAGGTGTCACCTCCCAGCACGCTTCCTTACTCAGCAGCCACATGTGAAAGCCTTTACTATTGATCGATTTAAGGTCAAATTGCTCAGGAACTCCTATGAGGCTATAAAAAGCAGCAAAAATGTCAGATAAAATTGAAATATCTCTTTCAGGTCAAAGTGCATTCACTATTTTCTTTTGCCTTATTTGACGTAACCAACAGTGCGGAGTCCACATGAAGTCATATACAGACTAAATGTAATGTTCTGGTCAGTTTGGATGGATTTCTGGGACCATAGGCGTTTAGATAATGAGTATTTCATATTCATTTGGAAACGGTAAATACAAAAAACAAAACAAAGGGGCAGCATTTGAACACATCAGAAGATAAAAAATAGAAAGGGATTTTTATTTTTAAATCACAGTAAGTCAAATATGGGACAAGTTTTTATGCACTATGCAGTATAAACATGTTTTTATATGAAGCATATTTTTCAACAGTTGTTTTCACCACAAGCAGCCATTTGAAATTGATAACTCTTCAGCCTTATCTCTACCAAGCGGTCACAGATTGACATGCCTACATGAAGCACTGCACTTGTCAATACTCTGCATTTTCTATGACGGCTTCATTCAGAACCCCTAATATCCTGAAAATGCTTTACCTGATGATGCAAGCACGGGCAGCAGGAAGAAATACACATTTCAATCATTCTCTTTACAAAAATACAACTGGAAGACTTTCAAACATGGGAGACAAGGACAATGATCCAGACGTTTAGCTCCTCAGACACTCTGTCATGGTTTCTGTTCTCTCCCTGTTCATCTGTTTTCCCCGCTTCTACTTTTATTTTGAAGATTTTGTTATCCCCAGCCACGGTGTAACTAAAATGTCTCCTGTCACTGTTAATATGCAATATTAGATTTAAATTTTTCAAAAAATTTAATACTCTGGCAGCCGCTTCACTTCAGTAGTGATGTTTCTGTGTGTGTGTGTGTGTGTGTGTGTGTGTGTGTGTGTGTGTGTGTGAGAATGTGCCACCACTGGATGATGAGCCCTTTATAACGATAGCCGTCATTAGGCCAGGCTTACTCACGGACAGATGGGAAGGCAGGACTGCATTAGAGCTGCTGCCACATTCCACTTCAAACCTGACCTTCCAGTGGTCCCACTTCATCTGCCACCCACAAGCCCCCTCCTGATGCATCACTGTCACTCTGGGGCTCAGGCTTGCCTTGCTGCCCCCCTATCTCAGCCAAACAACCACCCTGCCACACAGGCTGTAGCTGCTCCTGCACCCCATTACTCCAAAGGCCTCTCACCTCCTGTTTGCAGCCGTTTTTTGGGTGAGACCACCACACTTTCTTTCAGCTCGTGTTTACCCGATCAGTCAAGATGCCACCCCCACCTTCTAGTTTCCTGGTGATGAATGACCGTTGGCCGTCTCACTGACAGCTCGGCAGCTGATGCCACATAATTACAGTATCACCGTTTAGGCAAAATTACCAAATTACTCCAGTCCTCAAGAGGCCTGGAAGACTGACAGGCCAGCCAACAAAGGAAACACAAATATCTGAAAAGAGAGAGACTGAGAGGACTACTTGGGCCTTCACAGACAAGCAGTGAAATTAGGTTTGTTCTGTTCCTTGAGAGTTCACCCATTACAGCCAATGTGAAGCCAGAGGGTGAGTTGATTTGTCTGGAGAAGCAGAGGCACCTTTTCTCTCATAAATAATGCTAGAAACATCTGGCCTCTCCTTGATACACAGTCTTCCTTCTCATACTCAATTTATACATTCATTATTTCATCTGGAAATTCTGGAGATTATAATCACAAACAGCTTATGTTTCATCCTAACAGCAAGGTCTGACCATTATCTTTAATGCATCAAAAGTTGATTACTGTTCTATGAAAAATACATTTGAGAAATGTTGCTTACCTTTCCTTGATTTAATTCTTTGTCTGATTTGATTTGCAATTTTAATAATCAAGATGAAACTTCTGCCACTATTACAACAAAACATACAACTTTTCTATTTAAAACTACTACTACTTAATACCATGGTAACTGAGTGACTGAGGTAACAGACAAAAACACTAAAATGCCCCAGATTGTCTGAGAAAGTCCGAGGTAGACCCTGTCTGGTAAATGGAGTGTGCTTGAAGTGATGAAGTGACATTTATGATGTGAGTGCTAACAGTGAGCAGTGGAGATGTTGACTTAGCACTGTGTCTGCCTGGGACTGTGACGGCCACCAGGGTTGAGTTAAGCCCCACTAATTTATCTACTGCAACAAAGGATGTCTTATACTCCAGCCTTGAATACAAAGTGAGGAGAAAAAACACCTTGGAATAGTCACACTAAATCTATTTGATCCATTATGGAGAGATAAAATACAGTCTGTTCAGCCGTCTGCCACGTTAGCCGTTTCATTTATGAAAAGCAAGGCTAACAATGTTAACGATGCACGGCTGTTGCATGAAAATCTCTTCAAATGTGTTATTTTCATATTTCAGCTTTGAAGGACTACAGCTCTTCTGCAGCCTGGGAAAATTCAATGTAGGACCTTTTAAAAACTCTGTGGATAAAAGTAAAAGATGCATGGAGGTCAGTCTAAAAACAACGTGTTTTGATAGAAGTGAGTCGTGTCAGAATGAAGCCTTCTTCCCAGGCAGAAGTGACCTTCACTCCTCTGAGTGCCTTTTAACTCCTTGATTATATATCTTTTGCTAATGCTGCGGGACACATCTATTTAGATGTGTTAACACAAAGAAGTCCAAACTTAAAGCAAAACAGTAAGGCATGCAGATCATAGCAGCTCCGCAATGAGACTCGATCCGTCCTTGCAAACAACACAACAAGTTGCACCCAAATTAACAAATTATGGGCTGTCCGATGGCTCTCTGCAAGTGTCTGCCGCGCTGTATGTGATGGGACAGAAACTGCTTCGATAAACAAGCTCGGCAGAATGATAATGTTCTAGGGGGTAATTTAATCAGAATGGGCTATATGTCACTTACTAATAGTGGGTACTTCGCTGTGATTTATCTGTGTTTGCCGAGTGGAGGGAGACGGAACAGACGGCCTGGTCTCCCAGATTAAATAGGGCATGGGAAAGATCTCTCACGCTACCAGGGAGAAGAATTTATCACTGGTTGATGATTAGTATTATTAGCACAGGTGCAGTTACAGTAAACACCGGAGACTCCCATTTCGTACTAAAAGGGAGCAGTAGACAAAGAAGGAGCTGAAACGAACTGGGGTGCGTCTCCCAAAGGTACTTTGTCTAACTGTGCTACTGGAAGTTCCACTGAGGCTCGCAAACCAAAAATACTGCTTCTGAGAATCGAACGCTGAAGCAAACTTCCGAAGCCTCTGCCACAAAGTTTGTGGTAACAGCGCCTGGGTCTGCGGATGGGTGTCATGCTTATAAAATGAAAACTCTGTCACTGATTATTTAAATATTCAACTTTGTTGTCGCGCTGACTATCTTTCAGAGTGGCAATAACTCCTAAATTGTAAAATCAGGAACAGGAACAAAAAAAATAAATAAATAAAGATAATAATAATCAAAAGACTTGCCCTGTATTTGTTCATTTAGTTCAAGAGTTATTAGGTTAAAGAGTAATGTGATGAAAATCTCATGAAATAAAGCTTTGTCATACTTATTCATTAATACATCACTTGCTATGAGTGGATTTGCATGACCGTCATTAATTACACTGATAACCTTCATTTTAGCTTCATGAGACCTGCAAATGTTGTAGTTGTGAGTAGATGACTGTTTTGACCGTCAGCTTGGGTAGAATATTTCAAGAAAATGAAGGCTATAGTCTATAAACATAAGCACATACATATGTATATGTGTTGTTGTCTCCCCCAAAGAAACGCCAGCTACAGAGGTGCTGACTCACAATGTCTTCTGCACAAGGTTAAACAGAGACAGAGATGCCATTAAAGGGAACGCTGCCCCGGTTACAATAGTAGTTATAGACAGCATGTAGATTCACGGGATGCAGGAGGCCAGCAGGCATCTTTGGCAGCAGCGAGCCGAAAATAAATTAATGGCTGTGTGTTGTTCTTCCGAAGCTTGAGTGTACATTGGAGAAGTGTGGAAGAAGTGCCCGGTCATTGAAGAGACAGAGAGCCGGCTGAGTGTGCTCAAAACAGTTAGCATCCAGTTTTAGATTAGAGTGTAATCAAAGGTCTGCCAGCGCTTCGATGCTGCATGGATAAGGTTGTGTCTCTACACTAGCAGAGGGGGCTGGGTGGAGGCAATACTCCAAAGGCTGAAATCTATAACCTTACAACTGATAAGTCAGAGTGAAAAGCAGTTCTGTATGAATCCCAATGAGCACCAACTCCTCTGAAGGGGCCAGTTAGCAAAATAGCAAACCAAACTGTTTATCTGTTCAGTGAGATTAAACTCATTTTAGAGATAAAACTGAATACTGAATTCATACTGTATATGCTGCACAAATTGTTCCATGCATGCAAAAGAAAGGGGAGCTCATTCTTCCTCGTGCTCGGCTGAAGCTGAAGAAATGATTTTTCACATATAATTAACAAAGATTAAAATAGAAACATACCACTGCTGCGACAGAAACACCATAAAACAAAATGTTGGCCCTTCTTCCGTGTATCCAAATGTGATTCATTATTTAAAGCATATACTTAGAGCTCAGAGAATAATGGGTAGGGGGAGAGATGCAAAACAATAAACAGTACAAACGTTTTGAACTGTCAATCTAAAGTAGCCCTGGGGAGGAAAACAAAACTGGGTAAAAGATTTCAGATGAAATTGTAGAGTGAAAACACCCGGCGTCTATCTAAAAATTCCTTTGGGATATTAACTTTCTCAGGCAGACCTCTGGTTTGAACTCTAAATACCTTTTAGGTCTACTGTGACAGCTAGGGCTGAAATGTGCAAGTGCAGATTAACCCACGAGGTCGTTGCTAAACGTTATTAGCGTGAACCTGTGGACCAGCATAATGAAGATAAGACTCAGACAACTCTGTTGTAGAGTTCAGTTATCATGCAGATCATCCTCAGATGTGTCACACGTTCCAATAACTCATTGTCTCACAGCATCAACGGGGCGTTTCACTATATACGGTGAACAAGATCAACAAGAATACAAATGCAAATCATCATTTTTCAGTCCTGTAAAGGAGAAGAGATTAAGTTATTAGAGCACTGTTAATTTTCATAAACTCACTCTAATTAAGCTTCTGCCGAAGTGTTTTGTTTGCAGCAGATTTAAGCTGCAGTCAATCTTCATAGATGATGAGGTATTTAATAGAGACAAACGTAGTGTGTAAGATCAGGTCTGTGTTCAGTATCAGCAAATAAACACCAAAGTTTCAGGTACATCAACATTGTCAGAAGTACAGATTTTTGACAAATGTTTAAAACAATCCGATCACTGCTAATCATACATATTATAATACGAAAAGTACTGAAGCTATTAAGAAAAAAAAAAAAAAAAAAAAGCAGATCTCCAATCAGGTTTTCAACCCAAGGCTGCAAGATGAGAAAATCAACTGGTCTTGAACCTGTGCATTCTCTCCACAGGTAAACAGGTTCACTGGTAACAGGTGGTAGCATCATTATTGGGTATGAAGTGGGAATCCTCGAAAAGCTCATTAAAAAGCGAGGATGGAGTGAAGTTCATCACTTTGTGAACACGATACTTTAAATAAACATAAACATATTCACCACTAATTAGATGTTTACTAGCAAGCATATTTGTAGCATATTGTAATTATAAAGCACTTTAATAATGACTAATGCCTTGTTTTTGAGGTTATGGTTATTAAGCTTTCGGGTTAAGTTATTGAGATCGTAATTCATGTTCAACAATTTCCTTACTTAGTACCAATACGCAGTAATTAGGAGGTAATTGAGGGAAAACTCTGACTCTTAATGGTCTAGTAGTTGAATCTGGTCATGCAGAAAAAGGCATTAATAAATGCTTTATAATTACTAATAAGGAGTCCATATGTTACATATATGCATGCTAATAAGTAACTAGTTAATGGTGAAAAAAGTTTTCATATCGATGCATATCTGACAATATATACCCCGATATCAATATATATTAGAGCTATTTCACAAATATTGATATATCCGACATATTGGTTGGGCTCTGCATTCATCAGGTGAGAGTTATACAGATGTTCATATGAACCACTGGATATCCTCTGATCAAACGTAGCACTGCCAATGCACTTTGTTAGAAAGCCCACACAGTTATTATGTTGTGAACTTGTTTATTGAATTAAGTTTCCATTCATTACTAGTTATTTTTCGGTAAATTTTCTTGTGTCTTACGTTCTTGAACGCAACATTGTTGTTCCAATGCTCTTGAATGCATCTCGTGTGTGCGAATGCCGTGCTAAAAGTTTTCTCTCGTTAATATGACGTGTTTCTTTATTGTCATGAACGTAACTCACCTCTACCCGGTTATTGCTGTGAGTAAATGCCAGAAGGTGAGTTTAGCACGTTTACGTTGTAGTAGTTAGATACTACCACTGTGAAGTGTATTTATTCGCTGTTCATATAAGCTGTAGCTAACGCTATAGTTAGCTATAGTTGATGATGCGTAGTTAAGGCTAGCGAGTTTTTGTGCTATATGTGTGCCTCATGTGAGGTGTTTAAGTTGTATGATTTATATGATGCTTGAATGATGAATACAGTCCTTTGTTCTGTTATTATGTTGCATATTATGTATGGTGTTTGCCATGCTGATTATTATTTGTAATACTATTGCAGACCACAGCCAAAATAAACCGTCAATAAGCAGGACATCAGTCTTCGTGCTCTCTAATAGGAACACCACACTCCTTCACCTTGCCACTCTAAACCAGCTAAATTCCTGGAGACGCCCTCTCTCCTTTTTACACTTTATAACATTTCAACAAACTGTCCTAAAGCCAATAATCACAGCTAATTTAATGATGTTTGCATCTACAAAGGACAATGAGACCCACAGCGTAACAAGCTCCATTAATGTCTAACTGCAGGTGGTAAAGAGACAAAGTTTGTTTTGCATTTAAACCTTTCAAATTATAGTATTTTAAGAGCTTAACATCTTTGTGGACTAACATATAGCCTTTTTTGCTATTTGTCACGATTTCCACACATTGTTTATATTTGGTGGTTAAACCCCATTTAAACATAAAAATTTGGTCACGTTGTGGACACAGTGCATGTTTAACCTTGAATGCCGATAATGGAACAATCATGGGCAATGTTGCATCCTCCAGTAGTATCGCCATAAATACATGACTTAGCTTGTTGTACTTGACACTGTATTTTCATTTGATCATTAATCTAAGAACAGATGAGTAACTTGTCTAACATGAGGGCAAATAGACAATTTCCTTGTCAAACTGATGCAACAGACAATTTTTTTGGAGTCTTTCCGCTATGGTAGGTGGGTAATTACTGTCATTGATTAATAATCCTGGGCCAGCCCCATAATAATCAGTCCCACATGTGCTTGGCCCTCTTAAAGGAAAGGCTCATTTGCCACTGGGATTCACAGCCTAAACTGCTTAGTGGGATGTAATGGAGAGCAATTTTCTTGTCTTGAGGAAAAAAAAAAAAAAAAACAGGCCGAGATGGGGTGGGTTAGCCCGGTCAGTTTCCATTGCCTCAGCACATCAAATCGCCAAACAAGGACAACACTGATTTGAGATCAACTGCTTCTCTCCCAGTGGGAAGCGAGTTGTTTTCCAGGACACAAGGAAGCATTTTATTGCTTTACCAGTTATTTTGAGAATTATGTTTGAATAGCAATTTTTTTCTCCATTACTTGCAAAAATAACAAAATTGCCTAGTGCAATCCTTCGTTGAATGAAATACAATACACATGGGTGATATCTTCAAATAACACTTAAGACTCCAAAAATGCGGTGAGATCAAGAGAAATGGCTAAATCCATAGTGTGATGGAGGGCTTACTTCAATGCATTGTTGGCAAAGTCATGAAATGACTGCTGGGGGTTCAATATGAAGCAAAGCCTAAATCCCTAAAAAATTTAATTAAAAACAAAGTGATTTACAGTTTGTTCTGCATTATTCAGGATTTAGATTGACTTACTTCCAATTATGTGCAGTAGAATGGATTTCAGAGAGGGGGTCCCAAAGAAGAGTGCAATCCTCTGAGAGACTGATGTGTTTATAGAAAATTGTGAAAAGCAGCCCAATGTTCAGGCAAAACTGGGATGAGAATACCCAAGTCGGAAATACTGGGCTCTGCCAAGATGTAAACGGTAAATGGTCCATCTGTCGGTGTACTCTTGGAAGAGCAGACACGCTACCATCTGCAGACATGCGTCAGCAGAGGCAATTTTGCATGCAAAGAGAATGTGAGTCCACATGTGTACAGTACACAGAGGCAGAGATTAAATGGTGGACAATCCTGTTTCCAAAAAAGTTGGGACACTGTGTAAAATGTAAATAGAAACAGGATGTGATGATTTGCAAAAGACCGAAAACCCATATCTAATGGAAAATAGTAGAAAGACAACATAAAAAAAGAGACTGAGAAATGTCTTTGCTTTTGAAAATCATTTCCTCATTTAGAATTTGATGCCAGCAACACGTTTCACAAAGCTGGGAAAGTGTCATTTCTACTGTTCTGTTGCATCACCTCTTCTTTTAACAACACTATTGCTGTCATTTTGAAAGTGGAACGTTTTCCCTTTTCTCGCTTGATGTACGATTTTAGCTGCTCAACTGATTTCAACAGTTTGGGGTCTCCTTTGTCATATTTTATGTATCATAATGCACCAAACATTTTCAGTGGGTGACAAGTCAGGACTGCAGACAGGCCAGTTTAGCACCCGAACTCTTTTGCTGCGGAGCCATGCTGTTGGAATACATGCAGAATGTATTTGGCGTTGTCTAGCTGAAATGAGCAAGGCCTTCCCTGAATGTGATATGTTGTTCCAAACCTGTAGAAACGGTTCGGCATCAATGTGCGCAAACGTGTAGGTTAACCATGCCATGTGCACTAATGCCTCCTCACACCATCACAGGCTGGCTTTTGAACTGTGCTCTGATAACAAGCTGGATGGTCCCTCTCCTCTTTAGCCCGGAGGATGCGCCATCCATGATTTCCAAAAAGAATTTCAAATGTTGACTCGTCAGACCACAGGACAGTTTTCCACTTTGCCTCAGTCCATCTGAAATGAGCTCGGGACCAGAGAAGGTGGCGATGCTTCTGGATCAGGTTTATGTACAGTTTCCTCTTTGCTTGTTAGACTTTCACCTTATATTTGTGGCTGCAACGACGAACTGTGTTCATAGACGATGGTTTATGTGTGTTCCTGAGCCCATGCAGAGATGTCCACTACAGAATCTGTTTTCAATGCAGTGTCGACTGAGGGCCAAAAGATCACGGCCAGCCAATATTGGTTTTCAGCCTTGTCTCTTGTGTACAGAGATTTCTTCAAATTCTATATTACTAACCTGTTGCCAGTTAACTTACTTCATTGTGAGATGTTGTAACATGTTTCAGGAACTTTTCCAGTCTTTTGTTGCCTCTGTCCCAACTTTTCTGAAAGGTGTTGCTGGCATCAAATTTTAAATGAGGATATAGTTTTCAAAAAACAATGACATTTCTCAGTTTCACCATTTGATATGTTGTCTTTGTGCTATTTTCAATTAAGCATGGGGTTTCAATGTTTTACAATGATTACAACATTTCTATTTACATTTTACACAATGTCCCAACTTTTTGAAGTTGGGGTTGTAGACACCAACGCCTCAAGTGCAGCATTGTGGCCGTCACCATATTTGGCTGAGAGGATGGAGCTGGGGAGGATGCGTATTGCTGCACCTCGATCCTGATTGGATCTGACTGAGAACCAGAGGCAGTGGTAGCAACTTCTTAATCACAAGATAGCCATGCCCTAAAGCCCACCAGCTTTATCGTCCTTTTTACTCTCAATGGGACCATACTTTACTCAATGAACATCATGCTGTATTGAAGAAGACATGAAACTAGTGATTGAGACCGTAAACTCATTAGGAAACTGTTTACTGAGGTAATATATCAAATGAGAATAGGATTGTTTTCTCATAAGCTTAAATACAACTGAATGTCTTTCTGCAGCCAGTGGATTCACCCCCTGTTGGCCATTGGAAAGAATGCAGGATTGAGACACTTCCATGTTGACTTCTAAGGCTGACACCATTGTATAAGGTGGAAATTTAGTGCTATCATTTCTTGGACAACACAAGCTGGTCCACGCGTGCTATTTGTCAATTAAATCATGACACTTCAGATCTGATCATTCAAACGATCGAAGAGTCTTTGCATTTGACGTGTGACAGCGTGCAGAAATAAATCTGCGTAAGCCCTAAAAACATGCCAGATGTTTCATGTTCCACACACCCACTGCAAGCACAGTAATATTTCAGCTGTCTTATTCTTTTGACAGACAAGACAACGAGATGTGAAAACAAGCTCCACAAACAGCTCTCAATGTAGCATTTATTTAGATTGATTCTGTCTAAATAAAACATGTTGATGTCCTGTTTAGAAGCAGAAAAGCTTAGTTTTTTTAACTGCTCGTTAAAAATCTGCTTTTGCGTAGCTTCGATAGCCACCTCTGTCAATTATCCTGATGATCCATCTCCTGTGAACAATGACATGAGGCTGTTTGCTGAAGTTAATTATTTGATTATACAAATACTGAAATTAATTTTGTGTCAGTTTTAATTTTTGTGTGTATTTAGCTTAAGAGACAGCGGTTCATTAACATGACATTAATTTTCAATTAATCTAATATACATTGTCATTTCACTGAGGGCTTTGATCCTTTCTTGCTATGCCTACATGTTACATCCAAGAATTCAGGGAAATTCAAAAACGTGAAAATCGTGCTGTCTTGTTTGTTTACTTTGTTCGGTGGTGAGGGGGTGGACAGACCATTATTTGAGATTTCATAAACCGAATAGATTGTTGTTTGCAGTCACGGCAGCTAATGTGCGTGTAGGTGGAACAAATAAGTCAGACGGAAATTAATGGAAAAAGAACAAAATCCAAAAAGTGGATAGACTTTGGGAACATGTGAGATCTTTTGTCAGAGCTGAGCGCTCACAAAGAAAAGTCAAGCGGCTGTCAGTCTCCAAGAGCAGACGAGAGACACAACGCTGATGGTGACAGTGATCAGAGCTGGAAGATAAGAAGATGATACTGACTGGAAGTAGAGATAGCTCTAATATGAAATAACATCACGTTCAAAAAAAGAGAACTGACTGTTCCCAGTAAAGAACTACACAATGTATTACAAGTTATCAGCACAGAGAGGGTGTTTTGCCCAGAGATAATTACAATAACAGTACCCGGTGGCAGCATGATTGCTCCCAGGTGACATTGCAGGTTATTAAATTGTCATGGTGCACCCTGTTTTGGCTGTGCACACACTTGAACTGGCTGCCCACAAGACTGACTCACAGTTTATCTGCTCCATTTGTTTGACATCTTTACGACATACCATATTAACACAACCTAATTTCATCTGGGCCTCAATGTCTTCTCTTGGCTGTCTCATGGAAATCCTTCAGGGTTAGGTTAGGACTGCTGGGACGTTTGTCTCGACCGAATTACACCAAGTGACACTTCTTCCATCCTTTCGTGTTTTCCATTTCAAGTTTGCAAGGGAAGTGACACGTGTATTACTGACAAGTATCAAAAGAAATTAGCTCGGAAATCTGTATTGGAGAAGTTGTTCAGTTCTGAGAGGAAGTGACACACATACACACACCACAAACTTTGGGAAAGTTGAAAATAATGATAAACTTTGTTTGGATGGCACATTTCAGACAAGAAATGCAGCTCAAAGTGCTTAAAACAAAGACGTTACATGAACGAAGTGCTTCACATAAAGAGAATGAATAGAAAAGCAGGGAGAGAAAATTAATTTAAAGAAGACGGAGAATAAATCTCAGGTGATAATTACAGTAAAAATAAGAATAAGGGTAGGAGAATACATAACATAAGATGGAAATTAATTAATGGGTGTAATAAATGAAGTTAAAAAAAAGTGCAGCAGTGCATAAGTGTGAGGCAAACCAGGCTAAAGTGAAGAGATAAGTTTTTAGCTTTCTTTTAAAAATATTCAGCTAGCTGCTTCGCTGATATCTGAAAGGTAATGTGATCCAGAGCTTAAGGCTAAGAGCGTAATTGACAAAGGTTTCATCCCTGATTTTGTTTCGGCTGCCGCTGGAAAACTCCAATAAACCAGCAGCAGACGATCGCAGTGTTCTTGAAGGCAAATAATAAACAAGGGAGTTGGCAGTGTAGCTTAGTCCAAGCCCATCAAGGGCTTTGTATACAAGGAGGACGACCTTACAATATATTCTGAATGTTACAGGAAGCCAGTGCAGAGCAGCTACAACTGGACCAACGTGCTCTCTCCTCCTGGGCCTGATTAATAGCCGAGCAGCAGTTTTGAATGAGCTGAAGTCTTTTTTTTTTTTTTTAAATAGTGTGTTACAGTAATCAAGGCGGCCTGAAATAAGGTGTGAATCAGTTTGTCACCATCTTTCTGATTTATAAGTGGTGGTAATTTAGCTATGTTTCATCCCCTTGTTGATTTGGGACTTGATGCTTAGATCTGAATCAATCATAACACCAAGACTTGTAACCTCTGATTTAGTCCAGGGAGTTAATTTTCCCAGATTATTAAACAGCATTTCTCTGTTTGTTTTAGGGCAGAGCAGCAGGATTTCAGTTTTGTCCTCATTCAACTTCAATAAATGATTGCTCATCCATTTATTTATCGCCGAAAGACAGTTAGTGGAGTGTACGGCTGCAGCATCATTTGGTTCAGGCAGCTCCCTTGTGCAACCCCAAAACAGATGTCATGTTTCTCTGACACATGATCTCCCTTTGATGTATGTTTTAAACCAGTTTAACACACAGTCAGAAACATCAACCAACTGTTCAAGATGACTCTTCCTCACCTCAGTAGAGCGTCTTAGGGTAGAGGAAGTTGTTTGCTGTAAAGATTGTGAGGCCCCTTGAGGAAAATTTTTCTTTTGTAATATAGGGATGCAGCATATAAATAAAACTGATCTGACTTGACTTTGATGAGCTTTGCTGTTCTTGTTCTGCTGTATGTCTATTAGAGTGTCAGTTCATTGAATGAAACAAGAAACAGAGTTAAATTCACTGGATGTGTTCACATGCTTGGTCAGCGATGCTGACTCTGAAAAAACAAAAAGGCAGAGCCATGACAGTAGACAGTGCTCCAAACACGGATGCTATAAAAGCAACAGATTGTAAAATGTGGATGCTTCACACACATCTTCAACCCAGCAGCACAGAAGATCTATGCAATCAGCACAGTTTCAAGGTGGACACCAAAGATTAGTGTCAACAATTCAGTATCTGACTAAATGTGAAATCTGGTCACAATCTGCCCTTCTGGTGTTGAATAATGGCCAGAAAAGTGTTTTTGCTGAACATGTTAATGTGATAGTGAAGTTGACCTCCGAACTTTTGGATATAAAATGTCGTCACTTCATCATTTTAACGCGCAAGACATTTAAAATTTTGTCAGAGTATGAATTCTTGAGTTTGTTTTGTGTGGCCATAGTGACCTTTGACCACCAAATTCTAATTAGTTCATCTCTGAGTCAAAGTGGATGTGATGACTGGGATGGACGGACAATGCTAAAACATACATTGTCTCGTTGGTGTGGAGGCACAAAAACAAAGAAGAGAATGCTGCTCCCCTTCTGATCACTTGTGGCGTGACAGTAAGAGTTATGTGATCTGAACAGAATAAATCAGGGATGAAAAATCAATCAAATTAAGCAACTAATAGCTCCCTTAATGTCTTTGTTTGTGTGCAGGAGACACTCCCATCCAGCCATACAACAAACACCAATCACATTAATTATCCTCCAAATACCAACTCGCCATTTGTTACAAATGAGTTTGCAAAACTAATAAATTATGATTAAAATGTTTTTATTTTGGACTTTAAAAGCGGCCCACCCTGTTTTTGGATTGGACGCAAATGATCCCAGTCATTACATGCAGGTATGCCGTGTGTGTGTGTGTGTGTATATATATATAAGTATGATGTATGTGCACATATGAACCAAAATCCTCTGTAACATCCAGCAGCAATGCGAATACAATAGATTTTTGTCAGTGCCAGTGATTTTCTGCCTCAGTACGACGCCAGTGCAGTCCACCAGCTGGTTCAGGAGCCTTAGGTTTGAATAAATGATACTATTTTATAAAAACAATATAGATTAATGCTGGATTATACAATGTTTCACTGCTCTAATGTTTACCACTAAATCTTAATGTTCACTAACTGTCAGGTGATGTATCCCTCAATGGCAGCAATTTTGATTAGAATATATCCCTGCAAGGCACCAGCGCACACATTACGGAACAAACAAACGAAAAAAACATATTAATTACTGGTACTCACATCTCGCAGGGAGATCGTAGCCGCAGGTGATCTTGGCTTTGCCGGTTTCACAGCCGTTTAGTGAGTGGCACTCATCATACAGACAGGACCCTGCCGCTTTGTGTATGCAGCCATCGACTGGAACATAAACAGACAAACAAAGAGAAGGTGAGGCCTACCTGAGGAGAAACATACAGAAACGGGCATGTGACATGTCTGGAAAGCAGCTGGGCTAATTAGCAGTGTGTGTGCTTCATCATGTCAAAACAAACAAGCGCTTACAGGAACAGGATCAGGAATAAGATGAAAATTATGTTTAGGGATTTGATTCTGGTCACTGAAGCTTTATATTCTCAAATGATCTCCCAAGCTCTGCATCTCCTCTCTGTAGGGAGATTGGGTCTGCCATAGCTTGCTGCGCCTGTTGCTGGTAAATATTGACGAGCTTAGGAATGAAATTAGCTGGGCCGGGATCTAATAACGCCTCCACACACAGTGAAAATGAGACTGTTCTTCCTGTAATCCCTCTCCACTGTCAACAGCGATATACAGTCAGATCATTAACTGTATTTTCTGCCCTGTGGTGGGAATCTTATATCTGTCCTGTTCTCTGTGGTGAGCCTGTTATGATGTGGATCTGTGTTCTGATTCTGTCGCGCTCCCAGTTGATGTGTGTGTCCTGGTTCTATGGAGACCCCGGGCCCCCGCCCCCCTAAGGTTTTAATTTTACCGGGTTAAGGCCGCGATAGACTTGATTGATGGCATGTCTTACACAAGAAGGCAGAGAGATAGAAATCCACATTATCCGTCTCTGAAAGCCTGACATCCCTCCAAGAGCATGTTATCAATCACACTGAAACATCATAAAATCCTCCTCAAGTTGTCCTGCTAAATCCTCACAAGACATTAGAGGATAACAGTTAGCAGCAGCAGTTGGACAAACAGACGTGTCTTTTCCTTGGTTCCTCTGTCTGTAAAGACTTGGCCAACAGAGAGTGTAAAGTCAAAGATGAGATGATGAAGCCAGTCTGCTTTATCCATCAAAGCTCAAACGACTGAGAGTTAAGAGCCAGTGAAAAAAGCCAATGTTTACATATTCTGAACCGATGAAGGAAAAAGAACTTAGAAACAGATAAAAAGGAAAAAAATACATCTGAATTCACACTCCTGATAAAAGACTAAATGTGACCCTTATCACTATCTTCATCTGTAATGTAATAATTATTCACGTACAGTGCCAGGCAAAATAAAAAAAAAAAGTGTGAAAAAAGGCTTAAGATAAGTTATACGGTATCTTCAAAAACGCACTGCGCTTCACATCGTCAACACAGACAAAAGGTCTTTTGATGAGGGATGGTCCTTTTCTGAGCTCCTTACAATTTCTCAGGGATGAGTCAACGACAACAGCTGGGCGGAAGATTTTCTGCCTCTATCAATCATCTTTAATGGACTGGGAGACAGGCAGTTGACAGAGACGAATCCTGATGGCTTTTCGAAAAAGTAACACGAGTCTGACAGTGATGTGGATATGAGGAGGTATCGCGCTGCTGACAATGGAAGCTACTTAGCGCAACACGGAGCAGATGTAATGCTGGCTGCAGGCTTGGCATTTTTATAATATCCACTGTGCAAACAAGATTGCCCGTGATCATCAGCCACACTTATTTGCATCATAATTGCTTCTCAACATCTCACAAACATGTACTGCTAAATGCACGGGCTGAGCTGAAAGCTGTATGAGCACGCTTCTCATTTATGTGCACATAAAGTCACGCTGCCATACAATAAAACACAGTCTTCTCCTATTGTGTCCTGTTACAGCGCTGAATGAATAAGATTTAAGCACCCACAGTAAAAACGTTCACCTGATGTTGCATCTGCAGCCGTGACAGGCCAGTCAATATTTCCTAATGTCTCCATTCCTACTGACAGTGTTCAGTTTTGGCCGATGAAGGTGAACTGATCAAGCGTTCTCCAGGCCTCAGCGTTATTAAACTTTTATGACCCTTCATTTGAAGTTCTAATGCAGCTGAAATGTTTTCATAAAAATCTTTAATACTTCATTAATACTTACCTTTCTTGCTGTCTTGTTTTATATATGTTCTTTGCATAATACATGCATAATATATACACACTGCATATTTGTCCATGCATTAAAAGCATTTCGATTTTAGTTTTTATGCCTCTGGATATATTGTCCGAATGCGGTTTCCCTTAAAATGTGAGATGGAAAATAAAAAAAGAGTCCAAAGGCACTAATAGAAAGTTCACACAAAGGCTATGAAGTCATAATGTGTGATGAGGGTTTAAGCAGTTTTTAAACATTTTGCAGCAGCTTCGTTGCATGAGAACATGACACGACACCACAGACGAAAATGTGGCCATTTCAAGTGCTAATAATTGCTCAGAGATCATTTTATTGGCTAGCTGACCCCTCTGCTTGTTCAATGCACCAACAAGGCTGGCAACCTGTCCTTCAGTGCAAAAATAAGACTCTGTATGTAGAGTAAATGTGCTGCACGGTATTGGTCAAACAGAAGAAGGTATCCGAACACTTGGAAGGGCCGATCAATACAAAGAAAGCATGTTTGTATTAATTCATTCAGCCTGGTTGCCAGAATAAAACGCTGGCAGTGTATGTTCCTGCAAACCACAACTTAAATTTAATTAAATCTGAGCATTTGATACGCATCATATCGATGCTTCAAAGTGACACAGTATTTTTAATGAGAGGCTGGGACATTTTCCAGTTGTGCTTGTGTCAATAAAACCAGGTATTTTCCTAACCCTTACCACGTGGGTGTCATACCTAAACCTAACAAGGCCTTTACCTCAGCGTCACAGTATAAAACTGAGCACTGAAACATAAAGTTTGAACATAAAGAAACGTTTCAAAATATCTCTGGTTTGTGGAACGTTTGCCAACATAATATTCTGGCGGTTAGGTTGATTTATTACAACATAACAGAAAAATAAATAAATAAAAAAACCTTGTTACAACCTGAAATCAGGTAGGACAGACAGTTTAAGAGCAGGAAAATATTCTCCATGCTGTGGAGCAGGTTTAAAGTACACTATGTCTCTCCTTTCATGGTCATATAAAGTCAGCCAGGTTAAATTTAATAATGCCTTCCTCCAGTCTGCAGTGTTCCCACAGGAGTCCATCTTCCCCAGACACTTCCCTCTCATACCAGGCATGGCTGATCTCTTACCTATGAGCACCTTGGGAAACCAGCAAGCAACAGCACACACGCTTCTGTTTTTCATCTCAGTAGCCGAAGAATAAGATTGCAGATAATAGTTTCAGCTTCCATTTCACTGCTCCTCGTGTTCATGGTTGCATAAGCTACGGTGAGTGTGAAACTCTTTTTCTGATGCTACTGAGTGTGTCACCGTGCACCTAGTGTCAGCGATTCCCTACAAGCTAGGAGATTTGTTCACAGCGCCCGTAACCGGAGAGGAAGATGCTGAACTGATCTGGCTGATTGCCAGAATCTTGGATGCTGCCGCTACAGATTTAATTTACCAGCTTTACTCAAGACAGCTTCACGGAAAGGGTGGAGTACCGCAGATGCATCGTGGGCTGTATGTGTGTGTGTTGCTGGGTGTTTGAGAAAGAGATATATAGAGAGGGGAAGAGAAGCACAGACGCAGAGAGAGGGTTCAAAATGTACTTTGTGATTTCAAATTCAATTGCAGAACGGAACATCAAGACTTGGACAGTGAATGCATTTTTCTGTGCACGTTATTTAGGCAACTAAAAGCAGATCTGACTTTGTATAAGTGGAGTTATGATCCATATGGCCATTAATTTCTGTCTCATTTAAGTGGGATTATTCCCTGCAGATTTCTACATTACAGAAGCTTGCAACAGGACAAAGCATCTCCATTCACTTCAGAAAGGAGGACGTGTCATCTCGCTCTGCTGTTCAGACACCAGTGCCTTCTCAGTCATAAACAGTTCTGTATTTTGTACATGTTGATTACAAGTTTCTGATGAGGTATTTTGATTATCTACAAATTAAATTCAACTGAAAATTTCCAGCTCCACAGTCCAACCTCGTATTAAGTCATTTTCTTGTGTTATCCAAAGCCCAGTGTGTTTGAGTACTTTCAAAGGTACTCCTGAATGTCATTATGTCTGTGTCCCTATTGCACTCTAATTAGACGCGATACTCATATTCAAATGCTAAAAAAAAAAAATCAGTGTGCCCATGCTGGTTATGCACCTGCGTCACAGCACTGTAAAGTGATCAAAGTCTCTCTCTCTCTCATCTACCACCTGAAGCAGAAACCCAAAGGTGAACATGTGCCCGATGATGTGATGCATCACATCAGTGGTGCCCAGTGCTGTATTTCAACTCCTGTTAAGACTTCTTTATGGAGGACATTTCACTTAACAGGCTTAATATTCAGGCGGCGGCATCTGCTTCTGTCCACCCCAGTGCTGGGCTTCCTCAGCCCCTCGCTGAAAAATATAACAGTTAATACCTCATCTATCTCTCTGTGCAGCCTGCCACTGCTTTAGGCTGCGCCTATGTGGGACAAAACATTTATTCATCTTGTCTGAGTGCCTTGCTCAGAGAAAGCTTCCCCGAGCAGCCACTCCAGCAAGTCCACACAGCTAATGAAGATAACTTTGAGCGGTGGCTGGACGGCATTCCTCTGAACTCATAATGGGAACAAGGAGCGAGCGAGAGACAGAGGGGGAGCCATATTGAGAGAGACAAAGGAGACGAGCGCGTGTGCGTGTGAGTGTGTGCGTGTCAGTCCGGAGCAGTCTGAATTAGTTACTCAGCTGTAACCTTGGCTCCTGCCATTGTTGAAGACACCTCTGCCTCGTCCTCTCAGGGCTCCGTTCCCACATGCATTAAGGGACTCAGCAAAGCTCTGCTTACTCTCCGTGGGCTTCTCCCAGGCAGCAGGAAAAACCAAGGGCTTTCAATCGCTCCCTCAGACACAATGAATACCTGCTCTGCTCTCATTACAATACCCTGCTTTTCAGAAATAGTGTCAGCTGCAATTTTCTCTCCTAATTATTTTCCGCTCCTCTGAGGGTTAGGTTCAGGACTGGAGCCAGAGGAGGCAGCACGGGGTGGGCAGGAGGGAGAGGGGGTGGTGAGCTGGATTCTACCTGGCAGGATATGGAGAAGTCTGAATATCAGTCCATAATCTAACAGAGGGGAATAGACAGTCATTCACATCAAGGCAGGCTTCAGCTTCCACCTCTAACCTGCGAGGGCATTACCTGCTGCTCCACTGAGATCTCAACCGCCAACACTTCTGGTGGGCAGGTGGGCCGAGAGGAACTAAAACTTTTATCAATACTCTCTCACACTGGGAGTTGCAGTTTCCACACAAAAGCAAACATATTCCTGAAACTGTTCAGCCATACAGTCCCTCTCACCTATTTTTTTGTAGTATCCATGGCAACAACATATTTCTTCTCTCTTCGCTGCACTTTTCAGAGCCGTACACTGATCAAAGCCGCTCCACAATTCCACCTCTGTGATTTACAACACCATTTTCTACTCAACTAATTTCACTGAAGGAGATAATGACATGGATTAGTTGCTAATCAAGTGCCAATCAGAGATCTGGCTGAACTAAATGTCAGGTGGAATATGTTCAAGCCATTGTGGTTACTCCCTCGTGACGCTGGATTATGTGTCCTAATCATGGCAATTTTGGATGCAGCAGGAGCCAGAGATGGCTTTCTACTGTAACCAAGTTCCCAGGAAAGGGATAATAATCTCCATTTTACCTATAATACCTGGGTAAACAAGGGATTTGGACTAATAGAATGCCAGGCCGATAGTCACAGATGTTACTCTCCAAAGTGACATAAAGTACCTCAGGCTTACATGACTCACTATTCCCCTGACACTGCTATGTGAGCAGGAACCAGAAAAAATGACACAACAATCACAGGTTCCACTTCGACACAGTGGAGGCCCTGTTGTTACTAGTGTTGTAGTTCAGCCCAAGTTGACAAATATGTCAGTAAAGATTAAGCGTCTGCTGTGAAATGGCATAAAGAACTATTATAAAGTACTGCGGGCCACATCAATAATGGAGCGGTTTGAGGCTTATTTAGGAATCTGGACATGCGACTGAAAGTTTGAATGCGCAGACAATCAGTAAGAAATCCAAAGTGGTGAAAGAAAGGTGCCCTGAGGTGAGGCTCTTCAACCTGAGGCGGCACAGGAGCCCAGAGGACTGTCCCCTGGGCTCAGTTTAGGAGTGACAAGCACATGCCTGCTGAAGAAAGAACATGCTTGAGATTAAGGGTTAAGTGAAAAATGATTTAATGAGCTCCAAATCGACTCAGTGGTAACTTTAAATAGGTTGAATTTCACCACTTGGAAAGCAGCCACAAACAAACACACCATAAAACAGCATTATGTTTTGAGATAAAGTATAAGAATAACAGTTGACGGCTTTGATTCCACGCCATAACCTGCTCCTTCTACTGGAATATTACAAAACAGAGCAAGACTCACTGCACCCTGCAACCCCCCCGTTTATGTCTCTGTGCTGTAACACATACACACTTGTGTTCGTTTCCAACTATTTAAAAGATAGTTATGCTAATGTTACCATAGTAACCAGTTAACCTTTCTACCCTGCATTTTATGCCATATGTTGATCTATTGATCACGCAGAGATTAAGCCTGCTAGCATTTGGCTCAGAACGGACAGATTTAGTGAAGAAAATAAATTATTTTACCATTTATATGAACCACGGACAGCAAAGCTCGAAATACTGATGTAGTGCAAACACGGCTGTATTCATACTACTTTAAACAACATGAAATCTGAATCAGGTTTATGGAGCACGCAGTCTTCCTGCTGCTGTTCCCAGGGCCGTAAAGGAATGCCAGGTTAGGTTACCACAGCTCATGTGACACCGTCGTTGGAAACCTGTAGTCCGACAGCTGCGGACGTCTCGGTGCCAAACCCCAGCCGTGCTGAAGTCTCTTGGACCATAGCGACGGCACCGGCCCCCTCGTTTAAAGGTGTTGTTTTAACTGCTCTGTCTTGTTGTTGCAGCGTTCCTTGTCTGACGTAGCTGAGTCACTCCGCCCTAAACAAGCAGAAGTACGCTGTCTGCATTCTTTACATGACGGAGGGACGGCTCATTCTTCTCAACACCAACTGCGGGTCGGAAACACTTTTTTTGGATTAGTCCAGTGCTGTGGCTATCAAATCAATGCTTAAACGTGTTTTTTTTCCTAGTGTAACTAATTAACTGGACCCCATTTTGAATCCCAAATCCAACCCTAAAATTGACTATCTATGGACACGAGTTTCACTTTAAACTCCGCAGACGTCTTAGTGACAAACTGTACTGAGTTGATAGGACGTGGAGTATCAACAAAGGATTATCCAAATTAGGTGTGACAAGCTGCCCAGTGCGGTTTCAGGTCTCTTTTGTAGTTTGCAAGCCTTAGCTATAATGACTTGTATTTCCTCACAGCACTGGGAAGCTGTAAAGACCCACATGGACATGCATGTATGATGCTGTCTGATTTAAACTGAACTGTGTTATGTTGTTGTTGTGGACATGCAGGTGTCCATCACAGAGCCCCAGCATACCGCCGAGCTTCTTTCAAGACACCGCTCCAGTCATTTTGGAAACACATCCGACATCGTCTCCACATCACAGATTGTGATGTATCCTGTAAGCAGGTTTGTCATCCTGCTTACAGGATGATATCCTGCCTGATGGAAATCTATCATTTGTGTCTTCTTCTAGGTTTCAAAACCTTTCATTTCTGGGTGTGAGGTGCCATAATAATCACAGATAAACACAAACCTCTTCTTACAGCCTCCTCTCCCTCCTTCAATATCACACTCATTTTTCACCTTTGACTCGTCATCCAGTCTCTTATTATAAACAAGCACTCTGTCAATGTGGCTATTATCGCCTCACCTCCTAGGCTAGATTACCTTTGGCACCCCAGTTTTACTATTACCCCTGGAAAGAGAGGGAGTGAAGGAGCGCGTCGGCAGACAGTATGTTATGAGGTGAAGTGCAATATACAGGCACACACACATGTGCCTGTGCATTGACGTACTTTACATGTGCAGAGTAAATGTAGTCATTGAAGCTCCTCTAAACGCAGCAATGTAAATAAAAATTACCATTCCTCATTCATGTCTTTCATGTAATATTTGTCGAGAATTAAATTATTTATAAAATTAGATACATTGGTTCTTTGGGTTCCTGGAGGAATCAAAGCATTTCTGAACAACTTGAAGCATTATTAACAAGAACAACATGACGTGCAGCTAATTCCTCCCTGTGAGGGGGTCTGACATCAAAGAGCTCTCACAGTGGGGGTTTACCACAGCCGTACATCTCTGGTACAAAGGTAGTCAACATGGCACCCACCAACACCAGGAAGCCTCTCCTATCAATAAGCTTCCCACCTATCTGAGCGGGTGAGGAGAAAATCAGCTGCCACAAAAGATAACATGAAATGTTGTTGCTAATTTCAAAGTATAGTGTCGCTGCTGACCAGTAAGGGCTCCCCTTGGACTAGATCAAGAGTCAGAAGCAGATGTGAATTACTGATTAGACACATCATGTTTTACTTAATATTAATGGACATTCACTACTTCCATCACTGCTGCCTCATGGAGTCCTTCGTGTTCTTAGTGTGTTATCAGCAGTACATTCATGACAGGAAGCTCTTTCAGTCACACACCTCTTGTCGTTTCTTAACAAAATACAGCCAACTCACCTCAGTTGAGGGTTTATTTGGAATCAATAGAACACAAACACACACACACATTTTCATCTAGACATAATTAAATGTCGCCGCCTGAAGAAATTGCCCTCTTTGAGAAGTTGGGCTAATAAGGGACGCACAAATGTTGAGAAAACACGAATAGAAAACACAGCCCCCAGAGCAGATCCTGGACAATTTCATCATAAATTACTTCCCTGCACAAAGTTCATCTTTGAGTCACCCAGGAGAGCCTGCTGCATGATGGCAAAGAATAGCTTCTCTAAGAACAAACTGGCTAGAGGTGAGAGTTGGAACAGAAGCACTTTGTTCGACGCATGCACAGCTCTAAGACGCAGCGACAGTAGACGGGAATAGACAAATGCATGTAATTATTGAGCAATCTGTATAGCAAGCTTTAAGGCTGGTGAGGAGAGAAAGCAAGCATGGCTGCAGCTTCAGCCTCTTGGATCTTCAGGCCAAACTCTCTGGCAAGTCTGTAATTGCAGAAATGAAGAAAGATGGAGCCATTCAGTGAAAGGCCACTGCTTTGGATTAAAATGCATGAACAGCTGTTGCTATTATGCATGGTTCTTTGGGTTTGCTGGTGCAAGGCGCTTCTTCAGCAAAGCCTACAGCCTCGTACAATACATTAACATTTGCAAAGTAGCACACAAGGCATGTCAAAACCACAGAGAGCTATAGAATTAAAAGGTCATCATAGTTTTGTATTTCTTTATCATTAACCTTTTGTTACCTGTGAAAACAGATGTTTGAATTCACATTCAAGTGAGGCAAATAAAGGACTATGAAAATACGATGCAAGACAACAGGAGTGGGAACATCATGGTTTATGTCAGGGACTGGGATTAGCATTTTAGGTGAACCAGGAGCAATAAACGTTTGGCAAAAGTAAAACCAAATAGCATTTTTATAACAAAGCTGCTCGCTCTTGACTTATTGGCAATTAATTTTTTACTATCCCAGCTTATATTACAGCTACTCTCCTCTCTCCGGTCTACCAAGAACTTGCTTCCCTATCATAAACATGCGTATATCATATAATGCTATATGCATGACAAAAACAGCAAGGTAGCTCATGCTAAAACGGACATGCTGATACCACAGCTTTTTACATGTCTTTTACAGTTCGAAGTATAAATCACTATACTTTCAGAATTACCAGATCAAGCTGTCACTAAGAGCCTGTTGTAATATTCAGTAGGCTCTGGCTGGACTGTGCATGATAGATACGGTTGTGGCAGTAGGAAGCATCTTTCAAAGCAAACCTTTTTTGCTTTCTTAATGTTTAGATATAGTTTTTCTTCAGTGGTTCCTATCCTACTTTTCCTGCTGCTGCTTCCGCCCAGATCTCCAAAAATGTACTCGTGTTGTACTTCTCGACAATGCCTCAGCTGGCTGCCCTGATTGAATTCCTAAATTGATGAGCAATCTGCAGCTCGAGAGTGTATTCTGAGAAGACTCAGACTTATATGCTACTGCAAAGTTAAATAACTTAGCAATTCAATGTTGTACATTTTTAAGATATAAGACAGACGCATAAATACATTATGACATTAAACACAACTCAAGGAAAAGAGGAGCTTTTGGTCCCACTGTGCAGTGTTGGGAAAAAAAAAAAAACATGCAATAAAATACCACATCAAATAAAACATGCAGCATCTTCACCAACGGCAACTTAACATTCAAATATGCAAGATACACTTACAGCTGTGGACTACTGTGTTCTCTGTATGCCTTTTCATATTTATTTAGTTGTTCCATGTAGCTCTAATCTTAACCATGTAGCTCTAATCTTAAATACGTTTTATCTGCATAGCCAGTGGGAAAAGAAGTTGGGTTTGAAGACGTGCAAGTGAAGTGAATGTCTTTCACCATAAACATCACTGTGATGTCTGCCTGAAAACAGAAGAAGCCTGAAGAATTGAGGGTAAGCCTGAAAATCAATACAATCAGAGGTAAGTGTTTTTCTTTTCTTTCAAATGAGATAACCAGAGCTCTCCTGATGAATATCCATTTTCCATTACGGTGAAACTGTAAACAAGATCATTAAAAGCAGTGAAATTGAATAAAATGAGTGAAAACTGCTGGTGGTTAAAAAAAGAGAGAATTTGTCTTTTATGATCCGCAAGTAAAGGTATTTTAGGAGTGAGTGGATTCTGTGATCTGTACACATTTATATGTTGACTTCAGAGGTATGAGGGTCTAAAAGCACTGTATTAAAGACTGAATTCAAAATGTATTAAGTTCTCAAGTGTTTCTCAACAATTATACTGATTGCTTTCACATCAAAAACAAATGCATAATTATGGAGATTCCCTCCAGTGTTAGTCATAATTCAGGGCAATCAAAGCACTTGTCAAAAAAAGCCCCAGTGTGCCTCGCTGCTATAAAATCATTACCCTTCAGTAACTCAAAGTAAGCAAACAAAGGGAAAACAGGCCACTGGGGCCAGAGCTTGCGATAGCCAGCGTGGAATCCTCTCTGGTGATTTATTTGACAGGGCCCCTGACAACTTTCTTGCAGAATCCCAAAGTGTGCTATCTACTAATTGAGCCTGTGTCAGTGCAGGGGAGATTAAGCGTCCGCAGCTGCCCGCTGAAACGTCTTCCCCAGGCCCAGCTGTGAGACACAAATCAAAGGCCCCGGCGCTGAGACGAACCGGCACGACACAGAGCCCACCTCCATGCAAACACAAAGCTCAGCACTTACGTCCTGCCATGATTACTTGCCTGGTGAATATCTCCAATATCACGCCCTACCGTGACTGTTCGCCAAACCTGATCACTTCATACGCTTCACTGTTTATTCAGATCAATTCTAATACCCTGGTGGAATTTGAGAATGTTTGCTTTAAAGATCCACAGTGACCACAGCTGCAGCTCTGGTCCCCTATGAGTCAAACAATGCAGCGTGCACTTGGCACACTATTCATAGACTTTACTTATGAACGTGGCTATGATTGCCTCTTGACTCCTTGTCCTTCATAAATGGTCTTGCTGTGTTTTTCTCCCCAGGCTCTGTTGCAGGAAAAAGCCTCCAGTAGACCTCTGGGCTCGCTCTCAGCTCCCCACATCCTCAGTTAAAGGCCCGTCGTCCTCCCACTGCCTCTGCTTGTAAAAGCCCTGTGTGGTCTCAGCACTTAACTAGTGGCCATGGCCTGGCTCCACCATGTGAGGCTCCTTGCTGCAGAGCCAAGGATTAACAGAAATGGGTCTCTTATAATTATACCGTCATGATTCCAGGCCTTTCCTGCTGGTCCTTTTAATTAAGTAGATAATTTTTCTCTGGGGAAGAACAGCTTTAACATACTTACCGGCTATTTCAAAAGGAGACTTTTCTCAGAACTGAGGCAAAGATCTTCTTAATCAAAACTATTATTTTGTTACGAATGAATCCATATAATCACATTTGTGCGCACGCCAGCAGCACATGTGATGGAAACAAACATTCATTGGTGGCGTTATGCTAATGTGAGCGTTGGAGCGTTTACTTTGTCTGCCCTCACCTCAGCGATGACTGTAAAAAGCTGCCCTATCTCTGAAGGATGGAGGTGAATCTCCGAGGGTAATAGGGTCTTCTGTCACTCATGCCTGTGTGAGTGACAGTGACACGTCTAATAATGAGAGAAATGCCTGGTCACCCTCACATTCAACCATTTCACTGAAGGACCCTATCTCTGCTATTCGGTGGGCTGTCATGCACCCATGCAGCACCCCACCATGCTCTAGGGAGGCTTTATAATTCAAATGGAACACTATAATGGCCTTTACAGTGACAGCATTCAGATAGCTGCTTGTCCACAGCTTGGCTTACTGCCCATTAATTTCAAACCCCCCACAAATGCAACTCAAAACCTTTTTATGATATACACCAGCAAGAACAGAAACAGCAATGGATACGGCCATTTGGAGACAAAAGATATTCTCTGGGCCAAAAAAAGAAAATCATGAGTCGACATAATTTCTGATTTTCCACTCAGCTTGAGTACAAATACTTACTTCATACCAATCTAGAGAAAAGCTGAAATAATAAAATGCAGAACACTTCAGTGTCAAAACTTTATGGGCTGAGTTACTGCCACGATTAAATGTTACACACACTACTGAGAAAAAAAAAAAAAAAACAGCACTTTCTGTATCACAAACTGGCAGAGCCAGATATCAGTTATTGAGGCTATGATGGAAGCCATTGACCTTCCAGAGATGATATGTGGACTTACAATACAGTGCCCTGTCACCTCTGAGAATATTAGTTATCAATTCTGACTTTAAATCTCTCAGGTCAGCATATATGTCATCTAAGCGGTAGAGCGGCGGTGATGGATGTTAAAAGAATAGCGGGCTACACTCTTTGTTTTGGAGCTCATCTGATGATTCTCTTACAGCCTCTTAAGCAGGTTATGATCCATTTTTCACGTCTTATACTAAGACAGGATATATTAAATCCATTTACGGCATAATTGCTGATTCCATTAAAGAAGAGATTATGATATTAATAAAATCAGATTATTTTCAAGGCTGATGTACCTCAAAAACGAGACACACACACACCAGAGCTGGAATAACGGGAAGCTGAACACACAGATGAGCTGCTTTACCTCAGTGTGCATATAAACAGGTTGTTGCCTTGCTTTTTTCTTTTGCACTACACTGAATAATTCTATAAGCCATATGTTTGGTTGGAAGGTTGCCAGAGGGACGAGGTGTTTGGTCACAAGATCTGTGGTCAGCGTGGTGTAATCCAACCAGAAGCCAGAGTTCAAGACGGCCAATGTGTTTACTCAATGTATGCCTGGGGAACATGAAAGCTGGGTTTGCTACCATTTAGGTTTGGCATTGAAAGGCTATCTGTAGCCAAATGCAGTGTTTGGCTTATGATCAACTCATGATCATCTCTGTGCCATGCCATCTGATATTTTGCATTTTCAGCCGTGGCGATGTGATCTGATTGCAAAATTGGTCATGCTTTACTAAAAGTTGGGCGAGTGGGTGGTGAGGAGGCACAGACACCATTGAGAGATAAGGTGAGTGCCGGGACATGCGATACAAGATTATACCCAGTCTACACTTACTTTGAAAGCGGAAAAATATTATCATTATCCTCATTCTCCATTGTTGGACACATAATAATAACGCAATAACGACGAGAGAAAATAGTGCTGGATTTCATCTGTACACAGACGCTGAGTGGATGGCAAACTTCAGAATGAGTCATGATGTTTTCTGCACAAAGACAAACACAATGTGCGCGACTGCATTTACACCTGGCAGGGCTCCAAGTGCAATGTAAACCAGACAACCTCTGGAAGTGATCTAGCAGACTGAATAATAATCAGATCGCACAGGCTTTACACCTGGCATTAAATCTAATGTATCCTTCTGCAGATTTATCATGGACGCACAAGTTGTATTAGCTTACAATAGCTCGTGTTTAATGCAGCATACATACTGTACAGTGTAGGTAAAAATGAATGGTGAAACTTTGACCTGTCTCCATTTGCAACACGAAGCATCAAATTTGAAACCCACAATACTAACGTGTCCTGCTGTAGTATGTAAACTCTGAAGCCCAATTCACTGCAGTGATGTCCATGCATAAGCATAATGCACCACTCTTCTTAATGCAAAGGCTACAAGCCTTTCCAGTGTGCGATCCTGGCATTTGGCGTTGGCACTGGGGACTTAGTCAAGAGAGAAAGGGGCAAACACAAAGCTGGCCAGCACAGAGACCTGGCACAACCTTGGTAAACACCAATCAGACTGGAAGTACCAGTGCAGCTCACAGACAGAGACCAGAGGTTTGGCTCTTTTCTCTCTCTCACTCTCTCTCTCTCTCTCTCTCTCTCTCTCTCTCTCTCTGAGAGATGCTAGTTTGAGTATGAGTTCTCACATATAATAGTGTAGAATTCAAGGATAAATGAATGAATGCCTTTGGTATATTAGACTGTTGTTCAGTCATAAGAGGCACTAATAGCTCAGAAACTGAAAGGCCATTCACTATTAACATTATGAGTCCAATTCTTACAATGGCCCAGATGAAGGAAAGTAAAACTCTAATTTAGCTGGCCACAAGTGATTTTTTTTCTCATCTGTATCCATTTAATAGTCTTTTTGGCTCACCACCACTGAAAATAGGTGATGAGTGCAGCTGAGGGAAGTGTTAATACAAATTAGGCAGCACAGAGATGAGTCCCCTGCTTTGGAGGGAATGGCAGGATGTAATTTGATTGTTCATAATCAATGCCAGGCACAACGACCAACTGATATTTTATTCTTACCTCTCCTTCAGCAGCACCGCAGCTGCAGCTGGGCTACACGAACACCTCAGGCCACAAAATCACCAAAATCTGTCGGTTACATCCAAATAAGTTTGCACTACGGGATTCTGCCACCACATGCATTTGCACTAGGAGGTGTTGACCAACCTTACACCAAAGCTGCTCATCTTTGAGATATGTGACGACAGGTCATGTGAAGTTCAACAGAGTAAGAGTTCCTCAACAAAGAACTGCTGGACGGGCACACATCTACATAAACCTTGATCCCCTGCAAGGACACTTTTCCACACATCATGAGCTGTTCCAGTCTCACTCAATTCACCATGGCTCAGACTCCGGAGATGTCAGCTGTAAAGTTAATTAGTCAGTGTGAGCGAGAGCCCAACAACAGCACTTTGCAGTAGCACCAGAATGCTGATATTAAGCTTCTCTGCTGTTATGTTAGGACTTGCCGTCTGGTAATCACAACTCTTTCAAGCCAACGCGCATAACACAGCAAGAAACTTCGGCCGGCATTAGTCTGTGGAGTTAGACAGAAAATAAACCTCAGTTTTGCACAGATATGACCCAAAATTGGTGCATTTTTCATTACTGGGAGCAGTATCCAGTATTTATGCAGTGGCATTTCAAAATATTTATCCTGGAAACTGAAATGAAAAGCAAGTTTTTTTCTGTATCTAACCAGTGAAACAGTGAGGACACTCAAGCACAAACATTCCTTTAAGTTATATTAAAAAGCTAAAATTTTAAAACATGTACAAATACACACCTGCACCAGAGTTTCAACATCTCTGCAGTAAAGCTTTGCAGCTGTTGGTAGCATTTATCAATATTCATCAATCCACCATTAAGTTTTCAAGCTTATTCGGTCAGTACATTCATACATTAGGTTACTTATCACTGCCTGATATATGGGCACATTTATGCTGCTGAAAATATGACCAGCACAATAAAGTCTGATGGAATGTTTGATGGAAAACAACATTTAACCACCTTTACAAGTCACCTACACACTAATACCTCACCTCACCTCCCCCCAAACTGATATGTAAAAGATAATATATTATTTTATTGATCCCACGCCAGGGAAATTACATCGTTACAGACTGCAATAACAGCAAGAATAAAGAATGAGACGTCTAAAAGGAACAAACAGACAATAAAAAGGAATCCAGAATAAATCAATTATATATAAATGAACATTATACAGAAAAAGTGTATAAAAGAAATGTAAAGAGTGAGACAAAGAACTACACATACATGAAAAAGTTTTTAATGATATGATGCCAATAAAGCATCTGCTGTGTCGCTATCTTTTATTTGTCTAATATTTCTTTTGCATTTTTCCTTTCTTTCTCTGACAAAACACAATCAAACAAAAGAAACTTTGGCAGTACTTATTACTACAAATAGATGCTAATAGTCTATTATAGGTGGATTTAAAAAAAAAAAAAAAAAAAAAAAAAAAAACATACCAACACATCCAAATTTGGTTTCAAGGTTCAAAATTGTTTAAAGCATAACACTGATGTGTGTGACCAGCTGTGTTTTACTGTCATTTAAACTGTGTAATTACATTCATTTGAATTAGTGGGAAACACTAAACAAGAATACTCATTACATAGTCCACTGCTCCACTGCAGCTCTGCTCTGCTAATAACTGTTATATATATGGTTATGGTATATATGTATATACAGTTTAATGTGTATATACATATACAGAAAAATGCCCAGTATGAGTACTGAAACCAAACCAAATGACCGCATGTTTCTTGTTCTTATTCTTTTACTGTACACTGACTACAGATACTGTAAATCCAACCATGCATTCTCTCTAGATACGTGCCCTTTGCACTCCTCAGCTTGCCTCTTCCACTCCTATGGCCCGTCTGAGTGCAACGAGTGTGTCAACTTTCAGCTCTGCTTAAAATACATCTATTCATCAGGACCTAGAAATCATATTTTGGTTTGTTTGTTTTCCTCTCCTTCACTCTAATTTGCAGTTTCTACAATGCTGTTATTTCTTACATGTTGTGTTAATGTTTTGATCCAACTATGTATGATGATTTTGTGTAATCCAGTGGGCTGAGTACAGATCATTTACATTTTTATAAATGTTACTTTTGTAAATAATACTAGTACCAGGAGAAGTAGTAGTGGTCAAAAACATCAAAACAAGTTGTATTGTGAGGTAATAATAATAATAATAATAATAATAATAATAATAATAATAATAATAATAATAATAATAATAATAATACCATCCTTCATCCTCAACTTTTTATATTTAAGAGGAAAGCTGAGGGCAAGTTACAGCAAAATGGTTCCTGTGGAGACAACAAGCCAAACAGAAGAGAACAAATGTCACTGGCTGGTCAGCAGTCATTTACTGGTGAGATGCCATAACTGATATACTTTGTTTGAGGCTGCCTCCAATGTTTGTCTGGTGCACAGCTATACTGGCCCTCCCATATTAATGAAAGGGGTAGCAACATACTGGGCCTCTAGCCAGGGATTATGCCGGGTTTAAGACAGCGACAGCCTGGAAAGCTCGCCAGGTCTTTTCCAAGTCTATGCAATCTGCAATGCAAATCAATCAAGAGTGTGTGGCCAGTGCAGCAGCACTGCAGGGACAGCCTGACTGTGAGCAGTCAGTGTTGAAATGATCTCTTTTTTCCTGAGTAGCCATCCCTCTCTGTCAGGTGCCATGGCCATCTCGCTGCCATCGCTCTAATTAGATGGGGATCCCCAGAGCAGGCATTGTGATGGAGGACAGGAACACCAATATACTGGCTCATCTCAATCAGAGAAAAGGAGGAAGCTGTGAACCATGATTTCTTTTTACAAAATTTTGCATTACAGCTGGCAGCAAGATCAATGCTAAATGTAGTACAGACAGCACAGTCAGTCACTGAAGGCGGTGCCTTACTATACATTTAATGATAATCAGGGAAAAAACATTGTGTCTGTTACATTCACGTATGGCTGTAATAGAGCAAAGTGACATGACAATTTTGCGACAGAAGCATTGCTTTTTTTGTTTGGTTGGTTTGTTTTTGTGAATTCACTGGTGCAGACTTTGGACAGCCCAAATGCAATATGAAGCCATTTAATGTGCACTATTTAAAGCTGATGTCAGCTGTCCGACTGAGATTAGTTATCTTGCTATTGCTAATATACAGTCCTTACAATAGGCGGCTCTTATTTGGTGAAGTTAGTGACTAACTAGTTAGCAACACAGCTAGTCAACTACAGTATATTAAATACATCTTAGGAATCATTGCTGAAAAGTGATCGTGCGCTACACACAGTGACAATAATTAGTCCTGCTATTAAACATTCTTATACTGCTGCAGTCAATGCAAAACAAGAGCATTCTCTCATTTTGCGGCATCACTGACTAAGACATAGGAATTTATAATGCGTGTAATTATGATATAGGCAAATATTTACATGCTAGAATTAACTGCACATTGCTCAATACAGCAGACCAGTTTTACAGAAACTGCCTGTTAGCACTGCAGAGCAGCAGAGGAACGGGGAGTCTAACCAGCAAATGCTCAAATCTGGCATCTGGCGCTTCAACACTGAACGGTGTTGATATATCAGCTCTTTATTTCAGTGAACTTTATGTTCTTTGGAAAAATCTAACCTCTCATGAACATCTCATTTGCGGAATCATGGGAGGTTATGTGAGTCTGCCACTCAAATAACACGCAGAGCATCGCAACAAAGTTAAAACAGCTGCCACTGAACCTCCTCTGTAACTACTTTTATCCTGAGAAATGATGTGTATATCCGTCTCCATCTCAGCAGAGCAAAAGATGAGCCAGGCATCCTGGTTACAGACTAAATGGTAATCGTTCCTATTTCCATTCACATTGCATTTACTAAAACCAGGTATGAGGCAAGCTATTCATTTCTCCTTTCCTCCGATCTGTCTGTCAGATCATTGCTGCTGAAGCTCGGCAGAGGGGAAATGGGGGAACGATGCAAAAAGAAGATGATCAAATCCAAGGGTGATTCTTGTGTCGTTTCACTTAAGAGTAGATTTATCCTGGTCCTGTTGCTATGGTTGCAGTGCAGCAGAAAAAAAAAATTGGGAGGCAAAGTGTAAATCCCTTCATTGATCATTTGGTTACACTTTCATCATATCTGGTGGTTAAGGTGAAATGTGTTATTGGATTGGTGGCCTTACAACAAGCTAGATTAAAAGGCTCAATAAAAGTGGTGACATCAAAGGTGAGAGTCCCGACTTCCCATGAGCTTACAAGGGCTGAAATATGTTATTTAGTGCAATAAAGCATACACAAGAGGGACAACAAGAAGGGATAAAAGGAAACATTTAGTAACCTATTTATTAAATAAATGTAATATTGGAGTATATTTGTGACAGGACTGGAGGGCAGGCATAATGAATGGGTTCTCTGAAGTCATTTAGAACAGATAAAAACTAGTTTAGTTTAATTAGATTTTCAAATGGGTGGGGGTGTTGTCCCAGTTCTGAGACTGAACAGTCTTTGTGAAGTTGCATTTAAAAGCTTGGGTGCATAGGCTACTCTAAAATACATGGTAATTGTGTATTTTAATAAGCTTGAGAAGCGTGAGGCAAAACAAGCTGAAACCCATCTGCATGAGCAATGAGCTCGACCAATCATATCCTTTGTGATGCCATGCTGTACTCACTGCGCCGTGCACATTATAGTATCACAGAAACCAAGGTTATTCAATCAGATTGTTCTATAGTTAGCATGTGAAAGCATGTAAAAGCTTTGCTGCTCAGATTTCTAGGGATAATAGTCATCTTGGATCACCACTCAGCACACTATTCTTCATGACTTGGCAGCTCATTTAATGATGGCATTCATTTCAGAACTGAAGAAAGTAAGATTTTGGGGGTTGTTAGGGTCGTACTCAGGTTCTTCATTCAGTTCATAGAATATAATACATAGAAATCCATGAAAAAGTCAGTATTTTTGCATTGCTGTTTTTCAAATATGAGCAAAACGCAAACATAATACAAATATACAGACTATGTGTCCTGTTTGTTTTTGTTTTTTAATCCTAACGTGCTCCAGTGAAGGGTACAATAACAGGCTGTGCCTCCCCCATGGCCTGTAAATCGAGTGGATGATTGGAAATCACTCCAAAGTGATGCCAGACAACCGCTCGTCTGCACTGAAGAAAAGTATCGCAGCCAGGATATGGAGTCTAATAGTAGGCTAAAGGCACACAGAATAGACGAGCGTGTCCTCAGTCAGTGATGCCCACCTGATTTTGAGCGTGCTTTTTTCAAGTATCCATGTTACGAGCCTTAACAACAGAGCTGACAACAGAATGACTGTCGGTGGAGACGAGAAAACGAGCCCGTCATTGTGTGGCGCTCAGTGGACACTTAGCTGAACTACATGCCAATCAATGAACACAATTAATGTTCTAATGAACAGCAGGCCCTGATTCAGCTGCTGATGCTTTAATTGGATAGAAGAAAAGAGGGAGAGAGGATGACCCTTTCAATGACCCTTATCAATGGAGCTGTGCCTGGAGCGCGACCTTATGAATGACCCCGGTGTCAGAGGTTGATCAGGACAACCCTGCTTAACCCCTGCACACATCAGCCCATGAGGCCATTTAGCATCATTTGAAATCATATGTCAAAAGGCTGCTAGCATCTGGGAAGCATTTCTTCAATAAGATTAAAAGAAAAATTAGCCATGACAAGTAGATCGGTGGCCCCCTCACCCACAAGTGTATTCTGTAAAACCCAAAGCCTGGAAGCCTAAACCTGCACAAGCAGGAGAGAAATAAAAAGCTGTGGTGCATGCAGACAGGAAGCGTCATTCACAACTGAGCAGCCAAACTGCTTAACGAAGACAATGTATGAAAAAATGCTCAAAGGTAGTATCATAGTACTACACTGCAACATTTTAATGCTATTCTGAATTTTATTCTGTGATTGTTTCAGCCATGAAACAACGCTGCTGAACACTTAACATCCTGTCTATCATTATCAGGCAAGTTACCTCATAAACTGGGTTTTCAAATGCTAAATTATCATTTCATGCTGCTTCATAGCTAAAACCTGACAGTGAAACACTAATACTTGCAACTTCTGGTGCCTATCCTACGCAGTATAAATGTCTGCTATCACAGCATTTACCTCATCATATCTATCTTGCTAGTTTATCTTGTTTTCTCTTGTTTTTCTCTTGTTTTCCTTTGCTGCTGGTCTCTGAGGTAACCAAATATTATTTGATTGTTCGTCTACATTGACAAATAGTGTCTTGTGTCTTATGTCATTGCGATCTTATCAATTTTCAATTGATGGAGAGGCTGATTTGACGGGTACAAATGCCAAAGGTCTGCAGAGAAGAAAATGTCTTAGGCATCATGTTGACCATACTCAAACAGATACAAGCTGTAGAAGCAGCGGGTAGCTCACCTTAGAGAATATCACCAAACACAGAATTTCATTTCTACATACTGATTGGCCAGGAAAACAAAACTTGAAGTAGTGTTAGTCTTAAATCTAAGGCACTGGATTATTGAATGAATTTGCTAATAAATGAGAGAGAAAGTTAAGTCAGTAATCTTCTTTGACCTAGCCAACTGCCTTTACGGGGGAATAAGAGGTCTTTGGGTTTAAACAGCAAAAGAGAGAGTAATTACATGCACAAAGTCAGACTGGCCTCAGAAAATTTCAGGATGACTTAGCAGGTGCTAATGGGATGTTTGAGAGCTTAGGCTTTGTGGAGTGGAAGCAACCATCTCAGACAGTGAGCTGACTGGAGCACGAAAAGACACCCGGCCACTCACTGATGCTGTGACTGACGCGAGCTGACAGTCAGCCACAGACTGGCCACTCAGGCCGCCGAACAAAACCTTACTCCAGAAGTAAAATGGAAAACAGACGCGACTGGCCAGACAGACAGCAAATTTTTCAAACGGCGGAGAGTCGAGGCTTGTCTAACACGAGCCATCCTCCTCCGACGGAGAAGAAGAGGAAGAAAGCTACGGCTCTTTTGTGCTACAGTTGTAATTTCAGAGTGCTTAATAACCATCCAGAGAACTGAAATCCATGCTAGCATGCCGGCACGGAGGAAATCTGATTTCTTTCACTTACAGAATAAGTCATTGGCACAAGTAATTGAGCGCCGTTGCAGGATTTTGACAGGATAAGATGTGAAAGAAGTGTTGTAGATCACACTGTGCGCAGCCCTCTCAAAAGAAATGAATCATTTCTGACGTCTAAGCCCCCTGCCCTGTTTTTGGTGTGTTGATATGTCCAGATATGGCATTCTATGTAGTGTTTTGATTATTCAACTTCCCATGAGCTGCTGTGACTCATGATGTCTCTCTGTGTACTCGAAAACACATTTTTGACTCATCCTGTCGTCAATCAATACTGTTAGTACAACGCCAGTCCAGATACAGTGAAAAATGCTGCTTCTGGACTGTAGAGTGATGATGGCTACAATATCCCTTGTCACAGGCCATTTGCAAAAAGTGTTGTATAAGAAAACAGGGGAAAAGCAGTTCAGCAGCGACGCTAGCAAGCTGTTGCTGAGGCCATTATGCATTAAGTATGCCATGTGTTTCTCTAACTGAAGAAACCCAAGTGCTTAGATGAGGGAACAAATTGCTTGTATCAATATGCATAAAGCACAGCGAAAGTGAGAATGGCAATGTTAATTATTTACAGAGGAAAACGTTGCCCTGTTGCTTTCACTGACAGGTCAGACTTCAAATGCTGAGACACTTAACGTATGCTGCTGAAAAAACCATTAGCGCCTCATCCCTGCTGCTCAATTAAGAACTCAGTATAACATCCTGACTGAAAAAGAAGAAGCCATCTCACTTTTGAGGAGGAGACATTTAAGACCGTTTCTTGTAACACACATCATCGCTTAGCTAAATAGGTCGAGCCAATACAGGAGACTGCTGGCTTTGAGATCTCCTGTTCACCTAAACTACCCTTATGAGGCAACATTTCTGACAACCCTCTTGTCAAAAGAAACAAGGTGCGGCTCCTTCAGTTCCTCTGCTTTTGGTCCCCACCAGCCCCTGAGGGAAATATCTGGCTCTTTCGCAGCTAAATGCTCCTCTGTATTTGCCTATGAGTGTTTGGTGCTGAGCACACAGCGTACAGTTTTAGGAGCTTTCTTTCTGAAAACAGCTGCCAGCCTGAAACAGTGTTATGAGAGTGACGAGAGTGAAGTCAACAGTAAAGTCGCAGGCTGGTCAGCTACACGTCGAGCTGAAACTCATTCTAAAGCTCAGGAAAGCAGAGGGGATTCGCAGATGCAGGTAATAATTCTCTGTAGGCTCATCACTACGAGTGACCCACTAGTAAACACGAATAAGTAAATTAACGACAAGTGTTGCTGTTTTGGCTGAGTTTAAGGAGTAGAACAGGTTTAGTGTTTTCACAAATAGAAAAACCTTGTTTTGTTTGTTATTTCTGTTCAGTGAAAAGCAACTAAGCTGACATGTAGCTTGAAATTGTTACCTCCAGAATCACAGGCAATGTCTCTAACATCAAACCGGCCCAGCCAGCCTCCCTCACCTATCTGACTGGCTGTGGCTGAAATTTTTGTGAAGGATTAAGAAAGACATGGTGTAATGGTTTTTGTATTGCTTCCTGCAAATTGCCATTTGTTGAGGTTGAATTACATAGTTTTTGTCTATTTCTTTTTCACTTTGCCGTAACCCAGTGTGTGTGTGTGCGGCCAAACTTGTTCCAATAAATAGCCTCCTCCGACCAGCAGGAGTGGAGAAATCATTTATTTTATAGATTTCCTGCTTTACCATCAAGGATTACCCTCTTAACCTTAGCCTCTTGCTTCCTTATTGGCTTAGCTATTGATTGCCCTCCATCCTCTCTACAGCTTTCAAGGTGACCCATAACTAATAAACACTGGTGGAAAAGTGTGCCATGAAGCAACCTAAAAATATGTCTGTGTTTGCTTTTGTCACTATCTATGGCTGTTGATATAAAAGCTTATGTTATTGAACCTTCATTGAGCTGTGGGGATATCTTTCATTGACCGTACCAAACAAAGGTTGATTGATTTATTCAAAATAGCCTGCTCGAAATGACTCCTATAAAGGTCCTCTCGTACTTCAAACGTTAACAACTATGTCAGATTAAAGTTTCTGCATGTAAACAGCTCATTTCAGTGCAAAAGCATTGACAACACCCGAGCTGGTTAAAGTGATCTTGCGCCCTGTGTCCCTGTGTTTGCTTCCAAAGAGGGTCACACTGAGGAGCGTGATGAAGAGGGAACATCTGTGTCTAAAGTGTTCCTCCATTATCCACCCATTGTGAAGGATTGGCACCTGAGCAAACAAAGAGCTTCCATTATGCCATATTCACCAGAATCTCTACAGCACCTTTACACGCTGAGAGTGAGACTGAGAGAAGGGTAGAGAGCGGAAGAAGAAAGGGAAATATTGTATGGGAGCTCTGAATCTGTGAGTCTAGTGTGCTTCTTAAACAAAACTAACAATGACCGTTAGTTACGAGAAACCTTTTGCTCACCGTCATTCCAGCTAAAACCTCTCCCACCTAAATGGCTCTTAAAGCTGAGAGTAAGGAAGACACGGCTGTTTGTGTTGTTTTGTACAACTCTACAGACCCCCCCCCCCCCCCCCCCTTTAAATGAGCACTTGACCTGCTTCCACACATTGGAGTGTCCTTTCCAGGGTAATGGTATTTTGCATAATGACATTACTAAGCTCAAAGCATGAAATCGCTCTGCTTCAGTCCACTTTTGTAGGGGCATAAAAAATGTGTGTGTGTCTGAGTGTGTGTGTGTGTGTGTGTGTGTGTGTGTGTGTATAAGGGCTCACATGGGGGATGGGTGTGGAGCAGGCATGTAAGATGGTCAAGCAAAAACAGATTTCTCCAATTTCATCTTCTCTGACTGCACAGATTAGTTAATGAGAAGGGGAAGGGAACGTCACAGTGTTTGGAAATTACAAAGCCTGAATCCAGCTAGAAAAACAAACAAAAAAAAAACTAACTTTATAATAAATCGTTTTTTGCGAGCCAAGAGAGTTTGGAGAGTCCCAGATGTCATCCAAGTTGTTCACAAGCCAACATTTGTAGCTAACAGTTGATAAGGAGAAGGATCTAAGAATATCAGCCAGGGTCTTATCAGGCTCTAGTTGAAGATTAAACCCTGGCTGTCAATGAAATGAGTGATTCCAGAGTGTCCTATCTTTGCCTAAACACACCACAGGGAGCCTGGGAGAAGACCCTGACCTCACCCCTTTTGGACCCTCTGTGCCCTGAACTGGGATCCCTCAGGCCAGCTGCGACATTGATCTTTCAGTCTAAAATTTCAAGGGCTGAAAAACAATCTCCCTGTTGGCAAATGGATGGCACGGTAGCCCATCTCGGGGGTCGTCGGTTCAGCGGGAGACTGGAGGACGTGTGGACGGGTGGTGAAGGGCAGGAATGCTGAATAGGCAGATGAGATAGAAATGTGTCCAGCAGGCCGTCTCGAGAGAGATCTGATGGCTCTGTCTCTGACCAGGTGAAGAGGTCATCGTCACTCTGGCCCTCTAACATTCCCTCGCTCTGCATACAGCAACTTAAGTGGGATTGTCCTGAATTACTGTACGTGCCAGGATGCAGCGCAGCATACTAATCTCCTGACAAATACATCAGTGTCCATAACACTCAGAAAACGGGACTGCATCAGCATGAAACATCACAACTCAGAGCAAGCCACATACGTGAGCTGAGAGCTTTTCAACAACACTGAACTTTAAAGACTTCTTTTCGTTGCATTCTTTGCTCAGAAATTTCATCAAGGCTAAAGACAACGGCTCTGGTGGCAACCCCAGGTCTAAGATTCAAGGAGAAATTAAAATGCTGGCTTCTCTCTCATCCTGCCCTCTCTGAAACTCCCGTCAAAATGATTACCCTGTCATTAGCTGAGTAGTCTGAATTTGTTACACGTCTCTGCTGCGTGGTCGCCAACATTTCACCAACCGGGACAAACTGTAGATTATGAAAACCACTCTCCTTGGCCATTACTTTTTTCATCTAGTTTTTTTGTTATATAAGCGCTTTGGAGAATTCTTGCGGTCCACCTATAAATAATCCTACTATAATATTCATAGAATCAGATTCAAAACTTGTTAAAGAGAGACCTCAGTGAGAAATGCACTTATTGAATGGAAGTGCAGCACATTTGATAAGGGCCGTTCCCGAGCTTTCCGTGTGCCTCTGTATAGATTGGCGTTGTAACATCACAATAAAGGGGACGGTTCAAAACATAGCAGATAATATGTGGCCGGTACATATGGAAATGCTGCTTTACTGCATATTTTAATATTTGCAATCTTGTAATCTCCCAGCAAATTTACAATTCAGAAAAATGTGCTAACTCCTTGTTCGAGCCAAATTGTAGAGGACTACTTGACAGTGATTTACTGCACCAATACATGAGAATTTGTTTCTTTTGTCGTGAATGTGGACAGAATGGTGTTGTTTGGTGAGAGGCTGCAGATTTCACACAACAGCCTATTGCATTATCAAAGCATCTTCAATTAGATAATGTTCATAACAAAAGACCTCTGTGAATTATATAACTGGTTAGAGGACAGTTCAGAAGTCGGATTTTTGACCATCAATCATGTTTCTTTATTGACAGAACCAAGGTGGGCAGTCCTGTGTTGAGTAATATGTAAACTAACTGTGACTACAAATGTGACTACAAATGAGTAACAGCACACAAGGACAACAACAAAACAACTAACAAATCATTTTGAGCTACAAGTTTGTTTGTTTGTTTGTTTGTTTTTTACATTTTAGCTGTGCTCCCAATGCTTTTTCTTCCTGTCAGGGCCCACTAGCAAGCTTAAAAGCACATGTGATAATGAACTGGTCCGGTAAAAAATAAAGTTTTAAGATACAGAGAGGTTTGACAGGCGAACACAGAATCAGGAATTAAAACTTTGTGTTTGTTGCCTCTGGCTTGGCTCGGTGCTCCGGTGAATACAGCTGGCAGTGTTTGTGGGTGGGAAGCCAGCAAGGGATCACGTCCTTGGCACTGCACTGCATTACTGGCTGGTTGGTCAGGGCTCCTGTGCAGAGTGTGCTGGGATCTTGAGAAGACAGCATGAACCTCTCAACGCAATACACCCTCTTGATGAAGCTGAGGCAGATGGGCGCTCTGCTCCATGTTTACCACAGGAAAGCATGTGGAGGTCCACATACAGCACAGGCCAATCGTGGGAGTTAGCAAGCAAAAAGGAATGCAGTCCTCCCTTTCTAATTTGGAAGGTAAAAATGGGGGGAATACAAAACAAATCAAAAAACACCCCTGTGTCTATATCTGTGTGTGTTCTGGCTTTTGTTGCTTGTCCTTGTGTGCTGCTGCCCACTTCTGTTTGAAAAGGCCCGAGCTGCCAGCAAGATCAACCCCAAGACGTCCAGCATGAGCTTATGTTCGCAGTAATATATCTACCAATCAGGTAGTCATCACCCAGTGGCGTGTCCAGACATCTTGGGCTGTAGTGGCCCAAATAGGGCACTGACTTCTGCCGGGGAGGCATGAAGAATTACTTTAGAAGTATAAATCCTACGCAGGACTACAGACTGCACAGAGCTACACCTTAAAAAAGTATCTCAGAGATTACACAGGATTTTTTGAAGGTAAGGAGGGAAAACTGGGATTGATATTGAAGACTCATACTAACAAGGAACTAGACTAAGTGATAATCTGAGGCAGATGACAAAAGAGTTTGGACACGTAAATAAAAAGAGAATTCAAACATTTGAATCATTTTTCATTTTGAATATTGTAATTCATTGTAAAGAAAGCTGTCTCCTACGGTGAAATATTTTTGTTGTTAAGGGGGAGTGAGTGACAACAAAATGAAGACAAAGTTTCAGACAAAAAAAAGCTCAGCTAAGATGTTGTAGAGTCTGACCAATCAAAATGTAGCACACCGTGCAGGTGATGTGAGAAACTGAGACCTTTCCCATTGTTTGATTCAAATAATATAAGAGCAGGCTAGACTCATACTTGAGAGATTGAAGAGCACTACAATCTCATTTGTGGTGTCTGTCAATACGACTGAAGAGCACAGGACTGAAAGCCTGCCAGCTGCAGTGGTGGTGACCTGTGGGTGAACCTTGAGTTAACACATATGTATAGGGGGCTTTGTGGGCGTAAGGAAGATGTACTAATCAAAACAAAAATCCATTATTCAACAATAAAAAGTGTTTTATAACTCTCACTCATCTTACACAGTGTTGTGATTTTGGAGGCTGCCCGCTGACCACAGACGAGTGCAGAGAAAAGCAGATCATCAGGTTCATGTGGAGAATCATCGATGTGAAAAAAATATGGCAAGAAGATTCATTATTTTGGGCTGCTGAGAGTATTTTAAGTGCTCTTACTTTAGATAATTATTTCACATTTTTCAAAGCTAACCTTCTCTCAGTCCTCTCTCTGATGCTTTCTCTCACCGTCTCCTTTCATTCTATTTCTCTTTGCTCTCCCTGAAAGACAGATCTATGGAGTGAGAGAGCTCTTGTCTGCGGCTGTCTTATCGCCTGTCTCAACCCTGTAGAGAGAAATTCCTCGCCATTTGTTGAATACAAGTGTGATGGTGCGTTAGTGGCTCATCTGTGGCTGCACTTCCTCACCTGGCACTCGTGTGATTAGATTTCATATCCCGGCCCGAAGCAGATAAACTCTATCTCCATCGGCCAGGCCCCACAACATCAATCTGCCTTGCTGATGGCCTGTGTTGTGGCGGCAGTCTCATAAAACATCCCTACCACCCTGCTTATGCATAATAATAAAAACATTGATGTTCTTTGCAGAATGCCATTTTAGATGAAAAAAAAAAGCCCAAACATTTTATTCTAATATGTTGTGTGTTTTGTTTCCCATGGTAGACAATCACGTCCTGTTACAGGGCGAGACCCCGGCTGTGCTATCCAAATGCGAGCATTCAGGGGTTCAGTGTCTGCCTTCAGCTGTAAGCCAGTCGTGACGAGATGCTGGCCTCTCTGCATGGAGCACGTCCACCGTGTGGTTGGACAGAGGTGTGTTGGGGAAGGAAGTGTGAGGAAGGTGTAAAGCGGGACAGAGCAAGTCTGTTTATTTATTGTTCTTCTCCGCTTTAACGGCTCGTGACTGGCTAGCTTTATTAAACTGGGCTTTGAGCGCACACATCACAGCACTAAAACTTCCTGATGGCTGAAAGGGGATCAATTCCAGCTGCTGCCTGCAGAAATTACTGCAAAGTAATGGTACTATCACACAGGTAGGCTCCGCCTGTGTTAGGGGTTAAATGGACCATTTAAATTCTTTAATCAACTTCAGTATTGGCTGCATGAGGGGAGTGCTGCTCCTAACAGGTATATGCAGGTGCAGACGTTTCCATGAATATCAAATAAGGAGTTAACATAAAACCCTCACCAAAATGTTTATTATGAAAAAGACAAAACAGACATGCTCAGTATTAGTATCAGGGTCATGCTATCAGAAGCTCAATACTGATCATATCTGGATCAAAAGATCGAGTCTTCTGATAGCATGTTGAACACAATAGTGTAATCTGGAACATTTCCATCATTACTTAATGCTTCTACCTAATGGATTTGGGGGGGGGGGGCTGTTTTCAGAGACATATTTGCAGTGATGCTTGGTCCACCTCTTTCTGATCCATTTATTTGTTCTTTTACTTAACAATCATAAAAATCCATATACAACATACAGTATACTGTATACCACTCACTGCACAAAGACCTGTTATTCATACTACCACATTTTAGCGTAAGGTGTTTCTAATGTTTTGTCCGACCTCATTTGCAAATGTGGAGGGAGAGAATGTCATAAAATGTCTTCCAATGCAATGTAATGCAATACAGCACCAACACAAGCTACAACCACCAATTAAACTACAATTAATTATATTTTAGTCTTCCTATCAGCAAACATTTGCAAATAGCTTTTGCAAATTAAGACATGAGACACTTTACTTGTCACTGTAGACATAGAATGAAATCATGTTTGGTAACTCTTAGAGATCAGCAGCAGTAGAAAATTATAATTATAATTAAAACAAGATAGATAAACATGATAAATAGGATGAATTAGTGTCAGAATCTATATATAATAATCAAAGGCACTTGGATGAGGCGGGTAAACGGTGACAGTGCAAACAGCACAGTATAAAAAGCCATTGCACTACAATTTAGATGTAGATAAAGGAACTTATGCATGGCAGGTGAACCGTAACAGTGCAGTGTAGCAGGGATTGCACGATGGATGAGGTGCTTGATATAATGCAGAGTGATATGTAGTATAATTACTGACAGATGCTAAATGATTATTGCCAAACAAGACACTACAAGGATATCTATGAAAAAGTGATAACACATTATAAAAAGGTTTTACCACAACAACATTTTGTTTTTAAATCAAATTACCATTGAAAGCAGGAAATCGTCAGATTGTAACAGTCCATGTAAATTCTCTGACTGTGTCTTGCTGATACTCGGAAACCCTTCCCCCGTTTGCTTGTTGACACCATGGTCCCTTGGACTCCCCGCCACCTCTGTAAATTGTGTTTCACGGCTTGAAGGTTACAGAGAAAGGCTTGTGTTTGCAGAGGAGGCCAGATTAGTGCTCATCAGTCGTGGTGTTTGAGATCCGCACGCTGACCCTTGGGGCAAAAAGCCAAGCCGCTTTCACACTGCAGTACACGGGGACCCGAATGAGCCTACAGCGGCCTATTGTCACCACTCACCCAAAAGAAAAGACAGCAAATTGCCATGTCAGGAACTTTGGCCTCCATGCCAATATAATACACAGCCTTTGTCCCTCATCTAACCTGTTAATATAAAAGGAGTCGCAAAGGGTATATGGTGCAGCTCCGTTCTCGCTACAAAATAACAACAATATGATTTGATGTAGGAGTTTGTGTGGGTGTTTGCTTCAGAACATTTCATTTGCAGCAGCTTGAACTGCACTAAAGATTTACATCTGATGCAAATGAATGCATATTCAAACTAAAGCAGGTTAAAGGAAGGAGGTGCACATGTATCTGCCTCTACACAAGCATGACGATAAACAGATGGGTATAAACTGCGGCTACAAACATGCAAAATGTTTAAAATAGCTTATTTAAAAAAAAAAAAAAAGTGAATCGATGTCTGAAAAAGACACTGGTACCATGACACTCAGGAGGAGATTAAAACAAATCTTCTTTATGTGCTGAGATAAACAGCTATGTTGAAGAAACCCATTGGAAATACCAAAGTTTGATCCTGTAAGCAGCAAAATCCCACTAATCCAGAAACCCAGCAGCTCAGTTTGCAGATAGTACACAAATTGTTACAACTTCTGAATGCAAATTTTTTCATTATCTCCTATCATTTCCCTAGTACTCCTCTCAAGCTTTCCACTTCTGTGACTACAGAGCCAAACCATAATCGACTTGAGGAGATTTGATCATTAGTTTCTTGCTTTACTGAGGTAGCCGGTGGAGGTCAGCGATTGAAATGCCTACCAGATGACATATATCATTAGGGTGGATTTCCTATTCTACTCAGTAGCCAATCATGCAAAGGTAATTAGGCATTTCTGTGTCCATGAGGCTGACTGACACTAAGATTAACAAGCTTTCACAGCACAGTTGACTGGAGGTGAGAAATCTGCCATTATTGGCCGGATGATGAACTGGGTTCTGTAGGGTTCAATGGAATTGAAACTATGACCCCCCTCAGAGCAGACCACGCTACACTTCACACTCACATTAAGTGTACACCTTAAACACATTTCCATGCATGCTGAAGAAAAATAATGCTAAGAACTCGTACTAAAGTACTGGGAGCACCTCCGGTAATCAATAAAAATTCACAGGCTAATCCTGTCTAACACCTACGCTTCTGTGTGCTTTGGGAGTAAAATAAACCCTGCAAAGGGAAAAGAGTTAGAATTAATGCAATGTTAGTATGCGCATTGTTTTTGGCACACTCACAAAAAGCCTCTGCATGTTTCTAATCAGCATGGTAGCCATCCTAAATGGCAGCAATAAAAGCACGCAGATCTTGCAGGAATGTAAAAAGCTCCAGTAAAATAAAACGCATGATTTAATGACCATCTGTTGGCTGCCGGTGCAGACCTTGCTGCGACATGCTTTGTGAATGATCAAAGGCAGCGTCCGCATCGAGAGCGATTCACCTCAGGAGGCACGCTGGGGAATTAACAAGCCACCCAGCACAGATCCATTTTCCATGCAGTTTGGCCCTTTTGATTCCTTAACTGGTCTGCCTCAGTCTCACATGGAGGAAGAGAGGGTGTAAAGCGGCGCAATATACACAACAGTCCAGCCTGACAGAATGTGAAGCTCCTAGCTAAACAGCAACACACTTAAAAGTTTGAAAATCCATTTGTAGAACAGCCCAGTGGAACGATTCGACAGAGTTGTGTATTATTAGGATTTTTTTATTTTTTTTTTTTCCAGACTAGCCCTGCCATCGGCTGCTTATGTTTATGGCCTTCCTGAGTTGCTCTAAGAGTCCATTTAGGTGTTGGGGGACGGATGCCAAATGACCAATCAGCACTTAAAAGAAGCACACACACACACACACACACACACACACACACACACAGAGGCATGCTGATGTCCTCAGACAGACATTCCAAAACACTCAGCTCTTATCTCATCAAGGCTCAGTAAATAAAACATTTAACAGCTGCGCCAGACGCTGGATTGCAGAGACAGTCCTGCATGGTCCAGGAATAACACACAGAGCACACAGAAACAGAGACGCCCAAAGATAAGTCAGACACAAACTTGTACGAATACTCGTGAGTTAATATGAAGTTATAAACAGAAGTTCTAAAAAAGACAGATTCTCAGGGGGACGACGGAACAGAGCAAGCATTCCACTGGCACAGCTCACGCTTCAAAAATTTACCATAAGGCATGACAAATCTCAGATGGGCTCCAGACAAAAAGCATACCCACATGAACACTTTCACACACTGCAGCGCTGGAACAATTAACATACACATCCTTGGGCTGACATTACCGTTTTGTTTTGCTCTCTTTACCTTCTGTCTTTCTGTCTTCCTTTTTATCTCACCTTAATTATTCTTCCTTTTTCACTGCCTGCCTGCCTGTCAGTGCGACTGTGTGCAGAATTTTACATGCTGAGGGGACACATGTCCACCCCAAACGCCACAGAACAAATTCGCTACTTTGTTTGCGTTCACAGCTCATTTGGCCCAATCCATGTTTTGGCATTCTGTTATTGTCACGCTTGGTGTGGTTTTCTCCGCTGCCCACCGAAGGGGGAGAAACACGTTCCAGGGGCTGTCAGCTGAGGCTCACATTCACACTCGATCCTGCAGTATCTCCTTCAGGCTTACTTTTTTATGTAGTGCACAGAACACTGTCTGAAAACAGATACTGAGGAGCAGCAGCGTGTGCCGAATCTTTGGGGCACTGCCAGTGAGTTCTGAAGAGGCCAGTTTTCAAGAAGAAGCTTAATTTCAAACAAGTGACGAGGGCGGAAGTGAACTTGGTGAGGTGAAGGTATCAAGGTCAACTGTTTCCTCTGCTTTAATCCTAACCCACCTGCATCTTGACCTTCAGTGGAGAGGGTGGGCAAACACACACACCTTAGATACAATCAGAGCACCACAGCTGTGTGTACCTTGTTGTATCTCCACCACCAACAGTCACACGCCCATGTGCATACGGGCCCCTTATTTTATTTGAGCCACCAACCTTCCCACTGCTCTGATGGTTGAAGAGCTTTGGGAAAGTGTCCGTGTGGTGTTGATGGCTCCAACCGCTGTGGAGGTTGAGGGGAGGGGACTGGGTCTTGTTTGCAATCTTACAAGTGGGGCTGGCTGGTGGTGGGAATGTCTCAGCTGGTCTCAAAGGTCTAATCTCCCTTAGCTAGCAGCAGTCTATCCACCCACCTACTGTAAACACAATGCCTCCCTGTGGTACTGAGCTGATTGCTGTTTCATCGGGGCCAGGACGAGAGTCAGTGAGGAGGAGCTCTGTCTCTCGCTGTTTGATGAACTTGTTTATTTTTCCTGCTGATGGGAGGCCCAGAACAAACTGATTGGCAAGCAGTGTGTTTATCAGAAGCTTAGAAATCATTCCCAATGATAGTGGACAGTCAGTGCTCCGCCAAAGCCACAGCAGAAAGCTTAATTAGAGCTTTCTGAAAATAATGTCTTGATACCACCCCCTATAATGCCCATTATTACTGCTAAGTATGCTCCTCCATCAATTATGGCATGTCCTAATGCGAGTCCCACAGTAGAGAGCCAACATGTTTCAGTGGGCTCAAATAGCTTTTCTGCACTCTCCCACTCAGAAATAAATCTTCTTCCCAGCAGACACCTCTGCACATGGCATGAAACATTGCATGTTTAGTATAATTGTTTTAACTAAAATTCTCATTATTTTTCGACCTGTAAGGCATTTTTAACACTGCAAACACTGGTGTTTGATAAGGAGATAACGAGGCCTTTTTATTACATTACCACATGATCGCAATTGTTTGAGCTGAATGTGATCATTAGAAATGTTTCCACTCACCTGTCTAAAAACAGCTTGATAAAACTAAAAGAAATTTCATATTTCCATCACTATTTCCATGTAGCTTTCCACCATTTGAGGTCTTTTAATGATGACGTCTCGTTGCGCCCTCTTCTTCTGCTATGATTTAATGGCATCTGAGTAGAGAATTAGTGCTTCTGTTTATCTCAAGGTGTTTAAATCTTAATATTTGCTTAATGGTTGTGTATGAAAATGCACATTAGTTTGCATATTTTCTCTAAATTATGTCAACATTTATGCTACATGTTGATGGAAATGGCTAATGTTCGACATGTTGCAACAAACAGAAACTGATTAAGGTGTGTTTCCTTCAGCTGGTTGAGGTAAATAAACCGTGTGAGCACAAGGTTCCAATGAGAAAAAAAACACGAGAAAAACACAGCTTGGCTGCTGTTGGACATGTTCTTTTGATTCATCTCATATGGGAGGATATGTTTTGTTTCAGAGTGGCACCCAACAAACATAATCAGACAAATTATTAATCGCAATTATTTGTATGACAATTAATCGTCAACTACGATTCCATGAACGTGGCAGCCCTGGAGAGCACCCGTTTCCCCCTGACTCCTTTTCAGTTTTGCCTGCTTCTTGCTTCTGAAGTGAAAATGCATGAATATGTAAAGGAAAGTGAGAAAGCATTACGCAAATTGTTTTCCTCTCACTACCACCCACTACGCCTGACATCTGTTCTCCACCTCCACCACAGTTTTATTCAGCGTATCCCCTGCCATTCTTCATACCACCTTCCTTCTCCCTCATTTCTCCTCAGCCCTTTCCCTCTTCTTCAATACTCCTTCCTCTCTCTCCACCTTCACATGAGATTCCATGGCTATCCTCAGAGATCTTTCTGCACACACATACTGTGGCAGCAGTGTGCCGGTGATAATGAAGTGTCTGGGAAAAGAGGATTAGGTGGAGTGGTGGGCATCATCCCTGCGGTATAAACGCTCATCTCTCCCTAAGGGAGGACACATGGAGCGTCTTTCACCTCAGTCCAGCTGGCTGTCTCGATGTCACTCCCAGCTAGCATACTAGGATGGCTGCTGTGGCCCTCAGGAGGCAACAGCGAGGGGGTTAACGCAACGGCGGGCCCGGTTCCTGGGGGACGCTTGGCGTTTCATCCTCTGACACCCGCCTGTTTATTCTGCACAGCCAGCCTGAGTGCAGCATAACAGGCACTGGGAAAGTGAAGATCTGCACCAGGGGAGCAAGCTGACACAGAGAGAAAGATAGATAGAGGTGAGAGAGAGACAGAGGGAGAGACAAACTCCTCCTCTTCCCTGTGGTCTGACAAAAAGATGACAGCTTTCCTCTGGAGCTCACTCTGCCCTCCCTGGACTGAAACCTCACTTGTAGGCAAGCAGCCTGTCAGACACAGCTAACTAGGCTGCCCCATGAGAGATGCAGAAAGCTTGACAGTTTGTAACTAGTTGGCAAAAGGCCACCGTAGCAGGTCAGTCTCTGCACAGAAAGTGTCAAAGAAGTGCCACTAATCAGCACCAAACAGCACTTTAGAGATGTTCACATGAATATTCTCCTTCCTCTATGCCCACAGCTAGTTCAAAGAGCCGTTATAATCAGTGCACAGTCACTCACTCAAACCTCCGATCTATATGCCACCCCAACACTACTGTAAACATTAGGTACTTGAGAGCAATCAGCTCTCCGTTTGTTTGTTCATTCATGCTTTTGTGAAGCGCTGTGGTTAGTGGAATTATGGCATGTGCTGTATCGGCAGCACAAAACCTCAAGTGTCCTGCAGGGTGCACGTGTTCCTCTGCTGTAAAGCGGTAACGTAAAGATCTGTGAGCCAGCTATAGTTAACATAACAGCAGGGTACACGGTACATTTAATCGCAAAATGGAGAGTAATTTAGTAACTGCTGTGATTAAATAAAACATGTTATTGCACCTATTTGGTCTGAACAGTCAGTGTAGTGTCCCTCCCAACACTTGTGTGTGTGGTCTCATGTGTTGATTGTAGCCGGACACCAAAAGAGAACAATCCTGTGCCATATTGAACCAATCCATACCCACACTCAGCACAAGTGCAGCAGAGGACTTGTTCCCTGCAAACCAGGGTGGGCAGCTGCAGCTCTCTTCATTCCATAAAATACTGATAATATGTGTGTCTTAGGACTGGAAACAGTATTCATAGAAAAAAAAAACAGCGAAATTATTAGTTTGTATAAAATAAATGGCTGTTAGGACAAGGTTATTCTGCCTGGCCTGGTGGCTGCTTATTGATTTAATGGCTTTGCTTACTGGCAGTGTCCTGCTAATTTCTTCCACTGATCTGCACTGGCTCCTCAATTACCTTCACCACTTGTTAGATATAGAGAGTCGATGGCATGGAGGGAAACCTTGTGTTAAGGAATTAAATTCTACAACTTCAAAGCAAAGAAAACCAGTGGTTTTGATCATTTCTGTTTACCCTTCATCCCACCTGTCTGGTTTTGGAGGTGTCCTGTCTTCCTAATATATACTTTGCAAGATTTCTCCAACAATCCGAGTAAACGTCTTGAAAATAATAGGGTTTCATATGATTGGTGTATTGGCATGCCGGCTGTCTCTGAATCATTTGCGAACATGTGGCTAAGCTCTCTGCGCCTCCCGTGATGTCCTTGTAGAAGCCTCGCTGTGATTGGTGAGACTGAGGGATGGGGTAGTGCCCTGCTAAGAACTGTCCGCGTCTGTCAGATCTCATCACTCCATCCTGCATTGCTGGGGGCAGTGGGACCAAAACTGACCACTGAGTCAACTGACAAGACAGCTCAGCATCCAGTTATCCCAGAATAAGAATCCCACACACACACGCACACAAAAAAGCCCACTCACACACACTTGCAAATTCAGACGGACACACTGGCATGCAAACATGCAGTCACACGGACACATACACGTAATACACACAGACACATGCATGCGAAAGGAAATGGACAGGCCGAGTGCAGGATCTGCCCCCAAAACAGCCACAATGAAGCCGCGCAGGACACAAATGTGCTCTGACATTGGGGTTGGTAATGCTTTGAGTTGTCTAAAAGCTCAACAACTGACCCAGAAATGCTGGTGCACAGAGGGGAGTTTGGGGTGCGGGGGGAGGTCGTGTGTGATGCAATGTGGAAGAGAACTAAATTGACACTTTCTTGCCCACTTCTTTAGGCCCTGTGGTGGTTTTCTCAGTTCATGAACAATGAGGGGAGACAGAATAAGGTGAACGGTTCTTAAACTTGGGGTGCAAGTCCTTTCTTGTACAAAAGCATGTGAATTACTAAATGGTTGAAATATACATAAGGGGCACAATATGCTGTGGGATTGCAGAATATCGCTCTTCCTGTCCCCTGATTGAAGTCAAAGGCCACCTTTGTTTCCTCTGAGAGCGAGGGAAAGCACCAAACAGAGCGAGAGAGGCTGCAGAGGTCGAACACAAAGGAAAACAAGCAGCTGCAATATGTTTACAGCAGCAACCCTGAGGGAAGGAGAGGACCCGACTACAGTATCACATATATTCATTTTCAACTAAATGATTCTGAGGAGTCAAGATGGTCTCCTATATGCTTATGTTGTTTCCTTGCGGGCAAAAAGCAGAAAAATGCATGCACAAATGTACATACCAGCACTTTGAAAACAACAAGAATTGCTTATAAAATAGCTGAATGATAATTTGAAACACTTTGTACCATAAGCCAAAGTGTAACCGCACTCATAGGCTGCCTCGAGGCTTGGCTACTGCCCTGAGGTTTTGCCTCAGCTGGCAGAGGTAGCATTTCAAACTGATAAGGTTCCAGACATTCACAGTCCTGTGGTTCAATATACGATGGGAGAGATTCTAGAGGAGAGAAGTCCTCCACCTTGAATGGCCCCGAGTGACGAAAGGCAGCGAGACTCTGTGTCAGTCTGACAATGATATTGAAAATAGGTGTGTGGGGCACTGATGATCTCTGGTGCAATCCTCATCACAGAGATACAAACCCATTTTCTCCTCAGCTTCTGCGATCTTTAAATCCACTGCAAGTTAATACAGGCTGAAAGATGCATGTTTTAATGCTTTTTAGGGCTTAAAAGAAAAAGGACATTCATCCCAATATCACTAATTCATTTAAAGCATAGTTTTAAAAAAGGCTGCTTTACTGATGCAGGTAAATCCAGCTGTCAAGCACAATCAACAACAAACCAAAATACTTTCAGAGTATTGCGTATTTCAGAGTCTGCGTAATTCTTATGCATTACACAGATACTTTCTGTGCACACATGCACACTCTAGAGTAGTTTCAATTTGATAGCAAAATACAAGTGAGTGGTCCTGGTTAGCTCCACAAAGCTTGCTACTCCACAGTCAGACACAGAATGCTTCATACAGTTTGATATGCTGATATGTGCGCTGTTTAAAGTTAGGCCCTTTCCCTCACCCGCACTGCAGTGCCAGAGATCAAGTGATGCCGTCAACTAGCTAATGACAAGACTGCCGTGGGCGACGGCCGGCAGCTTGATTTATACATGGGGACAGAGATGAATGATTCATAGGGTGAGGGAGGGATACCAGGATACGTGGCAGCTATAGGCCCCTCTCGCTTGCTTTTATTCGCAGGTACACACCTCTGCATAAATCCCTTGGAGCACTTTCTTATGTCTCATAAGCTTAGCATTGCACAACTGACCAGTCCGGTTACCACTGCCCTAGTCGTATATCTAATGTCCCCGTCTCCGCATTTCTTATAACTATTAACGCTGTCCTTCTTTCCCCCTAGAGTTCAATGACTCCCTGACCATTTCTTCTTCCCTTTCCATTATAATGCAAAGCTAATCCTAAATATGGAACCCTCTGTTGTAGGCTAAAATGAATGGTCCAATCATTCTGCATCAATTAGTCCATCAATCATTGCTGATTGGAGGCGGGGGGGGTGTTCATGGCAGGAGGGAGCTAGAGATGGCATTAGAAAGGGCTTTCACGCTGAAATGCAATTTCCATCACTATTTGGGTACCGCAAACTGCAGACCACAGGATGACCTTGTCTTGCTAATTTCTGTGCAATGCCCTCTAAATTACGTCGTCTCTGCATCTCTGTAATAACTGGGTGACAGCAGGAGGGTAGTTATCACATGATAGTTTTTTCAATATAATGACTGTTTCCACTGAGATGTCACTGTGCTTGACATAATTGTATATGTATAAAGTGGCCTTCACCATCATCTATTAAATGATACTTACTATTAGAGATCATCCTCTACTTTTGAAACAGAATACGATGATACAAATAATAAATAGATCTATTTGTCTATGGGGTTGAGCGCATATTATGCAGTCAGTAAACTGGTTAACACATTTAATAAAGGCAAGGCAACACTTGGGTGGTAGCATACAGTACAGTGTTGTTGATGCATAAACTCACTTAGAAGTGCATTACACTTGGGATGTGTAGCATAAAGTCGTTTTATAATTCACTGAGTAAGTGCAATTTTTAAAATGACTTCTCAGCTTATGCAACAACGAGGCCAATTCAAATAAGCTTTTTTTTTTTTAATTTTAATTATTTAAATGAATATCACTGGCTCGAGCCTATGCAAGTCCCATATTTGGATGGCACGATGAAAAGCAAGCACGAACACCGCAAACTGCGAAGCCCTGGGCTGAACACGATCTACTGAAATGAGAGGCATATACAGTACACTTACTTTAAATCGCACAAAGAAAAGAGAATACAAGTGTCTTTAGGCAGTGAGTCGATCTAGTAAATAGTTCCAGCAGGCAGGCAGGCAGGCAGACACGCATTTATATCAGCGCCGTCTCAAACGCACTTTAAAGAGCACATGGAACATTACAGCACAAATACAAGGTGGACCTAGATCAGAGTGTAACTAACTGCCCACTAAATAAGAGGAGATAAGTAAATCCCGAGGGTCCCGTGCTGACTGAGGAATCTTTGCATTCAATTTATCATTTTACATTATTTAGGCTACTCCACAGGGAAATACACTATCTCTGTCATAAGTTATGCTAATGGCTGTTACTACCATCTGTGAACCGAGGACCATCAGTCAAGCATAGTGTGCAATTTATGAGTTATGAGAATAATATGTCATCTTTGAGTGATTAATCATACAGGGGAGTTCTGGAGCTTCCAGAGTGCTGAGATGGTTTTTCGACAGGGACATAAGGCCATCTAGACCAAACCGTCACACAACACCAGTCTATATCTCAAATTATACCCCTCCCCCCCGCACAGATCACCAAGCCCTGGTCCCTTCCAATCTACTCAATAAACAAGCCTCGGGCAGGACCCAGACAGAGGATAATGGTTCACCTGGAGGTGACAGGAAAAGAAAACAGAGCTCTTTGCATAACGAATAGAGATAGAGATAAGCACGGTGAAGCACTTAGGAATCTTGATAAAGGATTATCCAAACATGTCCGAAACTGGATACCTTTTCTTTTCTTGAGCATGCTGGAGCGCTCTGTCGAAAGAGTCGGTGCTGTAGTTACTGCGTAGTTCTGCTGATGTTGTCCTTCTGCAGTCGGATAAATTCATTGTAAGTTCTCACATTTCACCCAAAGGTCAGAGCTGGGACATTATACTCCTTGTGTTAATTAGATTTGTAATTTACAGGCCTTTGTATGCACACCATTTTCTCAGCGCATCGCCTTGTTATGCCATTGGAGTCCACATCTGATGACATCTTTAGCTGCAGAGGACGGCGAAGAACCACATGAGCACCACCACAGCCAAGCATAATCACAGCAAGCATAATTAATCCCATATATTAGAATGTGTTGGTACTTGCCATGACTCACACCACTGTTTAGGAAACTTATGAGAGGGGAGTGCTGGGGGCACACAGCACTGCAGCCTCATGTTATGTAAGCAATGACAAAGGCTGGTGAGTTCAGTGAGCGTTAGCAGCCCGTGGCCAAATTAGCCCCAGTCAGGACGTACAAAACAGCCGTGCATGTGCCCTGCTGCTTGACTGCAGCAGAGAAAGGAGGCCCAACGTGAGAAGAACGATTTGTTTGGGTGGTCTAGTTAAAGCCTAGTGCTAAATGGGCAACGATTCTGGTTAGAATGCTAATGAGCCAATTCCCCTCCTGGATGGAGACATCAAAGGCAAGAGGAGCTCCCTCTCTCTGGCTACACAGGGCTTCATGGTATCATTACATGGCTCAGTGTGCACTTGCATCCTTGCGTGTGTGTCTGTGTCAGTGGGTGTGTGAGAAAAAGACAAATGGGGGTGGGGGGGGTGGGGTTAGGAGAGATAGACAACGTGATGTTTACATTAGGTCTGTCCTTTTGGGACTGTGCCAGCATCCTGGCTTACTGTGACACACATCACACGAGCAACCTGGTACCATTCATAATTACCCTCTATTCACAGAGGCCTCATTTAGTGTGCCATTATCAGAGATCATTGTTATTTCCCTCTATGTACGTATGGAATCCCAGTGAGACCAACATGTCTAACGTAGATAACAGTGCTATTTTGGTTAACCCCATTGTGTACATAATACTGAAGACATGCAACCCAGAGAGAATTCCCATCAGTGATTTCTAAGGATTTAATAGAGCATCGGGGCATAAAAAATCTTTTCTTGAGTTTTTTTTTTTTTGTCTCCATAACTAATGCTTGGAATATAATAATGTCTTTTTGGGGGGGGGGGGTTCAGGACAAATTTCACCCAGAGCCTTATTTTCATTTATTTCCACCCTATTCACACTGCTCTGGCTGCAAGCCAACTAAACAACCACCAGCATAAGAATTTGCCGTGACTTGTGATCCATCGGTGTGGATCTATACTGATTCAAAGATCAACAATCCAATATCATTAATGCAAGGTTAAAGCATCAATCATCATCGTCTTCAAGATGCACGAAACAATGACGTGACAGGATGAAATACTCAGGAAACTCGATGAACCTGACCCTTAATGTGTCAGATGCTCACCATCTTTTTTTCCACAAAAAATGATCTGCAACTCTAAAAGAGGGATGAGTATCACAGCTGCCATTTCATATTTCATTTACAAAGACACGAGGCCTTACCGTGTTGTCGAGAACGGCAGTTTTCATGAGCTATTGCATACTCTGGAGCCAAAATATCAATCCCATCGAGACAGCACTTCAGTGAAACTTGCATTCAGAGTCTGTACAATCTTCCAAATTGTGTGAGTCAGATTCACTGTCTGCCTTTCTATCTCTTGTAAGCTGTGCTGTATATCGAGTAATTAGCTTTGATGAGGTTGTTTTTGTACTGTTTTTGTCACATAAATGTAACTGATTGTGTTATGATGTTATTATATCATATCGATCAGGCCTCCAACCGATGTGATATCATGTCGTATCGATCGGAGGCCCCTGAACTGAATCAAAATTGTATCATGGCAGACAAAACTTGTTTTACGTTATATATTTACACCCCTTGCGTAACACACTTGAGTTAATGATACCATATACAAACAGGTGACGTCCTTCTCTCAAAAAATACTAACACATATGGGGGAATAACAAAAATTCCCCAAAACCATGTAAAGCCAGGAAACTTCTAAAAGTGTGTAGGTGGTAAACTAAACTTTTCATACATAAACTAAAGACTTTGCCCAGTTTTCACACACTGGTAGGAGGCTCACCTCCAGAGCTGTGAGAATTAAACGTGGCTCAGGTGTGTGAGGCCAACATGATGGATCATCCTGCGGTGAAGCTGCCCCTCTGCAGAGCCCTGAGAAGACAGCTGGGAGATAAGGCCGGCCCTGTATGAGAGCACATCTCCTCTTTACATCGATCCTCACCGCCACCAAGGCAGGAGGTCTTCACATGCCAAACGATAGAGGGAGAGGGAGGGCCGGGGTGAGAACGGAGAGAAGAGTTTTGCAGGTTTAGCAGGCACCTTCTAGTGATAAAGACACTGGAAGATAAAACCCCTCTTGGTCTCGTGCAGATAAAAAGACACGTTGTAGAGCTTTGTTTTGGGGAACAGAAAATACCATTTTCAGCTCTTCGCATGATCATGTCAATCTCTCCCTGGTTATAACCATCCCCTCATTTTTTAAGCATGGCCAAAGTAACACACGACCGCACACATAAGAAACAATAAAATAACAAACTTGTTGTGGTCATTATTAACATGACAAAATATGAGTCTAAGCATTTTACAGTTAACTGACCTTGTATCTTGTGCCAGTAACTTGGCAGGAATAGCATCGCTGGGAGTCAATTAAGAATGAAAGGAGGCTTTGCTCTGAAAAAAAGGCACTAGCTACAATTAGAATTCCTCTAGAGTTAATAAGCACAGCTGCAGGTCACAATCAACTGAAATGTTTTCTTGCAAAGTATGACATTAATTGACACAAAAGATCTCACATTTCAGTGTTGGCAGCTGCGCATTCGACTTCATTTTTTGTTGCTGCTGTGTTGAAACGGAGCAATCTGTAATACCCTAACGCCTGTTATTAGTTGAAGAAGAACCTGGATCAATCAACACAGCTGCGCGTTGTGAGATTCGGAGAACTGTGAAAAGGTGATTTGCCACAAAATAACAATAATGAAAACGTAATGACAAAGAAAATTGCTTCTATTGTTTCTCTGTACGTGGCAAATGAATACTGAGAGTCCAGTGCAGCCGAGACAGACACCAATCAGGAGGACAGTACAGCCTACTTTACGGGGCTTGGCTTGGTTATGGAGACGCATGTTCGTGACCCCTGATCTCAATCACAGACGTTCTTCAGATGGTTGTGCGCTGAGGACCTCTTCATGTCACTGATACAGATTAGGATGCAGCACTGATAGGCAACAACGGCTGGAAAGTTTGCAGTCTTAACCATGTAGCAGAACAGACGAGGGCCACTCCAGAGTGCATGATTAGATGTGAATAAGATTTCAACAGCTCTGTGTACGCTTTAATGGACACCGTGTGCACTGAGCAGTTAACTATGCGGCGGCTTTGATGTTGCTTTGTGCACATCCCTTGCCTGTGATGACTCATATTTCATGCCAGGTGTTCAAATCCTAATTAATAAATAAATAAACACAGAAGGAAATGCCATCCTGCAGAGTTCAGAAATCTGTCTTAATGTGTTTTTTTTTTTTTTTTTAAAAAAAAACAATTTTTAAAACTACTCAATAGAAGGACTATGTAATTTGGAGGAAAAGTTTGACAGTTAAAATCATATGCAGAATAACATTTTAATAAGTCACCCACATAATTATCTATTTTTTTCTGTAATTGCAAAAAATATAATTTCGGATAACTCCTACAACACAAACACCAACACAAACTGTACAAGAACATTTTACAGATAAGATGTACAAATGTCCAAGGCCCTGGTTAGGACCATCATGTAGAAGTGAAGGCCATCAGGAGACGGTGACACATTCAAAGTGACAACCGGCACAGATGGATAAACAGACAAGGCTGGAGCAGTGACCTTATTTCATTATCAAACCATCCCAACATATCATCAAAAATTCCCCTTCGGACGAAAAATTAACATTCCGCATCTGACTGGGTGCATTTTACCCCAGCCTCATCTTACTGTGGCCAAGAATGATTATTTCAATCATGTCACAGTAAAAGTCAAATTTCAGAAAAGAAGAACAGTGGGATTGGGCCGTAGCATTCTACTGGAGTTCCCAACCCATTATTCCCACACCACGCTTGGCTGCCTCAGATTTCCTCCGTTGCTTTGATGATAATGTTCTTCGGCAGGCTGCTAAAGTAATGACCATCTCTCAATGTGGCACAGTGCAAGGTTGCACTGCACAACGCTCTAATGTTTTGGCCTTACATTCAGCCACATTTAACACAGGCACTTGGAGCGAAACAGACACTAAAGTCTGCCATGAACCCACGGAACAATGTAGATGTGCCAACATGCTGGATCTGATGAGCGCAACTTTAATTGCTTTAATACCACAGGAGCCAACAATGAAAAACAAAAAGGTGTTCACTCACCTCCTCCTCCTCCCAGAAGGCTGGAGTTTGCTGAAGAGAGGGAGAGAGAAAAGAGCGAGTAAATTCCAAAGAGAAAGCAAACATTGATTATTCTATACAGGCAGCAACATTTGGATATTAAAATTTGGATTCAGCACAAGCATGATTTTTCATAAACACAATTATTTCACTCAACTCATTTGTGTAATCTAATGAATAGAACTACGACTGAAAAGTTTCACTGAGATTGACAACAGAACAGAATGATTCATGAAAAATATTCAGTTTATTTTCACAGCCCTCAAAAGAAAACCGGCTGGTGCCAAGAAGAGCCTGAAATTGGCTTGAATGATTATGCAGTTATGTTACAAATGTTTTTGTATCACTTTCTCAGTAAAAACCTGTAATCACACATTTGCATAGCTGTACCTGGCAATACATTTTCTTTTTTTTTTTTGCATTTCTATGCTAGCTTCAAACAACACCACAGTCATCCAAAGGTAACACGTAACAAGAAGGTCATCCAATAGTTTGTTTATCACACATCCAATAGGCAAAAGTGATCAGTGTGTGTGTGTGTGTGTGGCAGTGCTTTTCTTTGAACATTAAATTAGCAAGTTGGCAACAAATTCACTGATTCAGTCAGAAGCTCATTTCAATACACGCTCCTTAGCAGATTTCTTCCTTGGCAATATGACAGGTTATGCTCAATAAAACATTGTTCATTAAAAGCAATTAACAGTGGCCTGGAGTTTGAGACAACTGTAACAGGGGAATCCAGATTTCACCGTGGCTTTGTGTGGCCTCGTTGTTTCTTCATGGAAAAATGTCCCATAAATCCCTGAGCATGAGGTGAGGGGAGCTCTTCAGTGAAAGACCTGTGATCTAACAGCATGAGGCTTTGTTTTCACATGTGATTTAAGACTTGTTTGCACTGCATGGCACGACTCTGCTCTGCTCGGCTCGACTCGCTTTTGGTACCAGGTACTTCTCTTGATGTCGTCTCTCTCGGCAGATAGCGCCCCCTCCATTTGGCGGGATTCTGAGCTGATTGCCATGGCGACACCGCGTGAAACTGCCGAGACATTATCTTCAACGCGCCACAAACACAGGAACAATGGAGGACATCAAAGGGACGGCTGTTTGTCACAGCAAGGAGACAAAAAAAATTTCAACGGAAGAAAGCAAGACAAAAGACTGGTGAAAAAAAAAAAAGAGTCGGAAAGTCCAACATCAGAACACAGATGATAAGATGACTCCGGTCATTTCGTGTTACGTAAGTGATGTTTCCCTCTGACCAAGCAGTGAAGCAGTGGTCTGAAGTGTTACCACCTTTTAGTACCAGGTACCGGGTACCATCCATAACTCTTGCCAACGGAAAACCAAAAAAGAACGCCTCCAACTGAGTCAAGCTGAGCCGAGCAGTACCATGCAGTGAAATGAGGCAACAGATACGAAGGACACCCGCAGAGCAAAGCCTAGCTGTCATTCTGTTATCAGCTTGAAGACAGATAACTAACCCTAACCTGCAAACGGCATACGACCAAGCTGTGTTGTCCATGTGGATCTCCAACATGAACCGTAACTTAGCGGTTCAACAGAAGGTAGCGTTCCATCTAAGCGGAGAGTGTATCATGAAAAATGAACCTATTTTCATTTTGTTCTGTCAGTCAGTCAGAGACATCCGGTACACATGAGAGGAGAAAGATTAGAGGGGATTTAAAGTACAGCTGTTAATTTAGGTGTGACTTAAAGTAGGTAGCTTATGTGTTTGAAGTGTAGTTCATACAGCGGGCACCGGAAGAATCATACAGTGCTACATGCCTTTAATGATCTTCAGTTCCAGCCTCAGCATTGGCTATCATTAGCGGTGAACGCTACCCCATTACAAGCTTATTATTTCTGGAAAACGTTCTGGTGCACGAGCAACAGATAATGAACGTATGGTGTAGCATTGCAGTCCTGTGGCTGCTTTTTTTTTTTTTTTTTTTTTTTTTTTCGTCTGATTACGTGTAGAAGGGAACTTGTGGAGTTCACTCAGTTTCCACACCTTTCTGTGGCACCATTATGGCTTCGCATTGTTCTCATTTGAGCACCACACATATGAGTGGGCACCGGGACAAAGAAAGCTCTCCCACTGCAGAATTTGTTTCATCAAAGGGCTTTTGTTATGTGTGTGTGTGTGTGTGTGTGTGTGTGTGTGCGCATACAGTATGAACATAACATACACACACAAGAAACAGCAACTCAAACAGGGATGTACTGACAATCCACTGTCATGTTTACAATAGCACCTCTCCAGGTTTTTCTGTGATGAAAAAGATGCTTGTGCTCTTGCAGCCTTTGTTTAGCTCTGGAATCTGTCAGCTATCAACAGCAAGCACACAATTCAAATGTGCACTTCCAGAACAGGAAATGTTCTGCTCATATTTCAGAGGCATGGATAAATGTGGGAAGAAAAGTAAAAGGCCTTCCTAGGCAGAGATACCAGCGTTAATTTCATTAATGAAAACTATGACGGAATATGATCGTCAGTGACCTTTTGACCATGACTAAAACGAGACAATGACAAGCCAGCACCAATGTCATAAAACGCTAACTGTAATTACATTCACATGCATTATTGTTGACGAAAAAGATGAAAATAAAATTGCAGGTTTAAAAAAATAAAAACCTCTCTTTTTTGCTGACAAAAAGAGGAGACAAAACATTACTGAATGCTTTTTTTTTTCTTTTCACTGCAGTAGTTCCATTTCCTGTGCTGCATGTGCCATATCAGGACTACACAGGCAGCATACAATGAGCTAGTTCAGTTTAGTTAGGACTCGGTGAGTGTGTGTGTGCCTGAGTGAGATAGAGAGAGAGCGTGTGTGTGTGTGTCAGTAAACGCAGATTTCAGTCATATACTGGTGTGTGTGTGTGTGTGTGTGCGTGATCGCGCACATGTGTGCATGTGACTGTAGCGGGGCAAGTCGGCACTGAATGACAAACACTGATGTTCCCACTAGTTTATTTAAAGTCTATTTAACAAAGCAGTAGGAGCTTCAGTCTAAAGCGAGCGAGCTAACTAGCTACAGACTAAACGCCTTGCAATCCAGAAAGTGCACAGTATGAAACCAACACCTGAGCATCCAACTCACTAACTGATGTGAGGTGATGCTGTTTATTTGTCCTTCACGTTCACATCAAAATGAATTTGATTGGATTTGCTGTCAAAATGAATCTGATTTGGCATCAACTGGATCTGGATGTCCTCGTTAAATTGATTCCATCAGGACCAGACACTTACCACAGATACGCATTATTAATCATTCAAGCACTGTTTTTCATCAGATAATCATAAGATTAACAATGATTAAATTGACAAAGAAATTATTGGCTTTGGCTGGATTAGCTTGTTCAATGTAATCTGTTTGCTATAAAAGACTAAAATGCCAGTTTTATTAAATAGTTATGGTTGTCTTTAACTAACACAGGACTGAAATGCCCAGACATGCAGTATGCACGGCCGTATGTAACGTTTCTCATGATCTAAACGTGTTAAGCTTGTTGTCGTTTATCTATCATCAGTATAATGAAAGTAATAGTTTCAGTGGCAGCTAAGTGCAGGCTAATAGCATGCTAGTTTTCAGCAAAGTCTATCGTCATTGTCGAGTCTCCTGGAGAGTCTTCCTATTCCTGAGCTATTAAAACACTGGGGTTTAATTACCTGACATTATGGAAATGCATACCTGAGGGGGGTGCTTCATTTACTCCACATCTAATCAGAGATTGGAGATGTGGTTGCTAATCAGTCTGACACAACTCTCCTGAGTGTGTGTGTGTATGTGTGTGAAGTGCAGTGGTGGTTGTAGTGAACTGGGTAGTCTGGGGGTTGAGATGTTAGACGCGTTCCAACCACATGTGAGCTGGTGTGATCACGGCAGCAGCCCACTGGGAGATTAAGAGCGTTCGACAGCCATCTCATCTCTGCAGCGGGTTTGATAAATATGGAAGTAGGGAGGGGTAAAAACACTGCTTTATGCCTTTTCATTTCCCCTCTCCCTGCATCCTCTCCTTTTAATGATCAGAATGTCATGAAACATGTTTCGGCAGTTCATCTCAAAGCACACTGTGCTGCTTGTGCACACAGAATATCTGTAACCTACGGAGTCAGTGAGCTCAGCCCACAGCCATGCCTATCAAGGGAGACGTTAAGATCCCAAAATGGATGGGGACTTGCTTTAACAATCCCTCTTCAAGCATGAGACAAATAAGAAACAGCTGGTAGAGAGGCTAACCTACAGCAGAGCAGCCCTACACTCTTGGCACCAAAGGCTGTGAGCTTGTCCCTTATTCAGTATGACTTGCCTGAGAAGTGCTTCAATTATCCCGAGTGAAAATCAAAGCAGAAATCCATATTTGGCCACATCCACCCCATAATGCATATTTTATAGTGTGTGTATTAATTATAAACTAGCTCTCCTTGCTGTTTGTGCCTGCCCTGGGCTCACTCTGGCAATCTTGTGGTGGATCAACACATTTCTGCCTTTAGGGAAGCACTGGGAGAGCCAACAATTAGTATTATCAGAAGACCATTATCTGTTTCTTCTACAGTGGTTGAGTGCGTACATGTGCTGTTGTCTCTTTGAATGTATGTTTAATGGGTTTTCGACTCTGCCATCCTTTTTCGGCGTCCGCTGGTGCGTGGCCCCCTCGAGAATCTCGTGGATCAATTTTTCCTTCAAGGACAGAGAAGAGCTGCATCTCTGTCTTGAAAATGACTACAATGTTCCCATCACATTAGACAAAACACCGCAGTGATCTTTGAGCTTTAATATTTCAGAGAACCACCTGAATATTTCTTGTAAAGATGAGCCTTGAAAGTCTGCAATGACCCAGTTAATGAGAGGAAAAAGGGTAGCCGAAGGAGTGGGCGTTGACTAGGAGTTTGTCAGGAGTGCTGGTGAGAGTTGTCCCAGTAGTAGCCACAACATGGGTCATAAATCTCGGTGGAAGGGCTCCCCAGACTGCCTGGAGATGGCAGGTCATTAGGAACTGCTAGTCCACAGCATTAGGCTGGCCTGTCAAACACATGCCTGAACTGTCACTGTGGGAGCACCCACTTCCTGTCTGCCCTTTGAACTCCTCACCCCCACTGCAACCTCATTTATCCCTCAGCCAATGACAATGCAGCGGGGCCGCTGCTGTGTGTTTTCACGGCAAGAATATATTGATAACTGAACCCAAGCCGGAGAGTGTGACAGGCACGTTTTATGGATCGTGGCACTGCCTCGCACACACAAACACAGTGAAAAGGAATGGTGAAGCCACCCTCTTGTCTCACTGTGTCCATGTATTTGCAGAGCATTCATAAAAATGGCCTGTGTGCACTTCAGTGTGCGAGTCCTGTGTGTGCAGAGGGCAGCGAGGCGTGGATCTGGGTTGCGTGCGCTGTGTGTCATCAGCAGAGCCCTAGATCATGCAGTTAAATGGGAAGTGCTAGTGCATAACCACAAAACCTCAAGGCAGTAAACAGATCCACTGTCTACCTTCTGGTCCCTGCCACCTTAACTGAACTCTTTAAATATGCTATTCATTGAACACACTCTCACCTTATCCTTAGCCTCTTGCACTCTTCTCAATAAGCTCACAGGTTAATAGTGTCCTCTGCTGTGACTCTGGGATAAAAGGTGGGGTGCAGATACTAATAAAAAAAAAAAGTTTTATGGTTCAGGTTACCTTCTCTGTTGCAAGTAGATAGGTTGTTGAGTCTAAATAAATCTTGATGAAATTTTTCAACCATGCCACTACTGCTCTATATAATGCCACCAGCCTATCTGTGTTTGCAAATCTTTTTTTAGCTGTACTTTCAGTCAATATATCCAAGTCAAATTAACTGTGATGTGGACGATCTTTGCTGTTCTTTAGCAGCTGTATGGTGCTTCATATTGGCAGATTTCAATGTCACACCCTGCTGCTTTCAAAGCGTGTCTTACCTGTCCGCAAGAGAGGAATTCTGATTTTAGTGAATATGATTCCAAACACACAAACTGTCCCAGATAAAAGCACAAACTAGGTCAATAGAGCTGCTCTTTGTAACCGCGAGTCACATCATTTTTTTTCCCCCTCCATTCTTCTGCTTTAATTAGAAATCACAGCTAATTTGACAGGCACAAATTAGCATCTGCAACACAATGAACGGCAAACGGATGGCCTACAATAATGAAGAAAATAGCTGAGAGAAACATAGAGCCGATCATTTGTAGACTTGCTTGACACTTAGATGGTCATTAGATGTTCTTCCCCATAGTGTTCTGATGTCTAACATGTCAGCTCTGACACATCGATGTTCAAAGAGTCAGTGGAGTGAACGACTTTGGCAAATTCTTTTTGAGTGGAATAATGTGCTACTCCACACACAGACACTTTTCCACTCCACCGGCCTTCCTAACAGGCACTGCTACTGAGCCTGCACACAGACACACACACACACAAAACCACGTGCACGAGTTCACACGTGCGTGCACTGACAGAACAACACAACGCAATTGCAAATATTCACACTAGGCTTTAATATCTAGAGCAACCCATGCCATGTTCATGGGGCTCTGTGTTGAATTAAGGCAATTCTAACCTTTAATTATAGGGGCTCTTTTTTCTTTTAGTACCTGCCGAAATTCGCACAAATAGAAATAAAACTTAAACGAGCCACCAGTTGTGGGATGGGAGAGGAGAGGCAACAGTGCTATTTCTTATTTGTGGCACATTAAAAATGCATGCTACACCACACATGCTGCCCCGCCTGATAATACTGGTTGGCATTTTTGTTCTTTATAGCTTCTAGTGGTCCCTGAGGAGCCTGACTGAGCCAGACGAACTTGTGGTAGAGGTGGCACGATCCAAGCAGCACATTCACACACACATAAAAAAAAAAAAAGCCTTAAGCCTGGCTCATGCTTCATGTGGAAAAAAGGCAGTGGAGTCAAAAATGATGCAACTCTGGCTGAAACAAGTAAGTGAGGCTCTACTCGACACAAGCGCGTGCAACATGAACAAGTTCATATGACAATACTGATCAGAGCACCACCTCAATACCGACATGTCGAAGCATTCTTTAAAGTTTTAAATCACATGCCTTTGACGTGACTGATGTTTCAGGTTTCATTGGTGAGCCGAAAGCTGCTAAAAACAATAAGATACACAAGAAAAACATTGATGTGAAGCTGGCACACATCAATTTAGACAAAGCATGAAAGCAGAAATCTTCAATCTGCACCGAACAAAAGAGAATCTGACGTTTGGCATTTCAGCACAGGTAAAAGAGGAAGTTTGCAGCCAAAAAGAAGTGATGCATTTTGGCTTTAGTACCTGCAGTGTGTGCAGGTTGGGTAAGCAACTTCAACACTGACAGTCTAGGTTTGCATAGCTTGTCTAATCCATCTTCACTGTGACACGCAAACATTTTTCATAAAAAACAGCAAATTCAATTTAATACCGCCAGCCTTATGTTCCCTGCCTTCCGCGCCAGCTTACAGTAAGTTACAGGCTTTTTCAGCTTTGTGAAATTTTAGGAGGACCTTGTCACAGACCATGTTTGCCATCCGCTGGGTTGTTATATTAAATTGATTTGGTGCAGGTAACATACAGCAGGGCTCATTTCTCATGTGTGCAGGTACTCTGTCGGTGCTCAGCACAAAACAAAATTTCCTTTGAGTTAGATGGAGGGTTGAACTTTCAGCTGCTTCGAGTATTTTCAGCTCAAGCTATTAAAAGCTCATCTGACTCAAACATGCAGTAAATGGCTGTCGGATTCGTTGGTTACCTTCTCTGCGGCACACAATGGTTCATGTGTTACCATACCAACCTCGGCAATGTTGATTTGTTGTTATGTGAAGCAGCGTTTGACTTGTGTCGGCGTCACTAGCTCAGGAAGAGACTTGCATGTGTCAAATACCAAGACTTAGCAACGTCACTGTAATAACAATGTACATTCTATTTCAGGTTGTGTTGTATTTTTGAAAACTCATTACGATATCAGGTTACCGTAGGCAGCTTCTTAAACCTATTCATATTCTTAACTGCACTTGTCACAGAGAGCTGATGGTTGAAATTATGTTGTTTTTGCAGCTTCTTTTTCAAACTGCAGCATGAGTGTTATGATGTCTGAATGTATCAATGTGACAACATGCTGGTGTCACAGTGATTAATCCCTTTCCTCCGCAGGCTTGTCACCTTCATAACAAAGCAACAATACCAGATGCCAAAGCCAGCCCACACGTCTATTGTTATAATTACCTGACCTTCAAATCCACATTAATGAGCCCAGGATGATCCCATTCTCTTTCATCATTTGGCTTCCGAGCCCTCCTTTTATCTAACAAGGTCACCTTTCACAACACTGCTTCTCCCTGAAATACACATCCCCCTCATAAATATACATCTACCTGCATCTGCTCAACCCCCAACCCTGAGAAGGGGAGCTTGGAGAAATTACAAGAAAATAAAGCTGTAGGTGGGCTCTGCAAAGTGCGAGTTTGTATTTCTTCTGAAGTTGACACAAAGGGAAAGTCTATGCCACCAAAGTTAGACACAGAAAACAACTTTCTGACGATTGAAGTGTTACTTAATAATTGTTTGGAACACTAAAGACACAGCCTGTTAACATGAACGAGAAAAACACACTGCAAGGGCTCTGAAGGCACGGTGCAGGGGGGCAGCGGAGAGAGCAGGGTTCATTAGATGAAGTTGTTTCGATCCCTTCCCACTATTTTAATCACAAATGCGCTGTGGTTGTCACAACAACAGAAAAAAACATCTGTGGCTTGTCAGGAACCACAAGCACAATCTCAGAAAAACAACACATTCAATTATTCATTTTATTCTATTGTATTTCAGCCACATTTTACAGTAGGACTCGTTGAATTTAGAACATTTGGAAAAGGTGAAACTGAGTTCCATAATAAGCCCAGCAAGGAAATCTCTAACACTTACCAGCTAATATTAAATAATGTCTATGGCTACAAATTCCCACATAAATGCTCAAATTAAAATACACAAATTACACAAGTTAATGACACGTAAATGTTTAAAGTAGCCTGTTCTCGCATATTTTAACGCTTGTCTTGACATCTCAGCGCACCTCATTGCTCACAGGTCTCATGCAGAACACTACCAACAGATGAGACATTCAGTTCATGCATGCTAAAAAAAAAAAAAAAAAAAAAAAAAAAAAAAACACCCATAAAGAAATGAGGCTAAGCTAGATATTCAACATTAGTTTTAATATGCAAAACGTTACATAACCCAGCAAGATATTTCAACTGATATTCACCAACCCTGTGCAACTTCGAAGAGGCACCATCATTTTCTAGTTGAGATGAAATAGGTTATCTGCAAACTTCACAGGGCTCAGTGTCACTGCGGAGCTCCGGCAGGATTTGGGCCAGCAGCTGCACATTATGCTTTTATCCAGTCACATTTCTGGATTTATTGGCCTCGCGTTAATGCAGGCTCTTCCCTACTGGTGATCAGGCCTGCTGGTACGGTAAAGACCCGCATGGCTCCTCAGGGCCTTCACAGTTCACTACCCCCAGCTAGGTACCCGCCCGGCAGCCAGACAGTTCCCCTCACTATATCCAAAATAACACAGCTGGGATTTCTACAGACCGAGGAGCCAGGACAGCATTAAATTGGAGATCCTCATCTACTGAAGTGTGGTTTCTGAATCTACTTCCTTACATATCGCTGCTTTCTCTTTGCAGAAAATAGAAGTCTGGAAATGAGGGCCTTGCCCTCGATAGCCAGGCCAAGGTACAGACACTCAGAGTTAGACTCTATATAGCTTAAGTGCAGAACATTGCATTAAGGAAGAGTGCATTGTCTTTTTTAACACTAAATGTATTTTAACTTCTCTTACTTCCTTAGTAAAATGCACTTAACCGGCACTTAAGAGAATCCATTCCCACCAGCATCTATTTCATCACAGTGGTGTAAGTGTTGAGGTGATGTGTGAAGTGAGCCCTGGCTCCAGAAGTACTCCGTTTATGTCACAGATCTCCCTGGAGCGCCAACAGCAATCAGGCTGGAGCAACTCAATCATAAGTCCAAAAGAGATACACCTTATTGTTCATGGTGCCATAAAAAAAAAAAAAAAAAAAAATCACAAAGGCGTTTCCTTTTCTGCTTATCGAGCATGGAGGCCAAAACAGGTCGTGTGTCAATTAAAGGAGGAAGTTCCTCGCAGTCATAATTCTACAGCTTGTTTGTAGAATGTATTAAATACTAAACTATAAAATGCTATAGTGCTGAATAAAGCTAACTTTTTACATCTTAAAGCAACTGCAAAAATGCCAGACATTCCTTTTGCCTCAATACACAGCACTTGTAGAGACTGATGCTCCTAAATCAAGTGTAACAGAGTCTAAATGAAGACGCGTCAGTTCAGTCTACTGAAGTACATGATGAAAGCTCTTAAGCCAATCCTTCTTGGCTGAGAGATGATCTCATAAATAACCATACCTGTATTAACATTAATAGTGACAGATGTAATGGTTTGATCATAATGGGAGGTATTTACTTCGAGACAGTTGTTTACTCCCCATACTTTGTAATGGAAATAAAACAGCTTTGCACCTCAAAGACAATGTCTTCCATTGTGCGAGCTCGACTCAGAGCTGTCCCAATCACAGGCCGCATTTTTAGGCAAGAAACCTGCAACAGAAACAGCGCAGCTCTACAAACAGGCTTTTGAATGCAAGTTGGAGCTGTTAGGGCTATTGCTTTCGTGCCCTGCAATCATCATAGCTCAGAAGAGGAGACTGGACTGACAACTGTGCATTGATCACACTCTGTTATCTCTGTTAGATATTGTTGCTTGTAAATGCTGCAGCACAAACAGCAAAAGAGGGTTTTCACATACATAAACACCTCACAGTTCCTGTCTTTTGAACAACAGGAATGTCGTGGTCTGCAACAATAATAGCGTAATATTGTTTTGAGCTTATTTCTTTTGTAGCACCTATGGATCACACCGTGTTCAGTTCAGTGCATCTTCAAACAAGCATCTGTTTTTTTTTTCCCCCCACAAACACATGCACACAGAATCCCAACGGATAATTTCTTGCTCACCGGTATCTGCAGGCTTTTGTTACAGCAAAACAAAAAGACAACCTGTTTCAACTGCTTATTCAAGGGGTTTTAAAAAGGCATCCTATGAAATAGTAAAACACGGCGCTGACACTCTGAGAATTATACAATCAGACAGGCAGAATGTTTTCCTCTTGGCAGTGTCACCAAACAAATCTGAGCTTGAATAAAACAGCGAATTGGCAAGACGAGGAGCAGAAAAGAGTTAAATGTTCTATCTATCTTTGTTTTTACACCATTTCGCCCGGTCTTTGTGCTCTGCTTTGGTAATCGTTTGTTTACGTCAGCTGAATTGATAGAATCCATCGGTCTGCTCAAATCAAGTTTCAAGCACGGTACCTCTTGCTGGTCTGAAAACATCCTGCCTGGTTGACGCTCATCCTGTTTTAGAATCTCTCTCTGCTTCCTCATCCAGTTTGAAGTCGTCCTTTGAATGATATTTAAACAGAGGACACTGTTTGGCTTAATAGATCCTCTCTAACTCATCAGAGGGTATTACCCACAGAATAATGTGAAGTTTCCCTGTACACACATTTGCCTGAACAACCGAAATCATCCATTGGAAGACCTCGTCAGAAAGAAACTGGGTGTGGCAAAGAAATTGCTGGATACAGCGGGTAAGCCAACCAGGACCCTTTCAGACACATACTGCGTTTCACTTCAGAACATAATGCTTGTGTCTGTTTTTGTAGCACAAGTGCTCCTCTTCCATACACAGGAGACTGGGACACATAATCAACCACATCAAACTAAATAATTGACAGGCTGGCAGAGTGAAAGAGTTATCATGGGGATACTTAACTAGGAGAATAGATTGACAATGGTTATATCTCTCTAAATGATATTGCCGTCCTCCTGCTGAACTTTGCAGTGCTGCTTAATTGCAGCCGTTAATTGGCTTGCCTCCAAGCTCTTTATTTCATTGCTGAACCCCAACACACATGCACTGTAGCCATTTTAGAGTTGGGTTATGTGTTAAAGCCAAGATTTACACAAGATTTTCTCCCACTGATGTACTGATGAAAAGGATCTACTTTTACTGTTGTGTGGAGAATAAATTAAGTAGCACTAGTGTAAGTTGAGGGTTTCCTGCTGGTTTATAAAAACCCCTGTGAGAGCTACCGGCTTTACCATCAAGACGGTTTAAAGTTAGAGTGGCAGCAGTGACAGATGACAGGTGTGGTACAGGACTCCAAAGTGTCCTTCTAAAAAGAGCACTAACTCAACAGCTCACATCTAATAGAAGGGGTGAGCAGCCATGAAGGTGGGTAATAAGGAGAGGGAACCCTGTGGTACTTGTAGCCAAACTGGGCCAGTTTAACATTAGGCTGTCAGCTTTAGTGTTCCTGTGTTAGAGCCTCCGCAATAGGAGGCGGGGCAGTGAACACAGAGCCGCTTCACTTTGAGAGCTCCAAAACACCAATCAAACACTAAAAATCACGCTAGCACACTAGTTCTATTGTGAGGGGCCTGTCAATTCTGGAGAGCCAATTTATGTGGCTTTTACACATGCTGAAGAAAATGAAAGCTTTTGAGGCTCAGACTTCTCTGAGACCAACTGTGAGGCTGACTGTAGAGCTGAATGTTAAGGCCACGAAAACACAGAGGAGGCACCCCACAAAGATTACTTAACTCAGTGTTCTTAAGATTTTCCTTTTCCTTTCCTTCGCACTTATTAAACAGTCAGAAAAGTGGCATAGCACGCGTCATGAAAGCAGCACGAAAAAGACAACATTAACTCAACTCAGTTTCAATGGCCTTGGCTGGACATTTCCTGAGGACACAGATCCCAGCGTAAAATAATATAAATCCTCCCTCACCATCACTCCAGGTGAACAAAAACCTCTAGCAGGTGGGAGCTTGGAAAGGAAGAAAAAACAGAATCTGGCCCAAAAAAGCAGCAGATACAGGAAAGGATGAAATGAAAGCTGCAGACAGCCTGTAGAGAAATTCTGCATAAAATCAAACAAGAAGTGATAAAATAAAAGATGAGAGAGGTGCACAGGATTTGTTTGTAATTCAGATTGGGAGGCCAAAAATGGAACGAGAGGAACTGACAGAAGGATTAATTCTCCTGTTTTGCTGAGAAAAATTCCGTGAGAATAAAATATAAAGTGCCAAGTCTTTTTTCTCTCCTAACAATTTACAAGATTAAAAAAAAAAAAAGACATGTAATTTTGTTATCCAATGCAACACATACATACTCATTTCAATATCAAAAAAGGCAGTGACATTTTACAGGCAGGTAAAACCAGCTTTCAGACAGCTCGAGTGAAATGAATAAGGAGGCATGAAGGTGGTGGGCTGTGAGACATGTCAGGTACATAAAGGTAATATTGCCACAATCATAACATCCAAGATCAATCATGCTAGTAGTTACAGCACCACTCTACCTTTTGCTAGAATTCAATATGGCCGAACAAGTAGTTTGATCCTCTGTTGTTTGTCACTAAATCAACCAGCGGTCTCTAAGACCCTTCCTAGGAATGCTGTTACAGGGAACACGAAAGCCATCTTAATAGGCTGAGTCACGACAAAGAAATGGTGTTTGGAAAATTCGTCCCAACAATAATGTCAGAGAGCAGACAGACCTTCTGTGTAAACACACACGCACAAGTCTACAAGACCTTTTTTGTTGTCAGGCCCATTCAATAATACCTATAGTTACACAGTCTGTTTCTGGCTAGAGGAGAAGGGCTCAGCAGTAACCTTGCATCCCAAGGACACATCATTTGAAATGCATTGAGTGCCACAGTGCTGTGATATATCTGTTTTCAAGAATTAACCTCGGCTAGTCTTTCCTGTCACCAACCAATCAGGGAGTATGAGTAGGGACAGGTCCCGAGTCCTGACACACTCCAGCACGGCACTGCTCGCTCCGCCTTGTGGATGTTTACCTGATCGCGGGGCAGAGGGCAACCATGACAAATTGCTTGAAAGATCTCACAGGTCAGTCAGCAACGTGTTAACAAATACAATTTAATTGTTAAACATTTGTTTGCAAAAACATTTTAGGAAAGCTGAATAATGGAGAAGTCTCTGTGACCTCTATTAGAGGCAGAGGTCGACCTGCACTCCAAGGTTACCTCAGCCATGAGGTACTCAGGCCGCCGGGCAAAAGGCCTCCTGTCTATGTGTCTCCAAAGAGTGAATGTGAGTGCATTGTGGAGAAGAGAGAGGACTGAAGACAAAGATGGCTAAAAGCACACACGATTAAAATGCATTTGAGTTAGAAAGGTGAGACGGATGAATGACCTAAAGAGAATCAGCAGCTGCACAGGTAGACTGAGTCACCAGTTAAGAATCTGAAAAAAGGCCAAGATGAAAAACCCACGGATGCAATTACTGCACAGAGACATGAAGAATTCAGCTACAAATGGAAACCACAAAATATTAACAAACTCGGATAAAATTATTGAAAGTGAAGCCAAATTCTTTCAGTCTTTTTAATTAAATGCCAAGACGGAGGCATCTCTGTACAGCATAATAACCGTCACACTGCTAAATTCAGATCTGGCATCAGATTAGTGTCTTTGAGCTTTCTCCCTGAATACACTGAAAGAATGTGACACTGTCTGGATTAAGGCACCACTTCAAAGGAGAGAGACGTTGTGATCATTAATGGAAGTTCTAATTACTGAGGAGCCACCAGTAAAGGACCAGTGCTAGCTCTCATAGCGTTCATCATTTATGAAGCTGGACTACAGTTTCAGCCCTCCAAAGCGTTTAATTGGCTTATCTCTCCTTTTGCAACACAGAAACACAAAAGAAACCCAATTTCAGACCCATACAGAGGAACACTATCTGGCACACCCGCACAAGTCCGTGTCATGCAACAAAATCACATCTTTTTTTTTTTCCTATTAATCAGAAGGACAGGATATTTGCCATTATGTGTGTTTTGATTAAAAAAAGCATAATTTATAAAAGCAGTCTGCAAAGACTCTTAATTGGGCCCAGACGAGTATGGTTCACAGAGGTGCTGCAATATGTGCAATATCCCTCGAAAACCTTTCAGATACATTCTTCATATAATTCCCACCACAAGCTCATATCCAACCACGATTCATTAGTGTGATGATATGTCGAATCTAATACAAATATGGCTCAATGTCGCTGTGGGACTGTGACGCCATCTATCGTGACATTACATGGTCATTTACAATCTCTCCTTGTGGAAAATAACATTGAAGACAGACTCCCTTCATCCTTTGCGTGTAAGCCAAGCACTGCTAAAATTATGAATGAACGCCCCATTAACAAAAAAGAGATTGAGGATGCTTCATTGACATTTAGAGCCGATGTGTGGCAGCATTTCGGTTTTCCTGTGTCCAGAACTGACAACGGCAAAACGCGAAACTGCCGGACGACGGATGACGGTTGACTCCGCTATGAGAAACACATCAAACATGAGAAGCCATTTGTGAAATCGCTACCCAGAGAAGCTCAAATCACCACAGCAACAAAGCTTCAACCAGGCCAGAGGAGCCTGAAAGAAGCATTTGGAGCCCCACTTCTCCATAACAGTCCGAGAGCTCAAGAAACAACACGAACCATCGATGAGTTTACAGCCAAAGACTTAAGACCGTTTTCTGTGGTCAACAACGATGGGTTTCCAAGGTTAGTAAACAGGCTGGAGCCAGAGTATACAATTCCACCAAGCCGCACTTTAGTCACGCAGTCATAGCAGCTCTGTACCAAAAGACAAAAGCTAAAGTGACTCAGAGCTCGAAAGAAGCAAAGTGCATCTCAATAACCACAGATGGTACTCAGAGCTAGATTACACACAGCTCATGGTATGAGCAGCGAATGGGAAATGAAAAGCTTCGTTCGACAGACGTCCCAATCACACACTGGACTCAAAATAGTGGAGGTTTGAAAATCTGCTGTTCTGGAGAAGAAGCTCGACATGAAAAATAACAACATGGCTGTCGTTACCACTGCATCCATCAAAATGGATGCAGCGGTGAGAGAGGCCGGACTGTCCCCACATTAAGTGTTTTTCACGCACTTTAAACATCGCTTCACAAGCAGGTTTAAACGTGGGCCGTGCCAGCAGTTCAACGACCACAGCTGAGCTGACCACCAAACAGAGACCGTTAAACCTGCCAGGACATAAAGTGATCACGGATGCGGTCACCCCATGGAACAGCTCTTTTATTCATTTTCTAAAAGGTAAAAGACTGCTGAAAGCTACTGACTGCTGCATTGTTTCTGTTCTGAAATTGTAAATGGTTCAATCATTCATTGCTAAAGACAATTCATGCCACTTTTTTTTTTTGCACATGCTCAGGTTGGCTGCTTTTATTTTATTTTATTGAATGAAAGAAGGAAGTAGAAGCCTTTAAGTTAAAAACAAATTTCACATGAATAAAAATGCTGTATACACTAAAAGGGCTTTTTTTTCCAAGTAATTTTTCTTCCTTTCTTTCTTTTTTTAAAATGTCGCAATCAATATCGTATTGTGGCCCTAATGCCAAGGTATTATCACACCGTGAGTCTTTGTATCATTACAGCCCAATGATTCATACTATGTCTCTGCAAAATCTACTAAATTCCTGCTGCTACACTAAAGTCTTGATAATAGTGTCCGGAGCATCTGTCAGCTTGAAATAGCCCCTTCGTTGGTGTGGCATTATTTTTGCCGCTGCAGGAACAGACGTTTCAATCTTATTTATGAGTCATACAAGGGAAATGGCTGCCTCTTGCCCAGTGCCGCAGTGTGCAAAAGAGGATGTGGTTTAATCTTCACTTCCATCTTTAATGAGATCTGATGCAGGATGAAGCAGGATCGCTAAAACACAATGCAGGCCTGCCGAGCTGCACATACTAAAGCTATAGATGCCGTGTGATAAAGTGATATGCACAAACCATTAGGACTGTAACAAATTATTTTTTGTGGTTAGCTCCATCAGTCCCTCAGACGGAGAGAGAGAGAGAGAGAGAGAGAGAGAGAGAGAGAGAGAGAGAGAGAGCTCTAACTCGAGAAGAACCAGACCACAAACAGGAGACATGGACACTCAAGAGAAATGCAAGGAGTGCAGGATTAACCTCTTCATGCACCCTGTGCTTAAATGAAATGGATCGGCCCAAATGCGCTGCCCTCTGGTTGGGGCTGCTTGTTGTGCTGGCATGTCTGTTTGGTGGGGCAAGAGACGCACTCTTGATTGACAGGACTGGATATCCTGACATGTTTTTTTTCTTTCCCTTTTATCCAACAAGAGAGTACCAACGTTCACTCTACAACCTCAGTGGATATACTTTATGTTCTAGTTACAAAGTCTGACCCATTTCTGTGAAGCCTTTGAGGTATAAAAACATACTCTTGAAGCTCTGTGGCCTGCTCAGGGAGCACTGATACCCTGTCAATACCTATCTGTTCCTTCCCTCCCCCTACTTCCTCAAAGAGAGGGAGCATTCATTCTTCAATTTGGCCTAATCAAGTTTGAATTGAGTTAACAGCCATATGTCAATCTTTTCTAGCACTCCAGTTGCAGATCTGTAATCTCCAGTGGTGTCTCCTGGGCATATTTAACTCAGACATAAATACAGGGATTGTCTCCTGCAAATATATAATATGTCACTGCTGGCCAGACAGGTATTGGTTACAGCCACCCAGTCTAGACAGACAGCATACAAACTTTGATAAAAAATTACATGTATTTACGTAGTTTCTCTTTCAGGGTGACATTCTACAACAGAAATATGGAGGTTCTTAAAACAAACATGTATTCTCTTGCCAGCACACATACACATAAGGAGCTAATAGACAGGCTCTCTCATACAGCACGCTAATAGTTGGGTTGCTCTGTGAGGGCCAATGCTCCGTCTGGGAGGCTGATTAAGCAGGAGGCTACATTCAAGCTAGCAGCCCAGAGGACGAGAAGAAAAGGGAGGCGTCCCATTGTGGGAGCCCATTGGCCCGCAGTGTCTCCTGCTCGACTAATGTAATCTATGATCTCTCCCATCCCAATTAAAAGACGAAATGGCCTCAGAACAGCTGTAAAGGGAGGCCTCACAGGAGTGCACTAACCGCTGTTAATGTCAGAAGTCTCATTTAAAGAGCAGCATCTGTTTAGGCTGCACACAGGCCTCATGCCTCCGAGCCCGCTAACAGCAGATACAACTCTGCCCATCTGGAGCGTTGCAGCAACACTCCCCGACTCGCACAACCGACCGGCACCCGTATTGTTTAGTTCACATCAGGAGACACCGCCGACTTTAAATGTTTATTAAAGTTTGTTTGAGGTCAACAAGACTGTTCGGGAGGTTAACAATTTATTGATTTCACCGTTAAAAATTCCTCATTGAAATGTGTGTGATATATTAAGTATCACACTGAAATTGGAAATGCTTAACTCTAAAACCACAGGAGGTACAAAAGGCTCAGTAAACATCAATATCTGGAGGAAAAGAAAAACATTAAATCAAAGTGCTGTTATTCAGCAGCAATAATAAACATGTCTGGCTTGAAACATTTCATTGTCCAAAACACAGTGAGGCTGATTGAATTAGATGATTACAGTATTTCTGAGAGCTTCGGGCAGTAATAATATGCGCTATGCTGTATTTAATGAATTGATTTGTACATGTAAATAATACATGCAGAGGTTATAACAACACTGGAGCCACCTTCGGGTAGACAACATTCATGCAAACAAACGAAATGTTAAGGTCAACAAGGAAAACGAAATCATTGCTGATTTCATTTCACTTGTTTAACTTCTCAGAGCCAGTAGCCCATAGCTTCCTGCAGATCTCCTCCAATCCCTCCAAAAGAAACACTCTATTGTTTGTTCTGATTCAAGGAACAGGAAACAGCAGTGTGCAGCCAGGAAACTGGCTGCCAAGTGAGAGGACAGGAGGTCCAGTAAAAAAAAAAACAAAAAAAAAAAACAAACGACAGTGATTTGTTTAGGAAGACAGCGGAAGGATGTTCACTTCAGCAGATCTGATCAGATAATTCCATAGTTCAGCGGCTTTCAACAGGAAGTATGCCCATGCATGTTCATCACTGCTGTCAGAACGAGCTGTAAACACTGATTATGTCATGTCTCGATGGGGTCCTTTTCTAATCAAATATCCAGCAATGTGCCCTTGTTTTTGCAGATGTTAAGAAGAGGACATGTAGGATTTCTATACATACGTAAGCAAAGATGACAATGTGCAACTAATACGCACGCAAATGAGCAGCTAGATAACAATGAACACGTGCACCTTAATAATAAAGTGTTATCTCCCTGTATACCTCCCAAAAACGTCCCTCTATTCATTGATGGAGTGTGGTGCTTCGACTTAGCGTCTGGTGTTGCATCACACACTCAACACGACTGAGAGCACAATATGTTCTCAAGCTAAAAAAAAAGCAAGCAATGTTTTGGATTGTGATACATGACCTGTTCACTGGACTCTCCAAGGATCTGTCCTGTTGTTAGATAAAGGCCAAGTCACAAGTTCCTGTAAATCGAAATCCAAACTACTGTATTTCAACAGGTAAGATGGCAGATCGGAAATAAAAAAAAAAAAAAAAAAAGCCTTGCTATGGGTTTTAACGGCCACAATATGCAGAGTTATCCAATAAGAAGTGAAGTGTTTGTATTGTCATCCATCGCCTCCCAGTGCACCACTGCCTGCAATTGGTTAGCAATTTCATGCGATTGGTTGCACTTTTTGCATGTGGGTTCAGGCATTTTTTCAATTTACTGTCTTTTATATGATTTCCACCTTGGGTAGATGGAACAGCTGTGACACCAAGATGAATCAATTTCAGCTGACTTGAAAGGAAATCCATCCTCCATCAGCTCCTTGAATGCAAACGATCTCCAGAGTCTGTCTGTTTCGTCGCATCGTGCAGTTTGATTTGCAAAATGGCAAGAACAGGGTACCCATGCATATTTGCTATACATGCTAAACCGAACTGCAAGTAATTTTCTTCATGGGTGCCTGTACTTCCAAGTAAGTGGGTAAAGATTATTATCAAAAGGATGGGCCTTATTTATCATGGCCTTACACATGCACCGACTCATCACAAAACAATAGCAGAAAGCAGCTGGTCAGTATGCACGCTCAGCAGCTTTCAGACAGCCCAGATTAGGGGAGAAGTATTGGTAATCAAGTTTATCGTGTGCTCAAACATGCAATTTCCATGTGTTTGGGCCTGATTAATGGCCTGCATGTCGAACTCAAAATACACCAAAAATGTTAGATTGAAAATAAATTTTGGGTGCAATTAAATAAAAAATACCAACTTGATCATTTTGAATATGGAAGGAGTGACCGAGGCGGTGCAATATTAGAGACCCATAAGTGTCTACAATAACAAATATGGCGACATATCACCCAACATGCGGTGGCTGAAATGTAATGTTATGCATATGTGCATTTGATATTGATTGTCACTTCTTGATAGTCAAAACCTCAGTTTTTGAACATGGGTACCACACACACTACATTGCAATTGTTTTTTGTTTTTGTTTAGTTTTTTTAAAGAGGAAATAACTTGTAGCTTCTATGAACTGGTGCAGCTGACACCAAGTCAATAATTATAGTGTGTAGAAACACAAGAATCCTGAATACCAACAGATCATTATCTCTCTGTTGAACATGTTTTTGAATTGGTAAAATTGTGCTCATTAACAGCAGTTAAAGCTGAATAACTATTTACATGGAAACTAGCACCCTGTTCAGTTGGTGTGATCACAGATGTACTCTGACTAGTTATTTCCAGATTTTCATGGTCTATAGGCTCACAATGTGACTCCACCACAGTTGGCAGAGTACCAAGGGTCAGATCTATGTGGTTAACATCGTAAGATCACATCTCTGCACAGCATTTTACAGTTTCCAACAATCTCTCGCTTGCCCTCAGCAGTGCTCAGGTTAACAGTATGCATTAGTTTCCCAACCAATGCATACAAAATAGTCATGTGATGCAGTTATTGCACTTATGGAAGGGAGCATTTTAGCATAAGATAAGGTTTGTGTCACAAATAAAGCTAAAACAGCAATTTAACTCTTTGAATTAGTAAATTATGCACACAGTCACTTTACTACACTATCAGTTGATCCTGGTTGCAGTCTGTAATGAAAAATTGAAGTTATTTTCCATTGTCCTGAGAAAATCCAATAATTTTGTTCTCTAGAACATCAAAAAAATCTCCAAAAAGCCTATGATTCTCTGGAACACCATGCCCCCACAGTACAAAGTCAACGTGGCAGCTGAAAATACTACTACGACCGTAGTGGTAGTCAATGCCAGATAACAAAAAAAAGGTGTCAGGTCATGTGGGTCAGTTCATTACATTGAAACAAGAGTTATATATGTATGGTACATGGTTCAATGAATTCTGGATGCCTGCCAGATGAAATATCTGGTCATTAAAATGGCAGAAAATGGCTAAAATGCAGGAGCGTATAGAAAAAGCTGTTATGTCACTCTTTAACTAGCGTTGTGATTTGCTCGTTGTTTTTGTACTTAATGAGATGGTCAGTGTTGGATGCCACAATCCAAACCGTGTCACTTTGCATAGTATTTTGTAATGTCCTGAGTTTGACTTGAGGATTTAAATAAATCAGCGAGATGCATTCTGTTTTTGAAATATAACAATGCCTTGTCTAATTAATGACTGCACAAGCCGTCAGCCTCCATGTTTACCCTACTCTGTGGAACATTATCTTCAGCAAGCTGTGTCATCTTTCAAGTCCTACTTGAGTATTTTTGGCAAAACAAGCTCAATTATTTCGAGAGATTAATTGCCTCTTAAAATCATGATGGAATTCTGACAAAGTGGGGCAACATTGGAGGTATTTTCACTCTCACTCTTGTTCCCCTTGTCTGGCTGCATAGAGATCAATTTTTGAAATACACACTAGCTCAAGTTCTATTTGCAGATGGAGCAGGGTTTGTGCGTGAAAGCATCAGGGCCAAATCCATCACAAGCACAGGAGTAAGATGGGAAGAGGGGCGCCAGCCTTTACTCAGTGAGGGAATCTTAACTACAGAATCATATCGTTGGCCCTTTGGAGGATTCTGTTCTATACGTTTTGGAAATTGGGCCTTCCCAAATCCTCGATGCAAAGCAGAAAGAAAATTGAGTTTGGCATGGTTGTTTATTTTATGTCATGTCTTTATTATAGAACGACAGAAGGGTGGTTGTAAGTGGCAATAACAAACCTCTACACAATTTTGAATAAGCAGTCCACAGCAGCTTTCTGTGTGCATAAAGACATATTTGTTATTTGCTATGGCAAATTGTGGTAATGTAATCTATCAACTTTGTTGTACCAGCGAGAGCTTTGTTGTTAACAGTACTTCTATATGCAGATGGTTCCATTTAGATGGAAGTGATGCCATGGAGCCAATATTCCGCATGCAGCGATAAACAGATCAGCTCTTGGATAAACAGTTGCAGCTGCATTGCGTTTTCTACTCCATGCAGATGAATGGGACTTTGAAGGACATAGGATGTGTTGGGGCACATGATTTAATCGGACAGCAAACAGTGCAGTTTGATAGCAAACGATGGACACGTATTAATTGTGCTCACTGGTGTAGAGGAATTTAAAATCTTAACATAGGAGAACACGTAATTCACAAAACATACATTACGATAATCCATCAGACAGACATCAGTATTACTATAGCACTAGGTTCCTGTCCTGATTAAAAGGGATGGGGTATTAAAAATGTATTTGTCATCAATCAATATTAGGCTGCATGCTGCCTAATTTCCTGTCTGATGATAATGCACTTGCCACATCTCATTTTTAAAATGTGCTATTGATTTTTCAAAATGACCAGCTAATGACCAAATAACTTCTGCCATATTCTTTTGATTATTTGTGAGGTTAACAGCTCTGCAGTCACCCACCCGCATGCCCCATGTCCTTGTTTCTCAAATGATTACATTACATAAATAATGCTTTAGGCCAGATTGTGAATTGGTACAACAGGACATTTGTTCCACCTCCAATATGAGCAGGCTATTTACAGCACTCGCCACGTTCCGAAACACAGTATTAAAATAAGAGCTACAATAAAAACTGTTGCAGTAAATGTGCAAGTAGTCCACACAGATTTTTCTGCAAAAGCTCCCTCAACAGTCCAAAAAAAGGAAGAACGAACCAAAGAGCTAATAGTGACCATTATCAAATGAATGGCTACTTTGTTACATCAAACAAAAATATGTCTCATGAACCCTCTCAGTTGAACTTTTGAGAGTATCACTTTGCAAAGTGCCTAAATCTGATCACCGAATTGAAGAGAAGCAACTCTAAACTCTGAGGAGCTATTGTGTGTTCGGCGCTGCACTTTTCATTTCCACTCTCATTTGGATGGCAGCATGCTCCTTTAATGACCCCTTTGTAAAGGAAGAAGAAGTTCCAAAAACACTCTGGTGGAGGAAGAGAACGTGAATGTGCAGGTTCTGAGTGGCTTAATCGCACACTAACAGGCAAGTGTAGAAGGACACCATGCCTGGCTGCAGCCCTAATCGTCCTGAAAGAACATCTATGTGTTGCTGTTAAATCCAATTTCTGCTTAGCATTAATGCCCTCTGAGGGCTTCTGCCTTTCTGCTCTGAAGAACCTTATCGCCAGAACAGCCCCGGAGTGTGTGAGATACCATGTTTGCTTTTTGTATCCCAATATTAAGTTTCCATTTTCCATCAGTGGTAAATCATTAGTCAATTAGTCATTAATCATCAGCAACCTGACACACTGTACATAAGTATTAGTGATTATGAGGATTTTGTTCCCTGAAAACATTTGAAACAGATCCCCTACATAAATGGAGACTCACATCACAACACTTCCTTCCTCATAAGGTATAAACACTGTACAAGACTGAGGTCAACGCTCCTACATATGTTTTCTGTCTGAATTCGTGTTATCATAACTTGATCTGAAAATGACCATTTCTTACTGCCTTTTATGTAACAGTAGTGTTAATGTATCCTACATCATGCAGTGATTCTGAATAGACCTGGCTTTGTCTTTTAACAGTATGCAACTTACAGAAGCAGGCTGACTCGTGGAATTCTTATTTTAAACATGTAAATGACATAAATATAAGACTTTTCATTCCTTCTTAATAATAGGACTGCTACAGTGGATGTAGGCAATTGTGTGGGACACATGCATGGGCTGTCTCATCAGCGTGTTTTATGGGACTTTACTCAAGAGGATTAAAAAGTCCTTAAGATGCTGGTATTAAGAGTTTTACAGTCCAACAGCCAAAGACTTAATGCTATTGGGAATGGTGACCGTTCCTAAAAAGAGCAGTGGGAACTTCATAGGGGGCTAAAGAGGGGGTAGGACTGAGCCTCAGCTAATGATGCTATGCAAGCGCGAGTGTCCACAGGAAAAAAAGAGAAGGCCTGATGGCTGACTGAGCGAGAGCTAGACTGGAAAAAGGGGGATTAGACCCTTGATTCAGGGAGATTCAACTTTGTGAGCTGAGGTGAAAGGACTTAGAATAGTCACCCATGCCTGCTCCAACCCTGCTTTGTCCCTAGAGACAATAGGCTTAGCCCCTCTGATCCACAGCTCTCTGGTTATGATCACAACCCATTACTAATGCACTGCCATTGCACTAAAGACAGCAATTTACTGATTGCCATCAATTGCAGATGTTGAGACAGTGCCTCTAGTCGTCCATTTTGCAGAGATTTGCTGTGATGTGACTGTGCTTGCGAGTGGAGACCCTCGCACCAGACTGCTCCGGATCCAAACAGATCAAAAACGCATACAGTAAGATGAATTGAGGAGGGGAATAAATGAAGGTGGCTGAAGCCATTTCGTGTGGGGAATGAAGAAATATTGCACCGCATTCCAACTGCTTGGGCTGCGGCTTTAAATGAAACGCTCAGCTTAAACGCTCTGAAACTTCATGCAAATCTCCAAGCTGCCCTCTGACCTACAGACTATTGTGGGGCAGTCGAGAACGCTCCCAGAGATTCTCTCCTGAACTTCAATTAAGGGGGCTTCACATTACTATACACAACAGGCTAGAGATGGGGCCAAAGTATGTGAAGCTGCTCTGTATGTGCTGCACATGGCATGGCAAATACAGTGAGAAAAGGTGATTAGGTACTGCGAAACGAGCCTTCTGAAAGCGGTGTGATTTGAAACACTTCACGATTACCACTACCAAGGACAGCACAGATAAAAGGAGGAGGAAGACAGGGAAAGCAGTGTTTATTAGACGTGTGGCTGTTTGAGTATATCCACTACAGCACATTACACTTCAAAGATTAAAGCCAGGGTGCCAATAAGCAAACGTGTATTGTTGGGCTTTTTCCAGACGGTGTTATCTTAACTGACCACTGTTCCACGAGAGGTGTAAAATTTGGCAGGTGCTCTGCTTTCTAATAAAAAAGGATGCAGCCTTTATGATAAAACGCAGCCTGCTCCACACATAATCCCGAGACAGTGTGAAACATACTGCATAGTACACGCACAAGCAGTAAACCTGTACCACTACAGTGACAAAGGACTGCGTTTACCCCTTACAGTAAATACAAGCCAGGACATCTACAAATTAAGGCTGCGGGTTTCTGAGGGTCAAAAAAGAAAAGCTTAGCAAGTTTATACATGAGGACAAGTCCCATAAAGCTTTCTGATTATTAAATTATTAGCTGAATAGTATGAACAGCAAATTGCCTCTTCAACAGCAACTTTGGAGTCAACTGTACTTTACTTTTTTTCCAATGAATCTGACAACTGCATGCTCCCACCTTTGATTTGGATTATTATCTTTGCCTGAAAAGTATAAATGAATGCCCATTTCAACAAGAAATTACCATATGAGGCCAGGTGGGTCAGTACTGATGAAGTACCAGAAGTAGTGGAGTTGCTTATTTGATTTCTCTATACACCATCTTGTGAAGTAGACAGTTGTGAATGTGAAGTAGTCACTTAAATAAACAGAACACTTCATTTGAAAGGTCACAGGTGCTTATCAGACTGGGAGGGCGGCTTGCTCTGTAGCTGAGAAAATGCTCTGAGAGGCACCGCAAAGAGAGGGACCATATGAAAGATGGGCAGTGACAGCAGGGCTACATACACCAAGAAATGCATAAAGATTTCACTTAAAGCTTGCCAAAGCACTTATCACCTGTCACTTTGACCGAGCATCTGCTTGCCAATCCATTTGAGTGCTCAGGTAGGTTGTCCTTTCTCCCCATCTCATCAGAGATGCATTGAAATTCAATCGCTTGCATGGAATCAATGGGTTTGCGGAGAATTACCTGAGCAGATTAGAGCTGGAGGCAGCTGGAGAGAGCTATCGTCTGATCATTCCAGCTTTTCCTGTTTGTTTTCCCCGCACTTAAGCTAAATTAGTAATTATAGTCACACAGCCAATCTCACCATGGCCACCGCAAAGCCAAAGGCACACCTGCAGAAGTGCCACAAACAAACAGCTAGTTTTCTGGCACACAAACTGCGACAAGCTAACAAGCAAAACTGTCTCTTGTGCAATTTTCATGTGAAACCTGGTGGAATTAAAGCAACCAACCAGCACAATCAAAAGTGTACAACTGGAAATACTGTCTAGCACTAACTGGGCTAACGGCATAGTCGGGCTGTATATTTTAAACACATCATGCAAAATCATTTTCTTATAGCAAAAGTCATCATATTGCCAATTGATTCAGTGCATTTGAAAGCAGCAGAGGAAGTATTAAACTTTGGGTTCAATAGCGTCTAATCAAATCTGAATCCACTATTGAATCTGCTCATCAAATCCTTTCAAATCCCTTATTGAATTGATTCTGATTTGTCTTTAAACATTGTTAAATAAAGTTGTTAATAACTTAAAATTAAAGTCCAGAAACACTTCAACTGAGATGAGCTTTGATGAGCTTTGTGTTGGCTGAGAAGAAAGAAACATTATGATTTTGTGCAGAAACCTAATTAATGATCCAAAAAGAGCGGTTTTATAGACTGTTGACAAACATTTATCTTATCTCACTGACAATTTCATTATTAGGTTCATAATTTCATTTTAAATTTTGTTCGTCACACTGGATAATAAATTACTGACACGAGCTCTGAACCTGATCGCTTTACTACAAATGTACTTGAATTTTAAATTACACTTGACATGTCAGTGCACAGATTTGTCTTCAACTTAGTTTACTCCACTTTTCTTCTAAGATTTAGCCAGTGAGTATTTAGGCAGACAAAAAAACAGCAGGATCCAGGCGAACTGGTATCCACGCGGCCCTTTTCAGATGTGGAATGTGCAACATTGCTGGGTGTTACAGTGCTGCAGCGCTTACATATTTGGCATCTACCATTTGGGAGGCAGGTCTGCGGCCCGTTTTCAGATCTCATCATAGTGACAGCACTGGCGGAGAGCAGCAGAGAGTTGGAAAACAATGATATCAAAGAGTGTCAGTTCGCTCACAGGCTGCACACAGTGATGGTTTTTCAAACTTATTTCGCAGTTTATTTCCATGATCAACAATCAATGTCGGCACTGAAGGAAGCTCCCTCCTCATGCTACAAGCAGTCATGTAGACGCCCTTCACTTATTAGTTATGACATTCATATTCTGCTGCCTATTTTACAAAGGCCAACTGTGCTCAAGTAAAGCTTATGGCTGTGGGCGAATTTCTACACATACTGTACGTAAAGTGCTTTGCTGGGGTTATATCCTAAAAGCAGCTGGCATGAATGAAAGTTACAAAATTTAGGGGGACTTGGCTAATGATAAATGTGAGAGGGTTTTTTTCCATTTCTCTTTTGCTTTGTACCTCAAAGGGAAAAAGAAATCCTTAATCAAAACCCATTTTTTAAAATAGGTTCACCTGATGCAAGAGGGACTTCTCTACAACTTGAAATTGGCTCGTTTACAGTATTTCATGGTTGATTAATGTGGCTTTATTTCCAAATGATAACAAATGAGAACTTTATCTCAGTGTTGTGGCGTAATATCTCTCTCTAATATGTGTATTTAACCTTGGAGATGCTGTAGCCTTTCTGTTTAATATGGCAGCATTAAATTCAGGCTTGAGCCCTGCTGAAGTGGAAAGTTCATGTCCATTTTGGGGTGTTTAAGGGTCTTGACAGCGACAGTGTGCTCCCCTGGCAGGTCGTCGGTCTCAGCTAACACCTCTTTTGGCAGCGGGAGCTCCAGCTCGAGAGAAACCCAGACTGCTGTGTGTTTCAGTATGACTGAAAGAGCCAATTGACAGTGGGTAAACACAAGAGCCAGTAGGGCTCTAAATTCATAGTCTGACCTGTTTCATATTCCATGAGGCACCATTCAAATGACCAAAGAAATCCTGGCTTAGAAAGTCACATTTCTAAGCAAACAGCTTGGCTATTGCTCACTAGGTAAACCATAAACACAACTGTCTTTCACTATTCTGTCTCTTACAGAGAGATAAGAATAGCGGGCCATGATATTGGTCTCCAGTCGGCAATCAAAAGCAGAAGGATATCTGAAAGAGTGCTTGGTACTGTTTGATTGTGCTATAAGGCTTTGATGTGTTTCATCCTCAGTACAATAACACCATACCATATTCCAAGTATATTGTGAAACCATGGACGTTTGCTAGGCCAGCTTGGCCCTCTGAGGCTATGTGTCCATGCTGTTAGGGGTGACTCAGCCTGGGCACCATGGGAACATGGCTGAATGAACAAAGGCAGAGAGTTTGTTAAACACGGAGGGGGCAAGGTCAGCTGGCCATGTGATGTGGGTGGTAGTGGCGGCAATCAGACGTAGAGGGTCGACAGACTGGTTGCATGAAGGTAATAAAAGAACTTCTTTGACTTGACAACCTTATGGGGTGACCGCTGCAAGAAAACTTTTCTTTTGATGTAGTTAACTGACATCATGAGCAGAGAACCTGGCAGGCCTTATGTGGTATAAACCAATGCTTGACACTTGTATCCCCACAGTCATCCGCAAGTCTCCCACTGACAAAAACAGACAGAGTGGCACAGGTAAACTGACGGCTGGATATGTGAGACGCCTCAAATGCCTGTCACACTGTGAGAAAAATCACACATTGAGTCTCTGTGGAGGAGTCCATGTCACTGCATTCAGAGGAAGCAGACAGGGGTTCAGCAGCCTTAGCCCCAATTATAACCCAGGAGATGACTGCACATCAAACAGAGCACTGTTACACTACAGTAAGGAGAAGAATGAATACTCTTCTATTACGTCTGACACATTCGGCTTCAGATCTGACGAATGACGTGACTGATCCCCGCCAACCCACTGACAGATCTGGTGACAGAAAAGAACTGTTACTCTGTGCACTTGCGCTTTTGCAGGAATAAGAATCTCCTGCTGGCACGGCAAACAACTGTGAAAGCACTTTGACTATGCAACTGTAAATCACTTATGCCAGCCTTTAATTACTAACTCAATATAGGCTGAGATTCCGTTGGCATTTTAACAAGAACATTAAGATCAAGAGGAAACATGCAGACACATTCGCACAGAATCGTTGACCACGTTTACAAGCACGCTAATGTTGCTCTATTATTCAGAATATGACAATATTCAGAATTCTATACAGGTCACGTAAACAGCTTGTGCTTTTGGTTCAATATGGTTGGAGTATTTTCCGAATAATGCTGAGATTATTTTGGGTTTTGGGAGCATTCATTTGCACTCTTTCATGTATACTGCAAGATTGGAATATGCGTCTCAAGTGGGGTGTTAACCGCTGTTTGTAACATAGGGTCTCTTGCCTGTTTATGGTCAGCTCTGCGCATTGCCTTGCCAACAGTTTGCAAGGCTGGGGCAGAGACACACGGGCAGAAGAAAAGCCCCCATTTCCGGTCAGTGGAAGAAAAGCACCTACTTAGAACATTATGAAAGACTTGGATATCAACAGGTTTTTGAATATGCACAAATATCGCAATGCTGACCTTTTCAAGAGGGTGGTTGAACAAACGGGAGCGGGAGGCTGTGTTTGTTTATCTGAGTATGCAAGGCTGCATGTGAACAGGAATACTAGTATAAAAGTCATTTCCATTTGCCGTGTAAACAGCTTACAAGCAATATTCCCTTTTCAAAATAAGGGACAGAAAACTGAATATTTTGTGCATGTAAACGTAGTCACTTTGAACAATAGATCAGGAGATCAGAAATGAGCTGTTCAGTCTGCACAGCAAAGTCGGAAGCGAGTACGCTCTTGTGGATAAACAGAGAGGAATAAAAAGAGGCTTTCTCCAGGGAATGCTGGATAATTCCCAATTGAGCCCACTGTCTCCCACCCACATGCACACGCACAAAAACAGAAGAGTGAGAATATTCATTAGGAGGATACTGAACTCTAATTAAGCGAGGTGGAAGGAACGCACGCAGGTGTGGGTTGCACCTGGTTTCTAAAAACCCTTGCTTTTCCATGTTCCAACCACACTGGGATGAACACACTCTCCTTTCTGCAGCTGCAACATCACTCTCAGCCCACAACCCCTACTGCTATCGACCCGACACCCTGCGTTTCAGTGCTTCTCCTACTGCTCCTCTAAGGCGCTGGTGCAGGCGTAAAATGTGACCCAAATGGGAGCCCATTCACCCAAATGAAGAGACCCAATACACCAGGAGAAGACCCTCCTCCTGCTTGACTGGTGGATAAATTCCTGTTGGTTGGCTCCAGCTCTTCAGCGCAGACAGAAGAAAAATGTCCACGGCAGAGTAAAAAGACCACATGTAAAAACACAGCTGCTTTTTTCCCTCCGTGAGAATCAAAGACATTACCAGTCTTCTGATATTTTACTCCAGTCCTCTCCCGAATCAACTCAACAAGCAGAAACATCTAGCTACTGTAGTCTGGCAGCAGGAGAAGCTGCTGGAGATTGATATCCTTCCACATTACGATCAGCTGTTAATGCACTCAACCTTTAGAGGCCAGTGTCACTTTTACAAGAACTGTCCTGGAAACACACAATACAGCTTCTATGGCTACCAGTCCATTTTGGGCATCACCTGTTGCAATGAAGTCAAATCGAAGTCTGTCCAAGTGTCACTGTGTGTGTGTGTGCGTCGCTGTGAGTTAGTGAGAGCATGTGTTTTATCAGTTGCTGCCGCTTGTTTGAACGGAGCCATGATGAAAGCCAAGACAAACACAAGGGAATGTCAACCGAGAACTAAAGTCAACAGACGGAGGCTCAGCTCTGCCGGGACCCCTGAGAGAGAGGCCACGCCCTCCGACACAGCACCGGGTTGTCTCTCCACCAACCTCCACCGGCAAGACAGAAAGATACTCCACACAGGGACGACTACGTTCTCTGATAACGTGTTAAGACATGGGAGGAGAAAGTGAATTATGAGACAGAGGAGGAAGCAGACAGAGACAAAGAAATAAGCTCATAAAGAAACGCTGCCAGGCTCTTTTCCAAGCAGAGGCGAGTCAGCTCAGCATACAGGATTAAAGAAGGCAGGGGATAAACACTGTCCAAACACACCACTGAACAAGTACCACTAGAATATGTCCATTTCCGTTCTCTGCTAGTATGACAAAAAAAAAAACACAATTAGAAATCTTCCTAGCATTTTAAGTGGAGTAACCGATGCAGGCAAAATATTCAAGGCGAGCTCCAAGCACCCGCTAGGAACACTTTGTTGAGATTACAGCCTCATATTTTTGGTCTGGTAATGTACTGTGAAGGCAGGGGAAGGGCAAATGGTAAAGCACGCTGGGCAAACATCTAGCCCTATTCAAGTCAGAGCTGAAGCTTCACTTTTTTTTATTTGTCCGTTTTTGTGTGGGAAGCCAGTAGAGTGGGCCTGAGTCCCTATTGACTCAATGTGCTGAGACGTTTTCCCTTTTACCAATGCTAAAGTAGGCATGAGCACTAATCCTTAGGGGTTAAATGGAGCCTCCTCTGGGGTTTCCCGATCCTGAGAGAGCCGGGGGCGGCTGCCGCTGCAGCGCACACAGAACTTTAATGTATTTGGCAGAATTTTGGCTCAACTTTTACAAACTACAAAGGAATTCCTGCTCAAAACTCAGTAACGCAACACTGAAGAAGAGTTAAAGAAATTCATGTGGGGTATGCATCTGCTTAAATTCAAGGCTTCCCATTGCAGATACTCAGGTGATAGGCATGAATAAGAGAAACGCTGCTGATGATGATAATGATCATGAAATTTTAATGCTCACATTGGGGAAATTAGGTCGCTGGAGCAGCTAAGGAAAAGTTATAGATGAAAACTGAAAAAGTACAGAGAACTAAATGCCAAACAATTCTCATGTACAATAAGAGGACATAGGAGGAGCACTGCAGGAGATAAAAATCAAAACTCAGCACCTGTATTGCAGGTTAGAAGCTGTAACAGTCAGAGAATAAAGCAAACACCTATACTTGCAGCTGTTCATGTTGTCAGTTAGAGTATATTGTTAAAGAATATTAAAGATGTTGTGCAGAACCCAAAGCCATAAAGACAGCTTTATAAGCAGTCCACATGGTCATAAAAAAGACATGGAAATGTCTTTTTTAAACTGTCAAAATGGGTATAGAAGAAAAGCTTTTGCAAATGATGCAGTCTGAGTGAAAAATGTTTCCAAAAAGGAAATGCCGGCATTTTCCGCATTAACGGTGACCTTTCCAAAGAGGAGAAGGCTTTTTTCAGAGTCTATCGCAATGTTATGCAGAA